>NC_052020.1:37885875-38510079 GCF_015832195.1 Motacilla alba alba
CAAAACAGAAAAAGAGGAATTTCACCATTGTGCTCTTGCAATATATCAGTATCAGTACTGCATACAGCAGGCTAGAGTCGTATTTGCTGCACTTCTCTCTTAGCTTTCTAAATGGAGAGGAAAAAATATAGTTGCATTAGGATGCTGACAATATAGGCTAATAACATCTAATATTTGAGAATTTGCCATTCTGACTCCTCAGCATCATATAACTTTCTCTCTTAACTTACCCATACAGCTGAACCCGCTCTGCATCCAACCATCTCCATCCCCTGAGACCAGACCTTTGGCCAAAGTTACTATAAATGAAGGACAAACCCTATTAAAATGACAACTGAGCATGCCCTTACACTAAATGAATACTTGGACAGTGTAATGAGTCCTATGAGCCCTCCACACTTTTCCAGAGCTGAAGGTGCTGAAGACAAGACTATTCAGATTCAGGTGGGCTTTGTACTGGGAAGACAGTCAAGCATTGCCAACATCTGACATTTTCCACTTGGAATGTAATTTGGTGAGCGGCTGCTCTAACGAGAGAGCCAACTTGAGATTGCTGCTTGTTGCCAAACTGTTTTGCTGATGCAAATATCTACGAGGCTGTGGAGTAGAGAAAAAACAAACCACTCCTGCCCAATTATTACTATTAACCAAGATTACTTCATTTTTCAGTAAATCAGCTCTGCTCTTGAGTGGATGCACATAATTCACACCAAAATCACCACAGCTTTGATTTAAACAATTGCCTTCATCTTCCTGATGCAGTTTGTTCTGTTTTCTACCATAGGATCTCCTAAATACCATATTCAGCATTATATGCATGAGGCAAATCATGACATGGTATGTGTGTCCCTGTCTCAGCAAGAATTAAACTTATAGCAGAAAGTGATGCCTTCATCTGAAGGAGTTAAAAGGAAAGAGAGCAAGTAAAGAACTTCTGGCAAGTGCAGCGGAAATGGATTGGAGAGGAAGAATCTGGGACAGGTTGTTAAAAAGGATAAAGAAGAGACACAGAAGGAATAGATTTGGTGGAAAAGGGCAGCCACTAGTGTAAGGTGAACTGAAAAAAAAAGAGATTTTCAGACCTAGAAAATTAAAAGAACATTAAGAAGAAATTACACATTGGAAACAGACATAAATGAAATGTGGGCCACAGAATCTGCAATGATTTATGCACCTGGTTCATGATGCATACTTTAACAAAATCCTTCTAATCATTTTCAGAGAGTAATTGCTTCATGAAAATCATACTCTCTGCCTCTGTCATTTGTTTTTGGAGGTGGCAGGTCCATTCTGTGAAACTTAGAGAAAACTTTCAACTTGAGACCTTCCCAAAAGACACAACTCTTAAGGTAGATATATAGAAACAAAAATGTGCAACAAGAAGTTTATTTTTAAGAGTCCTTCCTCATTAAGTCCAAGGAAACATGATAGTCTGCAAATGAATCAGGCTGCATCAGGAATAGGGATGCTGAAGATGGTGTCTAACACGCAGAAGAAGTTAAATGTGCCCCATGTTACTGAAGAGACATTATTAGGGATTGTGCAACTTACAGTTTCCTGAACGTTAATGGCTTTAAATACAGACATATAAAATTCATATAGGAGGTAATAATAGTGTATATTGCTCAGTTGGCCATTAATTGAATAAAAAATCATAGGTCAGCTTAAAACAATTTTATGTTATACTTCTAACCATAGAATTGTGCACACTCTACTTTGCATTAAACAATTTATGTTCACATCTGTCACATATTACTTGTTGCCTCTTTTCCCCTCTCCCTGAGGGGAGCTTCTTGTTCTGACAGCAGCTTGTTGTCTGTACTTCTGTCTAGCTCTTGATTTATAAAGGAGTAATCACAAAAAATGCAGTAAATTTATTTCTAATTTTGATATTTCACTTTTATTGACTGTGCCTGTGGAGGAAGATGTTAAAGAAAATCCTACTAACAAATGGACTTAGAGAAAAAAGAGATATACCTGATTACTAACCATCACCTGCTTTTAACACCCTGGTTTTCCTAAAGAAAAGCATAATTGGATGTGATGGAAAAGAACTGTCATTATCTTCCCCATAAGAGATCTGCCACTAGTTATCAGCTGGCCAAACTGATATGCGGAACCAATTTCTGACTTTTAGAGACTGAGAAGTTTCTATTAAATTGTGGCACATACAGAGGAGTTCAGTAGGAAAATGTTTAATGGACAATCAGGTGACTGACTCACATTAGGAGATGAATCTTTGATGATTGACACTTATCTCCACTCTAGCAGGCACTGAAATGCAACAGACACACTTAAACTCTCAACAATGTCACAATCTTATGTAAACACCAAAACCAGTGTCTACATTAAACTGGACTAGACTGAGCATGTTAATTGTAAATAATGAAAATTAAATACTCAATCCTATGCGCCAGGTGGTAATAATAATTTACCTCGTGAACTTTTTTTGTGTCAGATTTTTTTCAAATTCACAGCTAACTCGAACTTTGAAAAAAGAAGAGCTAGGCATCGCTTGACAAGCTGAATTAATGTGTCTATCAGCATTTAAGCCCTTGCTACACTGTGACATCTCTCCAGTAAGTAAACTGCCTCTGAGACTAACGTGTCTTCACTTATTACTTCACTCTTCTATGGCTAAGCTCTGAAGTGCCAGGGGATACAAATGATCTTGTCTTCAAAATAATTTAAGGCCTGCTGTAATACAGAATGGAAAACACAGAGAGCAAGGTCTTGTCAAAATGCAAAATCAACAGAGAGTGTCAGGAGGCAGAGTTTGCTGTCTGTAATGTGATCCTTCCACACACCATAATCTCCATTTTATTCTGCCTAATGAGGCAGGAGTTTAAGCAGTTGACCTGATCAAACTCAGATGGCAGCCCTAAAGGATGAGCCCCCTGCTGCACTTGTGTCCCGACACCCTTTGTTACCTCCAAGTGAGCTGAGACCAGGCTGTGAACCATGTAAATAGGAGGCTTCCAGGTTAATGAAAAGCTGCAACACCCTTCTAAATCAGGACAGAAGGTTATGCTTTTCTAATCCAAAGAAAGTTTCATGAACCTCAGTAATAAAGTTTAATGAATGTTGGTCATTTTGAACCTTGCAAATAGAGACTGGACAAAAGGTAATATTTTCCTTAAAGAAATTCCTTATTCTGTAAGCATAGGTCAGCACATATTATTAGAATAACATGAATTTGTTTTCTTATGACAAATTCAAATATATCAATTAAAAAAGGATGTATTGGGAAAAGGTAGTTAATAGTTTTTATGAACTGATGTTTTTATTAGGTGATGGCATGTTTGCTGTTTCATTTCATTACTTATCTGCCAAGGAGTTTCTTTCAACACCAAATCAGAATCTACACGCTACAATCACGTAACACATTCAACTTCAGTCCATTTGCTCCAGCTGCTGACACAGATAAATCTTTAGCAGGGAGCAAAACATAAAAATTGTCTACGTTATCTTTCAGCATGTAACATAATTTGCAGTCTTTTACACAAAGGAAATAAAAATTGGAATCACCAAGTATGCTCCTACATGTCACTTGAAACATGAGCCTGTGTTGGATACTATGCCTATGGTGCCTGCAGAGAGGTACGGAAAGCCAGGGAGTATTAATTTGGGTTTAGTGATTGCACAGGTTTTGTTCAATTTTGAGTGTGATGGATGGGGGGTTATATCTGCTCTGAAAAGGTCACATGGATAAAGCAAGTGGATAGGATATATGTAAAAGTACCTCAGTGTGACTCAGGTGTTCCATTAATAAGTTTGAATACATTTCTGGATGCCTGGATTTTTTCTAACATGAAGCATTCCATATGATAAAAATTTTCATACTAACACAGAGAAAATACAGTAAACTGAACAAGCAAGACATTGATACCTGCATCGTCAAAAAAATACCTGTGTGGTTTATGCTTGGCTTGTGCATTTATGTTGTTTTAATGCTACTGAAAATTTATATTAATTTATCTGCCTTAAAGAAAAGTGTGAGCAGTTTCACACTTGTTATGTTTTAGGTTTTTCTCCTGTGCATTTATTAATTTGTTACTTAGTCCATATTAAAATTTTGTGTTCAGATTTCACTGGGCTATTTTTTAGTCCCCTTTTCCTTTCCTCAATGAGGCACTTGTGACACCACTTTTCATACATTCCAGTAATCAATTTCAAAGCCATTCATCAGGATTTCAGAAGCCACTCGAAAAATTAGATACATGTGCTCAGTGTAAATGGGAATGCAGTGATTTATGACACAGGTCATTTGGAAAACCCATGAGTTCTTCTCCAGTGACATGCCAGAAATCACAACTATTACTAGAGGGCTGTGATCTGTTTATTATACAGCTTATGGGAGGTGTGCCATGTCTAATTCATTTTTAATGTGTTACATTTTTTCTGGTTGGTTTCTGAAAACAAGATTTACAGTTGTTTAGAGTTTGACAAGAATAGTAAACTGCTGGTTTAGTTAATACATTTTAAAATGGATTGATTAAACTATCAGCCTGTTTGCATTCAGTGTTCAAGCTATGAAGGCAGCACTGTTTTAACTGCAACTACAGCAGTCAGCAGTTCTGTAAACCATGTGTTATGCATCCCAAAACATGAGATGAAAAAACTACAGATGCTTAATCTAATTGGCAGGAAAGAAATTATTCTTGGTTTCTATTCAGTTTACAAAAGGTGGTGATCACAATAAAAAAAAAAAAAAGAAAAAAAAAAAAAAAAAAAAAAAAAAAAAAAAGAAGGGGTATTTCCAGAATCCCATTATCTCATTTACCTGCTCAAGGGAGGGATGAGTATGTTCCTGAATCATCCAGCTCACAAATCTTTGTCATTGATTGCATCTGCTGGTAAGGTACTTAAAAAGAGAGTGACAAAGCAGCTCTGTCACACACAGCACAAATCAAATGAGGTTTTTCATGGTAAACACCACAGCAAAACAGCCAGTGAAGTTTTTTCTGCTTTGGTGTTGGCACAATTTCTAACCTCTAGTTAAGAGTAAGCTTATAGAAAGTATAAACTAAGTAATTTCTAGTATAGATGCAGACGTGGCTTTATCAATAACACACAAGGGCTGTAGTCCTCAATGCTACTTCTCACAGCATACAACTCTGTTTGCATGACACAGCAGCACTTCTGCAGAGGCGCACCCCAAACATTCAGGCAGAGGGCATCAGAGGCCATTGCCCCCCTGAATGTGCAGATTAAGTCATGCCCTGCTAGAATTTCTGAGAGAGACCTCAGTGGTAGAAGGGCTCTGCCTTTTGGCTGAGTCAGGATTTGTCCTAAACCTAGTAGTCATGTACAGCCTGCTGGAATTAGATATGCACTAAAGCAGAACTCTTGCATACATTTTAAGTACTTAAGTATTATTAATCTTATTTACCTTCAGTTATCTTTTATTTGAGTGCTCCCTCCAGAATCAGTGCAGAAACATGCCTTGCCAAATCCAACTCATCCCACATCCCCGAGATGGGTATCAAGGACTGATGGAATTACCTGTCCTGCATGGCTGTTCCACTCTTTCCCCAGACTACAGATGAAGCTGTCTATCTTTGATACACTGCCAAGGCCCTAGCAAGTGCCCTAAAAGAAGGGGTGCACATTTGTCAATGCTCTGTTTCCTTAGTTGGCTGTTTGCATTTTCAACAGTAGCAGAGGTATTTCACATGAAAATACCACCAGCTTTTCAGAGTAGAGAGCAGGTCACTTAAATCTGACAACAAGCTATCGTTACATGTCCCCAGACTCCCACAGCCATATCCCCGGGGTACAGCATAGCTGGAGGTGTCCCAATATTTTGTGGATGTCACCACAGAAGCAGCAATGGTGAAATTTGGATAGGTCTGCTCTGCCCTCTTTGTCCACAAGACTGCAATGCCTGGGTTGTGCTCTTTGGAATTGGGAAGTAATCCAGACTGGAGGATGACAAGGAAAGGAGGAGGAGGTCTAGGGTAAGGGCAAGGCACAGCAGAAAGTTCACACAAGAAAGCTGGCAAACTCAGCATCTCAATGGCTTGAGCAAACATGTACATGAACAAGCAATTACAATAAAATCATAGGCTTGATATATAATCACTGGACTTGTTCACAATTTATGATTGTGGGAAAAAAACCCTAGGTTTGTGGAGAAAATCTAAGACTGTGGAAAAGAGAGACTAAATTAAAAAATGCATGATGAAAAAATGCAGCAGAATTAGATGTCAATGCACACTTTGCTTAAACTCAGACAAGCACCCAGGAAACATGAAATTACTGAAATTAAGTTCATTAAAAACTAAAAACAAGAGTGCTAATTTGATTAAAAAGTAATGTCAGAGGCACTCAGCTGCCACCAGGGGAAAATACTTTTTTTGTAATTGTGTGGGTCCACGCTGCAGATGACTTGGCCCCTCTGTGTTTCATTTCTGACCATCCCAACCTTTTTTCCCCCACTGTTCTCCCTTTCAGAGCTGAGCTGACTTCACATGATGGAAGCTACTCCTGCTGGCTCTCCTCCCTCCTGAAAAATAACAGGGAAGATCAGCCTTGTACAGGCTCAGGAAGGTCTACAGGTCTTGAGAAAGGAATTTGCCGTGAGATTGTGCTAAAATGAAGGGAGAATCTAAGCAGGTAAAGAAGAGGCAGGAGTCCAGGGGCAGTAGGGAAGAAGGGGATGAGCTGTGGAAGGAGATCTGTACTCAGGAAAAGAAGAGGATCTGTACACTCAGCACCACACTGAGCTGTGGCCTCCACCATGGACTGAAAACACCCTGGGTTAAATTTTAGCCGTTGTAAATTCAGGAGCCTAGTGGAAGGAAAGGGAGAGTGAGTGAGAAGGTGAGAGAGAGACGAGGAGAAAGAAAGAAGAATCTTACCTATGGCCCACAAAATATGTTGAAGCCCACCACCAAAACATTTCACAGTAATACGTGGTACAACTTTACACCAGTACAGTGAAACACTGAAATGGGTTCACCTGTACCTTGACCATTTCTGCAATGCCATTCCACTTGTCCCTTCTCTGCCATTCTTTCAAAAGACCCCAAAGTGCATCAGAATATGATACACAATAATAAAGTAATATTTAAAATTCATATTAAAATGCTCAGGTACTGTAACACTGTACCTTTCATATGCAATGTCTAGAGACTTAATTAAATGCAAGGAAAAATATTTTTAAGCAACTTCATGAGAAAGTGCAAGCCACTACTTAGTGTACAAAAATTACTTATTATTTGTTCTTGATCCAAAGAGACCACAACTTTGCAATACATTTTGGATTGAAGGTCAGAAAATTTAGTTCTATATGCAGAACACAATTTTTAAAAAAGAGTATTTTTTACTTCAGGCGCTTTGTTTAATTTCTTGGTAGTTATTTTGGTTAGGGTTTTGTTGGTTTGTTTTTTGGGGTCAGATTTTTGGGTTTTTGTTGTTTTTCCTTAATTTTAGTTTGAGACAATAGGATTTATCACCTGGAAAGAGAAAGACAAATCTGGTATTAGATTTTACACAAATGGCAAGACTTTATTTGCTGGCACATCAGACCAGAGGAAGGTAAAGTGCAGAGACTGTGAAATATGAGCCAGGTTTTAAACTGCTAGGTTTTCCAAAGATACTTATTTTAATTACTAATTTGTCTGTGAAATACAGTCAGTGCCAGCATCTTTGAGCAGAAGACTTTATTAGATTGGTTTAATCCCAGGCAGCAACACAGCCACTTGCTCACTTCCCCACCAGTGGGATCAGGGAAAGAATCAGAGGGATAAAACATGAAAATTCATGGGTTGAGATACAGACAGTTTAACAGGGAAAGCAAAAACCACACACACAAGCAAAGCAAAACAAGGAATTGATTCACTGCTTCCCATGGCAGGCAGGTGTTCAGCATCTCTAGGAGAGCAGGGCCCCATCACACATAACAGTATCTTAGGAAGACAAACAGCACCACTCCAAACAACTCCCCTCCCTCCTTTTTCCCATCACTTTAGATACTGAGCATGGCCTGGAATATCCCTTTGCTCATTTGGGGTCACCTCCCCTGGCTGTGTGTCTGCCCAGCCTCCCATGTAGCCCAAGCATCCTTGTCAGCATGGCAGTAAAAAAAGCAGAAAAGGCCTCAATTCTGTGCAAGAACTGCCCAGCAACAACAGAAACATCTCTGTATTATCACCTCTGTGTTCAGCACAAACACAGAACACAGCCCCATACCAACCCCTGTGAAGAAAATTGCCCCATCCAAAACCAGCACAATTGGTCTCACAAGCATATTTCCAAACCTTGTCTCCCACCATCAACAAGTTTGAATCATGTAAGCACAACTATATTGAGACTTAAA
Organism: Motacilla alba alba; assembly: GCF_015832195.1. Classification (NCBI taxonomy): domain Eukaryota; kingdom Metazoa; phylum Chordata; class Aves; order Passeriformes; family Motacillidae; genus Motacilla; species Motacilla alba. The sequence goes on from NC_052020.1 coordinate 37,894,199, forward strand.
GCTACTGTTTCAAAATATTAACTCTGCTGTTAAGGCCCTTAAGAAGGCTTGGATTTGCACACAAATCAAAGAAACAGCAGAAGTCAGTAGATCCCTAGAGACAGAACCGTTTCTAAACTAGTCAAGAGAAGATTTAGAGCACATAAACTCCTGCAACAATGACAACCACAACCGCAGCATGCACTCTACACCATATGATGTGTCATGTACACTGCACAGATCTACCATCTCTGTTTCAGTTCTATCCCTCTAATCTGGGGGGATTGATTATTTTTTTTTCAATATTTCTGGCTATATCACCCACTCTATGATTCTGATAGAATGGACTGGGGGTGGACTTTCAAAAGAAAAGGTCCTAAAATTAGCTCAGGAACATTGTGTGAGTATTGCCCATAATTTGATTTGATTTTAAGATGCCTTCTCTTCTGGTTTTAGTTAAGCTTAGCTAGCTGTACTAGAAAGAGTGATTCAGAAAACAGGTACTTGCATCTTAATCACAAAAATAAAAATTCACTCCAGAAAGGGCATTTACCCGCAACTGCCACGCACATGCCTTTTTAGTACAGCTGATTTTAGCTCTTTCAGTGGTTTCCTTGAAGATTTAAACTATTTCAATGTTTTCTCCATAAAGTTAACTGGCAGTGTTTCACAAAAATTAGTGAAGGAAGAATAGAATAATCCTATTGTTGTACATATATCTAGAAATTTATGACAGAATAAAACCTTGATAACAACAACAGAAAGTATACTAAAGGTATGTGTAACAACACTGTCAGGGATAAACATCAGAAGTAGCAGACCTTTGTTTAAAACATACCACAGGAAATATATTCAACAGTTGGAATTTATAAACATTGAGTGTTTATTTAAAATATTAACCTGGCTTAGGCAATTGTGAAGTGACCAAAAGCACATATAGCTTCCCGCACTTGCAGAAAGACTACAGGAGAAAGGAATAAAATTAGTTCCCCATTTTCAAATTTTCCCCAAACTCTATGACTAATGTATTTCAAAATTGTGAATTGACACAAGAATTTTGTCTTTTCATTACTTTGATTTTCTATTCCTTATCTAAAATATATTCTACACATTCTCTGAGTACGCTATTTTCTGCATGTCTACCAAAAGCACATGCTTTATAGTGGGAAGGAAAATCCAAAATAATCACAAGAATTGCCACAAGAATTTTGTCTTTTCATTACTTTGATTTTCTATTCCTTATCTAAAATATATTCTACACATTCTCTGAGTACACTATTTTCTGCATGTCTACCAAAAGCACATGCTTTATAGTGGGAAGGAAAATCCAAAACAATCAGTTCTACACATGAATGATAAGAAGATGCAGTATCTACAAAATCTACACTACTGATATTTGTCTGTTCTTACAGTTCTGGAAACAGCTCCAAACCACTGGGGAAGAAAGTGCCAGTGATGAACACATATATAAGTCTAACAAGTAAGATGGGTGGAATTCTTGTTTTTGCACCATAATCTAAGAAAAAGAAAAATGCTGTTGTTAGGATAAACACTGATCATCACTGATCATGAGGTATCCCAAGTTAAAGCCACACGGACTTGCTGACTGAGAACTATGAAAGCATGTCAGACTTTGTCTTGAGAATCTACCACAAGCAAGGAAAAAACTCTAGTGCAGTCACTGTGGCTTCACAGATTCATGCAGAAGCTCTTGATCCTTGGATAGCACAGTGAAGGTTTGAACAGAAATATGGGAGGAGATTCTTCTTTTGACACTTGTTAAGCAATGAAGAGGGATATGAAATTGTGTGAAAAGCAGGACTCTGCTGTTTGAAGGGAGTAGAGGTGATGCTGAAACCCACCAAGGCTACAGTCAATGTCTGCAGTTACCAGGCCAGATTCAGCAGCCCAAGGTGCAATGGTAACTTTTGAAGGAGTAAAACCAATTCAGATTTCTTTTTCCATACAGTTCAACTAAAAAGAGATCCAGCTAAAAAATTCAAGGATAGATTGGAATTACTAGATTGGAATTACTAGATTGGAATTACTCTTGAAGGCCACAGTTGAAGTGTCAGCTCAATTTCTGGCACTTGGACATATTACACACATGCCACACAGAGAGGAGGTTCAGGAATACAACATGGACAGTGCTAAAAAATAAAGAAATTCTGTATCTTGATGATCCATGATTCTGCACCTGCAGCACAGATGCACATACAGCAGTCATTTTGAGAATGGATCCATTAGACACATAATTTTCTTTATTCCGGTGAGGGGCAAAAATGTGCTTCTATCTGGTTATTTTGATTAAAAGGAGTTGTAGTTCTTGAAGCAATGAGAGGCAGGGTATTAGAGGCTACAGTACTCACAACAGGATCTGGCAGAGACACAATCAGTTCTTGCATGTTTATAATACAGTTTGTAGCTGAACCACATGCACAAGTGAACATGCTGGAGGAATGAGCTTTTTTGGAGCTCATATTTTGGTCTTGCCTAGAATGGTTTCTGAGCTTTGCATAAAGGATTATGCCATAGAGATTCAGAGGTCAAAGCATCTGTGAAGGTTTTGGGAAAGCCAAGTCCGAGTCTGATATCCGATTCAGGAAGCAGGAATTGGAACTCGTTCTTTCACTTCATAGCTATGTGCTATGATGATGAGGTTATTGTCTATTCCAGATTAGAATCCAGATCTGTCAACTTTATCTCGAAATTAAGACTTTCTCACATGATTTCTTCATAGATATTTAAATATGTAATTAACACACACAATAAGTTATGTTAAATTCAGAGAAATATTTCCCTAATGGCTTTGAAGTTTTTAGTTTTTGAAGTTTTGAGTCTCTGGATTAGCACCTGAATACTCAAGGAACACATGACTGCTGCTGAGTCCATCATACCTTTACTTCAGTGACCATGAAAATGAGGACAAGAAGATCAATCTCTGGTGAGCTTCTGTTTAACTACATGATGGAAACCAGCACAGCTGGAGCCAATTCTTAGCAAATTGATCAGAGTTCCTTTACTTTAACAACAGCTTAACTAATAAATGGACTTTCATAATTTTCTGCAATCAATCTAAATGTATCTTAAAAATTAGTGAAAAATTTGATCCTGAAATGTTCAATAAATCTTAAGTATATAACTTTGAAGAACTTATGTAGCTTATCTTTCTGCCAATTCAGAAAAGAATAACTATTTATAATAAAAATTTGTTAATTAGGTAAGCTCTTTAGAAGATGAATGTTCATAATTAATTTCCTGTGTAACAAAACTGGTGCTTTTTTTTTTTTTTTCAAAATTCAGTATTAGCTTTTGTTACCAGGTTTGTATTCAGGTTTTTTGTTTGTTTGCTTAAAGACATTTTTGTATCAAATTCTGAAGATAGTAGTCATCTCACTGAAAATTTGAAAAAACTGTACGTGTGTGGATGCTCTTCTTCTGCCATTTTTTAAAGTAAGCACACTTCATACAACAATCCAGACATTTCCCTGGATAGATCTGTTTCTTTTAAGGGGTTTTTCAAGTATTCTGTGAACAAGACAATCTTGAGCTCCCTTTGAACATAAACGGCACATGGAAGATGTAATGAAAATACACTCTTTAAAAATGTAATTGATCTGGCTTTCACCCTTTTTTATGATTATTTCTGCAGTTACAGACTGGCGAAATCTGAAAGCAATAGAAACGTCCTATTTACTAAAATAAATGAATACACTGAACTTTTTTTTTTCCCTAAAAGCCCATGTTGCAATCCCTCCTAAGGGAAAAAAGAATAATAAGAAAAAGATGGAGTCTGAACTCAAAGCAAACATAAAAGCTTTATTCACAAAAAAAGTCAATTACACAACCCAATTTGTTTTCACCAGCAACGAAAGGAAAGCCTGGTTAGGATGTTGCAAGATCCAAACACCTTGGATCTACGTGTTCCACCAAAATTTATATTATAGCTATTTCTAAGAAACAAACTAACAATTAGAGACACCTGTTAAAAGTGCCTGTGCTCTGTTCACACTTCATGTAGTATCTTAAAGTGACAGCATATTAAAATGTCAGAGCAATTCTTTTCCATTACACAAGTATTTTTAACAACAGAAAATGCAATTAAATTGTCTGCTCCTAAGTACTTGTATTAACTTGCTTAGCATAAAGTTCTAAAGTACACTGGTGTAGAAGGGAAAACTACCAAATATATAAATTTTTATACTAGAAAACACACAATGACAAAAGACATGGACAGACTAAAAAATAGTAGTTAGATTAACCTCCCCCTCCCCCCCCCCATTTTTTGTACTTATTAAGCGCATAATATGTTTATTTTAGGATAGTTTTTTAGATAAATCTATCCAATATTGTAAGATAAATATTGCAGCCAAAATAAATACAACCATGCTGAAATTACTCAAAACTTTGCATTTGATTATGTGCCCACTGTACAACTTGCAATGAAACATTCCTTGATTTTGACCCCTCCAGCACATAAATATGTGTCTAAGTCATGTCAGAAAACCCTGAGTGGGAACTAAGCCACATTATGGATCACACCTCAGAAACAGAGCAAGATAAGCATCTTCAAACAATTCCTACAGATCCTTTTTATGGGTGTCACCCATACAGTGCAGATGCATTTACAGCAACTTCACTGTTAAATAAAGTTAAAGAAAAATTACAGCTTGATGAAGTGGATTGCCACAGGGAAAATTCACTTTAAAAAACAATTGTTAATTCAGAAGAAAACTCCAACAAATATGAAAGTTTAAAGTTATCAAAATTGAAGTTCTAACAAAACCTGGTTTAAATACTCTGTCATGAACTCAAGCCCATGCTTATGTCCAGAACAGAGCATCTAAAATATTGCAGCCCCATTTCAATGTCCCGTGGAGCATGTCCCGAGGTGCTGCACAGTCTTGCGGCAGTGCCTGAGGGAAAGGTGAAAAATGTAACTGTCTCTTAGAAATATTGCATATTTTGTCATTTATTTAAAGTCACAGACAGATATCAACCTGACCTTCAAAAATATTCATGTCATGACAAATTATCCACCAATATTGTGTTTACTTAACCCAATATTACTTATTCTGAGCTAGAGGACTTTGTGGAATAGATTTAACAATACTGTAATCAAGGGTAAATTACTTTTACCCACTTGTCCAACATGTTGCCCCAGGTTGCCACTTTGTAGCAGAAGGAACAACAGGAAGTGCCCCCAGGTATTTTTTCTCACAGCCTTAGTTTTCATGGAAGTAATATAAAATACAAGTCTTTAAGCTGCATTTCATGAAAAGTCACAACATTTTCATCTGTATCACTTCTGCAGTTTCCTACTAGCTTCCAAAGTAGTATCTTCTTCATTTTGAAATCTTTGAAATCTGAAATCTCTTGAAATCTGAAAATTTACTGAAAATTACAGTTGATATATCTTCAAAAGACATCTCCTTTAATACATTTATCTTTTTTTCTGAAATATGCCTCATCAAAACTTTAGCTGACCAAGTTTCTGTTTATTCTAAGTTTTATTATGCTGTGGATAAAAATCCTGGTTTATTTTTCAAATCCGGAAGAATTCAACTACCAGTATTCAAGATGTCTGCATGTTCAGAAGCTAACTTGTCTTCAGATAGAAAAATAACCTCTTTCAAAAGGCTTCTGAATCACATTGCCCTCATCACTGAACAATGATGAAATTGAAATTTATTGCAACTGCATAAATTATGTCTTCCAAGAGTGCCAGTGAATTGGCCTCACACTATAACATTTCTGATTATAACTTTATGATTTGTCACCCAAGACTCAAGTTTACATTATTCTTAAGCTATGTGATTAAATGGGAGGAAGAACTGTGGGCCAAGCTTTTCAAAGCTGCTAATGTATTTCCACTGCACTCAAGCTAGCCAAGAATACTGGAACTGTTTTAGCCCCAGCACATATAACACAACTCTGCTCTAATTGGTGCAGAATTCCTATTAGTCACCAGGGTCTGCACTGGCAGCCACAAAAAGCTGGATTGTAAAAGACATTCTGACCACTGATTTCTTTCCAGAATTACCTACTGCCATATAAGAGTTTGTGAGGAAGAGGTGAAGCAGTCATTAATCCACCTCTACACTATATACCACCTAAGGACTTCTGAGTCATTAAGAAAATTCTCCAGTGCCAAATCTCCCTCAATGTCCATCCTCTGAGCTGTCAGAAATAGCACAAAAAGCACAAAATAGCACAAAGAGCACAGTATAGCACAAAAAGACAACAAGACCTTGCTCTTCTTATACCACTGCTCTAAATGCTTCTGCTGGATAAATTTATTCAGAGGCTGAAAATCAGTAAGTGGAAATGGCATCATTAGTACATCTAATTGATCTCAAAATTTGGTTTGGCTAATCAAGGAAAGGTTTCATGTAGCAGAATCAGCTGAATCTATGTGAACTATTAACCTTGTTCCACAGATGTAGTGCTCTCTGGGATTTCATGTTGTTTCTAATGGATGAGATGTTTTTCATGGTACTCAGAATGCATATGAGCGTGATACACTCATCATAATTCTTTTATTGCTTTTCTGATGATTCATCAAAATAGTGGATGGAACGAGTCTGAGTCAGTGACTTCAGCTCTTATTATCACAGGCAACTCTGTCATATATGCCTTTGTAGGTCACTCATCCTGAGAAAGTGACTACTATAAAGACAGGAGGCTTTTTGCCTCCATAGTACCTATTATTATGTATCAGAACACAAAGGATCAGAAGGTCATCTGTCCTAATATTTAGTCTTTGCCAACAGTCTATAGAGGATCATCAGGCCAGTACACAGCAACATGACAAATATATACCCTCTGTATTTCCAGATGTCATGATTCTGGAGCTCAGGCTTCTTGTTAATTATGTCCTTGCTCTCTCCACCTAACTATGGCAGTGAATTTAAGACATGGCACTGTAGTTATTTATTTATACAGGTTTGCTTCCTACCTAGGGCACAACACTTCATGTTCCATTTTTTTCATGCTGCTCATCAGAACTGACTGAAAAAAACACACATCTGCTTGGAGAGAGACTCAGTTTACTTCCTTCCATGTTCCTCCCTTTCTAACTACCCTTTCTGCTGGGCAGTTTTGTTTGTTTGTTTGTTTGCTTGTTTGTTTTTCAAGTTTTCTTCTTTTTGTTGTTGAACTAGTTTTTGGCTAAGTTAGAGAGCTGAATCTGATGAGTGCAGGGTTGACATAAGGGAATATGACGCTCTTTTTAGCCATGAATTAGTATACCTGCTAAAGCTGTTATACAAAAATTCAAAATCCTAATTACATATTTCACAAAAAAGTCAACAGCTCTTTGTAGTGTGCAATCATTTTTCATTGTAATAACAGCAATCAGCTTCTGCAATATTGTGCAATTTTATTAACATGGAACTTCAGGAATCCTTTATTCATTCAAACTTGACCAAGTATTTAGACACTGGAATTAAGTACTGCAGAGCTGATAAATGAGTAAATTGAAGCACAGGAACTAATGTATCCATGATTTCAATGGTTTGATGCTTCTGACTTAAGATCTCCCACAATCAGTTGATCTGATGTCAGAGTTCACCTGAACCAGAACAGGGAGGTTTACCCCTCAGTTGGTTCTCCCTTGCTCCTACTCGGTTTTCACTGAGTGGCCCTGCTGCTTTCTCCATGATAATTCTGATGCTCACTGAACCCTTCTAGTAAGCTGATACAACTCACAAATTCATGAGAAATTCTACCAATTAGTCTTCCCCCAGGATGATATGTTCTATAGGCTTATGGCAAACTACAAGGTTCGGTAAGGAGGAGCACTGTTGATACGAGGCAGACAAGCATCTTGTCTTTTTAGCAAGAATGAACAACAAAATTGGAATTTCCTGTCTTGTAAAGTTGAAAACTAAATTTCAGTATATTCCTACATTTCCTAAGATGTATGCCATATACTGTCACAATGCATTATCTGTGTAATAATGGAATTGTTAGCTGGTTTACTTCTTAGATATGTCATGTTGATAATACAACAATTTGCAAAGAAAAGAATGTATCTGAAAAGGAAAAGGATAGCAATGAATAGCAATAGCTATTCATTTAAAAATTCACCTTTCAATTATTAAATTAGGAAAGATTTTTACTTACACAACATTGTTGCATTATTCCCCTGTGAAGGTAACATACCTTTCTTGCATTATTTTTTTTCCTGTGATGGAACTCAACTTATACCTTCAAAAGAATATATTTGTCCATAACTAACTGAACTTGATTTTCTAAGAGAAGATGTACCACTATGAAGCATGTTCTGTCAGACAAGATAGAAAAAATGGCAATCATAGAAATAAAAGTTCATATACAATTTGGAGATATAGTAAATAAATACCTATACATCTTTGATTAGGATGCAGTTTTGCATTACTAGATAGCTGATCCAATAGTCTGCAGCCACTAGAAAGCAAATACTTTTCAATTGCTTAATTTTCTGACACACCATCAAGCTAAATCAATTTCCCTGCAGTTTTGCAACTGCTAGATCTGGCATATGGGAAATGGTGGGACCAAACTATGAAGAATAGAAGGGTGTTGAGTGTCAAGGGACCAGGAGCAGGCCTAACTCTCCTAGTGAAAAACCACCCTTTCAGCAGATTAGGTGCAACAGCATACTCTAATGACAGCATGTACACACATGCCTTTCATGCATACCTTTAGCATACAGTTTGGGGGTTGCCACTGTTGATCTGGGTCTGGGTTGCCCCCTCCTTTGTCCTCGTATTGCCTGATACACCATTGTGTGGGGAATGAATTTAGAAAACCAAGCTGGTAAAAAAGAAACACAGACAGACAATGATTAACTGGTAAGTTTTCCACTGTGCTAGCTCCCTGAAATCCAGTGTGTGCCAAGGGGGCAAAGAATGGGAGTGTATGTGTCAAGGGAACACAATTCCAAAAGAAGTGAGCTGAAAATGTGGAACGATGTTTTTAAATGAAATATGCCTCCCTTCACTCCTTCTTTCTAAGACACAAAATAAGTTAAAAAGGTGGTTTTTTTGATTTTGTTGTTGTTTGTTTGCTTTTCCTTTCCTGATTTGTATTCCAGTTTAGCGATTTCAAAACTTCAATTTTACCTGTCCAGTCTGTAGATGACTCATTCAGAAAAAAGTGCCATGACTGATTCTTGAGTTGATTCAGCCCACTGGTGTGCTGAAGAAAGAAGTATCCAATGCTCCTCCTGAGGGAAACCATCTTGATCTAAGCTGCCACACCTGGGCAGATGCTGGATGGACAGTAGCACATGCAACACTTGGAAATGCATCTCCCTGTGAACCAGACCCTGACCTCCACCGTGCACATATGGGCACCCACAGCACCTTCTCACTGCTCTGCTGCAGGCCCATAATGGCAGCCAGTGCACAGGGGACACACAGGTACTGTTTAGCCCCTGTTCCAGATTTAGGGAAATGGATAAAAAGGTACAAGAAATGACCATACTTTTGTAGTTACAAAAAAATATTACTGCTATGGATCAATCATCCATTATGAAGATAATGAGAAAATTGGGAAGGTCACAACACCTCTGAGGCACAACCCCTTCTGTGTGCTGCTCTTCAGCTGGTGCCGCTGAGCTCTGCCCCTGGCTCAACTCGGGTTGTAAAAGCACAATCTAACCCACTGCCTGCTCACCAGGGAGTCATCAGCTTACTACAACATCGCAGCAGCTAAAAACTTGCAAATATTTCCTTTGCTTTTTGTTGTTTCTTTTTACTCTCTTGAGAAATAAGTTCAAAAGACATGTCTACTGTGCCAAGATTATTTTGGAGATGGTATTTTACTTGCATCCCACTCAACATGAATACTCTTGTTTCTCAAAACCCCCTCTAGACCTAGAATACACACTGATGCATCTGTTCATAAAAACATACAGAAAGCACAGTTCATAAAGATATTATCTCTCTTTTTATTTATTTATAGATTTACTTGGCACTTACTGGCCTAATGCAGTTATTTTCGGGACATACTTAAATACAGCATTAAGGGCCAACTACTCTGAGAGAATTATTGGCATTGCTACAGTTACATTGTGCTTCCAACACATACAGCTTTATTCTCTTGTATCCATAGCTTTGAAAAGCTAGCTCAAGTACAAGTAAGAAAAAAAGAAATGTAAAGAGGAGAAAATTTACTTTCTGTTTATTGTAAATGAAGTCATTAAACACCAATTTTCCATACTTGAACTATCTCCCACTCATTGCAGTAGATGAACAAATACTAGTAAAATAAACATAGGCAGTTTTCTTTTTCTTTCTTTTTCTCTTTCTTTCTTTCTTTCTTTCTTTCTTTCTTTCTTTCTTTCTTTCTTTCTTTCTTTCTTTCTTTCTTTCTTTCTTTCTTTCTTTCTTTCTTTCTTTCTTTCTTTCTCTCTCTCTCTCTCTCTCTTTCTCTCCCTTTTCTTTATTTTCTTTCTTTCTTTCTTTCTTTCTTTCTTTCTTTCTTTCTTTCTTTCTTTCTTTCTTTCTTTCTTTCTTTCTTTCTTTCTTTCTTTCTTTCTTTCTTTCTTTCTTTCTTTCTTTCTTTCCCTTTTATTTCTTTATTTTTCTCCTTGTTTGAATTATTTTAGGCATGTTCCATCCATGGTTAGAAATCAGGCATGACAGTGGTCTAATGCAAAAGTTTTGTCCATGGAGAAATCAGACATGACTATGGTCTACCCCTGAATGTGATCTTAATGTTTTATACCACTGACAAATCATTAACATCTGTTAATAACTCACCCAGCTGCTTTGTTAGATTGTTTTTAAAAAATCTTATGTACACCATAGATGTCTCCAACTCATAGTCTAAGTAACCTTTCCCAGCTGCTTAATCCTTATTTAAAATCTTACTTTAAAATACACACATTTTTTAACTATCCCATTTCTTTGTCTCCGGACAAAGTAACTTTGCTAACATCTGTTCACTCTCACTCCCCAATTCCCATCTTAAATACTTATTTTCAGCATGTATTTTTCTTGTAAATAGAATCCCATGTACTTTCTCACCTCCTAGCCCTTCATTTTCTCCTTTCCTCTCTTGCTCTCATTCCACTCTATCCCTCATGATTTCTTTTGACTGATTGTATTTAAAATACAGTATTAATAGAGAGAAAAAGATTATTTAAAGAGCTTCTCTGATTATCTCACACTAATTTAGGCTTGGGAAAAAAGAAAATGGGGGCATGCCATGAATCTACTGTGTCTAAAGGGAATAAACAAAGGGAAAAGGGAACAATATACTGTAAAGGGTGTGTAGGTAGTTGTTAGGGATAAAACTATGTAATGGAAATACTGGAACATTAGAAAATACCTCCTGGCTGTGAGAAGCAGTGGGCTATGCAGGGGCATTCCAAGGGAATTAGAGGAGACTTGTCACTGGGCACACTTTAAAATAGACTGGACAAAAGGTATGGTTTGGGACCAAGCAACAGGCAGAGGCAAGGAGAGAGGAGAGGGTGAGGGTGAGGGAAAGTGAGAGGGAGAGGAAGTTGAATTCAGCACTGGGATGGAGATTTCTGAGCACTAGTACAGTGCTCAGTGGCAGAATATGACAGACACAGGCTGTAACACCTCATTTGGGAATGGTCTGTGATTTTAAGTGCTGGTTCTACTGCAGTGGTTAAAACAGTACATCTCTGGATAAAATGCTAGCAGTCCTGGTACCATTCCCCATTGCCAAGAAATAGTAGATGAATAGTTGAATAGATGTCCCATGTCCAAAAGAAATAAATCAGATTTATAAGTGATGTACAAGATAGTTCACATTGCACTGAGCACCAAGACTTCTAATGTTATTTCTTTCTCCCTGTTAAGTGTGTAAGGAGCACTGAGGCAATTTCCATAACTCAGAAAAGTTACATTACTGTAAGCTCCAGTGATTCCTTTTTTGACAGCAATACAATAGCATGATGGAATCTAAACAAATAAAATCATTAAACACAACTATTGTATTTAATACAATATAACACACTATAATACTACAGGGTGTTTTCTGTACAAACATGGCTGTATTTTTCCAGATCTGTCAGCTGACTCACAGATCCAAAATGTTTCAAAGTGAATTTGAATTTTTTTGTAATGAAAATTTAGTCATGGCTTCTGATTCTTGTAAATATCCTATTTATCTATAGATATCTTGAGATAGTTCAAAAGAAAAATACAAATGCTTCTATACTACCTTTAACTTCTTCAGTAGTTTCTAGAGAAACTGACAAGACTACAATGAGTATATTTAGAGGGTACTTAGTCCTAAGTTCTCTTCCTTTTTTTTCCTTTTCCCATTGGGCAGTGTAATGACAAAAGAATTATTGTCTCATAACTGTAAGGCATGGTATGATTCATGTAATCATGGTATATGTAATCATGGTATATGATAATCATGGTATATGATAATCATGGTATATGTAATCATGGTATATGATTCCTCGCCGTAACAGTTTTAGAGCTCTTTCATCACATTTTCCTGTTCTGTCTAGAAGAGGGTTATATGTAGCCTCATATTATAAAAGGAAGAATTTTCATAAAATTAAGGCAATAACAAATGGAAGAAAAAAAATTCCAGGGCTTTCTTGGATTTAAATTGCAAGTGTAGAATGTACATTTTGTGAAATCACAGAACACAGTCCACACCACTCTTTTGCAACTGCATCATGCAGACACAACTCATCACTGGCAGGTTTTTCTAGTGCTATAGAACTTAAATATAAAGAAACTTCACTTTGTCTACCAAGGAAGATGCTGTACCAGTACAGTCAAATATGTCAAACATTTATTTCTCTAAAGCATGTAAATATACAGATGCAGATTATAGGAGAGAAACCCTCTGGCTCTTGTCATTTTACAAGTTCTGCCCATGTAGTTGCCAGTAATATTTATATGAACTTTGTAAGCACTGGAAATCTAAACACAGAAAGAATATTGTGCTATGTCATTAGAATGAAAACAAAATATGCATTAAAGGGACCTGAAACTGTTCTAGCTCATTGTCCAAACAGGAGGAGAAATAAAGTAACAAGGAAAAAATTGTTAAGAGAACAAATGACTGAAAGTATCTTGCAAATGTCCATAGTCAAAAAGGATTGTCACTAGCAGGATGGATAACATACAATACGCCTTCCAGCATGATTACCATTTACTCCCCAAATCAGCTGCTCAAGGAACCATCGGTAAGGGTTCACCTAGACAGAGCTGTGCTTGAGGAATGTAAAAGACCTTCTCACAGAATCATAGAATTGTCTGAGTTGGAAGGGATCCAGGAATCATCAAGTCCTGCTCTTAAGTGAATGGCCCATATGGGGATCAAGCTCATGACCTTGGCATCACTGGCGCTACACTCTAATGGGAAGATGCACCAAACCAAAAATCTCAAACAAAATTAAATATTTTATATTTTATAATATTCAAGATGCAAAATTGCATCTTGAAGAGAACCAAGGCCACTCCAAGTCAGCTTTGGTCCACCAGCCTTCTAGAAACCAAAACATTCCTTCTGTATCTATCCGACAAGAAATTATACACCCATCACACATCCCTTCTTGCCGTAGCATTCTTTTTCTTTTGCTCTCTCAGGTAGACTGTCCAGTTGCTTCCTTGTCTGAAAAGCTTATCCCATCTATTTCTGCCTCTTCCAATTCCCCTATGAGGGTCTCACCACTTGCTCCCTGCACATAGAACCATTTCACTTCCTTCTGGTTCACTCCTGAAGTAAGTAAGTAACTAGGGATCTGGAGTTGTCTTTATTTATTAAATAGAGATTATTGGTCTATCTTGAGCTGAAGGTGGACATGGTTTATTTTGTGGGTGTTAGAAATTCTAGGTTGTTACAGCTCACAAGTGACTCAAGAAACTGAGGGAAGTTTTGGTAAATCCAGTCAAATGGCACAGGTAACATGTAACTCAAAGCATGCCATGCTGTCAAATGGAAAGTATGATTTCAGGGTATTTCATTCTAAAAAAGCACCATCTATTCATTTAAAAAACTCAAGAGTAGATGGCAGAATGTGTAATCAAAATTAAAGAAAAGCTTAAGAGATCTGTAGCAGTCTGATTTGATGATGAAGAAATTCAGTTTCTATCAAAGAAGGGATAGAATTATTTTAAAATCAAGAAAAGAATACAGGTTATAGAGCTTCCAAAAATCTACACTGATTTGAAATAGGGGTATCATCAAGCAGTTCTGGTGTTTGATCACATATAACACAGCACAGTATCACATGAGGAGATGATGAGGCCACACTTACACAGCTCCTTTTATCTTGACACTCTTTATAAAATATACACATGGTACAGCTATGAATAACAAAAAAAAAAAAAAAAAAGCACATAGGAACAGAAATCACTTTGAGCAGCACTGCAAATCAGAGCATCTGTTTAACAGGGTATATCAATACTGTTCTTTAATTCAGGGAAGGATTTAAATTGCAATAGTATATCTAGCAGGAATTATTAGCCCATGTGCCCTTATTAATTCCTAGCAGATTGTACATAGAAGGAAAAAGAAGGGCAAATTACAGAGCACTGGATCACATCCACATCCAAATTACTATAAACTGTAAAGTCCTCATTATAAAAAAAAATTGGATCTGTACATAAATATCCAAGTATTTCAATGCTGAAATTCAAATAATAAAACCAGAGTATAAGCTGCAATATGCACACAAACCCTGTAAAAAATTGTGCCAAAGGCCACTGATAATTGAAAGAAATCTAATCCCAGAATCCCAGCCTTGACATTTGGATGAAATAAAGACATTAAGCTGAGTTGGTCAGGGATTATTTTTACTTGGTTCTTTTTCTTCAAAATGAAAACAAAAACATTTCTCAAGAAACTATCAGCTTCAATATATTTTTATGCACTTCTTTTAGATGACAATGGATGTTGTTCTCTATATTTTCAAACAAAACCTTCTGTTTTTCTAGTTCAAAATTACTTAAAAGGCATTGAAAAGAAAGAAAGGGAAAAAAGGAAGTGAAAACTTCCAAAATCCAAAATTAATTTCACGAAGTTTCATTGGCCATAACTCATTGTTTTTCTAGGTCTTCTGAGAGTTCAACTGTTCATTCCAATACAGAATATTTTGGTATCCTGATAATTTTCCCAGGACAGGAAGACTATTTTCTGCCTAAAACTGTTACGAATCTAACTAGAGCAGTCCGCATCAAGTACGATGAACTTAACGTGGCCTGATGCAAACCAAGTGAACTATGGTCACTTGGAAATGGTAACATTGTATAAGGAAAATGAACTCTTCCTTAACCAATGTTTTTCAGAAACAAACTCCACCTCTGCCCATTCAAACAAAAAAGACCAAAAATCAAAGAGGAATTAATGATATAAAGGAAGTAGCTCTTGCAAAATAACAGATGGAATGAGATCGGAAACACATGTAGTAAGCTGAACTTTTTTAATAGGACCAAATGACAGAACTGGAACAAAGGAACAGAATGGATAAACATGCACACAAATCAGCAGAACAGTTGCTAACTAGAAATGGGTCTGTAATGCAGATTCCAAACCTCTATTTAGATCCCAAATTATTTTTTAGATTTGGGCCTTCAGATTTATGATGTTGGTTTAGAATTTTTCAGAAAGAGTAGCAAAATTTAAAATCTCCGTCCTGACTACACAAAAATTTCCTCCACAGTTTCTAAGGTGAATTGTTTGCCTCGTATTTTAACTGCTGATGCTCAGGATCACACATGAGACAAAAAGCCAGTCCATGTGAAGATTCTGATCTAAAGCTGAACTATGTGAAGAGGTATTACAGAAGAGCAATATGGACTGCAGCCTTCCTGCCAAAGGTGAGAAACAGCTTTAATAAAAAAAAAACAAAACAGGGACATGTGATAGGTTGTTCATGAAAACAAGCTATACCTAATAACTTATTCTCCTGACAAATCAAAGTAAAATCTTTCAAAATAATGTCTCCTGGGTCTCCTTTATACATTGATTTTGAAATTCCACACTCATCCCAATGTGAGCCTGCGTTGTGAAGGCACAACTGTACCGAAAAATAGAAAAGACTGTTCCAATATAGAGAAAAAAAATCAAATGGAGCTGTGATTATCTGAGTTAACTAGAGAAGTATTAAAAAACTGCCCACTGAATATATGTTTAAAAAGTTAAGAAAAAGGTTACCCTCATGATTCTACTAATAAAATAATAAACTAGACTTTCTCCAAGTGTTTTAAATGGTATTTGGCATAACATTCACTTCTCTTTGAATACAACATCAATTGTAAAAAACCTCTAATACTCCAGTGGTACGAACTCATCTAGCTCCACTGAAGTCAACACAGATCTGGAGGACAATTTGGTGTTATTGTGATGTGAGAAAAACCATCTCTCTTTCAAATATTTGTCTCAAAATGCATAGTGATGTCAAATTACACCTAAAACAGAATAGAGAAGTAAATGATTCATCTAATTCCCATAACATTTTTCCTGTTCACAGGAACTTCAGACACATTTTCTTTTCAGATGTTATGCATTTGAAAGTTTTTGATGATGTGTTTTTATTTTTTAATCTATTATTTGAAAACACTTAGTCCTACATTTCTTCATTTGTGTTTTCTATTAAATTCTGTAGACAACTGTTAAAAAAAATTACTCAGTAGGTTTCTATTTCCTAACTACTTAGTACCAAGTCACATCCAAAATTACTATTTCCACACAAATATATGTTTCACACTCTGTATGAATACCTGCAAAGGAAATTCTGAAATTGTTTTCAAGAACACTGAAGTCACTAAAATTCAGCTGTGTAAATACTAGTGATAATCAAAGAAAAAGAAAAAGCACATATAAAGGGAATCAACTCATAAACCTAGGGAAATAACCTCAGACCATAACCTGGAACTGTCAGAGAGACCACAGTAAGATCCTCCAGTTACCAGCTAGGCTTGCTTGACTGATTCCTAAAATACAATTGGCTTTCCCTTGGCTTTATACAGCTCCCTGTAATTCTCCCTTTCTCTCACCACCTACACACCTGTGAACTTCTGCATAAATACTAATTATCCAACAATAAAACGTAATTAAGTTCTGAATTTTGTATATTTGATTGAGCCAAGCATATAAACTCTACCTGAAAAAGCACTTTACTATTTTTAAATTTAAAGTAATATATATGGCAATGTCTTGTCCTATGTATCATGACCTAGTATGTCATTTTGTCATCCTTTGAAAGTCTCATGAATGAAAACAACATTACAGCCCGCACTATGCTTCAGACATAAAAAAGATACAAAGTAAGCAAACCAAATTCTTTATCCTAAGATAAGACACTTCTCCCTCACTTTCTAGAAAAGAAAGATCATCTAGAGCTCTTAATTAAAAAATAGACCTTCTATGTCTTGACTGTATCTGTGCCGAAAAACTCTTGCTGCTGCTGTCACTTCTCATACACAGACACATAAAAAAACTTGCCAGATCTGTATTTAGCAGGACAAGAACAGAGGTTAAGTACTTTATTTAATGGCTAACTTAATCATAAGGGTAACTGATATATAAAACAGCTTTTAGAAACTGTTCTACCAAAAAAAAAAAAAAAAAAACCAACGAAAAACAACACATATTTTTTTAATAATATCTCATCAGAAACTATTCCAATATATCTTGCAAATGAGAAAAGAGCGTCATTTCAAAGAATAGGTGGGATTCATAAAGCTAAAACAATGGATCATAGTTATCTTCATCTACCCAGCTATCAGGAATTTCTTAGAGTAGTGATCTTTGGTGTTCTAGCAGAGAAAAAAAAATTCTTTTCAATTGTACACTTAGGAAAAAAACACTTCATTAAGCATTTGGATTCTCTATGGTTTATAAGCATGTGCTTATATACTGTTCCTCCCTTGATGTGAGCAGATAAACAAATCTAGCATTGTTACTGTAGAATAATAGAAAATTGCTAAACACAGAAAAGATATTGCAAAATATTATAAAAGAGCCAAACCATTTTCCAGGGTTTCAAAATAATCTTTGTCAGAAACTTTATTTTTTCCAATTTTTTTATTAAAAACATGCCAATACACAAAATATCAATGAAGCACTAAGCCACCAGTCCACTAGATGTGAACCTCTGACATCTTCCCTAAACTCCTTCAGAACAGTAATTTAGATCAATGAGATTACAATAATTTGAAATGGCCACAGGACCCTTTTAACCAAACACATTTCTAGGAAAAAAGGTAGGAAACTCAAAACACCATAAAAATTAAGGAACAAATGGTGCTTTCATACATCCTTTTACCTAACCAATAGGAAGAAAACCCTAAACCAATCACCAAAAACTGTAATAGCTGAAGTGATTAGGAAACAGTGGATTATCAATACCATGTTGGGAATGATTAAGCACAAAACAGTACTTAGAAGCACTGCAAGAAAGGAATAAAGTCAATGAAAAACGATTAGAAAACATTCTACGTCCAAAGCTCAGAATTAAAACCAATGTTTAATTTAAACTTTCAAGGTCATCAAAGAATTAATCTGCTACAGTAAATTGGGACTATTACAAAATGAAAGGAAGAAGCATGATGTTAAGAACGTAGAACAAAATGATGGATGCAATCAAAGAACATTCTATTCTTGGTTTTGTCACTTGCTTTCAAAATGTAAGCATTTTGAACTATTACCATCTACTGAGATCTGCAGAAATGTTACTGCAAAATCTGTGTAATATCTCTGAATACATCTGCATCAACAAACCAGAAAAACTATCACTGGGGTGCTGCCCACTTCTGCAAAGAGCCACAGCTAACTCAGTGGAAGAGTTAACTCAATGGAAGTTTCTTCAAATGAAGAAATTTGTTTAATGGATTTTCTAATTTGATTCAGCCCCTCAGTTTTACTTTGATCAATAATCTGATTTCTTCTGCACAGCTACTGTTCTTTCCTTTCTTCCCACTCTTTCTTCTTAAAATTCCACTGTTTATAGGCTCACATTTCACATTTAAGAGTTTCCTAATTTTTACTTTTTATTCTGTTTTTAAGGATTGTTACAGCTTGACTAACATCCCCACACACTCTAATTTTTTACATTTCAGGATCTCAGATATGAAAAGCCTTTTGACTAGTAAAAGTGTGTAAACCTCAGTAAAATCTCAAAGAGCCATGGGGAAATCTCTCCTTGTGTTCTCAGAGTCCACTGTGTGGTTCCTGTCAGGAAACTGAAAGTACGTCTGTTGACTGCCAGTACAGATGTGCAATTAATGCATTTTCTGACACATGATATGTGGCTTACACTAAAGTACAAATGATCTACATTCTTACTACAAAATAACACCACTTCTAGTTCAGTACAAAGAGAAAAATGGGGAGAAGTAAAACCAAAGCTTGAAAGCTAGAGATGAGTTAAAGCACAAACTGCCAAAATGAAGTCTCTAAAGCACACCCTTTGGGGACCACTTGACAAATTTTTTTTTCTTTTAAATTTGGTCTTGTATTTGTTTAGTTTGTACCCTGTTGCTTCTGAGCCTTTAATTTCAATCTCATTAAAGTCTTATTTTACTAGCATTGTTTCAGTGGTACTTGAAGGGGCAGAGAGGACCCTCAGAACCACCAGGTGCATTGTCTCTATAGGAATCAACACATCCACATTACGAAGGGATATGGAAGGATTGCCTGAGCAACCTCCAAGCCTTGAGGAGCACCTACACAGATTACTTCCTTCTGCAAAATGCAACCTGCAAAAAAAAAATGCATCTAAGGTCTTAGGCAAATCACAAAATGTGATTCAAATAGAAGCCAAAAATGCATCCAAAAAAATCTCTCATGTTCGCTAACTGAAACTAGAATATGAAGTCATAATTGACAACTTCAAGCATATTCCAGAGACCACAGGTGTCCTCATCATTTGTTTGGGGCTGATTAGTCTCCTAGTGAAGCTTTTCTACCTACATGTCTGTGACATAGATAGAGCTCCAGGAACAGTATATATGGTAATTATTGGCACTGCATAACACACATGGCATGAGCAGCTTTCACCTTCCACTAGTATGCTTCTCCATTCTGGTTTGCTTTTCATGTACAGTAACACTAACTTGTGAATTTATAGAAAAATTTAAATGCATAGAAAAGAAAAGGATATTCCAGATATTCTAGAAACTAGAAACACAGCTATTCTTTTATTCCATTTCAGTAACCAACATTAAGTCAAACCAAACTAACTTGAGCAAGTTTTCAAGGCCATTTAATCATTTATATTCACATAAGAAGAAATATTCAGGAAAAAATGAAGAACAATAAAAATATTTTTAAAATATTAAATCATGAAGTTATTTAGCTTACAAAGAGAATATGGACCATCTCCTCTTACTATTTTTATTAAAAATTGATGAAAATAATATGGTATTTCCCACTTACATATAAAAGCATTACTGCAGATATTGCATATACTAAGTGAATTTAACTTTAACCATCTTCATGTCATAGCATTGTGTTACAAGAGAAAGAATACATGTCATAAGCAGATTTAACACCTTTAGATGACCTCTAATCAGAAATGTGCCATGCTACTCAAATTCCATCTGTCAAATGCTGTAAATACAGGTAAGCAAATATAAATGTCATTAGAGGCACAAGTTATCTTACTGGGAGAAATTCTAGGATTTTATTTTTTGACAGCTTGTAATTTGGATATCTTCCAGTGTCAACAAAACCTGTTCAAGCACGATCTTACCTTGTTTTCACTACATCAAGGGGATGCATCAGGCAAATTTCTACAAGACCTATAAAAGAATAACAAAGAAAGGCCTAATAAACATTTGTACAAATAGTAATTTAACTTTCATTGACTCCAACAGTTTTTGAAATTTGAAAGGCAAAGTAAAAACTTACACATATCATTGATGACACAGCACTCGCACACCTCATATATTAAACATATGCTTCTGTAGTGTGAATAAAGCATTGGGATTTTTAATAGTGAACAGAGCTAGTTTTTCACTGGAGTGGGCTAAGTGAGGACTTTACCTACACAATCAATTTAATCTTCATTTTTGCTCAGTTTTCTGACTTAAGAACAGTGGGAACATTTGACTGGCATCATAAATAAATACATTGTCTTGTTGAGAGTAGCAAAGGAAGGGAGTTCAGGTTGGCACTTGCTTCTTTGTCACACAAGAATTCCTTAGGACACTGCAGGACTGCACCGGTGGCTCAGATGCACTTGATGTTAAGATGACAGCTGATTCCTGAGAGTCTGAGCTGCAGCTTCACTGATTCTTTGTCCTACCCTGCCCTGTGCTGATGCTGATGTGTGGTCCTGGCTTTTCCCCTTTGAGTGTGAATCTCGAGGGGCCAATGCCAAGGTAAGAGAGATCTGGTAGGTCCCAAATGCACCTGTCAACACCACCTTCAAAGTTGGCTCTATTATTTTTTCCACCCACCTGACACCTGATGAAAAGTCCATACATAACCCAGGGAGAACTTTCTAGTTAAATTTCTAGGTTTGCCTACTCTCCTTTCCATTTGGCATATCAGTCTCATTCCAAAGAGCCAACAAGCAGTAAAAAGATGTATTTATCACGACCACTGTAAAAGTGTATTTTAGAGATCTGTCAATCTGCAGACAGAACAAAAACTACTACACAAATCTTACAGGACTTTGAAATGCCAGGAAAATACAAGCATATATTCCTAGATAATAATTACAATGCCTTTGAAATTTCTGTGCCCTGGTTATTAGGACCCTCAAATGTCCACTCACACTTTTTACCTAGTGTAATAAATTCAATGCTACATCATGAAGAAACAGGTCATGAAGACTATACTTATTACAATGTTTGAATGCATTTATTTACTTTATTTATGATTATTGTAAAAATAATTACAAAGCCTTCATAATAAAGAATGTGTCTTTTGATGAGTCAGAGTTAAATTTCTAAAAATCTTGATACAGGAAAGCATTCTTCTTCAAGTTAAAATATCTGCAAATTCCTTTCTTTAGGTATAACATATAGTCCCACTGAAACGAAGTACATGCTCATGTTCCACTAGATGCTCTCCTGTTTCAGATGTCACTGGCTTAAGTTCCACACCCTGTCCTCCTCCTTTAATGGCACACACAACCCCTCAGCCTGGGTGCTACTAAAGTTAACAGTCTCTAACGCAGTTTGTTACATGCTAGCCAACTCAGCTACTTTCTTTTTCTAAGAAAAGTATAGAAAGTAACTCAAGGAGAAAAATTACATTTTGAAATATTGCGCACAAAAATGATGGAAAGAACGGAATTTTCATTTTGGCCCTATTCTTTGACAGACTTGATGGAGGAAAGCTCTTGATGAGCTTCATGCAGGAACCATGCCCTGCCTGAGGGGCACACATTGCAGTATACAATCAGTATCAGAAACCTCAGCTTCTTTTCATTATTGAATATAGTCTAAATGAGGCTTAAAGTTTCATATTTTGATTATTTTAGAACTAATAAGTTTAGTGTTTCAGGTAGAACAGGAAAATTTAGGATGTGGCTTAAAGTTTAAATCAGAGAGCATTCAATTTCAAAACATTATCTATTTTCTATTTCAGCTTTATGCAAATCTTCTCAGCAACACAGACACTTACTGGGTAAGCCTTTTAAACAGAACCGAGCATTAGCAAAGGGAGGATTCTCTTTATAGTCAGAGGAGATGTAGTCAATAAATGCAATAGAGTTTTTAGCTCAGCTTTTATTAAATATGTATATTTCAAAATAATAATTTATTTTCTGCTTGGTACACTTTACATATTGAATACATACATTAATGATAAATGTTACATATTTATCCTAAGGAGTAATAAACTATTTATACAACAAGAAAGAACAGCAAAATTTTTGCTCGTGAACACAAGTAGCTTTTGGAGATAGTAACTGAAGGAGGGTGCAAATTGTAACGCTAAAATTCTTCATTAAATGTATTTAACAGGAATTTACATTAAAATTTGTGAAGACATTAAAATGTATAAATTAAGTTCCTAACATAAAATACTTGCTGTGAGTTCTGATTTAACAGAAACAATTTTCATTATCTTCTATCATTACAGTCTAACGCATAAAGATTGAAAAACATAAAAATTTCCAGACAGCCCCTGATCCCTAGTTTCCTGCCACTGAGTTTGAAGGACAGTACCAGGTTAATATTTCTGATCATTTTTTGCTGTATTTTCTTTTCACTCCTTGCAACATTGTTTTTTTCTTCAATTTTGGATAAAAGGAAGACAACATAGGTGATAACAGCCAAAGAATATAAGAATATTAATATTAGTAGTAAAGAGATTCATTAAATAGAATGCAATTTTTTCAATGAAAGCAAAAGCTGTCATCATTATTTCTGTGTAGGTATATTTATTGCTGTAATTATTGTCCAAGAATTGCTTCTATTTTACTAAAATAAGATCATATCACATTTCACATAAGGGAACTGTCCCAAAATCTATAAACTGCTCCAACAGCTGCCAACAGGTGCTTTGTGAGTGGAGCTGCAACTGAGTATTTCAGTGCTGGCAGGGGGCATAGCCTGTGAGCTTTTCCCTTTCCAACCACCCTCCTTTTCTAAGCTCTCTTTTTCCAACCTTCTCCCCCTCTCCCCATTTTTGATCCTCTATTCCATCTAATTTTGGCAGATAGAGCCTACAGTAGGGGGCCAAGCATGGGGCCAAGGGTTGTTCACCCTATTCTGTTTTTGCAGCATTAATGACCATTTTGGGAGAAAACTGCAGAGTGCCAGAATTTGCCTCTATTTTCTTGGTCCTTGTAGGATCATTTTTAATTCAGGCATTTTTCCAGCAACTGAATCAGATGAATTCCAAGGTCCTTGGCAAGAGCTCTGTTTTGATAAGGTCAGGATTCTATTGGTTATCTGCCTTTCTCAGTCTTTCCTTTGTCTCATCATATAATTACACACCAGGTTTTAAACGATGTATAGTTACTTGATTTCACCAGACCAAATTCTTCAAAAGATGCAGGGATTATGACACAGCTCTCTGAAGAGCACCAAAGGACTGCACACTGTGCAAGACACTAATGGAACAGCTACAAACACAAGCTACATTTTTCCATCTACTATAGTAGTCATGCAAATCATTACAACATCCTACTTGATAGCCTGCCCAGAAAGTGTGGTGGCCCTACTAAATTACAAGCACTCTGAGATGTGCTCAATAAAATAAAATAAAATATATTGCCCTTTCTTTAGCTAATGTTCATCAGCTTTGTGAAAAATTCAATTAGCACTATGAAAATCTAATTTACTAAACATCTCTATTAGGATGCAATTTATCTTAACTTGTCACTCTGCAAAGACTACTGTTTACAAACGTTAAAAAAATAAAGTAGTTAAAATAGTTACAGATACATGGTCCAAAAAATTCTCTAATCATCCCATTGGGTCTCCTTGGTGATGTCACATGCAAACTAACCCAGAGTGATATATGATGGCCTAATTATGTTTAAAACAACTCTGATCCAACTAGCTGAACAAGAGCCCAAAGGAAATAAAGGAAAGGACAATTACTGGGTCAGTCCAACATTTGTTGTCTTCTGGGTGGGAAAACATTCCCTGTGAAAACCAAATACTGACCATAAAACAAGACATAATCAAAATCTGTGTGTTGAAGAAATAACCAGCTGTCATCATTGACGTGCTCTGAGCATACACAAGTGGAATATCAACAACCAGTAAGGGAGTCCAGAATTCTATTATGTAAAATATTCTGCTCAGTAACTGAGCCCATGGAGGGAATAAAATGACAGAAAATGCTGACCCCCAAACTGACCCTCCTCAGTAAATAATTTTCCTTTTCCCAACTAATATCTTCTGTCTTTAAATTGTTTCCCATTATGGATTACATTACATTTCCCTCTACAAGATTCACACTTAAAATTTCAAACTAGCAATTTCACATACATCTCTTCAATGCAAACATTTTGGTGATTGGTGGCTATTTTGAGCTCCTTTGTTCTTTGTTGCTCTATTCCACCATTCATGCAAGTCTTGTATCAATAATCCTACATGGCTTGAGAATACTTTCACACTGTTTAAAATGTGTTATGATTGTAACAATCCATCTGGCAAAATGTGAAAGCTTTAGCAGCACAGGATTATAGCTCTCCTTGCATCTGCAAGGGTTTCCATACTTCATCTATTCACTGCATAGGGAGAAAAAGAATGAAATCTAGCTAACAGTTCTTGCAAAATAACACAGAAAAAACTAGAACCATTTGGGCTTTGGAATGCCTTAGGAGAGGACTTCTGTTTTTATCTCCAGCATTTCATTGATCCTCAAAGCTATGAACTGAAAAGTGTGAAGTGCCTGTGATGGACACTGATTTCTTTCAAAAAAACCTGAGCAGCTCACCCTCTATGTGTTTTCTGCATCATACATGAACACAGATTCAACACAGATTCAAGAGACGTAGAGCATGATCCATGTGTTAGTTCAGACAACCCCCTACAGTGTAGAAGCCATTATGCACCCTCCTCCCCTTGTGTTACTCATTTCCCTGGAATAACACAGTCACTGGAGAAACACAACAGACAGGAGACTGGTCAGAGAAAATGTGGCAATAAACACATCAGGCACTGTATATTGTATAGCTGGAACAGTTGATATTTATTTTGGCTTTTACATAGATATAGTTACAATGTACGAAATGATCATAAATATTTTATGTGTACTATACATTTCCTTCTGAGAATACAAGCCTGACAGAAAGAATCTCATGTTGATCTTTGTATCCTAATCAAAACAATGACAAATTCTTCTTAAATATGCTTTTCTCTTGGCTAAAACGCTCCATTTGATGGGATGGAGAACGGACTCTCTTCCTGATTGTAACACCACTATTTCATAAACAATCAATGCCTGGAAAAAAGCATAAATGCAGTAAATTTTGCACAAGTTAATTAATTTCTATCAGCTGGCTATCTGACTTAATCTTCACAGATGGGCAGGCAAGGCTCACTCTTTTCCTAGGGAAGCCGTCATGTACTGACCCCTTCTCAATTGTAGTACATGTCAGCTAGGCTCCAAGGAAAACTATACAAGAGCATGCACAGACTGTGCTGAGAAAGATCTACCTGTTAGCCTTTACTTAAGAAAGTGACACTTATTTTAACTCTTGCCCAGGATTCTATTTAGTGATGTGGTATGGGATTAACTAATGGCACCCTGGAGCTACTCACAAACATTGGTAAGGAGCCAAATCAATGCTTTCCTTAGAAAATGTGGAGAAATGGAAAGTTACTCAAAAAAGTACTCCATAATGGCAGTGCTGCATTCATGAGTCATTCTTCCTCAGAGACCGAGTTTACACGGAGGGAATACACCACAAAACATGTTAATTAAACAAGTTGTTGAATATGATTTTCCCCTTGGCGTAGACAAGGATGTCTGCATTTAAAATGTGCTGGCCGATCACAGGAGGATCCCATGAGGAGCTGTTGGTTTACTGTCACATTTTAGAAGTCTTTTGCCTGTCTACAGGAGGAGGTGGCTCATGCTCAACTTCTTGTTGGGTAACAGTGTTCCTTAACAAATGCAACCCATCAGTGCAGCACTGCTATCTGGAATTGCTATCCCCAAAAGCAGGGCTGGGAACAGTGATTACCTGGTTTTCAAAAAAAGAAAACCAAACCATCCTGGACTTCAGCAGCAGATGGAAAGTTTTGTTGTTTGGTCTGTAACTATTTGTGCTGAAAGAAGTCAGTGTTCTTGCAGCTCTCTCCATGAAAGCAATTCAGCTTGTGTTCAAGTAATAATGGGTCCTTGGTTATATGGCATAGCAAACAAACATTTTAATCTTCAAGGTTTCAAGTAAAGATTCCTCAAGGGCAGGAGAATCACATCCTGGATGTGTGGAAGACAGGAGCTCGAAATGAATGTTTCAGACAGCATTTTGTCTGGACCAGCTGCTGCCCAGCCATAACCCCCTTCATCCTCCAAGTCCCAATAATCAGACATAGCCAGAAACATGCTGCTGCTCAGTGCTCACATCCGAAAGTTCAAACTGCTCATCTTTGGTGCTCACAATTCTTAGCTAGTATCTGCTGCATTTCACTGCTGCCTGCCCAGCTAAAGAGAACATTATTACCAGATGGGAAACTGTTCAGTCCTATTGCAAATATAAAACAAATGTAATTGTAGTCTATTATTTTTGCTGAGTTTGAAAATTGGGTTACAGCAATTAAGTGAATAAAGACAGAAAATGGTACACATCTTCTTAAATAGTCTTGCTCTGAAAAAAAGATACTCAAACCTCAGTTGTGATCTATACCTGGGCACACATGCACAAAGCTTTGCATCTTTGGAAGGGCAAATTTCACCTTGAGATAATACATGTTTATACAAGTACTGAGAGGTTATTATAGTAATGATAAAACAATATTTGAAATTCAGCATCCATCAATAAGAAACATATTGAGAAAGTATTTGTCTTGCCTCAGGGACTTTGTTGGAAAAAATGAAAAAAAATAAACTCCCCTGAGATTATTCTTCTATTTTAGTTCCTTTTTCTGTCTTATTTTTATTGGATGTTTAGATTGCTGACAAATGGTCCTATAAGCAATTTTAATTCCCTTTCACAGTAGTTCTACCCTAGTATAGACATTTTTTCAGTCTAACACACAGCCAAGCTAATACATGTTGATTCGATGTGAGCGGAGTACTTGTAAATATGCTCATCAAAACGATGATGAGCAAGTGCCTACTTAACTTACATTTAGCAGAATTCTGCAATATTTTATCAATGTATTTCCTGCCTATGGGGTAAAAAATATCTAGTTTTAATGTTCAAAGTATATATGTAAACTGCTCTAAATTTAGCACAAATTTATTCATTGTTTGATTTCTACAATATTCAAGGAACAATCAGTCAAATCAGGAAATCATGTTCATGCTGCCAGCAATAACCACATCTTTATACCTACTGCTGCCTAGAATACAGCTCTATGAATCTCTTAACATGCTTCACTTAAACTGCTCAATGCTCATTTATGTTCTCCAAGTACTGAGTAAAAACAAAGGCCATCTTCCAGCTTAATTTGATTTTATATTTGTTGCATACTTTAACATGAAAAAATTAAGTCATTGTTTCACAGACCTACCAGCTTGATTAACCTCATGCCTATGGCTTGACTGATACTCATACATTGTCATTTGTGAAATCTATGATGATTTGGAGGACCGAGTTAATTTTAAATTATGCATAGTTAAATATATTTATAGTAAGTATAGAAGGAATTGTCAAATCAGCCAGCAAAAATCAGTGGCTCATAACAAGAAATCTTCTACTAGAGCTACATGTCTTTGGAAGAAAGGTTCTTCCAGACTCCAATAGCATATACTAATTTCACA
The DNA here is from genome assembly GCF_015832195.1 of Motacilla alba alba. Taxonomy (NCBI): domain Eukaryota; kingdom Metazoa; phylum Chordata; class Aves; order Passeriformes; family Motacillidae; genus Motacilla; species Motacilla alba. The sequence continues at coordinate 37,922,519 of NC_052020.1, forward strand.
GGGATGCAGTTCCAATTGCACTACTCACACAGAGCCTTTTTAAGCAAAATGCTACCTAGAAATGTTCTTTGTATGGTAACACCCACAAAATTTGCATTTATGATATAGTAAAAAATACAGGTTTAGAATTCTAGACTTTTCACACATTTATCTGATTTTAAATACCAAAGCTGCTCCAGTGAGGCTAAATAGCATGGAGGGTTTGATCATGCAGTCAAACAAAGGGACATTTAGGTAACAACACAAAATATAATGGAGCAAAACACAGCACACAACATTAAAAAAAAGCAAATATTTTCTTCAAGTTCTTAAATTTTATTGAGGCAATATAGCATGGGTCACCAGCATTTACCATTTAGAATGTCACAGGAATTTGATTCATTTTAACTATCATTTAAATTCTTATTTTAAAATAGTAATAAAAACATTAGGATATCAAACAATTTTCTAAAAATACACTGAGTTAAATTCACAAATACTTCTGTGCAAAGTGGCTTTTTCCAAAATGACACTTAGAGTTGTTTATATAGCTAACGGATCTTTTTCTTTAGTTAGTCTTTCTGATGCTATATTAGCATTAAAACTTTGTGTTATAAAATAAACACTTGCCGTTTACAAACTTCAGTATCAGAGTCTCTAGACACAAGTGAAAGGCTGTATATTGTGCAAATTCTCCATAAATTTTTCACCAAGTAATACAGGCTATTATGTCACTCAGATATGACATATTCTTTCCTTCACGTGTGTCTCAAATGGAAGTTTTTTAAACCATGACTGAAGGGACCACTGAGGTCAGCCCTGGGTTACATGATGTTTGTGTCACTACAGCTTCAGATATTTTAATGCATATTGAATCAATATTGCTGCAACAAAAATGTGTAACTGATATTTTTGTTGCTGCTATAGTAAAATACTTCTCAGTAAACTTGTTTTCATAAGAAGTTTGCCCGTTCATACGTCCCAGAGCTGTTGTAATCTTCATTGCTATGTCTGATCTAAGAGCACGGACATAATTTTATTTCTTGACACATTTAAAGTTCTCTAATGAATAAAGCAAACAGCTTATGGCTGCTTGGACTGTCACTCGATTGCCCTGGAGGGTTTTAATGTCTTTAAAATAGGCCTCCTAGTTTGTATTTAACTACCTTGCCCACAGAGGTCTGAGGGGTAAGGCAGATCAAAGATGTGCTGGCAACATAAAAAGCAGCTGTCCTTCATTTACCTTTAATTAGCTACATCTGACCAGATTCTTTATGGCCTCTTTGTCACACATTCAACAGTCTATAAGCCTTCTGACCTGTCTTTAAGGACTCAACCATTACAAGAATTTCAACAAAATACAAATTAAAAATGTGAGATACAGATCTTTGAAAAAAATATTTGGTCTCACTATAGAAATATACTTGAGGCATTAGTACTTCAGATTTATCTGCAAAAGCTACAAATTGCTCAGTATTTGGAGTGTCAAAATGGAATTGATGCTGAGCTTAGATCAGCTATTTATGGTTCTCTGTGTACTATTCACCATTGCAGTGAATAAATTTCACACAACAAGGGATCCTACAGAGAATGGAAAGCCAAGCACGTGCCTCTTTGGCTAGGACACAAAGTTGCTCTTCAGGAGCTGTGGCACTCACTGTAAAGGCAGTCACAGACCTGCCCCTCCCCTTTTCTTTTTTACCTCTACTTTGCACGGAATGCACACCAATATCCAGTAGGATTTTGAAAGGTCTGTTGCTGCTGCAGGATCAATAAGCAGTTCATGTACATTGCAGCCTTGTAGTCAGGGTGTACTGAAAGCTTGTATCATCAAACTAAGGCCCTTATGGAATAAAAAAAGCTGTTTAACACAGCAGCTGGAGTCTATGCTACATTACTCAAGTTATTGGTACTTGATCACACAAGTCATTATATTAACCCACTGAGACAGACATCTTCAGATTACCTGGGTTTTGGGTTAGGTCCTTTCATGAAGGATTAGCTAACAAAGCAGGAAAAATATATACAAAGTAGAAGGGTTTCAAATTTTGATTATTGTCTATACTATCCCTTTTTATATTTCTCTATATGTAAAAACAATTTATGAAAACCTTCTTTTTTTTTTTTCTTTTTTTTTTTTTTCCAAAACTCCAACCTCTCAGGCTTCCCTAGGAAAGGTTTAGTTAATCAGATCTCCAAAGAAATTAGCACACCTTCCAAGGAATTTGTGGTGAGGTACATAAACAACCAAATAACCTACCTCAATGAACATACATTAGCTAGCAGGTGTGGCTAGAAGGCTTATTCCTCAAGAAAAGACTCTACTATGAGCAGTATACAGAAGTAACTTTCTCCCCAAGACCACAAAGCTTGAGGGATTACTGTTGCACCTCAACCTTACTCTCACAATGTTCTTTTCTAGTACACAGTGTACATGCACTGTATATAGTGCTTGAGCCAGTGAATAGCTGACAGACATATTCACCATTTATTACAAAGGCATGCATCTTTCCTCTCTCATTTAAAAGATTTTATTTAAACCAGGAGTCAAACCTATTTCCATATGGAACCAAAGGAGAAACATCCATGAACAAGTAAAATTAGAGGACTTGAAAAACAATTAAACCGGCGTACTTTTTCCCCATTATTCCTAAAGTCAAGAATAATTGAATAGTTATTAACAAGATGTGGATTTTTTTCATGTTTTTTTACCACAAATATAAAGACATATTGAAGTACACAGATGTATGAATAATGAAATGTGAGTACCAGTTTCAATTCAGGTGAAGAAAGCAAATAGAGATACACACAGTAATGATGAATGTGTAATATAGATAAGGGAAATTTTCCAAGTACTAGTCCATGTTACACTGAAAAAACATCACTCTTGACTGGGACACTCCTGGAGTTCCAAAAACTGTCAAAGAAACAGATTGCCTAAAGAAAACCTAACTGCAAGAATAGGAATGGTCCTAAAATATTACCATTACAAAGTATTTACATAATGTAGAATAAAAACTTAATTCTTCTTCTGAATCAACAAAAATAAATAATTATTCTGGGTAAAATATAAACAGTTAAAAAACCCATAAAAATTTTGTTTACGAGATACATGCAAGACATGGAACAACAACTGTTTGAGACCCTTAGAGCAGTCAGCTTTGGAATGGCTGCTGAAGTGAACAACACTACAAATAAGCTAAGTGCAAAAAATATATTGTGAAGTATCTCACTTTGGGGGAAAGCATGCAGTCACAATGTGCCCAGATATCCCAGGGTGAGGTCTTACTCATTTTCTTCACTGAATTTCAACAGCTTCAACTTCCTGCTTTTATGGGAAGAAATGTTTCAGAAATATCAAGGTGAAGTAATTCCTGTTTGAAAACTTCCTTTTGTTCAAGATCTATGAATATTAATTTATTCAATAACTTTTTTATTCATAACTTTTATTTTTAAAAGTATAGTATATATGCTGTAAAATGCTACTTATGACTATAAACATATGTTTCAAATCAGTGATTTTGTATGAAAATACATGAAATTTGGCAAAAATAACAGCTAACATTTCATCAGGGAAAACCTCAGTATTGAATGTCCATTGCCTGGAAAATGAGACAACTGACCACAGAAAAAGGGAAAAATTCCAAAATTAGTTTATAATGATATGTAGATTTGAAGAATTGCTGCACCTTAACATATCAAAATGCATTCATTTTAGTTTTGTAAACTGGCTTTCTAGCACTCTTTGCTAATCTGTATTTGAATGACTTATGAAAAATTTTTGGGTCCCATCAAGATAGTTGAAGAGCTTTTTTCAAACTCTCCACTAGTTGCTGCAACATGGACTCAGCAATCCATGATTTTTTCCTTTTGGTGTAAACTGACAACTCTGTGGCTGATAAGGCTTTATAAATTTTATAAAATTTTTATGAAAACCTCAACTACCTTTAGTTCCTTACATACTGGAAAGATTTATAAACCAAAAGCATAGGTAAACTAATGCTGTACAAATGTTCTAGGTCCATTTGAGATAGCTACTGAAAGATTTTCTTAAAACATACTCTTTTTACAGTTTAACAATAAATACTACTTAAAAGCAAATTAAGGACTATGTTTTCTCCCATTTCAAGCACTATAATTTAGACTACTAAAAGCAGGAGCTTTCATAACAGAGCTTCTTAATCTTCTACACACCTAAAATAATATTTAAATCTTTTAGAAAAGAAAAAAATTAAGGCTCCAAAAGTTTAGATTTTCACCCACTGTTTGAACATTCCTGAGATTTTAAAATACATTTTTGTTGGGGTTTTTGGCTGTTTCATTAGTTGTAACATTACACATTGACAAAAGAACACACTACTTTCAAAAGTTAGTTGACGTGTCGCCAGTTTTAAGTTTGGGTTTTCATTAAGAAATTTGTACTTATTTGCAGGCAGTGCCCAGCAATTTCCTCATACTTTATACAGGCAACTAGAAGCTGAATATTTTTGCAGTACAAAAAACCCCCAAACTTGATTTACTGTCCAAAATTTCCATGAAGCTGTAAATTTATCCCTTGTTTTTTCTCTATAATGGAGACAGGATCAAATTCCAAAAGAGGTCTTTAGAAGAATATACTCAAACTTTGTGCATCCAAGCAAAGTAGTACTGCGATACATGTAGCTCTGCAAAGAGATCAAAAACTAGATGCATCTTTCTTTTTCTTCTCCAATGTCCCACCAATGTTAACAACACTTACTATGGGATTAAAATACAAAATTCATCCCAAATACAAGATGAGGCCTAAAACAACTGCTTTAAATATTAAGATACTTAGGAGTGAACTCCCTGCTTATTAGAATGGAAGCATTTTCTCAATATTTTAGAGAAGTTCTATATGTATACTAGAATGAACCAGATCCTTGGTGTCAAGTCAACTAAAACACAATGACCACTTATCAAGCATCTGTGGATAGAATAAAAAAGAATAAACTATTTTCTTGAGTGTGAGCTGTATACACAATGATGTCAAATATTCTAAGGTCTTCTACTGCATGCATTTTTTGTTGAATTCTATGTTGTGGCAACAGGTGATGACAGCACCACTATTATGTGTTATTTTAGCAGTCACTGGTCTTCCCAGTATTTTTCACCACTCCCATCTGCTGGCAGTATATCATGGCAAAGATTCAAGAGAAATCCACTATGAAGCTGATTGTTAACTGGGAAATGTCAACATGCAAAGCCATGTTTAGAATTAACCTGTCTTTAACGTTTTCAGGCATCCACACCCTCTCTTCTTTCCAAACCTTAATTACATCAGCAGCTTGACAGCATTAAAAAAAAAACCAAAACAAAACAAAAATGCAAAGAAGGAGAAGGGAAAAGGTGTAGCTCTATTTAACAGAACTATAGAGCAACAATCCTCCAACAGAGGCACAGAGGCTGGTAACACTGAGCTTGCCAAGAGACAAATGTCTTAAAAAAATAAATATCACCAGTTAAGAAGGAATAATTTTTCCCTAAAAATATGAGGACTTACCACCACTGGCTCTAATGATAGACATTTTCAACTTCCTCCTTTGGGAAAATACCTGATTTTTACTGGTCAGTAACTATGTATGTAACTGAATTCTTAAGGATCTTTTCTCACAGAATATGCATTTTCTCCACTAATTGTTTTAAAATGAGATCCTTTTTCAGAACAAAATGAATCCTCAAAACAAGCAAGGATGCTATAATCCCCTTGTTGATTTCTTTAATACACACTCTAATCACTGACAGTGGACAGCTACATGTCAATTAAAAAAGGATAACTCTAAGTCTCAACTTAGCTACAGTACCTTCAGAGGGTTTTGCCACCTGAATAAAATGTCTCTGCCATGGTGTAGTGGGCCACACTACTCTTTACACTAATAAAGAAACTCTATACCCCCTTAATGTCCATATTTCCCTTTTAAAAATATGTGTGCCAGAGCCAAGTAGTGTAATGCACTCAGCATCTGAAAAGTGTTCTACACATCCAAGTTTCTGGCATCTAAACAGTGGATATCCTGAAATGTGCACTTCAAAGACAATTCATTGTTCAAATCTCTCCTCTCCACACCATCAATCCATCCTCCTCTCACAATAAAACAAACAAACAAATAAAGAGGAAAATCAGAGTTCCTGTATATTGGCAAGTTCAAGCGCTGTCCTCTTCAAAAAACTGTGAAAGTTAGGAATAAACAGACCCTGCAAGATCCACCCTGTAAGAATCAAAACCAGTCTGAGTGCTTGCAGAAGGCAAATGCTGACATATGCTTCTATATTGTGACATCAAAGAAGCAAAATTTCCTGCAAAGTTCCTACAGATACAGCATTTGCATTTTACATTATTATTAGAGGACTGTGAGTAATAGATCAAATTAATTAATTTCATTAATTTTGCTACCTTTCTATATCTATATTTGGAAATAATTTAACACAACTGAAAAGAATGACAAGATTAAGCAATTAGTGCTGAGGCCCCAAAATACCTAAATTACATATGTTTTTAGTTAAAACCAGACTTTGTCTTAACCTTTCGTTTGGACTCTTTTTGCTTGTTAGGGTTTGGAGAATGCTTGGTGAACTGACAGCAGAGCAGAGAGCTTTCCCTTCTGAAAAGGTAGGGAATAGAGATTCTTAGAAGAGAGAAAAATAAGTTTCTTTGCTTATTTTCCTGAACTGCCAGAGACCATAGCCTACTCTGCTTTAGAGCTAATTCTCTGATCAGTTTTGATTTGATATCAAAGAAATAGAAGACACAATATAGCTTTTGAGGTACTGTGCAGCTCATCTAATGCTGTTTCATCACACCACTGGCGCCATGGATTCAACTGCTGAGTGAGACTAAGGTCTGATTAGAGCATAGCTCCATAATGGAGTTTTGCAGTGTCAGGAAGCCACTGTTCTCATCTATATCTGATATTTGTCTTAGAGTTCCCTGCCTGCACAGTTCTTTGCAACTTCTGGCACTCAGCCACACATGGTGTTGTCAGTATGTAGACTTGGAAGTCCAGAAACTGGCCACCTTTTACAGGGAATGGGGGAAAGAAAAGCTAATTTAAGAAAGCAAGAGGTTATAATAGAGCAAGATATGGGAGAATTCTGGGACTTGAAGAAAGAAAAGAGAATTCAGCAATGTCAGATAGTGTTTGCATATGGAATCTCACAGAAGGAACCAGTGGTGATGTTTTGGTCAAAAGCCACATGTAAAAGTGCATGTAGTGGTCTGGGGCAAACACCAGCACAGGCTGAAGCAAGACTCCCAATGTCCTCACTCAGCTGTGTAGAAACTGGAAGCTTTCTACTGATGAAGACAGTGTCAGGGCAGCAGTATCAGAAACTGCTTTAAACAGACACTTGCTCATTGACTGTCCTTAAGCACCAGTGTGAAACTGCAACACTGAAAATTCAGTCTGTAACACAGAGAATTCTTGCTGCAACTACTGATGGCAGCTTTTAGTGATATAAATTTTATACGCGCTTTTCTTGAACATGTGCTTTTGTGCACCACTACACTGGTTTTTTGGTTGATTTTTTTTCATGAAATCATGGCATAATTTAGTTTGGGAGGGACCTCCATTTAGTCTAACATAATCCTGGTCTGCTCCACTCTGGTGCTATCCACAGTATTGCTTCCCATGCAACATCAGTGGTTACTGGCTGCCGGCTGGACATTGCACCCCTGATCACAACTCCTCCAGGCCAGCAGTCCTGCCAATTTTTCACTCAGTGACCACTGGTCCAACTCACAACTCACCAACATTGTGACAATGAGTCCACAAGAGACTGTTAAACATCTTACTGAAGTCTGAGTATGCAACAGCCACCGTCTTCCCCTAGTACACAAAGCAAGGCATCTTATTAGTGTATGATTAGTTAATGTAAAAATTGGGAGACCAAAGACTTAATTATACAGATTGCTTTGAGAAGAGATGCAATCCCTAATGGGAATAGTCTTCCACTTGCTTAAATAAAATCAGGCCTTTAACATATTTGCTCTTATCCTTATTTTTTTTGTGATTTGGTTCCAACAGTTGGATATTACTTAAAGAACTCTTTAAAACAAACTAGGATTAATTTAGTGAAATGTAATTAACGTAATTGTAAGATACATAGGCTGTTTGACTTTTATCAATCCTAGTGTCATAAAACACTGAAAAATATGTTCACTATAACAGAGCAAACCTTACATTTTAATTAGGGCAAACACATAACTTAAATCTTGCAGTTGTGTTTGGTTTTAATTTCCAAAGCCCTCTTTTCTCTCTATGCAATATATATTCAGCATTTTTCATCCTCCATTTCTGTCTGTATCTAGCATGACAGATAAAGAGAAACCTCAAGTTACAAAACACGAAAGAAAATTCTGTAAGACTTGAAAAAGCACGAAATGACAGTTTGAAAACTTTGAAATCAGCAGGCACAGAGAACAGTCAGTTTTTAATATCTAATTGTTTTGATATTCCTTATATTCCACACTCACAGCTTAATGCTGCAGATACTTTAAGTAAGCTACCTAATCTGGCGGAAGGCGTACCTGCCAATGGCAGAGGGATTAGAACTAGATGATCTTTAAGGTCCCTTCTAACCAAAGCCATTCCACAATTCTGTGATGTCTAACTTGTAGGTTGGATGTTCCTGTCTTGGATAGCCCATGAGTATGAAATTAGTCTGTTCATTCAGAGCTAATTCCAAGAATTCATTCTTGCAGGAACCGTAGAAGTCCTTTGGAAGACCATCTCCAGGAGCCCTGCACTCAGGAACTATTCCACTAGGAAAGTTTGTGAGACAGCAGCAGTATTGAGCTGCAGGGGAGAATTGATACTTAAACTGGAGAGGATATCATCTGTGTATCTAATTACCACTGGTTTTATGGTACATGTATAAGCACATGAATAAACACTTTGTATATGTTGCAGGGTCCTTAATTTATAATTTATAAATAAATGGCTTAGATTGCAAGTTTTATTTGGTTTCCTACCATGAGACCCAATAAAGAAAACTTCACTGTTTTTCTCCAAAATAATGGCTGGTGCCTCTGCACCTGACTGTAATCATTGTAGAAGCCTGTAGTGAAAAGCAACCCAGTTCTGACTACAAATGTATGGAAAAAAGCAGTTTTAATTTTTAAATGGAAAGCTGTTCTGAGGAAAGCAACACACCTACCTGAACTATTAGTCTGATTTAAACAATAGCATTCATCCACCTAACTTGGTACCAAAGCATTCCTCCTCAGATAAGCAAACAAGCATCTGCTATCACTTTAAAAATAGTAGGAATTTTGAAGAAGTAAAGAAGCTAAAAGTACAGCAAACAGCAACATTTCTTTTAACTTAAATACCGTGGGTGTTTAAAAGCTCAACATCATCAAGTGCTATCAAAACTACAAAGTTTTTTTTCTCCTTCTGTCTTGTAAACTAAACCATTAGGACGTTTTCTCTATTAAATAGTATTTGAATAGTGATTTGCCACAGATATCATCATGTTTCAGAGTCAAAGTTCAGATGTTAAGTTTTGCATCTCTGTAGAACAATGTTGAATCTGTGCTATACAGCAGACATGCATGGAATATAAACACTAATCAGAACAATATTCCTGCATGAATCATACAATCATAGAATGGTTCGGGTTGGAAGGGACTTCAAAAGTCATTTAGTTCCAATTCCCTTGCCATGGGCAAGGACACCACTCCCTAGATCAGTTTGCTCAGGACCATCCAGCCTGGCTTTGAACACTTCTAGGAATGGGGTATCAACAACACCTCTAGGCAACCTGTTCCAGTACCTCTGAGCAAAGAGTTTTTTCCTAACATCTAGCTGAACCATACCCTCTTTCACTTGAAAGCCATTGCCCCTCGTCCTGTCACTATCTGTCCATATAAAAAGCCCCTTTCCCTCCTTTTTATAACCCCCCATATGGTACTAGAAGGCCACAATGAGATTTACCCAGACTCTTCTCCATGCTGAACAACTTTGATTCTCTCCACCCATCTTTAGCAGGGTGGACTAGGAGAGGTAGTCCAGCCCCCAGTCATTCTCGTACCACTCCTCTGGGCCTGCTCTTTCTTGTGCTGAAGACTCCAGACCTGGACACAGCACTGCAGGTGTGGTCTCATGAGGGCAGAGCTGAGGGGCAGAATCACCTCCTTCACCCTGCTGCTCCCACTGCTTTTGATGCAGCCCAGGATGCAACTGTCCCTCTGGTCTGCAAGTGCACGCTGTTGGTTCATGTCCAGCTTTTCACCTATGGGAATTCCCAAGTCCTTCTCCACAGGGCTGTTCTCAATGACTTCTTGTCCCAGTCTGCTCTTTTAGCTGATATTGCACAGTAGCAGACATTCAAGGAATCTGGCAATGCATACATTATACAATGGCAACAAAAAGGGTAAAGCTTCAGTAATGACAGTTTAACCCAGGTCAGCTACAGAATTTAGATGGCTACAGCTGTACTCGAACTTTGCACACTTGGCACCTGATAGCTGCCTAGTCTTTTCCCTTTCTCTACATTTAAATTTATGACTGCTATCCACCTGTTATATCTTGCCATTTTTTGTGAACAATGAATCAGACTGTAGCTGTATAGGCAAAGCTCAGCAGTAGGAACCATAATAACTCACAGCCTTGATTTACTAATGCTGTTCCAGAAAATTCCTTGTTCTGAATAAACACTATTTTCCAATTTGACATCTTATGCCTTACTGCTTTCTTTTCATTAAATCATATTTGTTTCCAGTTGAAGACCCTTTTTTTTCCCCCTGAAAGACATTAGAAAACATATTACATATTCTCCAAAAGCACAAATAAATATTTAAGACCTGCATATTCTTGTTGTTCCCTGAAGATCTTGTGCGACACTGTCATTCATTAGCTTGCTCTGGGCCATTACATTTCTACACATTTTACTTATACTGGCACACAGCCAGCACTGACTGCTCAGCTCTAGAAAGCCCACATGTTTTTGTACTTTTTGAAACTAGCATGACAACCATTCTGAAGAGTAGCTCTCACCTGCTACGTTAAACTGTAAAACCATGAACATTGATGCTCTTCTCTCTCTATTTAGTGCTGAAAGTGAAACTATTTTTTCAGGTGCAACAAGAGCCATATGAAATCTCCCTAATGTGTAGACATTCTGTAGCCATGTTTTTAATGGAACAGATCCACTAAACTTATCTAGAAAAGTAAAAGGTAAATTCAAGTTTAAAAATAGAACCTTGTGGATATTGCTGGACAAAAATCATAGCTCTGACAAATGCTGGGCAGCACTTGTCTCTTTCTCAACTTTAGAAGAGACTGAGAAGAAATGCAGCAAGAAAGATCCTTTGTGCAGAGAGAACCACAACAGTTTTCCTTCAACATATGAATGAATTAATCATAGCTGACTGATGAAAACTGGGGAAATACTGAACTTCAAACAGTATCATAGATCTGTACAACTAGCAAAATATACATAGTTTACTTAGTTTGCACATAAACACGTAAAAACTATTAACTTCAATATATATCACCTGAATAAATTCTTAGGCTGTATGTGGTACCTAAGCATGAGAATTACCTGGATTCAAGTAATTAGTCAAAGCCCTCCAGAAATACAAGGTGAAGATTTTTATTTAGCTAAACTTTTTTTTCTCCCTACCTCTCATGAACCCCCTGAAATGGGAAGGAGGAAAACTGAGGCTTTAATATAATCTCACTGGGATTTTCAAAGTACAGCAAATGGTGTAAAATACTTTTCTACTGAAAATATTTCTATCAGTTTTTCGCTGACTACTCCCCTAAGTTTGTCTTGCTCTGATGTTTCCTTTCTTACTGCTTCTGAGCCATTTAATGGCAGGTATTCTCTTTAAACTGTAGTACTCAGAATTATCACTCAAATCAAGTTTTTAAATCCATTTCCTATGTATTAATTGCTTACATCACTTGAGAAGCTAGGAACAAAGGGGATTAGAAGAAAGCAACCTTCATTTGTGCATACTTATAGGCACTGATCTCCTGAAAATCTGACCTGACCTAAATATTTGAATATTTAAGTTTATGTGCTTATCCAGAAAAAAAAAAGAATGCCAAGTTTTCAGGAAAATGCTGATCTGGCTGGATATCTTGCTATATTGCTGGATAAGGAACTAATTTGACACACAACAGAAATAATTATTATATACAGATACAGATTGTTTAAAAACAATTTCTTTCCTTTTTCCATGTTTAAATTGGAGATTCAGTAATTAATTGAAAATTCAGTATTTGTCTTTTCTTCAATTAAACTAGCTAAATATTAATTGGAGCTCATAATTACACTTTTTACTTTAGGTCACTAACTGCAGGTTCCCCAGAAATGTTTCTGACTGAAGAGAACTCTTCCATTATACTTGCACTTCAACGTACATTGATCAGCAAGAATCCTGACAGACAAGTATCTTACAGAAGATAACTTTTTTTTTTTTTAAATAATATTTATTTCAGAGGGGAAGTTTTAATAAAGTGTCATTTAGGACACAGTGCATTATGATTATTGTAGCTGGAAAAAACACTACTCCATAAACAAACTGCATGATATGAAATAAATAATAACCACAGCAGTTATAGATCCAGAGGCTTTGTTGCAACACTGGCTAGTGATCCCTGCAAAATTTCAAAACTGAAGTACCTCCACAAATGGAGAAATCCACAGAGGTAATTTTCTTGGTAGGTTAGCATTGTTCTCTTTCCTTCTGGTCTGTCTGACTTTCCTAAAAGTCTGCTAAGACTCTGCTAAGACTCTTCCCGATGCTTTTCCTCTACTTGACACTTTTGTATTTGAATGCACCGTATTTCCAATACCAAGAGACAGGTAACCCAAAGGTAGAATACAAATACTGACATAAAAAATCAATTTGCTAAGGTGCAAATGCATGTCACACTGGAATGCATGTAGCATGAAAATCTATAAATGAGCTCCATAGTCATTACATTTGTCCTTTACTCTTCCAATCTAAACTATTCAGATCAGTAAATGGAATCATATACTACAGAACATTGTGTAGAATGACACAGTGCACAGCTGAGGAATACTAGGGCATCTTTGAAAATCAGTTATGTCTGAGAGCCCAACAGAATCAACAGGGGAGGATTAAAACATTTTTACAACTCAGTTTCATATTTTCATATTCTTTCATAGATATATTTATTATGTATATTGTATATTTATTTAGGTTCATAGATAAATGTAGCTAAAGTTATAACTATATTTTATATAGTCAAATATACTACTTATATCGTTCTATTTTTGCACTCACAACACAGTGAAAAAATGCATTCCAACCGTTTGAAATGTCACATAGTGGTAGAATTTCTGTGTGAAACAGAAGTCAGTAGCCTGAAGAAATATCATTAAAATTTCAGATAGAATCAGAAGACTAGATTCCAACATTATTCTTCTTCAACACTGCAAATTCCTTTATCCAAATTCACATATCCAGAACAATAAATAGTTCTATTATTGCTAGAAAAGGTGCTGCTCCTTTGTATGACCAGGAAAGCATTCTCCTTACAGTATGGTCTAGTATTCCTTCCTTATCTTCTGCAAATTCTATTATTTTATGAACAGGTAAAAATCAAATCAAATACACTTTAAAATTTTTGGAGTTGATGTAAAGAAAAAATACTCCTACTGCTACTAAGTAAAGCTTAAATGCACTCAACTGTACTGAACTGTAAGAACAGGTACAGAAAATATGTGCAGTCTTGTACCTGAAGAGTGCAGGACAGAGAGAGAGAAACTGGAGTGAATAAAACAAAGAGCCCAGAAGGTTGTTAAGGGACTGGAGCTTCTCATGTATCTACCTGAAGAGGCTGTCACTGCTCAGCCGTGTGATGAGAAGAGGGCATCTCGGGTGGGGGGCATCTCATCCATGTGCGTAAATACCTCATGGGGCTGGAGGTTGCCCTTTTCCATTGGTGCCCAGCACCCAGGACAAGAGGCAAGGAGGGAAAACTGAAATACAGGAATTTCTGCCTCACCTAAGAGTATTCTGTAATGATGAGACTGAACAGGCTGCCCACAGATGTTGTGGAGACATTGTCCTCAGAGATATTCAAAACCTAACTGGGCACAGCCCTGGGCAGTCTGTTCTAGCTGGCCCTGCCTTAAGAAGGGGTTTGGACTCAACAGTCTCCAGAGACACCTTCCCACACCTTGAATTCACTGGTTATTTTCAATTATCTTTTCCAGATGAACAGCTATCTTAAACAGACAAGATTCTCCTATTTATTTGGTTACTTTTAAAAATAAATTTGTTGCCATGAAGTCAAACTAGACACTTTTCCAGTCTAACAGTCTTAACACCTTTTATCAAAAGTGAAACATGATTAGGAATTGCTTGACTACAGCCACACAGCCAGTTGCAGGTGTTGTTATTTACTAGTCTGATTATATAGTCAATGCACCAAACTACCCAGAGCTCATCCTGCCTTTGCCCAAATGTAAGAGCACGTGGGAAAAGCTAGCAAGGTTACAGGATGGCGTTAGGAAGGAACTCAGGAAACACAAACAGAGCACCTCAAGGTATAAAGAATAAAAGATTGAGGCATTCATTGTTCAGCTAACTAATGCATTTTCCTAAATTACTTTGAATGAGACTAATAAATACAAATGTCACTTTGATGTTAATTTTTGCTACTTAAAATAGGAGAAAAAACTTGCCTTCTTGTCTGTGCTGCAAAATAGATGGCAGAACCATAACATTATGTGCTAGTAGCAAGAAACCAAGATGCTATTCAGCTAGAGGATGGCAGATGGTGCAATGGCTTACATATAGAGTAAAGGCTCATGCAGTCATGGAAAAGTCTGAAACAATGCAGAGAACTTGTAGAGTCTGTGCTCCAGCATTCTGCTGCAGAGTGGGACTTGTTCTCCCAGTGATGTCAGAAGGATAAATACCTCCACTATATGAGCTTCTCAACCATTCTAACAGCAGAGATAATTGTTGCTGCTAAAAAAGCTTCACTCATCTGCATTTTCCACCAACTACATTTTGTTTTAATGTTAGTATTTCATTTTTTATATACTCTATGAACAATGTTTTACTTCTCAGCCTCCATCTATCTGTTACTTTTCTTATGCTACAGAATTTTTTCTTTTGTATGTTTCTGAATGTATCCATTGTTTTTGCAAAGACAAAAATCAAAGTAAAAACTGCACTAAAAATTTCAAAGAATGAAAATTAGCTTTTAGGCCTTAAATTGTGAATGACAGAAATACAACTTATAATGGAACCTTACGTTTTGCAAGTAAAAATACAAATACTGTTAAAACTCAAAACAGCAATGAATTTGGTTATATGAAATTAATGGATATACAGCAGTGTGCACATAAATCCTTGCAAGATCAGAACAAAGGTTTTGACTCGACACTGCTGAAGCTGATAGAAAAGCCTTGCTTTTAAAGATTTCAGCAAGTTCAGAATCAAGCCATCAATTTTTCCTGTGAAACGTGGAATAGAGATGACCAGACTTTAGTAGTGAAGGTATTGTTTCACATCCCATTTTGTAGACAGAGCTGCTAAAAGCATGACCAACCTGATGTTTCTCTTGGACTGCTATAAATCACAAGTAACTTACCTCAAGTCATTAGTGTAATATGAGGAAGGTAAGAAACAGGAGCAGGGTGTTGGTGCATGAAGCTGTACTGTACAAGCCTCCCTTAAGAAGATATTTTTAGGTAACTTCTGCTTAGAAACTAATGGTATGACAGAGCTCAGGAAATTTTCCTTTTGGAAAAGCATTCTCAGAGCAATTATTTCCAAAAGTAAAGATGAGACTTTGTTAGCACTGATAATTTTAAGAACTATGCGGTTTGAAAATTTTGTCTGAAGAAATAAAATATTCTTTGGTTTACAAGTTAACAAAAATGTGTCTGAAACCCACTAATTTCTATGTATGGACTCCCCAAGAAAGCAGAACTATTTTTTCAAATACATAGTTTAAAAAGTCACAAAAAACCCTTATCGCTTCTCTACTTTATTCTTAAATGTCTGAGTACGGTCATAAACACTCCAAAATACCAGTTTACTATGGAAGTTACACATTTTTGACTATAAAGTTATGAACAGAATTGCTACTTTGATTCTTGAAATATTTGTAGAAAAACACAACATTTTTGGAAAAGTATTTTGTTTGCAATCTCTTCTATCTCAGTTAAGAACTTAGTAACTTCTTTGTTTAGTGTCTGTTATCCATATAATTGCTTAAAATCAGGTATGAAAGCTTTCTCATTTAACTGTTTTACAGTTAAACTGAAAGGTACAGAATTGCTTCTTATGCAGTGCAGCCAGAGGATGTATGCATTCAGTTTTTGTTGCGTGCTTAAAATAAATTATAACGGGAATGAAGTTGACTAGGTAGCAGAATTGGGTATTTGATTTTTACCCTTTGAGAAAAAAACAGGAAAATGATGGAATTCAGCGAGGAACTCTTCTTAAAAAATGAAATATTTGTACTCTATGTTGTAATAAGACAAAAAAATAATAGTTACATACATGTATATAAAATGATGTCTCAAAGGTGAAGCAAAGAATTTTCCTAGAAGCTCTGAAATAAACTGGCCTTTAATGTTTCTAGAAATCTCAGGCCAATGTACAAAGCAATCCTTTGTATTGCTCTATTATAAATTTTAAATGTGTAAGCCTTACGTGGTCCTCAGCCATTAAACATAAGTGGGCAAAATTCTATTCAAACTTGCACTGTTTTGGGGAAGAAGGTTAGTAACCAGAGCATAAATCTTGTCAAAATTTCAGGTGGCAATCAGCTCTGTAATCATACCGAAATTTATTTATAGGAATGATGCTTTATAAATTACTACAAGTCTGTTTTTCCTAAATATTTAAAACCCAGATTTCTACAAGGTTTATATTGAAGATACTTGGTAAGACAACCCATCAAATCAGTAAAGTTTTTTCCTATTACTTATTGACCACCATGTTTTATTATTGTGCAATATCCATTTTGCTTATTTCAGTTGCCTACTGTACATATTTAGGTAGTCATTTTAAAGACTTATTCACAGAATGCAGTAGAAGAATGATAGAAGGAAACCGTTCTGCTATGTAGCAAATTTGTATTCTTTAATAAAAGTCAAGTCCACCATTGAACAATAAGCAACTTGACTGTAACATAAAATAATCTCATTCAAATCAAATATTATCATCAAATATATAAAAATAAATTTTAAAAAAAGTTTATTATAAACACAAAATGTGGCACTCATGGCTTTTTTAATATGTGCATTTGGCTTTCAGAAACATGTAAAGTCTCTAAGCCTGGCAAATTATGTTTTTAATTAATTATATAATTATATGTTTTAAATATATGTATATATTTGAAAGTTAGTATTTACATCACATTTAATCTTGCACGGGGCATTGCCTGACATGTCTATGGACACTTGGAGACATAACTTGACCCAAGCACAGAACAGCAGTGAAATGAATTTTAGCCAGGATCAGTTTGTCAGTTTTCAAAATGCATGCAATTTTGTATGGAAACACAATTCTGTAAACTTTATCTTCTGTTTTCTTCCCAATGCTTGGACTTCTCAAGAATTTTCAGAAAAGTGGAACTACTAGAGTAGAAGACAAATGAGCTATAAAATACAGTACCAAAAGTAGTGCATCTCTAATTAAATCACTGTAAACAAGGTTTACTGCACTGCAAAATCTATTATTTATTCAGAAGAAAGCTTTATTAATTTAAGCTCTTTTTAAAGACCAATAGCATAGCCAAAAGTATAATTGTTCTGTATATCTTACCTTGGGGTTGAAAACTGCTTTTCTTCCCCAGTTATTTCCAGGACTTGCTTTTCCATTGCCATTTATCAGACTACAATTAAGCGACTCCACACCATCTTTCACAGTTAAACAACTTTGCTCTACGATAAAGGATTTTATCTTCATTAACTAAAGTAACTATACTATGAAAAATTTCCTTACCATATAAAAATTTAACTCATTAAAAGAAGCATGCACAGCATGTACTTTTCACTTGGAAAGAACATGTTCTTAAAAGTTCGTGCTGAACTACTTTTTAAAAGAGCACCTAGGGACAATAACAAAGAAAGGTAAAAGAGCTGTGCTGTCACCTAGTGGATAAAGGTAGTAGAATAGGATTACTTTTTAAGTTACAGTTTTAACAACATTAAAATAGACTTCAGATTTTATATTGATTTCCTGAAAGAGACATGTAAACATGAGAATTGGCTCTACTGCTGACATAGGTCTCTAAGTATTTTAAAGACAGACCTACAGAGCCTTTGGATCTGAACATATCTTTTCATTGTTTCATTGTAATGTTGGCTATTACATTTTAAATCTGAATGTAAACATTGCATATTTAAGAGCCTGGGATGTAGGAGAAAAGCCTCAGGTGGAGGGGCTGACTGGTAGTGTAGACAACACACAGAATGAAGACAAAAAAGGCTGTGCAACAACACCTTCTTTTAACCTCTGCCGTGAACACACCATCTTTTTTCTGGACTGAAAAATAAGGCTGCACATGTGGTACTTCTGAGAGATGAAAATGCATCTACACTATAAAGTTTAAATCACTGAGTTAATAATTCAACCTAAATATATGCATGGACTAGACCCTTTGATTGTACAATTTCAAGTAAAATTGGGTTTTTTTCAGATGATTTCTTGACATAGCAACAGGTAAATATTTAATTGAAAATTTGCCAAAACTTTTCACTATATTAGTGCCTGTGATTTAGGACCAAGGAGAAAGGTTTGCTTCAGGATTTTGGTGTCAAAATTCAAACCAAGCCAATGCTGCCACTTTCCCCAACCTTTCTTGTGCAGCAGAAACAGAGTGAAGACATATGATGGGACTCCATTCCACTTAGTCTAATATGGCAAGAGAGGAAAGAGGTTTTGGGAACAGGCATTTGGTTACTGACTATTAAAATAGATTTTCAAAGAAGAAGAACTAATACATCTTACTGAAACACTTTAAAGGTATTATCTTCTACTTGCAATCATTCAGTAGTCATATTCTCAAGAACATTTTCTATTCTATTCCAGCATCTGAAGCTCTGTATAACCACCTCATCCTTGTCGACAGATTGAGGAATTTTAGAAAAATGTAGGAAGTATTGATTTCCCTTGGATGGTCATTTTTATGAAGTCTTTTTTTGGCAACAGAGTAACCCACATTAGTTTTGCAACAATTAGTAAATTCTTTGGGAACATGCATGAAAGCAGGTCACCACAAAGCATTATTATCATAAGGAACAAGGCATATGCACAGGAACTCCTAAGAGATGCCTTCATGGTGTTGTATTACCTGACACTGTCATTTCACCCTTGCTTGCCTTCAGTGAAGCAAACAGATTTATCTGTTACTAATGCTCCAGTCTGAAAAGGGATTCATTCCACTAAGTTTAACATTAAGAAACAAATGGCACATAATATCCTACTTTACATTTCAATTTTCAGAGACCTAAAATACAAAGTCTATGGCTTTCTACTACCATAAGACTTGAAAAATACCAATAATGAATTTTTACTCAATAGTAAATGTGCAATCAATCTTGAAATACTTTAAACAACTAAATAGCCAGCCAAAACCCCACTCCAAACTAAAATGCTGTGGAAATCAGAAATTACTATAAAACTTCAAAATTTTGTTCAGGATTTCCATTCAACCATAGTTACAGCAAGTCAGTAATTTTTTTGTTTTTTGTTTTGAAACAGAGTATTTTAAAGAGAAGGTTTCTTTCCACATACACTAAAACAGACGAAGTTAATAAACTTGGTAGATATCATAGTCACATGAGCTGTAGTATACATTTTTTCTTAATGAAAAGTACATATTTTTTTCTTGTATATCCCTTACATCATTTGCTTCCTATTTACAAATTGAAAATACTCAGCTTAAAACAGAACGGAGCAAACTCCTTGCACTGAAATTTTTTTTATTGAGCTAAGTACTGAGCATAGGTAGAGGACAACCATGAGTTTCATGTGAATTTCTGCAATTTAAAAGAAGTGGCAAATAATATGATGTACTGTTTTGTCCTTGGTGTGTGACAGTTTTTGCTCAGTTTCTTCCCTTCCATACTAAACTCAGTGATTAGAACTGCTTGCAACAAATATTTATAATTCAAGTTCGGTGAGCAGTCAGCAGTATGTGCTTACAGCTTGTCCTTTCAGACAGTGTCCTTACAATATGTTTGCTGAAGTATTGAAAGCTGGAAAGCAAACATCAGAGGGCATGATCAAACAAAGACATTTTTAAAAAAGATTTGGCAAAATGTTTATGAATTCCCTCCTAGAATGCAACACTTTATAGAATATGGACTTTAAACAATATTAAAATATCTGCTCTATTGACTGATATTTAAAATGGGCTATGTCAAATTTTAAATTAAAGAGTTACTTTTGGTATAATGATTTGCTTAATCTAGAGAAGCAAGACAGTTAACAGTTTCACAGCTGTGGGTGTAAGGAATCCATTTTAATCCTCTATGCCTTCTTTACAAAACATTAATTATTAAAACAAAACCAGGACACTCCAAAAGTTACTCTCACTAATTGTTTCCTAACGCTGAGGAATGAAGACTTCAGCACTGACTTACTCATTACCTTCACTGTATTTTGTGAACTACTTTAGAAAACACAGATGAATAAGGAACTTTTAAAGTCTGGAAAAATACAATACCTGCTAATAAGCAGAAGAAAGAAAAAATATTTCCCTCTGACAGCAGAATTAGATCCATTTGGTGGCAAAGGAAATGGAATTATCTGCAACCTGTATTTCTTTTCACAGACCTTAAAAGCCCTCTGAGATGCACACTGTGAGGACATATCAATTTGAAGAAAGTTTGGGTTTTTCCCTGAACATGTGATTCAACCACGTTCAAAACATGCGTCCAAATCAGCCATGTTAAGGGTGAGGACAGCAAAAACCATGGAACTACTTTAGAAAGTGCCTAAAGCAATGGAGATGGTTGCATACAAATGGTCTGTTGAGGGCACAGAAATGTGGTTAGGGGGTTTTAGCACAGCTGGTCACCTGCTTCCCTCACTTTCCCATTAAGATAGGGTGGCTGTGGCAGGGCTGGTCATGTCACTGTCATTCAAACCCTATCAAGTTACTTTGAGCTACAAATGGACAGTCCCATCCCCCACACTTCCAGGGCTCATAGTCTCACATCTTGTGCTTCTCTTTCCTCTCAGACCTGACTGAAAAGACTCATAGTTGAAAGTATTGTGAGGTATGAGTTTTTTGGTGACTCTTCCTGCCGGTACTGAGTTCTGTTAGGTTGATAACACAGTTTCTTCTTTTACCTCCTGTCTCTGCTTAAGTGGGAAATTTATATACAAAAAAATAATTAAAATATGAAAAAAAGTTTTAAATTTATAACAAGAACTTTAGAAAAAATCCGAACAGAAAAAGAAACTCTTGGTCTGGATTTAATGTTAAAGATTAGGGATGACTCTAAATCTTTATTGGAAGTTTTATCAACTTTATAAGAAACCCAAACTACCACAATCATGAAATGAAAATTAAAATAACAAATAGTTTCATGTGTCACTGTAAACAAAAAATGCAATAAGACAGGGTCAATCCTCAGCCCAACCACAAGCTTCCTGTGTGACCTGTGTATGCTACTCAGTCTTTCTGTTGCTGTAATTCCTTGGCTGTGTAATTGAGCTAGAACTTCTCTGCCTCAGAAGCATCCTGTGAAGATAAAATTAATAATTATTTGCTTTTGTGTTATCATGGTGAAAAAAAATCAAGTAGATTCCAAAACCAGGAAAAATTGTTTCAGAATTTAATACAATTTAAAACAGAAAATAAGATGTTGAAAACAGAAGGATTTATGGTACCAGTAATTTCAAGGTTTTCCTGTTTCTTCTTAAAAAAAAAAAAAAAAGGAAAGAAAAGCTCAACAACCTGTTAACAAGCTGATAATTATACATACCACTAACATAAAAGTTGTAAATGCAAAGCTACTTTTTTTCAGCTAGGTTAATTCTAACTAACTAACTAACCTGTACTAACTTTAGCAATGAACAGTGATGCTTATTCAAATAGAATTGCCTATTTTAAGCTGTTTTACTAACATACAAGGTAATCAAGTCTAGTGTTGAGACCTTTAATCAGAATCAATGACCTAGTAAACAGCAGATGTCTGCAAGACTTCACAATCTTTCCTAAAAGCAGTTGCAACTTGGGAAAAGGAAGTATCATCTCTTTAAGAGATGTCAGGCATGAATACCAGGGAAATACAATTCAAAATGAAGTGAACTTTTCTATGGTTTGTTTCAGTATGGACATAACTTCCCATTAATTAAAAGACCATAAAAAAAAGTTATTTAACTCTATTTAAATAAAAGACTAGTTGTAACTTATTTCACACCATTGTTAATGTCTAACTTTTAATGCCATCATTAGAACAACAAAAGAGCACAATTCAAAGGTATATAGTTAATACAAGTATTCATAAAAAACCACTAAAAATACTTTGGGAAAGCAGAGGTAGGAATCAATCAATAACAGCTTGCTGTCTAGAGATAGCAAACAAGATGGCTTATCTAAAAATACATTTAACACTTCACATCATTGTAACAGGTCAGTGAAAAAGGGCTTCATTTCAGCAATCTGACTACATACCTAGCTTGCAGTAGGGTATCACAGACTGGGCCCAGCTTCTGCAATGATAGATGTTCTTAGCATTACTGCTGACACAGGCTGACTTGCCCAGTCAAGCTTTTAGTATTTCATGTGTGTCTCTTCATGTTTCATTACATAACAGTTTCTTTTATGCATCTCACCTCTCATAGCACTGTCATTATGGAAACATTTCTTGAGTAATAGAAAACCATAAAGTCCTCCTGAGTCAAAGGTCAAATGCAGTCAATTTATTGCAAAAAACTCCAATAACCCACAAAAAAAATCTCAGCTGCAAGTTACTCCTTCACTCCAAGGAGTTTTATATTTTCCTTGTCTTTCGAAACAACCCACAAGTGATAATGAAATGCTTAAAGCCATAAGAGAGAGAATCAGGTTTCATCTACCTGGACCGTCTGGCAGCATACTGTGTAACAATAAATGAGTGTTCTTAAGTCACAGCATTTCACTGGAAATGAGGCAGAACTTGTGTATTTTAACAGCTTTTTACAACTAGTAACCACTAGCAAATTTATTTTACTTTCTCAGGGAAGACCAGCGAACGTCCCTAATTTAAACTAAAGGGCCATTCAGCCTCAAAGACAAAAAGCACTTCTGCTTAGCACCTGAGTAATACATGGAATATGTACAGGTGAATCAAGAGGACTGGAATCAAAGATAGTTTGTCTTTGGCTGGTCTGAAAGGTCTGACTCATTTCCAGTTCTGTGATCATTTATTATCCAGAAAAGAAAGGCCAGCTTTCTGCAGTGCAAACACAGTGGTGGTCTGCGGCTCATGATGAATAGATTTACCAGGTCTGCTCTGAATTGCATGACATAGAGTTTTCCAACAGGCTCTGACACCTGATGTATGTTTAAACTTCCTCGCACAGAAAGCCCTGAATATCTACCTGTATGCACTTTTTCTTAAAGTTATTATGCACAAAATACATTCTTAGATGGCATATTATTTAAAGTGATGTTACAGTACAGAAATATTTTAATCAGTAATTTCATGTCTGATAAAGACTTATTTCCCTGCCAGTATTCTTACTTCAGTATAGCACGGGAGTTTGTTCTGGTCTTAAAATATCAGTTTCCATATTTTCAGGTTCCATGTTATACAAAGTTTATACAAGAGTTGATTTACATTTGTAGAATAACAGAAAAGTAAAAGACATTGGTGACTTTTTTTATACTCAAATCAGTGCAACTGTTGGAGCATTTATCTGCACTCCCTCATGATAAATAGCAGAAACACCAGCCAATTATTCCTGAACTTGGGAGTTATACGCCAAACTAAGCACTGCAAAAGTCACAAAGTCCCAATTAAAATCAAAGTATTCACTGGAGGAATATCACAAACCCAAGAAAATTCCCTGGCAACAGTTAACAGTTGTCAAATTGATAGTCACACTGTTCATTACAGTTTACTTGTTTTTGCAGATAAAAAGTAATTTAACCACTGGACTGGAAGCCCACACCTTCTTTTAGTTTTAAAGAGCCTGCAGTTTGAGCAGTTTTAAGAGTGGGCAAGAAAATAAAACAATACTAAAATTTATCATTAATAAAATATTCAGAATTAACAATTCAAAAAAGTCAAACCAACATTGATAAATAGCCTTTGGTCTGGAAGGAAAATGATCAAAATACTATGTAACTGTGTTAAACTACATAAACCCACAATTACACAAAAAAGAACACAATTTAAAGTGCTTCTTCTAACTATGCTCCCCTGACATTCAATTTAAATATGTAGGATAGCCCAACTTTTTAAATAATGTGGCTTAGTTGATTAGCTTGATAACTACACTGAGTCCTGTACACTCAACAAATTGAATCCATTAATAAGACAAAAGAAAGAACAAAACATCTTTTCATTCAGCTCCTAATAAATCAATGCCAGTAAACACTATGCAGAAATAAGCAAAATGTTTATTACTTTCTGAGGTGCTCGAGAAAAGTTCAGTATGCAGAAGGATGAATACACTGAATACATTCATAATTGCTGACATAAGTTGTTTTTTAAAATAAGTTACAATGCTTATTACTATCTGAGCTTTAACCTAAAAATTCTTCAACAAGGATCCACATTCCAATATTCTTACAGTTATACTGAAGTTCATTTGTACTGTCTCATTTCAAAATTTTGTAGAGCACAGAAAACATCCTCCACTCTACTTTATAAAGCTTAACTTCCTTCACTTAGTCTTCCCTTTTTACACGGCCAGTTCATGCACCTATGATTTTTCCAATCCTTTACATTCCTTATGAGGAAGAGGATGTCTCTTGTCTTGGAAAAAAGTGTGTTGTCACCCTCTCAATACCACTGTCTGACTTCTACATTCACTCGTTACCCCGGTAAGAAAGAAAACAAAACTTACAGTGCCCTAAAGAATGTTGAGAGGCTGTATACAGTGCATCAGGACCACACCTTCCTGGATTGGGATTCAGAAGACAGAAGGGCAAGTATCACCTGGTTAAAAGGCTTTCTTTCACCTTCATTGAAGGAACACGAACATGACTAGAACATGACTGGAAAAGATTCTAAATCAATTTCCTTCAGAAGTAAAGTCAGGTGTATAGAACAGTCATAGTTTAGCTAAATTCTTCCATGTAGGTCCTGGTTAGTGAGGACAACTCTTAAATAGAGTAAGTCCTTTATCTGTGGAAAATCTAATTATAATGTTAAATTTTTTAATATAGGAGTCTATACTATGATCATGAGAGAGAAATCTGGTCTTTTCACAAGACAACCTGACCATGCAAAGACCACATATCCTTTATTTCTCTGAGAAGGCCCCTGAGCCAAGATTACCTGATCCACTTGGGTGCTATTAACCTCCCTAACTTTGTTTTTCATAAGGTGTGGTGTAAACAAAAAATGTATAAAATATTTTGCATTTATGAAGAATAAGAGAACTTGAGCCTATCATAGAGTATGCTGAACTGGAAAGGACTAGCAAGGTTCATCATGTCCAACTCCTGGCCCTGCACTGGGCAGCCCCAGAGGTCACTGCACTGAGACCCACCACATGCCTGGGAGCATTTGTCGTGGTTTTAGATTAACTGATGCACTATTGTATCTGATACATGCAGGTCTTTTAGTTACTTATTTTTTAACATTTTTTGTTAGATTTTCTTCAGACTTAGTTGGATTATAACCAGGTAATTTCCCTGACTATATCTCAAACCCTATACTTTGATGATCCAGGGCAGGCAGAACAGTTTTGGATTCTATGTTTTGTTGGCACAGCTAATGAAGGGGAATGCTTTTAATAAGCATCTCCCTTTTTGTCCTAGTCAATTCTCTGTCAGGAGAGGTACACTGAGTTTACAATGATACAGATAATCCTATTTTGAGACAAGGAACATGAAAGCAGACCAAAAAACTGCATAACATTTCCAATATACTGATATACTTTTAATTTCCTGAATAAACACAAATACAAATGTGCAGTCTCAAGGAAGAAAAAATGACAGCTAAAATTTTAAGGACAAACGTGGTATAAGGATCCTTTAATCAGTTTTGTTTAAACTTTAAACACCCAACTTTCAGAGTCAATGTCAATTTTGACTGAAAAATATCTAGAGACTCCAACTTTAGCAAACAAAACTAATTGAAGAACCAAAAAGGTTCTCATTTCACACTTACTACAAGTAAGAGCAATGTACATGTTGTAGTTAAGATGAAAGTTTAAGTTTTACACAAATATAAAGAATGGCTTTGAGTGTACAACCCTTCATAATACTTCATAATTTCAAAACCAGTTCAGTATTTAGATAAGTAGCTGCTGCAGTTGAGAATTCATTTTAGTCTTAAGATTTTGAAGTAAGGTTAAAGACAACCCTTCTTCCACTGATTTGATCATACAGAAGAAACAAATCAAGTTCTTTATTAAATACTGGCACCATCTTTTCAGTTCTTCCATTTACAACCATTGGAAATAGATATCTTTGGATCTATTTTTTTCAGATTTCTTTCTTTAAGTGATTTTAAAAAGAAATAGTCAAACAGAAGACAGATCTATTCAAATTACATGCCAACTGTTA
This sequence comes from Motacilla alba alba, assembly GCF_015832195.1. NCBI lineage: Eukaryota > Metazoa > Chordata > Aves > Passeriformes > Motacillidae > Motacilla > Motacilla alba. Next base: position 37,949,203 of record NC_052020.1, read on the forward strand.
TTGTCATTTTCAGAAAGAACATAATTTCTATAACATTTGTGCAGAAGGTTGATTCCAGAATCCTTTTCCTAAATATTGCTTAAAATTCTGCTTTGTTCATCGAAATTTTCAGTTCAAGTGAATAACATTTAAAGGAACAATTATTTCAAGAAAATTATATTTATAAAATAATCAAAGAGCATCCATATCCTCATAATCATATGAGAAGACAAATACAGAAATTTCTTCCAGGGAAAAGAAAAAAACAAAAAGAAAAAGAGACACTGTATGAAGTCCCAAATTGGTCATACATTTTGGTACTGGTCAATAAACTAGACCACCATATATAAACAAAACATTCCATTCAGCATTATGTCAACCTTTAACAAAAAGACCATCAATCAACTGCAAATACATGTTCTATGCACCTGTAAAATCTGATGGACATTCTTTCAAGTTTTTATTTCAACACTGTGTCTGTCAGAATTACCCCCCACTATAAACTTATTATTAATGTTGGGAGAAGTTTTCCAAATGTCACCAAAATGAATTAGTATCACACTGAGCCCAAGACTTAAGAGAGTCACCATGTGCATTTATGTATTTTCCCTCCTGTAATACTGACACATTTATATCTTTTCCACGTCTGCTCCAGGTCTGGTGAAACTGCACAGTATGTGTCTCATTTATTTTGCTAGAACACAGTGACACATACAGAGATTTAGTTGCATGAAATTTGTTGAAAAATTGTTAGCAACAATGTCCACCTATGAGATGCTCTAAATTAAAGTAAGCAAAAAGGTTTTTACTAATAGTATGAGAGAGTTAAAATACTTATTGCACTACACATAGTTTCTAATGTGATGTTGGAACTTTGCTCTGTTTCACATGTACGTATGGGGTGATGTGTTAGACAATAGAGGACTCATTCTCATGGTGGATAAAGCTATAAGAGGACAAAAAAATGTAAACCAAACTTAGATAATTAAGACTGAAAATAAAATACTTCTTAACATAATGATTGTTAGCCCTTAGAAATTTTGTAAGTGCTTGTGGATCCTGTGTCACTAGGATACATGCTTTAAAAAAAGAAACAGAGCTAAGCAAGGGAAGAAGTTCAGTAGTTGTTTCATCAGTGAACTCTACGTCAAAATAGTGCTTTCTTAATTTGTACTCCTTTAATTGATATTCAGTTTACTACTTATGATCTTAGAGAGAGCTATAACATACTACAGCAGCAACAAGCTATACCATACTTAGTTATTAATAAGGCTAATAAATTTCAAGGTAAAACAGGCAATGGTGTTTCAAAGCAAAAAAGGCTGTTTTCCATTTACACCTCCACTTCAAACAGCATATTTATGCAGATGAACTATTTTCAAAACTGTCCTCTTGAATTCTATCTGTCTACTCCATAAATACAGGGAAGCACAAGAATTAATGATTAAAGACTTTACAATATTCCTGAGAAACTATATATTTTGGTATATACATCTGTCTTCTAGAAGCAAAAACTGTACTTCTCAACTTCCTCTTTGCATATACAACATAAAAAAATAAATTCTCCAAGTGCATCAATTAAGTATGCCTGATTTCCTGTAATCTAGCTAGATTTCTATTTATGTTTTCCCCTACATCACTAATTCAATAATCCACTCTGGCACACTTTAGCCATCTACAATTTCTTTCGTCCTTACTTTGCAACCTAAAAGTCCTTTATTATGAAGAAAGCAGAATTCTGAAAAAATGAACAGTGACTTATCTCAGAGCTCTATTGATTTCATTTAAGTACTTTATTAAAAGTCAATAAAAGTCATTCAAGGTCATAACATAAGACCCTCATTCAGATTTTACTGGAGCAAAGTTCTGCCTTCTAGAGACTTCAACAACAGTTTGCCTGAAGAAAACCTCACTGTAGATTTTATGATTTGTCCTGAAGTAAAGAATAGTTACTTACTCTTAGTAAGGACACAGACAATAAATGGACATAGACAATAAAGGGATAAATTGCATAAAAATTAGAAAGTTAAAACAAGACTTTCACAAAGCAAGTTTTATGTCTTGTGTGGTTTAGGAATTCTTTTCTGCATCCTGGAATTCTCATGTGGACTAGGTGTTAGATTTCTCTCTACAGCTGTGTGAATCCTGCAGGGCTCAGTTCACAAAATGAACCTCTGAAGGTTGATTCAGAAAGTTTGGAAAGGAGCCAATATTTCTTTGTTCACTTACAGATTCAAGCATTTGGTCATCTCTTGAATTCTTAGCACTTTTACGTTAACACATTCATCTCTTTAATCACTAATGAATGAATGAAGGCAGCCTAAGGACTCCTTCCATATGTGTACAAGGACGTAATTCACAGAGCTCCAGTCTTTGAGTCCCCTGAGGATCTCAATACAAGCAGGAGAGATAGTAGAGTTTTCCTGCTCTCATTTTACTCCAGGGAACTTGAAAAAGCCAAAGAGCTTCCAGATCAGAAGTAAGGTGGCAAATGCTAAACAGAACTTTTTGGCTTTTTTGAATCCTGCCATTCAAAAAAGAGCAGTAACAGGAAAATGACCAACTGGTAACTTGGATAATTTCATTCAAGGAGCAAGAATGAATTATGTTCTGAGGATGCTGGGAATTAACAACTAAAGTCAAGTCCTGTATTTACAGAGTTATTCTTAAAAGAAAAAAAAAAGTGTTACATCATTTGATTAATGGACATGTTTGGCTATAAACAGAATATTGCAGGGCAATTAGAGTGTAATTGGTGACAACTTTCCTTAGAACAGACTCAGATCCCATAAAGCATCAGATCTGAAATCAGCTGAATTTTGTACTTGATTCAAATCATTTGTGCATCTCTTCCATGTTTCCTACTTCATTTTTTTTCTCTGACCTACATTTTTTTTTCCAGGCAGTAAAAACCTTGCAAAATATCTCCAGTCCATAAAGTTATCATTTTTTACTTGTCTTGGCCTACAAGTGTAGCCATCTGTGGCTATCAAATACTGCATTTAACAGAAATTTACATCTTGCATTTGTGTCTCCTTTCAGCCTCTAGCAACACCAAATTAGACTGGAGTATTAGGTTACACTAGCAAATCATTTGTTCACCAACTCTACAGCTAAGCTATCATTTATATTAGTAGAGTTGTGTATCATATTACTCACATGCTGTGCTAGCTTCTAGCATTTCTACAAAACTGGCCGAGAAATTAATATAAGCGAGTGAAACTCATCACATTAAAGGGGCTGGTGTTAATCCAACGGTGAATCATCTTAAATCCTCTCCCTGGTGTGGCTGAAATGCCTGTATATTTGTTGGTGATTAGGCATTATATTGCAGAAGCAATTTCTTCAGAAATCTTCTACGTGTGAAAATCTCAGTGAGTTTGGGAAGAAAGTTGTGAACAGCAATGGATAGGAAAATTGAAGAACCTAACTAGTAAAACCTCAAAGTGTCTGTGGAAAGATTCTCCCCCCTCTCCTTCACTAGAGAAGAAGAAATAAGGGCTCCATAACTAAAGATGTTTTAATTCTATCAAATATTTTAATTTCATGGATGGGTCTCATATTAAATTTCAAAAACTCATTTTCTTTTCATTTTCCACTTCAGTAGCGCCTTCAACCAGTAATCTTCAAACCAAATTATTATAATGTGATCTCTGGGAGCCTGTATTTGAAAACTACTCTGAATGTTTTGTGTAACATGGTAATAAAAACAAATCAAGACCTTTGGCTGTAAAGCCAATTTTACACCTAATATTTTCTGTGAATCAAGGGAGAAAAAGGTCTGGGTTTTACACTGCTGGAGATCAGCTTCTCTGGATAGAAAATGGTAAAACAGAGGATATTTTCAAATGGGAAGAGAATAAGGAGAAAAACATTACCACTGAAGGCCCTGAACCCTGGGATCACCACCAAAAAAAATTCACCATCTGCACTGTCACACCGAAATTCATTGAAACAATTCTTCTGCCTAATATCTCTATCTTCATTATCTCACACTTTTGTTTCATGTGTTGGAACCATAATATCTTCTGTGTAGTCACACTGTAAAAAATACTGATCTTCAGACATCCTTTATATCTGTATGCCTGACTGACAATTATTATGGTTAATGTGCATCAAGGCAGCTCAAACGCTTCGAGGCACTGAGAACACTGATAACGCTACAAAGTAAGTGTTAATTTATGAGCTGTTCTCACTGCTTAATATAAAAGAGGGAATGCTTTTAAACCAGTGTTCTACAAGCTGAAAACTAATCTCTTTGTATGAGATGTCAGAATGAGGTAATATATAGCCAAGGAAAGCATCATTTAAAAGCAGAATCAGTAGTTTGAATGTCTGATAAAAATCTTTAAGCAGATAGTTCATTGGAAGTAGTTTTCCTAATCAGAAAGGAATGTTGTATTAAATCATCATATTTTGAGACAGTTTCTGGCAGCATATGTGTTGCAGATTTTCTACTAATTTGGAAGGCAGCAAGCCTCTATGAATAGGAAGGCACATAAACCACATCTGGGAATGCATAAGTAGTCCTGTGGATGCTTCCATGAACCATGAATGCTGGCATGAAGCCAGCATTAGGATGGAGTTTAGGTGTTAGATCTAAAAATGATTCAGCACATGTGGCCTCACAACCAGTATTCTTTAAAGATTACATTTTATCAACTACATTTACCAGTGTTGCGAATCTATAAATTTGGCCAGAATTCTGCTTCTTTTGTCTCCTGAGCATGCAAGATGAATACAAAAAATCACAAACAATTGCTATTCCTGCTCTTATAAAATAGCAGGGAAAGAAATAAAGATGGTGGGTGAAAAAGAATATTTCTTTTAAAAGCACTTTTATACAGGAAATACATATATGATTTTGCAGAAATTGTATGTAGATGGCTGTATTATCATGTCCCCAGAAAAAGAAACATTGTTTGGGCCCCTAACTGAGCTTTCCACGTCATAAATTATCTGGATTTCCATCCAATTTAAGCACTGTTTGACCCTCTTGAGTTTCAGTGTATGTTTTAAAGAATGACTGCAAGAATTTCAAACCACTGACACACTGTACTTTACATTCAGTTATATACAGGCTTAGTCTCCAACTGCACATGCTACAATAAAAGCAATGAACTTGCTGAGGATCTGTGCATGAAATAAGGTTGAGGACTGCATTTGCCACTCTTTTCTACTGACCACAGGGTAGACTAATTCAGGTTGTTAACCCATATGATCATAAGAATGGTTGTAGTGGGCCAGATTAAAACTCCATCAAGCCCAGCACCTGACAGCAGAGAGGTTAAAAACAGTGAGCAGAGATCTACCCTTCCCCCCCACAACAGACTTCACTAATTTACAGCTGAGGAATTCCCCACACCAGAGGTGGTTCATTCTGTATTTAATACTCCTCAGGATTTCTTTACAAAACTAAAAGTCTGACTTGTTTATATGTCCCCTGTATGAATACCTCATGGTGAGATATTCACCCCTTCATGGTGAGCCTTGCCACCATGCCCAGAATCTTGCCTAGTTCTCACATATCTTTATAGGGGCAGAGGGGGACTGCAACCTCATATGGTCTTCAAAATACAGTAATACAACAGCTGTACAAAGAAACATAAATTTTGCTGTTTTGTTCTTTGTTCCCTTGCAAGTAATTACAAACATTGAATTGGTCTTATTTTGATTGATACTAACCTAATGTTTTTGCAGGACTACTATTTCTATTTGTATCTTTTGCTAAAGGAATATAGTACAAATATTTTTACTTCTCTTTAGAAGTATTATAAGCCCAAGATGTCTCAAAATCTGTCTTTTCATATGTAAGGGATACCTCACCTTCTCTGCCTAATAATTTACAGTACCCTACACTGACTTTATCTAACGTTCTTTCACAAAGCCCCGAAATGGACTTTGTAATCTGCTTTTCCAGTTCTCTATATTTGGTCCTTGTTTTAATTTTTTTCTATAAAAGTATCACTGACAGATGGCCACCTCATTATTCCTCCCTTCTTTTGAGTCTCCTAAAAATCTAGATATATTACATTATTTGTACATACTACTTTTGACTCCCTCTGAAATCCCATAAGTTACTTGTTGGTCAGCTGAGGCACACTCTATTAATTGTTTAAGCAACTTGGCTAATTTTCAAGAGCAAGCATTGGAGGATCCACAGGTGCACTGCCATGTAGGTTTTCCATTCTGTACAGTGAAGAACCACAAGCAAACACAAGTAAAAGTATCTCAAAGCAGAATAACTGAACACAAAATACATTTTGGTCTAAACCTCAGTTCTACTTTTTTTGGGTTGGCATAGATGCTAATGCAGGGGATTCTTATAACAGTCACTATTTGCTCACAGTAAATGTAAATGGAGTCATTAAGTTCTTTTAAGTAATGAGGCAGGTGAAATAAAATCAGTCCTCACCCTAGAGATCGGCACATAAAAATAAATGTGGGCAGAAATGTTTGATTTTGTGAGTTTGCCCACCAATTAAAGAAACAGCAAGAAGCCCAAGAAAAACTTAAAAAGAAAACAACAAAGTAGTGCTGAACATAAAAGGATGTTTTGTGATCCTGGGATTTCAGATTTAGCAGTTTCTGCTCTCACCAGAGAGCTCTCCAAAGATATGTACTAACATGAGGAGGAAAGGGGGACACAAAAGGGAATTTTTCTTCCTTCAAATTTTGTATTGGAAAAATACCTGGAGAAGCTGAAGGAATGACACTGAGAAACAACAAACAAGATTCTATACAGGGACTACAGGGTAGATACGCAGAACTGGGGGGGGAAAAAACCCCAAAATGTCTAACCTCTGTACCTGGCACAACTCTGGAAATGAATAATAAAACATATCATATTTGTCCATATGCTACTAATTCTAAAAAAGAAAGAGTCAATGTGGATTTCAGAGAGGGAAGTTATATCTCACAAGACTATTACCCCAAACATCACTAGTCAGCAAGTAAATAAGAGTAAATTGATTGACAAAGATGGGGTGCAGAAGTCCATTTTGGGATTACCAGAAGCAAGGAAAAAATACTAGAAGAAACATTCCTAACCATTTATTGATGGTTGTTGTCAGAGGGAGCTCACTGGACATTTGCTAGCCAGTGAATTCATTCCTATCTCATCCTTTTCTCACATAATTTATTGAAGCCGAACAGTTCTGAGCCTTCCAACCCTCTGCTGGATCTGGTTATGATAGGCAAAAGATTGAAAAAGTTATAAAGGAGAGTGAACAAGGGGCAACAAGAGAGGCACACAGCAGGAATATATGAGACTTCTTTCTTCAGATTCTTAAATGATTCCAGCAAAAGCTTCTGCTGAAGACTTGGCCACAGTTTGTATCTTGAACCATTTAGAATGTAAAACGATGTATTCCATTGTCTTCAAACATATTTAGATTTATTGATTAAAGTTCTATTGAGACCATTTTTGTCTTTTAGCTATATGTTCTGTTTCCTGTGATCCCAAACCTACACCATTACAATGTTTCTACGGATACATCAATATTTACACTTCCCATTTAAGTATGGAAGGGAAGATAATCATCTTAATTAGGGTCAAGTAGTCTGGCTCATAAGATGCATTATCTTAGCTGATTTCATATTGATTTTTGCTGGTTTCACATGCTTTTTAGAACTTCTTATCTTACTAAAATCCACTGTTATTACAAAGCAAGGACTTGACCCTACCTGTCGGAATCCAGAACATCCCTCTGGGTGTCCTGGATGGCCAGAGCTGCTGGCAGGGGGCTCTGAGACCCTGGCATGCAGCCAAAGACACACGTGGGGTTTCAATCTTAGCCCGTGGAGCAAATTACCAACTCTGTATGAAGAATTACAAGCCACAAACACACAAATTTAGATAGCATAGTAGAAGTAATCACGAAGTGAAAGGAAGGATTTTTGAGTGCTGTACAGGGGGGTTTTAAGCCTTGTACTCAGGGGTCCAAGTTTTGTACATGGGGGTCAGGGATTCTAAGATGAAGGGATCTGGGTGTGCCCTGTCCTCTTTCTTTCTCCTTCCTAACCTCCATGTCTTTGGTGATGTTGGCACTCACAGATTGGTCTAGAGTAGAAAGTCACTATTCAATATAGATAGTAGGCATTGGGGAAAAGGTATAAACATGTAGTATGTAATATATGATATAAAAGATGGCACCAGCCCCCTGGGAGGGCAGTGTGCCTTTGTCTGAGCTGCTGAACGGGCCACAGCAGTTCAGGAGAAGAATCTTTTAGATAACCAACAATAAACAACCTTGAGAACAGACAACAGAAGACTACTGAGTCTTTCTTTGAAGGCACGGGTTGGAGGAAGAACTTTTCCATCTTTTGGGGTCACCACAATCCGGGACGTGAAACCCCACATCTGGCATCCCTGGGTGGGCAGAAGACCCAACACCTACCCTACATTCAAGTGCACTCTGATTTAATAGGACAGAATTACAAATGAGGATGTGTGCAAACACAGACTTTTACACATGCATACTGTGAAATTCTAAACTGTTGCCTCATTACATTAAGATGTTACGTTTCCAAGTTGAATCACACCAAAACACTGGGAAAAAAAATTTCCCATACTGAACTCCGCAGCTTGAACATATTTCCTAGTAAAAATGTATTGCTGTTTCGAGTTGTAAAGGATGGTTTATAATATAAATAGGACCATCTGTAAATAATGGCGTTAAAGTACCTGTTACATATGAAAACAAACTCCTTCTAGCATCATGCACACTTCAGTTACAGAGACCCATAACAACATTTAGATGGAAGTACACTAAGTGTCTTGAAAGAAACTGGGTCTGAGTAAGAAGTCACAGGGAAAACCTCTGTGGCACAGGAAGTCCTTTCACTTTTCAGAATGTCATTCATCATGCTGGGGAAACAGCAGGAAAGTAACCTACTACTACTTAATAGGCTTCTGCATAGCAAGCTGCTTTGAAGCAGCAGCTGCCCACAGTAAATTTCGCTGACCCTTAGAGCCTTTCTCCAAGTTTTCCAACTGTTTTGTCTCCTGAGTTACAACTCAGTGTTAGGTCCAAGCCACCAGCACCTGACAAAACTTAGAAGCTCCAACAATGTGAGAATGTAAAGCTTTCAGGGATGTTGTCTTTTCCATACAACACCAGCAGAGAGACCTGATGCCATTACATTTACTAATAGAGAAACTTTTCTCCCTCCAAAACAGAGGCTATTTTAATGGATGGCATCACATAACATGCATGTGCACTGTTACAGAATGCAAGACAAATAAAATGTTAGATTGCTGGCACAGTAATTAGCATTCTATAATGATACCATGCTCTACATCTTATTCATTAAACCTTAAATATGTAACAGTTTAAATCTTCTGTTTTCACCAAAGCAGTGAAATAAATATTAGCATGCAATTATAAAAAATGGCAGGATAGAACACGCTAACACAACAATTAATTAAGCCTTGTATTAGTTATTTACTCAAGACCTGCTAATCAAATGCACTGCTGCATTTTTTGTTCCAATGCCTGTGAACTCAGTGCCAGCAAATTACTTGTCCTGCTTCACTTCCTCCTTAAACCTTTCCTTCTCACCAGAGTTTCTGAAACTGAAGACATTATACCACTCTCCTTCAAACAAATCCTGTCATTGTCCCCTCCTGTCCTTGTTGACATCAGGTGTCACCTTTCTTCTAGCCTCTCCTTATCTGATTTCTTTGGAGCCCTCCTCCTCTCATTTTTCCCAGCAGTGCTCATATGTTTCCTTCCTGTCTTCCCTTCCCAATACCCATCTGCTATGGGTTCCATGCATGCCAAAATACTCCTATATTTAAGAACATACCCTTCACAGTGCCACAGTCCATCCTTCTAGAATGAATAAACCACAACAAAATGAGAGAATAGAGATTTTGAAGAGGGTCCACTTCTTATCTACAAATTTTGAAAATCAGGATATTAGTCACTTTTCCCATTTTCTTGAACCTCTGAATTCTCATTAGCTTTTCAAATGGAATAGTTAGAGAATAAAAGTTTCCTTTAGCTTCAACAGTGGTGAGTAATCTAGCCTGATATAAATGCTTGGCATGCTTATGTTAGTGTTGGAGCTACAGCTACACTGTTAATGTTCAAGGTTAGTTTGTGTTAAACACCAAAAATAGAAACATGAAATACTATGGCAAGATTACCACTTGTCCTTTACACTTGCACATATTAAATGGAATGTAAATGTCCTCTTGGTTCCCCAGATGAATAAAACATGGTTGGGATCACATAATGGTAGAAAGAATATTCATTCCAAGTTTGTCTGTCCTCAAATCACAAGTTGGTGAGGTAGCAGAGGAATACTTGTCTTTCTTGGAAATTTGCCTGGATGGTTAGAAAACTAATATTAAATTAGATTAAATTGCCACCATTGCAGAGTAGACACAAACCTGACCAAAAAAGACAAAGTCACAGTCAAGCTTTGAGCTATGGATATTTGAATTTCCTTTCTCATCAAAGAATCATAAGGAGAATATAACAAGGAAAGAAAATAATTGAAGAACAGTCTCCATCTTCAATGCAATTTTTACACAGATAACACAAGTTTCCTTTTTTGATACCTGCTGATTTCCCAACAGTTTCAGGATGTGGACAAAATGGCATATTTTTTTGATACCCAGACTTATTTTTAAATTTTGTTTATTACTCAAGTAAGGCAAAAAGGTATCTATTTCAGGCACCTCTGTAAATCTTTTTTCAATTAGGGAATTCAACCTAGTATAAAATAATGAAGTTCGTGGTTTCTGGAGAGTAGAAAGATACCAAAGCCATTTACAACTGTGCACAGAAAATGTTTTTCTTTTCTTATTTCTCATTTTCAATTAGAATTTCAAGCTATATGTGATGTTTAATATAGAAAGCCAAGTTCCAATAAAGAAGACAGAACATTCAAAGCCAATGGCTTGTGCATTTTATTACATAAATAGATCCTTTCTTTTGCAGACGGTTTAAAATTAATATTTGAAAACAAGCAACCACTCCCTCAACTTGATGAATTAGCCTCAACATCTAAAGAATACACAACAATTAACAAGCAATTAAATATATGGAACAAAAATGAACATTACTGACATATTATATTTATAAAACTATATATTAAAGAAGATTTTAAAACATGGAAGCTTTGTAAGATAATCATTTACATGTACTGCTTCAAAAAGTCATGTTTAAACAGAAATAAAATAAAAATTATGGCAGTACAGCATAAATAAGTGGAAGTTGAAGGATCAGATACAATGAAACAGTGAATTTAGGAGAGCTGAAAATAGGAGGCTGTGCAAATGCCCCACAGTTTTCAATACAGGAGTCACACTGGCTTCCATCTTAAGTGACCAAATGCAATTTAGCATAATATGGAAACAAGATAAAATTATTCATACTCTACTTTCCATTAACAGCCTTTCAACTCTGAACTGGGAGCGTGCTCAAAGGCTCCACCTTAATCTTCCTGGCTTTTTAAGGGAAGTGACATTCCTGAATTCCACATCAGGCAGACAGTAAATTCCTGAATAGTCCCCAGAGGCTCCTCCTGTATCTCTTCCTATGCACTTCTGTTTACAGTCTTAGCCTTATCACACAAAGTTTACTGCAGCTCCCCTTCACTATAAACTGATTTTTATGTCATATTTTCACCTCCTGCATGCAAATTTAATTTCTCATATTATTACCTATTAAAAAGAGCAACCTGGTCACTCAGTACAGTAAGATTTGACCACAAAGTACCTAAAGAAGCCATATAAATGTATCAGGATGATCAAACATGAAACTATGTGTTGGAAAGGGGGTTCAGATAAAAACTCAATTAATAAAATGACCAAAAGAGTGTCTAAAAATTTCCTTAAACATTTCAAATTTCATACATACTTGAATGCATTTTGACATTGTCAGAATGTCAAAATTTACATTAAAAGGAAGAGCTCTATTTAGAAACTAAGAGATTGCATTAAGATATAAAGCATTCTTACAAAAAAAGAGCAAACAAATGTATAGAGTTCCCTACTCACTAAAAGCATAGATTGAACCACAGAAATGAAACTTGAAGAATATGACAAATCTTTTATTTCCCCACCATTTGCATATCAATAAAGAGAATTGATAACAATGATATGGCATTAATTATAAAGTTCCACAAGGAGAGGAGAGAAAAAACAACAAACATGACACCTAGTAGGAGTTAGGGTCACAAAAAGAAAAAAAAAGCTAAATAGAAAGTTGCAGAGTAAACATCTGCAAGTAGTGCTACTGTTGAGAGAAAAGGGAGAAGCAAATGCTCACGTAGGCCATTACCACGCAGCCTGAAACTTAAAGTAACACAATTGGCACAGAATTTTTCTTGTGAGATCAAACGGAAGCAGCAATGCCATCTGCTGTTTGCTTTGAAAAATTGTTAGAGCAGATGTTCCCATGTGTGGACTCTCCATCCCTTCTCCTAAGAAACCACTTGAAAAATAACCATGAAATAACATGGGGAAAACATCTGCATGGAATACAGAAGACCACCAGTAGTGAAGCACAGGAAAGCCAAGAGAGGAGGAGAGAAAGCGCTGGAGCAATTCAAGCACGTCTAAGACTAGGTCAGAGACAGGCACCCCGTTGTGTGGCATAACCTCCATATGTATACATATGTATAACCACTCACTGGTTGTCTTTCCCTTTCGTTACTCAGCAGGAGGAAGCCAGATTTCTCATCCATTGGACCTCTGTCAGGCAAGACACTCTGCATGTATTGTAAAGCCAAACAGCACAAAGAATGTGCTAAAGAACCTGCATGGAGAGGCACAGGAATGATTACTCTTTCCTTTCCCTTTCCACAGGCTTGTATCTCACCTAGCACAATAAAAACACAGTAGTGTATTTCTCATTATGAGTAGAGAAATTACATGCTTTCCACATTTCCAAAACTGCTTTTATTTTAAAATGGTGAAATCTTCATCAATTTATACTAAATCTTCTACGTATTCTGAGAAATCTTTCAACAAGTACAGTACAATCACAATCACCAAGATGTTATGGTACCATCAAAATGCTATAGGAGATAAACAGAAAGAAGACACAAGGTGCACTGAATGTCTTATGTGTGTCCTAGGGGTCTTAAGAGAAGCACATTTATCAGTCCTATAGCATTGTTAGAGATGAATGCAAAATATATTACCAGCAATGAGACCAGCTTAACAATATATATATTATCAAAAGACATTTTAGATAGTTGAGAAATTGGACAGTTAGTTTGCCTGAATTTTAAAAAATGTTCATGTCAGAACTTTTACATATGACTGATTGATTTGTACAGCATGTGATTCGAAGAAGAAATTATACACTATGACAAAGTTCTTCAAAAATCAAGAGAGTTGATGACAAGCATCATTTTAAAAAGTCTGATGAAAAAAACTACATAAAAAAGTGAAATTCTATTTCAGTGGAGACACCAAGGAAATAGTGCATTTCTCTTGACCTTATCACCTCACATTTTAGAAGCTTATTAAGAAAGTTAACTCATATAGCACTGCGTAGATATTACATGTACAGGCATATAACTTGGCATTTCAAGTTGCCCTTGAAATTGTGCTGTGTAATTTCTTTGCAGACAGAAGCCTGTAAAGGGAAGTGGGTTTTGTTAGAAGAGCATATTCTTCAAATTTCTTCTTGGTCTCATCTCATAATGTGCTTGCCAATGCATCTATGAATAGACCTGTTTCTTCCTGGAACTGTGGAGGACCAGGGTGCACATTAGCATTTTTGACCTACTACCTGTTCACTATAATTTTAGGGAAGAGATAATGATTTGTTATCTTTGTTATTGGCAGATTGATGAGTCGTGATCTGTACACTGTAATAATTTATTCCTGACTAACCTAGAATGAGAGAAGACTTTCTAAGACTGACGAACCGGTAGATTTCAACTTTTGGAGTAGATAAATGTTAGGGCTTGGATGGAAATGCAGATTGCACAGAGACATTTCCAGAAAGAATCCACAGAAGTTTACTGAAGATTTTCAGAGATAAGAAGTCTCCCTGCTGTTGCACTTCTTACTGTGCACCACTGATGGATCCCTTAAGGGATTGCAATGACACTGTAGGTAAATACTTGGTTAAACAAGTAAACAAGACTTCCTTCATTTTTTATTTTGAAATTGCACTCACCATGATTGCTCAATTTGACAATCCAGAGAGTCAGTCATTTAGCTATTTGTCTGCTTGAACAGGGGTAGGAAACTCTGGTCATCTCAGACTACAGATCTATGAGGCTGTTTCAAGGCATGGTTGTTGAGATGTCGCAAAGAGGATTGGGTTGGTTCTCTCCCTTCTTCCTCCAGGACCCCCCCCCCTTCCCCCACCCCACCTCCCACCAGACTGAACACTTTCTAACACGTTCTGGGAGCCTTCTAGTGCAAATTAGCAAAATTCTTCCCTTTTACCACCACATTGGATAAAATACCAAATATCGAAGGTATCACATACAGGAAAGAGACAGATGCCAAAAAGACAGAAGGATCTGCATGATGAACGCTTCCACTCCCAACAGACTAAACTGAGAAAAAAAAAAACCAAAACAGCTATATGAGAGATGCTGGCACTTTACTACATGTTTATCTATGTTTTAGATGGCTGCAGTCTGTGACTTCATCAAAAAACAGACACATATGTGAGCCAGTCCTTCAAATAACAATCAAAGACAGAACAATGTAGGCACACATGTATCTAACCTACACAATAAAACAAAGGTGCATATATATATATATATATAGTGAGTTATCACACAAATATTTCTTCTTTCTGCCAATGACTTTTGGTTTTTTTTTACTTCTTTTCCATCTTGCTCTTTCTTTTCTTTCTATTTCTCCGCCCTTCTAGTGACTCAAAAGAAAAATGAATCAGAATTACAGTAGGCCATGATAAATATTTGTGAGAAAGCAAGAATTTCTTATTTATATATCCAGAGCCTGGTCCTCTGATAACTCAAAATACAAGCTCCTTTCTTAATCTTATTTGAAGGTTGTATTATCACTCATAAATCAGAAATTAGTGGATTGATTACAGGCAGCAAGACACAGCAGTATAATTAGAACGGTAAGGATACTCAACAGCAGCTTCTACTAATATCCTCTGAGACACCAAACACACACAAAAGTACTATATATGCCATCTCAATGAATTCATTTCAGTGATTAAAAAGTATTCTGTCAAAATTTTGCCAATCTGTGTTTTCTGAAACAAGAAATTTTACAAGGGCAAAACCAAGTCTTCAAATTATCTGCAAGTTTAATGCTTAAATGTTATATTTTACTAGGAAATTACGGGTAATACAGAACGTGACAAATGCATGCAATGATTTTTTCTGGTTTTCTGTAATTTTATTTAGACTTTCAGACAACAAAAAAGTGCAGCTTTATTTCTGTGAACAACCACAGCTAAACAGTATTTTGTCTTATATCACCAACTGGTTACATATACCTGTGCATTATACAATCTCTAAACAAAACTTTATGAAGATCATAACTGCTGCTCTGATACATTCATGCAGCTGTATGAATGTATCAGAATGTATCTTTTACTGTAATTTAAAATACCATGACTTTTCTAGATTCTTACAATACTTTCACTTGTGAGGTTGAAGTTGTACCTGTAGTATATATTAGGTTTCCTTCAGGTGGGTATAAGAGATAAGAAAAATGATGCTTTGTTCCGGAAGATATTTTTTACTGGGAAAATATCTCAAAAAGACAGTTTTGGTTTTTTTTTCCCAGGGGATTAGAGCTGCCATTATCTTATCAGTGATTGGCTCTATCCTGTAGGATATCCTGTAGGAAAGCTATCCTTCTCTGCAAAGGATTCTAGAAATTACACATGTATGTCTTATCTGGAGGAGCAGAATAACTGATTTCCAAATGTTTGTTGTCTGTGTGATAGTCCCTAAGTACAAGCAAAAATGTTGCTGTTTCAGACTGTAGAGAAAGAAAGCAATAAATCAACGTTATGCTGTAAATTTCAATACTACTGATTTATGAAGTGAGATATTCATATTCATATTTTTATCTCTTCAACTTTATACTTCCCACTTTTGATTCAAAACTTCAATCATGTCCAGGATTGACCATTTTCCAGGAAGGATCATCTTTTTCTCCCATTCACCTGGGGATCTACTAACACATAATGATAACTTGCAGGTTTTACAAGGTGGAAGCGTCACTGAAAATGGAGCACAAGTTGATTCCAATTCAGACAAATTTTGTTGATATGCAGAGTTTTTTGTAAAATATTCTGTCTCCACACCCCTATTTTCTGTAAGAAATACTGTTATATAGGCTCAGTTCTTCCCCTGAGTCATTAATCTTAGAGGCCTCAGCTGGGAATCTCAAACTGTGAAGCAGCTGTCTATGCTTAGAAGGAAATGTGAGCAGCCAGAATGAACACTAGAGCTGTTGCCTGCTTGTTGCTGCCATCATGCAACAACACTCGTTAGATCTACAACACCAGAAATGCACATTTAGAGCCCCCTAAAGTGATTTAAACAGCTGCTAGATTTAGAGACTTTTCTACTCGTAAATATTCTATATGGTCAGTTTAAAGGCTGTTTCAAATGAAAATGTCCCAAGCTGTAGAAATTCAAAAGAAAAAAAAAATAATGCTAATTCTTTTCTTTCTTGTAATACTTTGCTGTCTCAATCAGAAAAGAGATTTCTTGAACTTCTTTGAAAATACAGAAAAAAAAACAAATCAAAAAATGTTCTCCAATTGTTTTTAAGGAGAAATCCTATTTTTCTGCAGTACTTTTTACCTTCACTAACTTATAAATCAAAAGAAAAAATAGCAGCTTGAAGCTCTGCTTTGAAGCTCTGCTTTGTATCTTTATAGTAGCCCAACTTGCATGTATAATAAGAAGATATGCGAGGGTGTTGACTGTCCTTATGATCTCAGACCCAGGCCGCACATTTCTATGCAATATTTTAGCAGGAAATTCACCATACATTGGGCACTGAAATGCAGAATCGTAAATTCACTTCCAATTAAATGGGCTACATATTGCCTGTTTTGTTCTTTATCCTTGGAGGCTGCCAAAGGAGGTAGAGAATACTGGACTATACCCAGGGCTTTAAATTCATGAGAATTTATGTTTGTGAAACAGCATGCTCCTTGGGCTTATAAGCAAGAGATAGACAAGGAAGCAGAATTAGAAGCCAACACACTGAGCAGTTGATGAATGTGTCTAGCTTTGTAAAGAGTCACATCTGGTACTATAACTCTTTGCCTCTCCAAGTTTGGAAACCAAAAACATACAGCCTTCCTAAGAATTTTGATTGCAAAAAACCTGAAAACTCTGAGGCACAAAACTTCTGAAAACATGCTTCATACAGGAAGCACTGCTAGCTTAGCAGCCGAGACAGAGATTTAATGATAAGTATGATGAAATTGGTAAGCAAGATACTACTACCTTCTCTTGACACTTTCCAAAACAAAGACGGTCCTGGAAATAACTAAGGTGTTGTTAGCTTTTCCCTTCTTTCCTCTTGCTGGCTTCTGAAGATGCTTTGTAGTTGCCGCTGGTAGTAAGAAGCTTAGCAAAAAAAGGATGGAAATGAGGATTTAAAAGAAGGAATCAGATGCCACTGGCTAATATTGACATAGAAGTTAAGAATCTTAAAAAAAAGAACCATTTGAAAACAACTATTTACTGATGTAGCAAAGCCAATTATCTTCAAATTATTATCTGCTATAAGTTCACAGAGGAATTATTTCCTAATTTTACAAGAAAACGATGTAATGATTAATTTTGTTATTTTAGGGACTGAGAACACTCAAATCTGAGAGGTACTGCCCTGTTTACACAAAACAGCTTTTGCCTTTTTTGAAATAAGTGACTCACTCACAGATATAGCTTTAGCATATGAAGTTGCATCAGAAGACACTGAAGGCTGTCTTGTTTGTAAAAGACAGGAAAAGATAGTCTTCTAATGACCTCAGAACAGGAAAAGTACCCTTGCCTTGGAACAATGGCTGTATTCTTCCCTTTAGTCTCTTCATACCTGTTTTATAAGTTTTGTTCCTATCTTAAAGTGTCAGTCAAAGGAGATGAAAAAAAAAGGAGAGAAATTTTGAAATGGAATGCATTTTCATGAAATATGGTGTTTCCTTTCTAGCTCTCAGAAAAGGTGACAAATGGTCTAACATGCAATTTATATGCCAAAGTTCGAAGCAAATCAGCTTCATAGAAAATTCCTGCTGAATCAAAGAAACAAATAATTTTAGCAGAGTATAAAAAATGTATAAACTTGTCCAAAACTCTAAACATGAGCTTTATTTCTACGCACCAAAAAATGCCATTAACAAAATATTTGGAATGCTATCAGAGTTTAGCTTTCAATTCAAGTCTTTTCTAACAGTCCTAACTATAAGTGGGGATAACATCCATAACGTTGAATGTTTCACTTTGAAAAAGCTTTTAGAGACGTAGGCTTTCAAAACAGATTTTATGCAGGGAATTTACTTGGAGTGTCTTTCCATGTGAAGAACAGGGCACCTGCTGAACACATTCAGAATACAAGTTTGCAGCCAGAACCACCAAACTCAAGACTGCTGCAAACAAGTCTGGTCAATCTTCCTTTATGAGTGTTAGCAAAGCTGATTTTCTCTACTGCCATTGTACAGTTCTGCAGAAGTGCATAAAAGCCAGTGTTGAGGATAAACTCTGAAACAAGGCCTACAAATGATGATGAATCTTTGACTACAAGAACAGTTAAGCAGGCAAATAAATAACAAAGTGTAGTTCATGAGGAGGAAATTTCTATGTATGTATATACACTTATAGGTACTTTTTGAGATTTACTGGATC
This sequence comes from Motacilla alba alba, assembly GCF_015832195.1. NCBI lineage: Eukaryota > Metazoa > Chordata > Aves > Passeriformes > Motacillidae > Motacilla > Motacilla alba. Next base: position 37,968,019 of record NC_052020.1, read on the forward strand.
AGCATAGTCTAATCAAAAGCTGCTGAGAATTCCCCAGCTATTCATCCCCTGTATTCACAGGGAATAATGGATGCCTATCATCTGTCATAATAGACTCTGCATGTCCTTGCAGCATATCCAATTGGGCCTTCTGGTATTTTTCTCCATCTTGTTCAGTTCATAAATGGCCTCCTGAGTCACAGAAAACATTGTGTATCAGTTGTCTTACACTGATCTTTTCCATGGCAGGGGGTCTCGAACAAGATGGCTTTTAAGATCCTTTTCAACCCAAACCATTCTCTGATTTTATGATCTTGTTGCCCTTTGCAAAACACTAAACCTTATGAAATGGATATAGACAAAAGAAGTGGTTTGAACCTACCAAACTCACACCTACCATATCCAAAATTTTTTCATCCAAGGCTACACTCCCACTGCAATTTTAACCTTCTTTGGAACACTAAACTTCAATGTTATTGTCCTGCCATATCCCCAAGATAGCATTCTTCAAAAAAAGTGGTGGCTGTCTCTGTCTGATGCCTTTAACATTTTGGAAATCAGCAGCTTGCTGTTCTGCAAAAGTGAGGTGATTAACAGTGTGGCTCCCTTGGTAAATGCTAGTTTTTCACAGCCAAACTCAAACACAACAGTGTGCTTTTACAGCTGTCTTGTTTGCAGTTTTGTATGTTTTTGTCAGATTTGTACAGTACAGCCATAAAATGCAAGGCACACTGAGTCTCAGGTTCACTGTAGGCAGTTTATTGAGATGTAAATATCAATAATTATTTATGGTTTTCAAATCACTCACAGATTGCCTTTCAATCACTTCGACAGTCAAAATTGTTTCACAAAGTAGCTCAGACATACACCAAAACACATTAAATCAAGTTGATTGCAATATCACTCTTTTTTTGTTTTATTTACCAGAGGCTTCTCCTTTTCACTAAGCACTATATTCCCAAACAACGCCTAAAGAAAAAAAAATCCTCAAAGAGAGCATCATTCTGTTTACTGGAATATCTGCATATCTTTAACTTTAATCAAGTCTACTTAGGCCCTACTATGATAATTTTCAGTATTTTAATTTTTGCCCAACAGTAATTTCCTTAATGGATAAGACCTTTCATTCAACATTTAACCAACAAGGAAAAGGATATGTCCTCAGATACAGCTTTTCAACAACCTTCATCAGAATGCCTTATAAACAATAAATGAAGGGATTATTAGAAAAGATCCTGAGCAAATGAAAAATTATTCCTTTTGCTTAAGAAAAATATTTTGCCCAAGGTTAGATAGAAGGATTTTGAAAGTACAAGAAACTAAAGAGAGACTTCCCGAGTATCTGTCTTAGGACTTTAACTACAAATCCTGCATGGGTACTGACTACGAAGTGTCAGCATGACTGACAATAAGCCTCAGTACTTGATGAGCCATCTAAATTTCTTTTTAAAAATAAGTAACTTTTAAAAATACAGAAATAAAAATAATATTTTTAGAAGTATATAACACCTACCTGTATGACAATGCAAATTGGCAATTTTTATATGAAACCTGTTGTAATGAACCATTAAAAAAAGGGAAAACTAGTTAGTCACAGTCCTAGACTCTAATAGATACAGTAAGTATCACCAGAAACAACTTGTTAGCAATTTTAAGGTCTAGGCAAACTTCCTGCAGTGTTTGACAGTAGGGTTAATCTAACCAGAATTTTCTTTATGTTGCAAGCTTGATACTAGTGAGAGTGGGAAAAATTAAAATAAGAGAACCTACATTTTTAACTACTTCCAAAGAATAAAAATTCAAGAGAAAAAATATCAGGACCACTAAACTAATCTTGGTTTCTATAATGTCAAATTTCCCTTCTGGCAGTATTGAGATACTCAGTTTTCCAAGATTAAAAAAATTAATTTCCTAGCATGCCAATTATAATATTTTTAAAATGTAAAACATATTGTGATATCAAATGTAATGTTACAAGCTGAAATAAATATGTTATACAGAAATATTGAAAACACACACACACAAGTAGTCCAGACAAAAATCATTGAAATGAAATATTTTTTCATATCAAATGCCCACATTTTTGAAATTAATTCAGAAAAGTGTTGGAATAATTTCTATTCTTATTATTGAGACATTATCAAAATTAGTTGCTCCCTCCCCCAAAACTTTTTTATTGCACCAAAACTGCATTTTTATCTTTTATAGAGAAATCTGTTCCATTAAAAACACTTTAACCAATCTGGAAACAGATGAGTTCATAAAATCTGCTGGAATGTGTTACAGAGCCTAGAGAGGGTTTGAACAATTAGTTCCTGTGGCTGGGAAGCCTTGGCTCTTCAATTAGTGCCTCAGAGTTGTGCAGTTTTGTTTCCACTCCTTGAATTACAACAGAATGATCAAGATATTGGTCCATCACATATATCGAACAACCCAAGAATGACTGAGTTATATACTGAAAGCACACAGGCATGAACCCTAGAAAGAAAACACATCTAAAGGCTGCCCCAAAAAGTCTCCTGCCCAGAGATTAGGTGAAACAGGGCCATTTCAGGGCCAATTTGTGATTGCTTTCTCCAAAGGAGAAATATTAGATTTCTAAATCTAATCAACATGCAGCATGAGTCGGGTTAGCAGCCACATAGTCCCTCTCCATTCTGTAAATACTGAAGCATAGAAGAGAAGCCAGATTGATTAAATGCTTCCATCAAAAATTAGTTACATTTACTGCTCCTCCTGCAGCCTTTCTGTGGCATAAATTAAATACCTTTAAATCTGAAGTTTGTTTGGTCTTTAAACATACTTGCCCAAAGATACTGCTAAAAACTATCATAGGCCTTGGTCTCAACACCTTTCATCTGTGCAGCAGTGAAGGCTCCTGTGTCAATCTGATAGAGCTCAGGCATTAATGCACTATTGCCTTTACACTTCAGTGGATTTGGAATTAACTTATTCCACCAGAGGTGAATTCCATTAGTGTAAGTTGGTCCTAAGACATGGTGTGTGTGAGGATGTGAGGACTGACATCAGCAAAGCAGACCACCTGTGTATTTTTTCCTTTGCCTGATTATTATTATGCATACATGCTTGGTTTTTCATTTGACTCTCTAGTTCAATGTTTACTTGACCCTACAAGAACAAGTTACAGAATATTTGCCCATACGCGAACATTTGGCAAGGCATATTTTTCTAAATAAGACATTGTTCTATTCTCACGATTCATATAAAAGATCTCATACTATTGTGGACATTGAAGAGTTATCCAGGAAAATACCTAACTACAGAAAAATGTCTGCTTTAATTTATTGATTCATTTTGGACCATCATGGGAAACTTAGGGCCTAAAAATATCTTACCCATAGGCTTTATGTTCACATTTCATATGTACTGGGAATGACTGACTGTACTAGAGGCCCTTGGTACCTGTTGCCTAAGTTTCTGTACTCAGTATTTTTCTTGGATTGGACTTGCAGCCAACTGGTTGTAATTGACCCTCTACTGGGACAAGTTAGGGTAGGAACATATGCCTTTCCTTAAAAAGAGAGAGAGAGAGAAAAAGAGAAGGAGAAAGGGAGAGAGAAAGAGAAATATCACCAGTATTTATTTTAAGTTGCCTTCATTTCCAACTTTTCTGGCAGAATGTCAAGCTTCTGTCATAATGCAGAACTCCAGTTAAAGCAGCTCCTGGAAAAAAAGACTACATGAGGAATTCTACCTAAGTAAAATATAAAATTTAAGAATGGAGCGGAAGAGTTACTTCTGCCCTGTAGAGGAGTCAGTCCACTTGATATTGCCGTAAGACTTCTGCATATGAAATGTCAGGCTGGCATCTCTGTTTGGGGTAGTCATTAGTCAATTTGTCATACTTCATGCAAACATAAATTACTAAATTATAACTACAAATGTGACAACCTCCAATAGTCCTTTACCTCAGGCCAACTATTTCTAGGCTAAACAAACTTGACACCAGGCTTCAGCAGCAATTGTAACAATTCCATGAGGAACTCAAGGGAATTACTGGCTGCACTGTATGAAAATATGCAAATTCTATCTAATTTTTAGTCTACAAAAAAGGAACTTAATTTTTAGTAAACTTTTGCATGCAGAAAAACACCTTACAAAACAAAGCTAGTGTCTTTGCATAAATCTTTCATGCAACACATTAAGCTTTAGTGCATGTAAATGGAAACTATCACCATCTTATCTCCATTGGTGAACTCCCACTCACGCTAGCTTCATTCTCATTTTTGGCATATAAAGCACCTCTGAAATCAACAGTCCATTCCTAATGGAACTCAGGATCCCCTTCTTCCCATCCCAGTGCCCAAATACAAGTAAACCTACTGGAAATCATCCTTTTCTTCTTCAGACATATGTTAAAGTTTTCTGTTTTGAAAACTGCCATGAATAAATCTCTTCCTACTGAAGAACTATCAATACTTCATATTTTCATACCCAAAGTTAAACATTAGGTTGCAGAACACTGAGTGATGAAGTCTAGTTTGTCCTAAGACAGGTGAAATTCCTTAATTAGGCATTGAAATGCTCCAACCTTTATCAAAAAATACCACAATGGGGAACGCCCTTCACAGCCATAGACTCCTGAGGTATCTTTAATAAATACAAATATTTGGTGGCACTTTTAGGCTTTGCTTTCAAAAGACAAATCAACAGTATCTCAACGTCTGCTAATGCTACATTAGGACACTGACGCAACTTTTAGCAGATAATTTAACCTCTCCCAGTCCTATCCACAGCTCCCAAAACAGAAGTCATGCATTCCTGACTGACAGTTCAACCTGAACAGCGCTACTGTATGCAACAGAGATGTGCCCTTCTCCAAGTCACTGATCAGAGCATTAAAACTAGCATAGTTCTTACTGTAGACAGCATTCATAACAGTTAAATATAAACCACTGAAACTATAGTAATGTCATGCAGAGAGTCAGTAGATTGTAGTGGATTTATGAACAAAGAGCTGGCTAGCTGGATGGAAATAGATGTTCCTTCTTAGGTGGTAAATGGCTGTTGAGCAGCCGCATGCCCCAAGAGGCAAAACAAGGAAAGGCCTTTTCCGCAAGGAAAAAGCAGTACTTGTGTTCCATGAACATGCTTCTCACCCTCCTGCAAACTGCTCACGTCTTGTTTCTCAGTCCTCCCACTCCTCTCCAGCCCTAGCTGGATTTCTGGGCCCATAGGAGCAGTAATGGACTTACAAGCTATGTAATTGCTGTGGGTGATTTCATCAGCAGCAGCCGCACAGCCTCGGGCCAGGGGAAGGTAATATTAGACAACAGAGCATCTGTTCAGTTTTATTTTAACATACCAGCCAGTCATGGAAAAAAACATTTTTCCTAATTGTTGGGATGAACACCAGGATGGCATTAGTGTGGAAAAAATGCCCATGAGCTACACTGCCACCCGTGACAGCAGGTACGGCTGGAGTCTCTGGAAGAGTCCACAACAAAACTGGCCGCAGCTGTCTTGCAGTCCCAGCTCAGGTATTCACCCGTCCACCATCAAAAGGAAATTGGCTCCTGACACACAAGTAGTTCTGCAGAGAAATTCCTGAATAGTTCATGGGCACTCCTCCTTTACAGACGGAAAATATAGATCTTGTACTACTTTTTATGCTGTTGGCAGGTGAAGATAATATTAAAAAAATATTAAATTATGCAGAATGAGAAAAGTTTTTTTGTATCTGTTTCTTTTTCTAAAGCAGAAACTTAACGTATCCTATGGATTTAATGCCATAAATTGTTGCAGCCAAGATGTTTATAAAAGACATGTTATCAAAACTGGAATCATCAAGAAATTGTATCAGAAGACACTGTTTATGTACAAGTATAATTATGCCAGTCTTTTCTTTTTTCCTCCCCCTTTATCTTTCCCTCTTTTTATTTCCTTTGCATAGATCCACTTAATTCCATCTCTTCGTGTGGGCAAAAGCTGACAGTTGCATGACAAGGAATGTTTCCCTTTATAAAAGCCTACTTCCTCTCTATGTAGTTTTAGCCTCATTGAAATGTTTCCTATTAAGCTCAATCAAGGCAGCAATTATCTAATTACTCACTTATGCTTTTCCAGTCAAAAATTGTACAACCAAGCATATTAGAGGCCTGCCTACATGTTTATTATTGTTTTTATACGTCCCTATTTGGGTTTAAGAAGCAATCAAATATTTTTACAGTACTTTTGTACTGCCACTAAGCCTGTTTGCTACAATTTTGTACTATAGCAGGTCACAAAACCACTTCTATGCCTCCTACCAATTCCACAGTAGGTAGATGGCAATTTCAGAATCAAGTTACAAACTCATTTCATACCAGTGGGCTTTGCATAAATAAGTTTGTAAAGAAGAAATTATCCAAGGGAACTTTTAGGTCTTCTAAAACGCACCACATTTATGACAAAACTCAAGTGAAAATGGATTTTACAAGGCCTCCAAAAACCCCACATCTTCTATACCTAGATGTTTTCTTTAGAAAGATCCTTGAGATCAAGAGTATCAATGATGCAGGTAGTTTATATTTTTCAAATGAGATATGCAATGAACTTATTGCCATAAAGAACTATGGCAGCCAATCAATGAGTATTTTTTACTAAAGTACAGCAGAAATTACACTACATGTAAATGTACACCATGCCATTCTTGGTTGGCCACCAAGTTCTATATGTAGACTGCTATAATTTTGTTAATTCTCTGAAAAATACTTCTTATTGATAAATTATTTTTTAAAACTATCACATTTTTTAATGCATGATGATTTTTTTAGAATGCCCAAAGACATTTTTCCTTTTAAAGGCATGAATTGTATTAAAATGTCTTCACACAATTTTAGACCATGGAATACTTAATGACTTGAATTCATTTTAGGGATTATCTTTTTGAAACTGACTTGTGACTTTGGACACCATAGTTTCTAGGCTCATAACCTAACACACCATACAGTAATAGCTACAATATTCAAAATGGTGCTGAGCAACCACCCATTGAAACCTAGATCTTTTTTCCTACCCTACTTTAAGAACTCAAAATCTATGACTCTTTTTCAGTGACACTCGAATTGCATAGTTTGGATCATGAACACTTAAAGCTCCATTTGAAGCCTATAAAGTTCTTCCCAGGTCCAAAGTTATTTTCTAACTGAGTCTTCTCAGAGTGGTTCTTCCAGCACGGTTTTAGCTATAAAACACAGTACTCCTTCATGCTGGTTGGTTTTCATACAGAAACTTCTATTCTGTGAGACAGATTATAGCAGAAACACAGACACAGAAAACCTCTGACCTATGTAAGAGAAATAGCACAGCATTGACTCTTCCCATAAGCTTTTCTGCAATGCATGACAAGCATAACTGAAAAATTCACTTTGATTTCATGTGATCCATAAACAAAAGGCTAAGTCATTTTATAACACTTACCAGTGTAAGAATAAAAGGACAGGACATACCAGCTAAACACTTCCTGCTTCCCTGAACAGTGCCTAGAAGGGCACAAGACCCACTCATAATCTCACCTTCACATCAGTACTGGGGAGACACTGTGTTCATGTGAAAGAGAACAGCAGCGTTCTCTGGGGCAGGGAAACCTCAGCCTTCCTGCAGGAATTCTGTCTTGGGCTGCAGAACATAAGCCAGTTCAAGCCCATTCATCTTTTCCTCCTTCTCAGGCCACAGATAGATTGTACCCATCAAATACAACTTGTTGCTTCTTGTAAGTCACTTTATCAATAAAGAAAAATTGAAATTCATGAGAGTATTTAACCATTTTAAATAGGAAGAAGAGAAAAGTACCAACTATTTCATGAAGACAAAATTACTTATCAGTCAGGGTTAATAAAGAATTAATGTTGCAGAACATGATTCTAGAATTACAACTACATTGTCCCCTGAGCATGAGACATGCTACATGTACATGGTTTTAAAGCACACACACATAGTGAGTCTGGAAACACTTAGCAGTGACAGCCTGCACTGGTGTGTAGGAAACATCTTTAATTTCTAGACTCAAGACATCTGTGACAAAAGTAGAACTAAATTGTATTCATCACATGGCTGCCCTTTATTAACTTGCAGACTATAATACTTTTTTGTCATCAATTTTTGAACATATCCTGTTGTCTAGTTTTTAAAGCAAAGATGCTCATTCTTAGGAGAAAGGATAATTTTACAGAAAAGAAAAGAAATTTCAGTCTTATGTTACCATTGCTAGAATGTAAATGGATTTTTACATAGCATTTCATAAATTCATGAAATGCACTGTTTTCCCACCACCTGAGTATGATGTTGTTTCATATACATTATCAACAAAAATGCAGCTGCCTGGAGTTTCTGGAAGATATATGTACAGAGCACAAACTCGCACCCCATATACATGAGGGTAATATCCATGTGAAAAATTGGAGAGATATGTAATACTCATGACTGCATCACCTGCCCACTAATCCAGCTCCCTAGGAGTTACTCTAACATTCCAAACTGCTGAGCAGCTTCCAACAGTTGCCACTGAAAGGAAAAATAATAAAAAGAAAAAAACAAGGAAAACAGCCCTAGACCACTAAACATGACCATGAAATCCTTCTCCTTTTCATTTTCTCTTACATCTCTACAAAAATATTTCCCTAAATTAAACCATGAGCCACCTCCATCTGAACAAGATAAACAAAGTCAATTTTAACTGAATTTTGAACTTCTACGTTTAGAATGATACATCAAAATCCAGCCCTTTTCCTGATGGATTTTAACATTAGAATGGTATTGACTAAAAAGACTTATTCTAATAACTACAGCTATGATGAACAGTTCCAATTTGAAAAATCATTGAAAGATTCAGAATTCCCAACATCCCAATGCAATGATTGCTATATCCTTAAGAATGAGCACAAAGAAAATCAAGTTGCACAGAGATTTTAATTCTAATTTAAAACTCTCCAACCCGATGATATTACAATATAACTTTCAGGGCAAAACTGCTTGTAATTACAGCAAAAATATGTTCCATGTAGTTCCTTATATTACAATAGAAAGACATTCTTAATATCTGTATCTTTATTAGGACTTTCAATGATAAAAAACTTCTTGTTGCCACCAATAATAACACGGATGGCACAGAACATGGTAAGATACAGAAAACTTCCCAGAAGATTTAGAATTATAATGCATAAAAATGTGTAATCTCATAGAGCATTTTATTGCACTACTGTAGTTTGCTGTATAAATAAATAAGTCTGTAGAGCAGGTACAGCTCAGCTTTAATAAGCTGTAGTCCCTATATTTGATGTTATCCAGAAGAAGTTTTTACAGTGCTGTTCACTATGCCATGTCTACACAATAATATCAAGTCCTCTAAACACTCATAGATGTAACACAATGACAAGAAGAGCGGTGCTGAAATCAAGTTTTAACTGTAAAGAAGGTAGATGTTCCAGCAGAGTTGTCAGCCAAGAGTTCTGGTATGGAAGAATGGTTCATTCTTCTGTCAATAAGCTATGTAGATGATTTAAAACATGTTCTACATTTTTGAAGTATAAATTAACCCCAATACACTTGACTCTTGATTTGAATCCAATGCAGCTGCCACAATGCTAAAAGTTTGTTTTTTTTTCACTGCTATGGTTGTCAAACACTGGAATAGGCTGCCCAGATCAGCTGTGTAATTTTGGACTTTAGAGATATGGCAGCTCAATTGGATATGGCCTGAGCAGTCTCACCTGACTTTGACCTCCTGTAAGCTGGACCAGATCACCTCCTTATTAGTATAAAAATACAGTAATGTAAGCGATAATTGTAATAGCAATACTATTAACAACAAACTGAGTCAGGCCTGAGACAAAAAACTCCCCATGATACGTATACTAAACAAAGTAAAATATCTCAAAATTTCCTATGAATATATACACCAAGTAGAACATTGAATTATTTGATTACACCTCTGTATAGATTTCCTTGCTCTTAAAGAGATCTGCCATGACTATGAGCCAGATACTACTGACATGGAAATTAATTCCATCTCATTGAAACAGTTAAAATGATATATTTGAATGAGGATGAATTTTTAATTTTAAAAGTTTAATTCACTTGTAGTGATTACTCGGATATGCAGGACAAAATGGACTCCTTTTACAAAGATAAAGCTTTGAAAAATATAGAGGATTTAAAAATTGTATGGACTAGGTTTTAAAACAAGTTAAGGTAGATTCAAGCAATACAAATAGAGAAAGAAAATGTAAATAAATGGAAATTACAGCTCTGTATTCTATTAGGATTAAAATTACATAAACACTAAATAATTAATAAAATAATTGACTAAGATTTCTGGTTTTATGACATAAGTTAGTACATAGAGAATTTTGACAGTTAATACCAAGAGCAGTAGGAGAACAAAGCATAAACTACAGCATTAACCTAAAAAAGTTCTTCATACTGCTGAGGATAGATGCAATGGAAATAAATGAAAAATTTATTAAAAATAGCTACTGGTTATTAATTTTTCCTGAGGCAAATAAAATTGAAACATAGAAACATTAAGAGTGGAAAGGGAAAGGACTAGGAGAATTTAAATCCTTAAAATCTTTAAATCATTGCAAAGTCAATAAGGCCACTGGGGATTGAGAACATGATGAAAGTCCCAAATGTACACATAAAATAAAAGAATGGATAAAACATATGTAAAACATGGACATTTTAATATTAAAAAGATCAGTGTTTCAACTATTACAGCTCTGTCTGATTAGCAAACTGATATAAGGATAGTGAAGGCTGGAAAGCATGATCTGTACCATTTACCTCACTGACTTTCAAGAAAAACATGATGTCAGGATCCTGATGGTAGGTGGTCTTTGAAGAGAATATGTTGATTTCACTTAACGCAGGCTCAATTTAAATTGTATGTGGAAATAGACAACGCACATCCAGAGCACAAACCACATGATATTACCTTTGTACACAGATATGTAACAGTGCAAATTCCTCCAAATTAAAGGTTAAACTGCTCCCAGAGGATGAGCAGTCTAGCCAGTCCCACAGCAATGTAATCACGTTACAGAGCCTAGAGCAAGTTAGAAGCCATTGGGACAATCACCCGTGGACTCTACTGTAGAGAAAGGCACTGCTGCCAGTAGCTGATTTTCCACAAGTGAGAATCTGTGTTTAAAAACAGTTCTAATCCATTTTGCAGCAAGCACCACAGCCTAAACATTAGGATGAAGCTGGAAACAGTCAAAGTCTAGCTGCCTTATTCATGTGGAACTATTTCCCATGTTCTCACTAATAAAAATTCAGTCAGTGTAGTTTTCCTTTTGTCATTTCACAGAGGATATACTGTGTTAAACCTGTTATTGTATTACTTTTGACACTGTAGCATCTGGAAATTTATATTTCTGATTGTTTTTTTTTTTTTTACTTTGTCTCCCTTTGTAATTTTCCATTAAATCATCATTAAATAGAGAAATTACTTGGTTTCTCCCCTTCTATTAGTTTCACAACTCCAGCTTGCTCATGTTTGTTTGCCTTCTTGAATTCCTGGCAGCATCACATCTGACTTCAAGCAGCACAGGTGAAGGACGAACCTCTATTGGTACAATCATTCTCTGGGACACAGCAGCAGGGGACTCATCTAGCATCCTGGAGGGCAGGGGTGTTAATCTCTTCAGGCTGGGAGAAATTCAAACCACACTGACTTTCTGTGCTTGTCAAGAGCAATTACAAAGAGGGCTGCTGTACCCCACTCTCAGAAGACACATTCTCAATTTGGATCCCAACTGGATGAAGCCCCACTCTGCAACTTTAGAACATGCATCTCAACTGAAAAGTGGATCAAGAATCCCCCCATTGTTCCAATGTACCAACTTTCCCTTCAGATACATTTATTTTTTTCCATTGGATGCTCCAGTTCCTTAACTCTCAACTCTGTGTTCTTGTTATACTTGTAAAATTGTAATTTTTAGCTACTGTCATTCTTAAATTGAGGGCAGCAGGTAGGTGTCCTGGACATCCTCCTGTTAGGTTCTTTTTCTATAACCCCCTAATTTGATGCTGCAGTCACCTAGAGCTGCCAATCCCTGGTTCCAGCCACACTGAGAGCACTGTGAGCCTAATGGCACGATTTGCTAGCAGCTGTGCCTCGAAGTCAGCAGGAGTCAGCAGTATTTTGTGGTAACAGTGCCATACAAAACAACCATAAGCAGCACATGGCTACTTTGTTCTGTCTATTCCTGAATCTCACTCTGTTCCTGATGTAAGTGTATGTTGTACAACTATGTGTAAATTCAACTTCTGGCAGTCAAATAATTACAGAGGACTTCCAGTCTAGCCCTGGCAAGCTCCTTCCAAAAATCTAGAAACTCAATTCAAAAGAAACTGCCACAGTGCATTTTCTCTAGTGGCTTTTCATTCAGTTTGGCACAGCAGTCATCTTTTCTGTCCAATTGTTTCTCAGCTAAAAGCACATCCTTTTCTCAACAGCCAGCTAATTCATTTAGTTGAGACATGCAGCCAGCATCACACTTTCCAACTTGCTCAAAACTCAGTCTTATAACACCTTCTCTCACATGAGGAATCATTACTGGGGTTCACTATAAAGTCATATTTCCTTTAGATTTAGTCTCAGCAAAACTATTTGTCTCCTAATGCAGTAATTGCCAAAGCATATTAAAAAGGGATGTGAGAAAGTAAAAATACATATGAAGTAATTGATGATGTGAAGAAGCCTAACAACTAATTCCTTTTTCAGTCACTAAATACAGCATATCCTCAATATTAGACACTCCTATAAAACTTAATCTAAATCTACGAAGAAGCTTTATTAATAATGGCTTTTCACAAAGGTGTTAAGGAATGGACCCAATGATGTCAGATGTTAAGAACTCTCAATTCCAATTAATTGTAATGAGACCTGAAAGCATCCTGAATGTCCATCCTAGTTGCTAGTTATGACCTCACAGTCACACTGAACTGCCTGAATCCTAGTAAAATTATGTGAAAAGACATACACAGCAGTAAATTAAAGCAAATAGGTCCACCATGCTTTCGATTCACCATTAAAAATGTCTGTGTTCCTGCTCTCTCCATGAGTACGATCCCTTTCTACCTATTTTCCCTCTGTTTTATTCTACTGCAGTGACCAAGGAAAAACACCAGATGCACAAGCTCATGCTAAAAAACCTGAAATGTCTTTCCATGCCGTTCAAGCTTCACATTATTCCAGATGCCTGACTCTACACAACGCTGTGAACTGTGATCTAAGTTTTGAGAATATTCTGATACTACACAGTTACAGGTTTTTAGAGGATAAGGAAGTAATATTTCCTACTGATCCAATTTATCTGAAATGTAATCATTTTCTCACCCTCCCAGCAGGATTACAGAGACGGGCAGGTTTGAATTCATACCAACATGAATTAGAAATCTAATAATAAAAGTAAAATAACAGGATGTATAGTTTCTTACAAGCTGCAGTTAATACACAGCAAATACAAGCTAAATACACAGTTTCCCAGAGATAAGTGAGGTTTTCACCTACATTCTATGAAAAGGGGGAATACTGAAGCTTTCAGACTTTTTGCCTCTCCTACAGCTGGAAATAGTGATAGGAATTGTAAGCTCAGTTTGGAGAAGGACAGAATGAGGGCATCTGCCTCAAATTATGTTGGGAGCAACTGTGACATAGTATGCTTGTGCTTAAATAAATGAATTTCAGTGCACTGCCAAGATTATGATTTCTAGTCCGTCTCAGTCTCTATTTCTTTTGGCTCTAAGCAAGGCAGAACCAGAGACACTCTATGACTTTCCTAGAGAAATAAAAAGGGCACAGCCACAGAATTCAGTTGTCTCTGTTCAACTAGTTAACATGCATCAGCTGAACTATGGTAACTGCCTTTGTACCCATGCTTAGCCCTAGGAAGACATGCTTGTTTGATTTGCAGGCCAAACTATTGACAGAAGGCTAAACTGTAAAGCAGTAATAAAATGTTCTTAACATTGAGCTTTTGGAATCTGAGCCAGAATTAAAATTGAGGATCACTAAAATCCTCATTCTGTACAGTGATTTTAAGAAACCCATCAGTATCAAGGAATACACCACACTTAAATTTTTTGCTCCCAAGAGTCTCATATGATACATCAAGAACTGAATGGGCACACAGCAAAGTGCTCCAAAACTACTCTGTAGTAAACAGAAGTCAACTTACTGGTTTGGGTCCATCTTGCATGGATTTATTCTTGTGTTTATCTTTTAAAGAATGAGAAGCTTACCAGGGCCAATGGGACTACTTAAGTGTGTAAGACACCCCAAAATCACTAGCCTAGTTTCCTTGCAGTGAGGAAGTCTTAAAACTATGTTCTTTATCACATGGGGTGGCATTTATCTCATCTACCACCTTAGGCAAAAAGCTAAGCAACTAGTCTAAGGAAACAATTTCCCACTAAACCAGGACAGATAAAAGTTTCATAGGAGAACATTTGCCCCCATTTTAGATACCAATCTAAAGGACAGTTTTGGACAAGATGCCTCTCACTGTGCACTTTAATACAGGAAGCTTAGATAACTAACTTAGACTAGACACTGAATTTATGCATGGATAAAATTAAGGAAACCTCTAGAAACTCAAACCATGTGTGAAAACTTCAAAATGTAGAATTGGCCACTGAATGTAAAATTATATTAACCTCATCAAGAGAGCCGGATAAAGAGCAATACAATTAAAGCAAACAGAACCACCAAAACCATTCATTGTTGATGTTTTGGTTTTATTTTCTATTTTTTAAAACTGAGTGCATTTGAAATCAGTACTTCATTAGCAAGAATCATACATACATATATACAAATCTACCACATGTATACACTTTTTTAATATATACTTTAAGTTCTTGTGATAACTACAAATGAATGCAGTTCTGCTGTTGTAGGAACATTCTTCCCCAAAGAAGTCTGACTAAAGCAAAATAATTTTACCTACAAAATTTCTCAGGACTCTGCTCTCCCTGTGAGAACTCGGAAGGCAAGGAGAAACAATGGTTGTTTTTCCACCTTTTTTTCCTCATTCAACAAAACCAAACTGTTAATTCTTTAGTAACCATTCAAATACTGTGGACTAACTACCAATATGACCCCCAAAATAAAAATCTAGAAAAGAGAAGAACTCTCTTTTAATCAGATGTTTTTGAAGTAAACATATAGCTGAAAACTTCTTCAGAATTGAAGGATATTGAAGAACCAATGTACAACAGCAAGAAAACTGACTTTTATGCAGAACACTTTCTAAATCAGAATATTTTCTTTCCGATTTGGAAGAAAATTTTGACAGCAATGAGTTTTTAATTTTTCTCCTTACCTTTTATCAATGTCCTTTTTTTTTTTACCAAGTCTGATGCAAAGAAGCAATAGAGAAACACAAGGTATCTTTACACAACTTACTATACTGAAACTAAAAAGGTGGTGTTGAGGACATATTTCACAAGGTCTCTATGTATCCTACTCTTCTCAGTTCTATTTAAAAATTCCCTAGCAAATTCCAGTGACAGCATAACAGACAGGACTTTCTCAAGCATACCTCACATGCACACCTCTCCATTTATTATTATCCTATGTGTATAGAATAGAAATGTGCATAAGGCAATCAAATATTTATTTGCTCATGATGCTGTAAGAGCATTTAGATGATAAAATATATCAAAACACATATTATCCAAAACTCACTGCATCAAGGTAAATCAGAAGTATCACTTCAAAGGTATTGCTAGGATTTTAACTTAAATCCTTCCAGAAAGAGGTAGATCATTAGAATGAAGATGATTTTTCAAGTCCTTGAGTACTAAGTGACTCTCACACCCATAAGCTGACAGCATCAGACAATACCTCAGCTTCACAGCCCAGTTAGCTTTGTCAAGCTCCTGACACACTGAAGAGCTGGACTTCTCCATAGCACTCAAGTATTTACATTTTGAAAGAGATGTAAGTAATAACTTCTTTCTCAGAGTTATCACCTCAGTGCTTTAGGTGTGAGTAGGAATGCACTTGCACAAATTAAAAGACTCCTGCTTTACAAGAAAGGAAGACAAATATTAAAAAAAAAAAATGGAAGAACATTGTAGTTTTAAAAAGCTAATGTTAACTAACTTTTCAAGTCAAGACTGAGTGCATTCTAAAAGAAAAATATTGCAAAACCAAAGAGAAACAATTAAATTCACTTATACTGATAAAGACACTACTACTCAAGCTGCCAGCCCTTCACTGATTCCCACTATGCAGAATATCCAAAAAATGAGAACTCACACCCAAGGGACCTCAGCAATGAAGACAAAATCACGTGCCTTTTCTCAATAATTTGTATAATTCTGCTGTATTTGTAGCTGAGTATTACTACAAATTTCGGATCTTTCTTCTTGCTAGGGAGCATGTGGATGCAGATTCCCATGTTGCATGCTACATGTTGGGTACATTTGTGCTTTGTTTTATACTGTAGCCTTATTCCATTTCTCTGGAAACCCTGATACTACAGTAATATTATTTGAAATTACCATGAAAAAAACACCTTAAGCATTTTATATCATTATGTGTACGTATCGGTGAAGTACTGTTGCACAGTTAAAATTAAAACCATACTGGCCATGTGAACTTCAACGGTAGACTTGAGCCTGCTGTGATGTGATGTGATAAATGAAGGAGCTGTAAATGTCTGCCTGTCTTTGGTTGGCACCCGACTGGAAATTAATCTCCCATCATTTTTTTTTAAAGCTTGGGTGTAACTCCAGAATCCTGGCCAACATTTCCTTTCTCAATAAAACAGGATCAACACACCTATAGATGTAAGAGAGCTACAACTGAACTTATGGCAGACGCCGCATTTGCCTACTCACAGCACCACCAATAATGACAAATGCTACTTTGTAGAAGACTCCTCAGTATTGAAAAATAGTATATAAAACCATTTTTAATATGCATGTGTATAAAAAATGGATTTTGAACCTAGGCAGTTTTGTTTTGGTGGCTCCCTTAACATATAAGCAGTAAAAGTTACAGGGATGTTTTATATTCCCAGTTCCTTATAGAAATGGATTGGGAAAGCTGTTTCCAATACTTTGCCAGTCTACATTTTAATAGGGAAAAATAACTGCTGATTATTATGAAACAATGAGCCACATTTCAAGTAATCCAGCCAATCAGTACAAAGGATTTGAGGCCTTCTGGTTTATATTTGTGTGCAAACAGCTGTATTTTATTTTTTGGCCTCTTTGTTTTCCAAAGCTTTTTAACTTTTTGTCAGATAAAATCCCTGTTGTCATGGTGGCCAAGACACCAGCAAAATTAGGGTGGAGGAAGGGTGAGAGTAATAGTGGAATGAAATGCCCCCTGGCTTGAGGTCTGTAAAAAAAAACACCTCCCAAAAATAAAATTAATATGTAGAATAAGAACAGTTCATCTGTAGGTAAAATACTGACTCCAGAATACATTACTGGGAATTGTAAATACTGGTTATTGTTGTGGTCTCAAATCACGTTGATAGCTGCGTGCTAAAAAGCAGTATAAAAAATACTCTGTCACACAAACTTGACATAATAAAATTCCTAACTTCCTAATTTTGCTAACAACTTATAAATTCCTTGGGAAAGTGTTTGGATTTATTTTAATAAAGTAGTTGGGGAAGAAAGAGCACTGGAAGAATTCCAGCTGCAGTACGTGCAGTTCTTAAAAATTAAAAATAAAAAAAAATTCATGACTTTGTCACAGTTTATTGCCTCTTTTGAGATTTACTTTAAAATTTAATAAGTTTTTTGCACTATAAAAACCTGAGTAGAATTTCAGTAGGGTCAAAAAGTCTAAATCTAGCTGGCACTGCAAATTAAAATGAGCTTGGTATTCCCAGTTCAGACGTTGTGGGACAGAAGTTAATGTCACAGAACTACTGTATCCAGAGTATAAATCTGTGCTCCATGTTTCAAGTACACCATGCACTGGGCTTTCATGCTGTCTTGATCAAGCCTATATTTTAGCGTTATGGGAAGCTTTGATTAGGAAAGTCCCAAAAATAATTAAAAGACTCAGCAGCCTAAAAAAAAAACAAACCATGATGTTAGGCAATGGCCAGAGGTCTGAGCAGAGAAGGGCAGAAGTCACAGGACTTCAGAATTCATCTGTGCTTTCAATCTGTTCAAAAACCAGCCACTTCAGAGACTATGGAGAACATCCAAAAGAAAACCTTGGCATTTAAATTCAGTAGGCCAGATTCAAAGACTTGCTCAGAATTCTCTGACCTCAAGATACAGCCTTGTCATGGCAAACACAGAAAGCAGTTAAAGCAACCTTTTAAATCTTTTCTCTGATATGGCCCAAGTTGACCCTCAAATTCCTTGGGATGTTTTGCTAGAAACTAATCAGAAATGCAAAACGTACTTCTTAAAAATTGTTTATGTTCTATGTAAAATTGATTTTTTTCCCTTTAATACTAAAATTTGCTCCATCTGTTGAGAAAACAAAATATTCTAAATATATACAGAGAGTAGAACTGCTTCATTCCACTAGCTATATCCTGTGGTAGATGCATTTTCATCAGTATGTTTGTCTTGCAGACAAAATGAATATCAGATGGTGGTTCTGAAAAAGGGCAGACCTAACATGAGGTGATTGGTTTCAAAAACAGATTTTTATTCTTGATAAATTATTACCAAATACAATCATCTGTTGATTGAGGATATAAAACAGATTGGTCATACCATAACCCACGGGTTAAATGAAAAACGGAAATAATAAGTTTATTTAACATAGTCTTGCATTAAGTTCCTGAGCAGTGCAAATCTAAGGCAAATAATTAGATTTTCAATTTAAAGATACACATTTGTTCAATCAGACATTTCTTGAGGTCATCGATGCCTTTATTCACTATTTTATCCACATTGTGTGCTATGTATGCACACAGGCTTTTACAAACTTCTATAAATATATCATTTCGACTTGTAAGCAATGATTCATATACTTTGTACAACACTTATCAAATGGAAATGCCAACGACATTTTATTTAATTAAAGCTGATAATCTATTACATTCGTAGATTATTTGTGAAGAGAATATAAGAAAACTGCTCATCTACAAAAGTAAATTCTAGTTGAGTACTACAGTGAAAAAAAAAGTGTTTCTTACACCAGTAGGAGTCCTAGAAGCAAAGAATTTTGACTTACTAAAAGTAACTCATAACAATACTTGCCTAGTAGATATTATTGAAATCATGGCATAATTAAATGCAGGCATTTGAGGAAGAAATTATGCTCCTCCCAAATTACCTTCTTTTATTTAAAATCAATTATAGCCACACTGCATTTGACATGAAAATTAAAAAAAAAACCAGTAACTGTAAGTTTTCCCAAAATTTCACTTAGAGCTAAGTAAAAATTGTGACATATTATCATATTTTCATTGGGTTCTATGCCAGACAGTTATCTAGGAAACACTCCCGACATAAAAGTTCTCACAACAATGATAAAGTTACAGCCTTGAATATAAGTATTTCAAGTTTAGTAGTACAAACTTACAAAATGAATTCACAGAAATTTCCCATTCTTAGAGACAGTTCTGTGACAACATTTTAAAAACAAAGCTACTAGCTGACTAGAAGTGTTTACTTTCTTTATGTTCCATTACCTGGAATGCTCCCACCAATCATAAAACTTATTTTGTTCTTCTGTTAAAACTCCTACAATATATGCTAAGTCAATAAAAAGCTATTAGGTTGCTTCTGTTTTAGTTATTGTACAAAATTTCCACTTATAAGGAAAGCTTCACCCTTACTTATGCTCCAGATCTCAGTATCAGGTTTATTCTTACAATATTCAATATTCATACACATTTTTACCATACTGGAGGAAAAAGCAGAGAATTTTGCATTCTCAAGTAGACAGAACTATTTAAAGGGAAGAAACATCAACATCACTAATTTTACTTTAAATTAATTCTGAGATTTTTAAAGTTTTCATAAACAGGTTTTGGAGATTGCTTCTGAATAGGGTCAATTGAATTTTACACTTCCTCTAAAGCACTCGAAAATACCCAAGCACATAAAGTTCCACTGATGTGTTAATTACAATTTTGGGCTTGTTTGGGTCATTTTTTTTTCCCAATAGCCTGTAATTCTGCAGTAAGTATCAGAATTTTCCAAAATATGGCTATATATTTTAATTAGGCAATTATTGTATTTCAATTAGTTAATCATACTCTTACTGTTTAGAAAATAATTTTGTTGCCTTTTTTTAATTTCTGTTATTTAAATTATTATAATGGTAACTTATTTTATTTTATTCAATGGTTTTGCATCTTCATTGCAGACTTTTTCCAGATGGGAATTAATGGGGATCCCTAAGAAGTTTACTGTGGTTTCTAGCCAGTGGAATCTAAATATTTCTTGCACTGCCTTTTGCGTATCTTTTGTTCATTCCAAGTGCTATTACTCTGGATTTGATATAATTGACTCTTAAGCCAGAGACTCTTCTGAATACCATCATTTAGTTCATAAGGCATGAGAACCACTGAAGTAAAGGGATCAGCAATCATCATTAGAACATCATTCATGTGAAGTTTAATTCTTCCCTCCTTATCAAACATCTGTATTTATTCTCCAGTTATAGCCTTGTCAGCACCCCACTCCTGATTTTTCACATGGAAGAAGCTCCATGGTTCCTGTGAAATGCGCAGGGGATTGACTGGCTCACAGTCTCTTTGGTGAAGTGTACTTTTCTGTATTCTGCTGTAAGTGACATGTAGGAGAGCATCTACCTTTGTTCATTATTGCATTTGCCATCTTTGTATTATGAAACAAATACAAAGATGGCCAAGTAAATTTATATGAAGAAATTTATATCAGACAGGAAAGGTGGAATAAGCAGCATAAATGGGAAAACACAAAAAAGCTCTCTCCCTTTCTCTCCCCATAATCATAACAGCCAATAAACCAAACTTCTACAATATCAATGACTGACAATTCATACCAGTCAAGTAGAAATTCAGGGAGTATTTCTCAGCATTTACTATTCAGAAGAACAGAGTTCCTTCATTGAAATGAAGTCATCATCTTAGTTCAGTATCTTTCCGGGGACCTGCAAATTAATACATGGACTAATTTTGTCATTTTCCTGTATATTCTCTAACTATTTAACAATGTACCAAAGAGTTACCATCTTCACATGTGTATTAAGAAGTTTAAATAAGGATACTCTGGTGTTTTCTATTCTTCCTTTCCACTCTCCCTCAAAAGCTTCTTAAGTTTAGTTTTGAATATCTTAGCAGGTAATTTTCACAAAATATAAGTATCATTGCTGCAGAGAAAAATTTAACCATGCTTAAATTAGCAAATAAATCACTTGAACACAACATTACATAGCTCCTGAGGATCATAAAGCAGGTCTAGCATGGAGTTGTCACTAAGAAACAAAGACAAATTACATTTCCACTAACCAAATAACTTCCTATCAATGGGCTCAGCTGTGACAACAGAAATGTTTGTCTTCTCTTTTTCTGCTCTAGGACTAAGAGCCAAAAAGAATGCTCACTCACCACTGTGGATGGTCCCACAAAGAAGCCCACTCTCTGAGTTTTCCACGTTGAATTTTTGGTTTTGTTTTTATTTAGTACGCTCCAGACAGCATATGTTTGATCTATCACCTTAAGTAAGGTGAACAACTGGCAAAGTCTGCACCTGCCTCACGTCTCATAAAGTCAGACTATGCAGCGTGTTGGCTAAATATGTATAGGTTTTTCTGCCAGGGAAGAAAGTATGCAAGAATATCACTCTAAAATTGAAAAAGTACAAAAATAATGTGCAACCCTTTTTTCCTGTAAGTAATGTCAGTGAAACTCTGAACATTTTTTTATTGTCTAGCATCAGCATCAGCAGAGTGTGTTCCCATCTATCTGAAAAGGAGATTTCTGTGAGTCTTTTAAGTATCTGACAAAAGGTTTTACAACTTTTGACAAAAAAAACAATTACCAAAAGCACAGTCCATTTTCATGAAAATTTCCTCTTTAGCCCTCTGGGGTCCAAAGTGTACTGGCTTTTTTCCTTCCTGGCTCTAGGCAAAGACAGAAATTCTAAAACACAGGTATCAACTAAGTAAAAACAGGACAAGATTTACTTTGTTTGTTTTGGAGGTTGTTTGCACAATGAAAGATCCCATATAGCAAACTAAGAAAGAACCCTCAGATCCTGGCTGAGACAACTGCAAAGAGATAAACTGCAGGCAGAAAGAATAGAAAGGGATTTCAGAGGACAAGATCTAAAAACCCACCAATTTTAGGCTTCCTCTTGGCATGCTGAAGTTAGCTGAGGGATATGAAATAATCTAGGGCTTCAGGGGAGCCTAAGAATAACCACCAGAGAAAGATCACACTCTCTTTTCACCTAAGGTCCTTTTACAGATGTAAGGAATTAGAGTTAGGGACTTAGATAAAAATCAGAGCTATTTTCTGCAGTTCATCATGTAATTTAAAAAAGTAAAAACACTAAAAAAAATCTCCCAACCTTGCCTAATATACAATTGTAAAAAAGTAGTAAAAAGAAAGGTGTGCCTATATCACACCATTCTGTTTGTGTGCAAAAAAGTTCCAGAGTGTTCTTTGGAAAAAGGTTCTCAAAGCTCTTCTCTTCCAGAGAAGAGCAGCTGCTCTTTTCACTAACCAGCTCAAGACTTTTTCTATTGAAAGCTATTTTACATTCAGAAAGATGATGGGTTTTCAGAGCCAAGGGATCAATAGCCTATTTCCTTTGACTCTAGTGAAAAGGCCAATTTTTTCAGGGTTGAATGCAGAAGTAAAGATAGGAAATAGCCATTTACAGTAGCTTATCTTTATTCCTCTTTTGCTGGAACATCAACATATAATTTTTACTTTAGTTATGTTTGAATGAACTGGTCTTCACAACAAATTTACAGGAAGATGTCTTGGACAGCATTGTCAGGAAATCCATAAATACAATGACCAACTTCAGTCAATATATGTTGTTTCTATCATTTGATATACACATGGATTTATCACAATGGGGTGCCAATGGGTGCCACAGAGTTTTAACTACACACTTAATTTCTCTTTTAAGTATTAATTTGTAATTTATGAGCAACAGTATCAACAGCATACAACAGTATAAGATGGGATGAAGACTGCACAAAAGCCTTTCTAAAGAATAAGCACTCTATAGAGATGCTTTTCTAGAAACTTAATCCTTCAGAAAGAATAATTTCCAGGCTCTAGAGATCATTACCTTCCTCAAAAGCAAAAAAAAAGATAGCCCAGCAAATCCATTTATAATACTTTTAGAGCAAGCCTTTCAGCCTTTTGCTTTCAGCCTTTCAATAGCTGCACAGGAAAAGCAAGGCATAACATATGCAATGGTTATGAGAAGCAAAACAGGATCATCCAGAGCACAACAGCCAGACAGTGTAATGGAAGTGAGCACGTGCCTGGTGAAAGCCTGGCTCCAAGACAGTTAGACTGTAGATCTCTCTTCACTGAGATAGCTACCTGCCTGTCTTTACCCATTCTGGACTTTTTAGTTCTGCTCCAAACTGTTTCTCCTCTTCTTGGGATAACAGGGCTGTGTGCTTTTTCTGTCAAGTGAAAACCCAGAGACACTCACTGACACTGAAAATGAAATGAACTGGATGTTGTACAATCAGAACACATTCATGTTTCCTATACAACTAACTTACCTTGATTGAAGTTATGATGCAGCTACCTTGATAACCTTGAGCACCCAAACTAATATTTTCATGTGATTAAAATTGTGGTGGTGAGATTAAAATTCTGCTTGCTAAGAGCAGGATTATATGTAATTATTTATTGCAAAGAGATCTGATGATGAAAAAGGCAATGAAAAAAACTAAAGTACTATTTTTTTGTTCCATAACTGATAAGCATGCACCACAAAAAGTGCAGCTTTTGTAGTCCCTTTTTTTAGAGGTGTTGACTTGCAGGACAGTAAGGATCAAACACAAAATTGCTGAGTGTGCTCAATGAGGAACTTGAGTAATCAGGTATAGGACTATCTTTTCTAAATGGAAAATCATAAACAGAAAGGGCAAGAAATGCTATTAGTGAAGTTTTAAAAAAAATCAACAATTTAATACAAAGACAAGTTTTAAACTACTTCTAAAGATATGACATACATGTTACAGTTTCCTTTTCCCATGCCTGTTCTGGTCTACCATGAATGAAAACACACTGCAATAATAGAACTGATGCTGCAAATAAATACATCAGAATACAAATTCAGTAATTTTTCAAAATTTACAAGCATGTTTATCATGTGTAACAGAAAAAAATCCAGAGAGCAAGCAATACTAGAATAACTATAAGAAAACTTCTGCAATGCAGGAAAAAAACCCCAATATTTTAAGTCTGCATTCTCCTTTAAGTAACCTCTAATGCCATTAAGATAGCTTGTGACAATCACCATATTATCACTGATGTTTCTGTTATAGTAGCCCTGTAAAAACCAGGGAGAGTTGTTGAAATAGAGACATGGTTAGGACCAGCTGAGTTCACTGCTATATAGGGGCCAGCATTAGGTTTCAAAATTCACAACAACAAAACCTGGGAAATATATAAAATTTCAGGGTGAGATAGCAGAGATGTGATGACCTTGCAAAATATACAAAACCAGTGACAATTTGTGTAACAAAAAATTTGTCTGCGAAATATTCACAATTATGTGATCCACCATGTTAGCTGACAAACCACCAAAGTGCAGGACACTGACCTTACACAATACTTTTCCCTCTTTTCCCACAGAACAGAAAGGTCACACGGAAATATGTCTGGGGCTGAATTCTACCTGCACCCTTTAGTATTTGAAACCACTTGTCAAGAAAACTGGGATCTATGTAAAACACAACAGTAGCTCCCCCACATGTTGAGTGGCCATGACATTTAAACCATGCAATTTTACAGCAGGCAACAAACAAGATTGGGAATTCAGGGTTAAAATCTCCAGTGAAATTTTGTCTTATAAACTAATGAACGTTGACCAAGAGAGTAAATCAAATGGATCTCCTAACAAACTGAAAACAGCTGTTTGGCTGAGTGTGTCTCTGATTTAAGTTTGGTAATTATTGCCCTACTGTGGCTCAAGGTTATTCTGTATTAGTGAAATAGGATATCATAGGAAAAGCATCCAACTTCTTAATTTACTGTAGCATCAAAAATTCCACTGTATAAAAATAAGCCGGAAATGTAACCTTCTAAAAACTTACCTATAAACCTTCTAAATGCTCATTTATTCATTCTTCTCACGCACAATTACACAAAATTTTATTACAATAAATTAGAATATCTAATGCCAAACAAATGATATGTCACCTTTAATCACTATGTTTTCATGTAAATCCACTGAAAAACAACTTTATAAACTTGAAGTCAGTGATAAAGCAACTTGGCTTAATAGCCCAATCCCTGGACTTCTATGGTCTATATTAGCAAATAGAAAAATTGTTTACATTCTTGAAAGGAGAAACTTTCTTTTAAGGTCTCCTCATGCCAATAGTAGTGCAAGATACAAAGCCACTAAATTTAATTTTTCAAAGGTTAAAAACTTGTTTAAGAAAGCATAGTAGACATTTGATTAATGAAAACTGAGTTCACTAAATTAGTGCTTGATCCCCTCTTAAATCCAAACTACACTATGGTTTTATTAGTTGCTTTTATCTAGGTTATTAGATGCCTTTATTACCTAAAAAACATGAATCAATTATCTATGTTAATAATGTAATTACTATGGTATTATTGATCTGCCTGTTGGACATCAAACAATGTAAAAGTCCATGGAAGTATAAAAGTGAATATCCAGCCAATCAAAATGTCTAAAAAATTAAGGAAAACCTTGTGTGTTCTGTGAACAGCTTCACAGAATTTCTGCTCTGGAAATTCAACAACAAAATTGGCTCTCCCTCAGACACAGACTGCAATTTCTCAGTCAGTAGCAATTACTGTACATTGCTAGACTGAATCTTCAACTCCAAGACAAAAATATTTTAATAAACAATAACACAATCTTTGAAAATTATTATAAATCCAAGTGCTCATTCTTTCTGAATGTTTCCTTCAAGACAACTAGGAGTCTTACAAGAAGATGATTCAGGTAATTTAAGGTCAGCTCCAAGTAAACTGAACTCAGTTCAGGGTATTATTAGAGAAATAATTTCATTTAGAGAGGGAATTATCACAGAATAATTGCAAACAGGCGCTTTAAGAACAACCTTACTTTACCCAGGACACCATACTCTTCTTTTGGTTTCCTATTTTCTCAGTTGAGATACACATGAATTAAACCTTTGCCAAAACAAAGCATGCATATCCATACTTTTAAATTGTGAAAATTACTGAGTATACGCCACAGAAAAAGCCTTTTGAAAATACCACTGTGCTATTTTTTTTTGTCAAAACAATTGAACAAACTCAAGAAGGAATAGTAGTAAAGTGAGTGTTCATTCATTTTAAAAAAGAGTGGGCTCTACGCAAGTCTTTCTGCATACATAACACAAAACAGGCAGACTTGAATCTGAAATCCCTTCTGCATATTCTTTGCCAAGGAGCAATTTCCATACTGACATTGTTTAAATAATCATACAATAGAAGCCAATAAAGGCACTTTGGCTATGGGAAGGATCAAAACTTACACCCAGTCATAGACCCCCCAGCAGCATCGCTGAAGAAATCAACTGGAAGCAAGTGAAGTCCCTATTGTTTTGAATTAAGGGTCCCATAAGAGAAGAATTGAAAGAGAAAGAAATGGAAGGACACAATAATTTCAATTTTTCTGCTGACCTCAAGATCCTTTATACTTACAGTAACATCGGATATAACTTCACATGATAACTACCAGCAGAAATACAGAGAGCCCCAGCCTTGCCCTCAAGAGAAGGATGGTAAGCAAATCACCTAAAACCAAGGTCTATTCACGTAGACAGCTTCAGAGGTTTTCCCCACACACTTTCAGGCACCCCTCAGAAGAATTTTTCTAGCTGCTTCTCAGTCTAATTGCAGTCCAAACCCATCCAACTTTAGCAGTTTGGCTTTACTAGAAAATAAAGGGTAGGCTCAAAGAAATCTTTGGGCACCTACAAGTCATTCTTCACCACCAGCATTTGATGCAAACTTTCACATTACTTACCATTTTATGTATCATCTTATGCTTAAACACACTCTGGATCCTTGAATGACACCAAGTGCTGTCATAACTAAAGACAATTATCAATTACATGTTAATACACAGTTTCCCTCTGGCACTCCACTTCACAGAAATGTATCACAAATATTCTGTTAGGAAGAGGATGCAGATGGAGGAGGATCAAAATAGGTCACCTTGTCATTAAGCAGACTTAGTTTGGCATAGTATGAATATAAATGACAGAAGACTTTCACTGACATTTAATGTTGATTATTTAAATAAATTGATTTCCCTGAAAAATATAAAACAATTAGCAGAGGATTACAAGCTTCTAAAGTAAGACATGGGACAACTTAATGCACATGTTTCCAAGGAGCTCTGCTCAGGAGACAGCTACACCCGAAGGGAAATCTTTAAGCTTAATGTTCCAAAAGCTCCTTCTGTGCCCATCAGCATCTGCCTTTCCCTTTCCAGGTTTCAAAACTGAAGTAGAAAGAACCCAATTTGCAAATCTACAATATACATCTGTGTGCATCTATGGATGCACACAGACAAGTATCTTGTGATCTACAAGACACGGATCTTGTGAAAACTTTTCTGTGTGTGCCTAGTAGATGCTAGTAAAAAAGTAGGTATTTGGGGTGCTCAACCTCAGTCACTCAGTCACTAAGAAAACCTGTAAAATTTTTTTAATGGAGAACCTGGTTCTCTTTTTTTTTTTTGTTTTTTTTAATAAATGGGAAACTTTAGAAATCTGGTTCACATTTTAGGATTTAAATCTTTCCTCAATCCAGAATTGGCTCAATATCTTCTGCCTGACAGAAGCAGGTATAGGCTACCTTCAATTTGAGGTTGCCTTGCAGCAGTAGCTCTGAACAGTATCACTGTGCAGAAATAAAAAAATGCACAGCATCAGAAATAGTCTATAAAAGATAAAGCATGCCTTTATTGTTTAAAATTTCAGACTGACCTAAAAGCATAGTGTTCTGTGTTCTGGTATGGAGGACATGAATCCAGGGTGTTTCACTTCCTGAGAAGCAATCTAGCCAGTTTTGGATCTAATCCCCACACAGGAATACAGAGAAGTCTTCAGTATGATCATTCTACATTATAAGTAATATGCAATACAAAATTCCACTATGTTAATTCAGTATCTTCCAAGGGAATACAGAGTCTTAAATATTCGCTGAGACAGTTCTATAATGTAATCATAAGAACTGGTGTAATATCAAATCAACCACTGCTTCTGAAACACAACAAAATTGACCATTTCTCTGCAATGGCTATCACAGGGTAGAGAATCCCATGCAGATTCCTCATTTACAGACAATGGCTACATCCTTCATCTTTTAACTGTGACCCCAAAACATTTAAAAATGCTTAAGCTATTGTTTCTCCTCAAAACACCTAATAAAGTAAAATGTTAGTTCTTTAAAACCTGCATTACATATTTTTCTTTGAGAAAATGAATTCCTATTTCCCTATTTCATGTAGGAGTCCCTACTTAGTTCCACAGAATGCTTCTGTTTCCTCTGTCTCTAAAATATTCAAATGCCTAACAGAGAAAACAAGTCAGAGATACAGGAACCATTATTTTAATCCCCAACAACATTCAGTTAACATTTTGTTTTGTTCTGTTTGCATGGTGTTTTTCATTTCAAGATCAATGATGTTTTCCTCTTAATTAAATTATGCTTTCACATACTAACACACAAAATTAAGGATGAGCTCATCCACCACCAAAATGCCCCTGCAGTCAGAATGCAATTAGTCTTACAATATGTACTCTGAAATTTCAAATGACAAATTCTTTAACAGTGACTACAAGATTCAGCAATATATGAGTTCTATTGGTTAATATTTTGTATGCATTGCAAACTTCTTTCTTCTGCTATACTAAAGACAGACATGATAAAAATAGAGGGCAATCTATACAATGAAGAGAATCAAATATTTGATTTCTCTGCCATTTTTTTATTCACACTATGGAGCTCCCCCCTCTTCACAACATATCTGGAACAGTGTCCAGCACTACAATGTTTCCAAAGCTTATTTTTGTAATAGGATCCACAGAAGAGGTGAGCTCTTTAAAATTCCTCACCAGTCAGAGTTAGAAAGATCTGTTCTGAATCTCTGACATCTACAGAAAACAATTCAAAAAGGGGTATAATCTTGGGCTAATTTACTAAAAATCCTAATACTGCAGTCAGTATCTCAGTATGCTATCAGCAGTGACAATATGCAAGTGTCCTTACACACACTGCAAGTCACTGCCCAGCTGTACAGCAGCTGGCTCAAACTAAGCCCAGAACAGGTCAAGGGTGATGTGAATCCTCAAAGTACTGCCAGCTTGTTGTGTTTATCTTCGATGGCAAAGGAGTGCAAATGCCAAAAAAAGAAAACAAATGCTTTCCTTAACCTTGGATTTCCAAAATGATTTAATGTCTTTGTATCCTATGAGAAGCAGTTCAAAATGGGACACTTGTATCTGTAGACTGGCCACTGGATATTACAAAGCATGTAATAGAGAGAGCAGAAGCCATTAACCAGGCAGATGTCATTAGCCTACCTTGACAAGGACTTGCTTGGAATTACCCTCAAAGACATCTGCCGACCCAGCAGTGTCAATGGCTTCTCAAATAACATTCTACTGATATCTACATAACTTTTAATTTACAAAGTCAAAGGCTTGGGTTTTAACCAATTTCCAATATTTTACATGGCAAAGAAATCATTCTCTTCTAAAAGTGTCTAGCAAAACAATGCTAGAGCAGAAGTGACCAAAGGAATTATTACAGTGATTCAGCTGTGGAATGAGCTAGACTGCACCACAGCTCACAGTATTACATACGACAGAAGAATTTCTGTAGGTAGATATCCAATTGATATAAAATTGATAAATTTGGTAAAATTGATTACAATTTTATTCTTAGTATTTTCCAAACAGATAAAAGTAAAAACATGCACTTTACAAAAGCACACTATACACTTGACTACAGGAATCTAATGGCACAAATAAAGAGCCACACATGCCCACAAACCTTGTTACCTTCATATATCAAAGTAGGTACTTCTCACTGTACTTTGAATTCCCTGTGCTCCTAAGTGATGTCATAAACTTCTGGAAGTCATGCCATTTGAAAGCTAACCCTCTTTTGACAGAGTACTTGGAATATAAACATGGTATATGGGTACAGAATTAAACAATCTAATAATTAATTAAAATATATAGAGTTCAGGGAAGAAAATAGATGGCCTGGTGAGCTGTAAAACCAGGAACTTCAGCCAGTTCTGCTCAGAAGAATTTAACACTTGGTTACTGCTCTTGATTGGTAGCATGGCTGTGCCACAAGATGAGGCTAATCTCATCCTCTTGGGCTTTCCACTCCACTGCTCTTTCTCTACACCCTCTTTTCCTTTCACCCATGTTCCCTCCAGCCCATGCATTTTCAGTTCAATTTTCGTTTTTAAGTACTAATCCACATATTTTTTGAAAAGTAAGCAAGGCTATTTTATGTTTTGAGAATAACTTTGGTAGCAATAGAGGGAAAAAACACTAAAAAACTACATTTCTTATTGCACGTGATGGTCCCAAAAACTCACCAGCAACCACCTTCTTGCTGTGACCTCAGAAATTCTGCAGTCTTTGCTGCATAAGGAGCTTTAGCAGGCGACAGGTGGGTTGTCAACCCATCTAGCCCACAGCCTCATATTTAGAGAATAGGCTGTGGCTAATTTGGGTCTGAACCCTCTCGAACTGATTTCCAAAAGACATTAGGCACACAACTAATCTGGACTACTCATACGAGTTTCTCACCAGAAGCACAATATTTCCACTGTTTGGCTTTAAAAACAACATAAGCAGCAAATAAATAGGTTGCCACCAGCATTTCCTCAGCCACATGGATCCAGCTGATCTCTGGTAATGATTTTGTGCTTTGCATCTTGAATAATGAACCCTGGTTTTGTGTTACTCTTCTTACTAGTGGGGCTAGACACCTACATTTATTATGAATGTAGGCGGTTTGATTTAATTGCAGTGGAAAATTTAAGCCTAGCTTATATATAAAACTGTTCATGTTTCAGAAATTCCCCCATGGGCATTTAAAATCCTTGGATTTAAAGCTCAGAAAATTAAAATATTCTTAATGCCAGGTAAGCATAGCTGGTACAGCTGATACAAAGTACCTTAGAGTTCTATGATGTTCTTCAACCTCAAAAAAAAAAAAAAAATCAGATCAATTTGTTTTATACTTGCAGATACTATATAAAATACATATACCAATGAAAACAAGGATATGACACACATATTCACAAACAGTTCATGCTGTCCTGTTTTGGACTCAGTTCCATTCAAAAACACATGTATATAATAAAGCACTCAGAAAATTTTTTTAAATCAACATTTTTCACAATTTAAGTTTTTACTTGACCATTAAACTTCGATTTCAACAGAGTCATTCATATTACTGTAGGCTTTAAAGACACTGAATAATGCTCATTCAAATAGTCTCATTGAAATCAGGTAGGGCAGATTGACAAACAATTTTTTCTAGATGAGACCTACTCATACAAATAGTCCCAGAAAACTCAGCTGGACTAAGAAAGTCAACAGTTTTGACAGTCTGGATCTAGATAAACAACTACCAACACAATAATTCAATTTAAGAGCAGCTCTACTCTTACCATGCCTTTTTCTATTTAAAGTTCAATGTGATAATTGTTTTTTTCTTAAATCAACATCACAAGACTATCTGTAGCTGAAGACAGCAGTGAATCCCAACTTATTAAAAAAAAAAAAAAAAAGTGAATGTTTTATTTTACCTTTTAGGCAAAGAGAGATTATAATTGCTACTTCCTCTAGTGATTTTTTCCTTTTTCATTATTCTATTTAAAGTCCTTTAAGTAATTTACTGCAAAAGAGAGTAGAAAATATTTTCCACATATTAATACTGGAACGTAATCCAATGTAGTCTCAATAGATAGGAATTGTAACATAATATTAATAGATTGCTGTCTTCTAAATAATGCTTTAAAACATCTTGCTCTTTACATTTTAACATCTAGATTTTGAGGTCCAGTTACAAGTGTTTACCATAGAAAACTCGGTCAAGCTGGTGTTTGACCTTTGACAGGAAGCTGCCCTCACTCCAGCTATTCCCAACAAACTAGGCCCAAGACAATAAGCTGCTTTATAGCTATTAGGTAGGCCAGTGTGTTTCTCCAGGAAGACCTCAAGCTGAAAAGCCAACACGCTTGACAACCACAGCCAAGGTACCAAGGGCCCAAGCACTAGACATTGGAAAACAAATGGAAAAGCACACATGGCTACATCTGGAATCCTAATGGGCCACCAATGGTTCCCAGCTAAAGGAAGAATTACCAATGTTATTTTATCATCCCTTGTGCTAACTTAGCTGTTTATGTACAGCAATAAATGATTTTTTAAAAACATATTTGGGTCATTATGTCATATACCACCAGCAAGTACGATTGTTTTATTGTGCTTGGAGTCAAAATACACTGCTATACCCAGATGTGAGGGAAGTTCAAAACCTCTAGTCCTTCTGTATTCATTCCTGTTGGACAAATGGATTAAGTTTTTAAAAGGGAAACTGAGAATTTTTATGGCCTGTACTCCCATCTCACTAGTAAAATTCGCACTGATATTTTCCTACAGAAGTTTGCCTTGCCAATGATAACATTAAATATTACCTTAGTAAGTAACCCAAAATTTCAACCAACAGGAAATGCCACACATTTTATTGTCAAAACATCCCCACTCTCTTCTTCCAAAGCCACAAGATGTTATAGGAAAGAAATAATGCCTTTTCTTTTTTTTTCACCTAAGCCCCTATTGATATTCAAGGCAAAGTAATCATTGTGCTGTGGAATGAAGCTAAAATGCATAAATATTTATTAACAGACTTAATAAAGGAGGACTCTGCAGTTATGGCCCTGAATTTATATGTGCAAAGCCAAGCTTTTCCAAAATCTACAATCAGAATATTGTGTTTCCATGTAATGAAACATGGGATTTGTATAAAGACTCTTGCACAGTATTTCTAACCCTAGCACTATGGCACTTAAACTTTGAGTTCAAGGCAGAAAAAAATCAGATCCTCCAGCATTTACTACTTGAGAAAGATAGCAACAACTTAGTGAGCAAGCAGCAAAAACTGTATTATTTTTATAATATACTATAACAATTTAAATGAAGGGTTACACATGTTTTGGAAATACTATTCTAAAACTGACTGTATCCCAACAGTTTAAATCAAAATTTATCAGCAAAATATTTCTCAACTTTCTGCTCCACAAGACATTGACAGAATTTGAAAAGAAGTGCAATTTAAGAAGTGACAATTGAAAGCAATTTTGGTAAATAAAACTCTAATTTCAGTCAAAATGAATAAAAAATCAAAGAAATCAGGTTTTCTTCCCTTCCATTCGCATTCCCTTTTTTCCTACTTCATGATTGCATTTTCATGCCTTTTTTTTTTCAGGAGGGGTGGGTCAGAGAGAGGAAAGGGGAGATGGGAGATGTCCAGGCTGAGGAGTTGGGGGAATGGTAGATCTCTGTTAAGAAAGCCATTTTTCACAGAACAGAAAACTAAATAGAAATACACCAACAATACATAACTAAATCCACAATAGAATACAGTTTCCCATGATCTCTTGATATCGTTTAGCATCAAGGTGCAGGTGAACAGAGCTGTAGTTTCTTTAATCTCTCTAGGAAGGTTGCTAAGAGTGAGGACACACTTATCACACAGGTTCAGCTACAACTGTGCCAAGCCTTTCACAGAGAGTGCAGGACAAACCCTGTGGGGAAGACTGCTGACAGGCAAATGATCCAAATTAGACAGATCATGCTGTGATAAACACGTGCACATCCCAGACATGCAATGCTCATGATGATGATGATGATGATGATGATGATGATGCACTGAGTAACATTCTCAATTACGTTATATTGAATCAAGATGGACGAACAGGTCAACAATCTATAGATGACTTCCATTAAATGAGCTGGGAAAAGATAGCTCAGAAGATTTTAGGGATTCTTCTATGAAA
Organism: Motacilla alba alba; assembly: GCF_015832195.1. Classification (NCBI taxonomy): domain Eukaryota; kingdom Metazoa; phylum Chordata; class Aves; order Passeriformes; family Motacillidae; genus Motacilla; species Motacilla alba. The sequence continues at coordinate 38,002,213 of NC_052020.1, forward strand.
TGACTGAAATTACTTCCACACACAATGACTAAAGAAATAGCAAATAGGAAATCTATTTGCAGCAACATCAATACAAAAGATGCTTCTTTTCAAAATAGTTTTGATGGCATTGTTTTTCTTTTAATATTAAACTACTGGTAACCCTTATTTGCCATGGAATCACAGATGTGAATTTGATACCCTATAACAGTGTTTTTAAAGCTGACAGCAGAGTGCAGAATGTGAAATTTCCTTGCTTCTGCTGGTTAAAAGCACGATTAAGTAAACAGCTAAGTGTTTCCCCTGATTTCCAGGAACAGCAGAAATACATTAAGTCTAAAGGAAAAAAATACATCCCAGCAACCGATCTCTAGAAAGTTGCTTCATAAGTTTCTGTTCTGCTTCCAAAAGCTACACTAAATAGAGAAACAAAACCCTTAAAAATTCCATTCTTGCACTGCTATAAAGTTCCATATCTCTGTATGATGTAGTGTGCTGGTTTTATGTTTAACTTTGCTATAAGAGTATATGTCTATATTTTATACATATGTTAGCACATATACCTATATGCATATATATATACATAAATATATATATACATATATAAAACTTACCTAACAATTTAAAATTATTCAGAACACCTTTTTCTTGCTGCCTTTCCAGATGTTTTTTTACTTAATGAAAGAAACAGAGCAAGGATTAGAGAACAGTTTCAGAGAAACACAGAACACATTGACAAATACTGAGAAGATAAATACATGTTTTCATAATCACAGAATGAAATATAAGATACCTTACATATGCCAATTACTCCCTCATGTTACCATTAGGAAAACTTGATCCTTGGCAAAAATAGATTTAAAATATATTTAAATCCCACGTGACCTTATATCAGCAACAGTGAAAGGAAAGGAAAACAAAAAAAGATCCTCATTTTGTGCTTCCTCTGTATATTAGTTAGTTTTTCTTTTCTCCTTTTTTTTCCCAATCCCTTCCTCCATATTCTCCTCCTCTTCTTTCTAAGGGAAGAGATATTAAATGATTTATTAATCACAGTGTTTGTCACATTCACATGTGCAAGACTATTCATCTTAAGCAAAATTTTTTACATTGAAACAAGCTCTAAATAACACACTAGGTTTGCACAACTATATCACAAACAATGAAAAAATTTGATTTACAAAATTCTTATTGTCACAACAGTGTTTATACTTTCTTATATGGAAACTAATTCTAAAAGCATCATTTAAATACCCCTTTCAAAAACTGGTATTTATTTCAAAAACTATTTATTGGCAGTCTCCATTATGAATTTTAGATGTATTTAGCAGCAATGGTGAGTAATTTCTACAGTTTCCCACTGTACTCTCACAAATCAATTAGAACACATCAGCTTTTAATTTTATTGGTCTGGAATTTTTTTACAATAACTATATTTTATTGTGGAAAAAATGTGTTTTCCCTCTAGTGACTATTCGGCAAATATGTGTTGAGCATTTCTACCATTAATTAAAGTGGCTAATATTTGTTTACTTCTCTACGTCCCAGTATCTGCAACAATTTAAAAAAGAATGTACTCAGCTGGCAAGGAACCTGTTTAACAGCTTTATACAGGACACCAAGGCATTTTTCTCATTTTGGGTGCATCATGAAAATGGTGACCTCTTCAAAGGGTCTCTTTGAAGAGGTGGGCTCAACAGTTTTGAGAAGGTAATTATTTAAAAATACACTCCCTATTAGACAACAAGAAATACTGTAAACCAGTGCATAAGTACACTTTTAAAAGCAAAGAGATGTTCACAAATGGTTATGAAATACTTCCACATGTGATCATATTTTCACAATAATGGTGACTATCAAACGTTATATTGCACATTAATTTTTATTGTTGAGTAAGATAATGGAGCCAAGAATACAGCAGACTGTAAAGCACAGCCTGTTGCAGCTTATTTCCTGGCCAGCTCTTCATACCACAGATGTCGGGCAGCTATCCCAAACCATTCCACATATTTACTGGTGCTCTAATTTTTCCATATTAGAAGTCTCGTGTTTAGCTGTTCTCCTCAGTAGCATTAACCAAGCAGTTCATAAAATCTGTTTTTAAATGCAGCTTCAAATATCAAACTGCTTTGTGAAGCCACTTGTTTCATGTTCCCCTTAAGACCACAATCTGCCATTAACAGAGACTAAATGGCCTGTGACTTAGGCAGAGAAAGTTGTTTAAAAGCCAACTAACATCTTGTTTCAGAGGGTACTTTTGAAACAAAGGTCTAATGTCAAGTTTAAACACAGGTCTATAATTAACAATATAGAGCCATCAGAACTTAAATAAAAGCACTGCCAATACAGCATCCTGCTAAAATTAAATTTAACTCTTTCACAGGCTGAATAGTCATAAACCCTTTAGGCAAAATTAATACTGGAGACCAATATAATTTCAATACAATGTAATCATAGGCCACACCATCCAGCACAGGCATATGCAACTGAAGACTTTACAAGTTCACAGCAGCCCAACACTATTCCTACTAACATCAGCAGGCACACGGGCTAAATTTGCACATGTGACCTGAAATTCATTGCCTTCCAACAGAATTTTATAAATAAAACTATCCAGGTCTAAAGTTGAATATCTTACTGAAGGCAAAAGTGTCCAAAATACGGAGGTTTGTAAAGTACTAAATTTTGCCAGGGGTACAGCTGACTGTTGTCCAGGGTTTTTTTTAACATAGACCATTGTATTTTTTAAAGGCAGAGAGTAATTCATTGGCTAGTAGAAAGGCAGGAAATTTTTCTTTGGCAGGTTGATTTCTTTTTTTGTTTTGCTTTGTTTCTTCTTCTTTTTTTTTTTTCAGTTTTAAATTAGCAGATGTTTTAAGCTGCTCCAAGCTTTGGAATGTGGAAGAAATCCCAGTGGAGATAGATTAGTGGCAGAAAGCAGGTGAGGTGGTCAAAGGTGGAAGTAAATACAATTTATCAGATGAATCTGCAGTTTGTCATATTGGTATCACCATTGCACATGTGGCATATATAAAAGCTTTGGCAACTAAGAATGAACACTGTTCCCCTAGCCAATGTAGTTAGAGAGAAAATGCATAGCAACGCAGGGATGTGGTACAAATAAATGGTCCAAGAAATCCTAGATTTTACAAAAAATCTACAGCATGTGTAGAAAGGATATGGGCAGGAATTCTACTAAATAAAACCCCCAAAACCACAAACCACCAAAAAAAACCCCAAATGAACACAGACACACGCACCCCTTACCCCTCATCCTCCCTTTCCCCCTTTATCCCCACACCCAAAAAAAAGGGTCCTCAATAACTGGCAAACTAAGCTAGGCAAATGCCAGCTCTCAGACTAAGCATGAGTCACAATATGACCCATTTGTCTGGTCAAATAGTTCAGATACGATTCTATGACTCCTCCCAGGTTCTCAGTTCTTACATCACAGGTTTTTTAGGTAAAGCTTTCTACCACTTCTGATTGGAAAACACCATCCTACTCGGCTGAATGATTTGTCATTATCTCAGTTATATTCTCCTTTGTGATCCCCAGCATACTGCAGCAATACTACAGCAAAGAAATATCTTCATGCAAATAGTCGTATATCTTTAGTACAAAATACTGCATATCTACTCAGCAAACAACCAGAAATATATCCTTTTTTTTGGTCTCACAAGATAACCAGAACAACTTCAATGGATACTGCCTGTATCTTTAATAGGCTGAATGTCCCCAGACAACAAGCTGGAAAGCTGAATAAAATCAGGGGACTCGATGCTTGGTCATTAAATTAGCTACCTGAGAACACTGGGTTTATTTGTGCATCAGTGTCATTTCCCTGCAGCAACAAAACTGAACATACATAACATTGTTATCCTCTATAAGACAGGTATAGTTGTTTGATCCTCTTTTCTATATAACATATAGTTAGCAAAATATATATATATATATATGTATGTATGTATGTATGTATGTATGTATGTATGTATGTGTGTGTGTGCATGCGTATATATATGGATTACAATGTTAGTTCTCTCATACAATTCATACCCAGGAATATGGGCCCCCATATAAAATGGCTTGCTGGAAAATGGAACAAATTAAATTAAATTTATTAGAACTGTCCAAGAAGTGCTGAAGTCTGTCTCTTCCTCAAAAACTCTAATTAGTCTACAGTGTTACAGCCCTAACACCATTTGACGTCCACATAGAAATGAACCCATATGGTGCTCTTTTAATTGTGATGAAATGCTATGGCATCTATATACCAATGCAGTCAGAATTGCTTAGCCCCAGTTGCCAGAAGTGTCTCACATTTAATGACTGACTTCACTTGTTTGTGGAGATAAGTTTTTGTCACTTCAAATTTTAAGGGAGGAGAGCTGGAATTTAAGGTTTTCTACTATAGTAAAGCTAGGTTTTCTTAAGTAGCATTATAAATTGATTATGTTAATTGCAAGATGTTCATAATAGTTTTGCTCCATACAGTGACTTATAGACTCCATACAGCGTTTACTAAACAAGCAAATGAAGAAAATAAATAAGTAGACAAAAATATTGAAGGCAAGAGGTTTTTTCACACCACCAGCAGTGGTGGTAGCAGCTACTACCACCAGGGCCAGGATTTAAAGTAGATACTGTGGGGTTTCCTGCCCACCTAGGGACGCCAGATGTGGGGTTTCACCCCTGGATTGGGATGACCCTAAAAGATGGAAAAGTCTCTCCTCCAACCCGTGCCTTCGAAGAAAGACTCAGTAGTCTTCTGTTGTCTGTTCTCAAGGTTGTTTATTGTTGGTTATCTAAAAGATTCTTCTCCCTGAACTGCTGTGGCCCGTTCAGCAGCTCAGACAAAGGCACACTGCCCTCCCAGGGGGCTGGTGCTATCTTTTATATCACATATTACGTACTACATGTTTATGCTTTTTCTCCAATACCTACTATCTATATTGAATGGTGACTTTCTATTCTAAACCAATCTGTGAGTGCCAACATCACCAAAGACATGGAGGTTAGGAAGGAGAAAGAAAGAGGACAGGGCACACCCAAGTCCCTTCATCTTAGAATCCCTGACCCCCATGTACAAAACTTGGACCCCTGCATACAAGGCTTAAAACCCCCCTGTACAGCACTCAAAAACCCTTCCTTTCACTTCGTGATTACTTCTACTATGCTATCTAAACTTGTGTGTGTGGCTTGTAATTCTTCATACAGAGTTAGTAATTTGCTCCATGGGCTAAGATCAAAACCCCACGTGTGTCTTTGGCTGCATACCAGGGTCTCAGAGCCCCCTGCCAGCGGCTCTGGCCATCCAGGGCACCCAGAGGAGAGTCCTGGGTTCCGACAAGATACCATAATTGACAGGGTGCTCCTGGCTCCATTTTATAATGCAGCTGTACATTCATCAATTTGAAAAAAAACAAATTTCAAAAATAGTGACAAATTTAACTGTTGTTAAAGTTGTTAAGTCTGGAGTGAGTATGCAAAACCACCAAGATGCAGGTGGAAAGAAAAATATACATATACATGGAAACATTGTTATTGTGTTGAAGAGCTTCCTATCTTGGGGACTGTGAGAGACTGAAATGTTACTGGTTAATGCCTCAAACAATTTGCCATTTGCAAAAGCAGCGAGTGCTTTGCTGAGCCCAGGTGCAGGGAGGGTGAGCACCAGAGAATGGTAACAACAAATCAACCTTTGTTGAGCAGAAAGGTGGGGCTTAAGCCAGGTAAGGGAAGAGGCCAATAAGAAGCAGATCCTGTGAGGTAGGATAGTGCATTTTCAATCATATCAATGTCCTCCCTTACATAATGGCTCAGGGGTAAGCCTCCCTCCACAGAAGTACTGGGACATTCACAAGTAGGCCTGAAGGTGTTCATACTTTCTGAAGGGGCATAACTGGCTCCACTACTCAAGGCAGCTGTCATGTCTTAAAAGGCATCATGAACCACCAAAGACCCCTGAAGCACTCCCAGTCTCATTTCTGGGGCCTTCCACCACAGGAGTGCACATGATCCACTGTGTCACAATAGATCCACAGTGTGCTGCTTCAGACAAGGTAAAACTCCCACGGGAGCTACCGGGCTGTTTGCACCTATCCAAAGCATGTATTAATCCATTGAACTTTGTGTTTTGTGGGCTTCCCCCACCCCTGTGACCATCACCCAATGGACATCAAAATTGCACCAATTCAGTCTTGTTGCTGAATCCACAAGTGGAAATATCTTCCTACTCTTATCCATTTTTTCTCTTTTTCTCTCTTTCTTCTCCTAACTTCTTCTCAAAACATATTGTGAACCAGACTGAAAAATTTTTACTTCTTTAGTAAGTGCCTTGTTGTATCTAGATAGGTCAAACTTGGCTAAATTCATATTTTCTAAGTGCCTTACTTTGTCTGAATGGATTAAAGCTTGTTAAGTTAGTTTGTCAAGTGCCTTATTTTGTCTGGATGTTGTTTCAAAATTTACCAAGTACCTTATTATACCTTAATGTTCTAAAGTTTGCAAGTAAAAGTTTGTTATTGAATTTCCTAATAATTTTGTTGTTTCTTCCATGCATCACTCAGAGTGAAAAAACAACCTTCCCCTAAACCTGCCAAGCAGACTGGGGCAAACCCAGGGATTTGTGAGCTAGTTTGAGGTGTTTCTTTTTAACACAGATGACCTACCTAGATGACAGTGTGCACTCCTGGGTTCTCTTAATTTTTCATTCACGGCTCAAGATTATGAATTTACCCTTCTACTCAACACTGGTGAGATTCCACATCAAATCCTGCGTTCAATTTTGGCCTCCTCACTACAAGAAGGACATCTGGAGTGTGTCCAGAGAAGAGCAATGAAGCTGGTGAAGGGTCTGGAGCACAAGTCTTATGAGGAATGGTTGAGGAAGCTGGGGTTGTTCACCCTGGAAAAAAGAAGGCTCAGGGGAGACCTTATCACTCTCTACAGCTACCAGAAAGGAGGATGTAGCTGGGGATACGGGGAGGGAGGATGGTCTCCCAGGTAACAAGCATGAGGACAGAAAGAAATATCCTCAAGCTGCACCAAGGGAAGTTTAGATTAAATATTAGGAAATTTTTTTTCACTGAAAGGGTGGTCAAGGGGGGAGCAGGTTGCCCAGGAAAGTAGTTGTCACCATCCATGCTAGTGTTCAAAAAACACGTTCTCTTCAATAAACAAAAAAAACCCTGTTAACAGTCCAGCTGTGACTTATGTCCATTTCTTTCACTGATCACTGCAATGTACCCAAATTTAATTATATTTGCCTTTTTTGAGAAAGAAGTAAGCCCCAGACTTCAAAACAAACTCTTATTTTTGACACATCTTCCTCCTCACATGACCATCACTTTGCTTGTCCTGTTGTCCATTAAGACATGCATGTCTCAAAAATTTCCACTTTCCATCCTCCTTAAATAATACTCTTCTAGCAGCCTAAACAGAGTGTGCCAAAACAGCATACTGTCACTACAACAAACCAAACCCCTTTCTATCACATCAAGAAACAGTTTGTAAACTTATGGCAAGACAGGACACATTAATCTGTTGAATATGTTATATGTTCATATGTTAATATGAATATGTTTCAAGCTTGAAAAACAGAAAATTCATCCCGAATAAATATAGGAAACATTAGATGACAAAATACAGAAAGTGATGTTCTAAGCCAGGAGCAGTAATTCATCTTTGCCTGTTAAGAGTCAAAGAAAGAACATGGATAGTTACTATATATTCTTAATCAATTTACCCTATAATTTAGTGAGGACCTGATTTTTGGTAATGAAAAATGCATTGCAGTGTCTACATGCAGTTCACACTTCTAGCAGAGCCCTTTGAATTTCAAAAGTCACGGCAGAGCTTTCTGTAAGGGAAGCTTTTCAGAGACGTGCTTCGAGGAAAGAGCTGAAAGTAATATGATACATGGAAGGGTAATGCCAGAACAGTCCAGAGTGACAGGTAAATGCTTTCAGGGAAAGTGGTGAGCAGCAGGTCTAGTTGCAGAGAAAAATGAATGCATCACATTGTTTTATGTTGTGGCTTGCTCAAAGATGTTGTGCAGTGTGAAGAAACATTATGCCAAAAAGAAATTCTGTATGTCCTCCATGAACCTGTATGAGTTATATGTGACATCTTTGCTTATTACATATTCCATGCAAACATTAATATATCTGATACATACATGATACTGTAGACATCTACTATAGTGTACTAAAAATAGTTAGTAACTATAGTTACTAAAAAAGTAACATTTTCTACTGTGCCCTGCTTCTGCAAGCAAAGAGTTCAGAATCTGGGCTGATTACAGTGACCCCTCCACTTCAAGAAGCCTATCTCCTGAATACAGCAACAATGCTCTTCACCCCAAATACTTCAGCAACTTTGTTAAAATGAAGCATTGTGTAATAACTATATAACTATACCACATCCTGTAAAACCATTGATAACCATGGATTCCCATTTCTTTTAGAAGAATAAAGGTGAGAATTGGATTCTTTAACAAATGAGAAAAATATGTGATTCACATGTAACTGAATTCTAAGCTTCTTTTCTGAAAACAAGGGTAAATAATGCAATGAACTAATTCATGCAAGAAGAGGCAAAGAATGCTAATAGAATTTATTCATTAAAAAATTACAAAACACTTTTAGAACTTTTCCACTTTCAAAAATAATTTAAAGTACAATGATGGAGATTTTCCTAGTAGTATGTGGTTTCCATAAATATTTTGAACACTCTTCTTTTCCTCTCAAAGTTTTTTAATCATTATGGTTATAAAGCCAAAATTTAGTTTCTCAGAAGGCCAAATTAAAACCTTTTGATGGCTGAAAGTTGGCATATGTGATACTAGCTTTGTTCAAGATACTGTGCTTTGTTCAAGTCCTCAGCCAGCTTGGGAACTTGTATTATTTTCATCATTCATCTACAAACTGCAGTAAAAAATACAAACAAACAACCCAAAAGTCATAACCCCACCTACCCCTCCCCCTGCCCCCCAAATCCTCAATCAAACCACTGCCACCAACCACAAAAAAATCCCAAAAAACCTAACAAAACAAATTCAGGGTTCATAGTGCCAAATAGTCTACAGACATAAGGAATTTACAATTCTGTTAAATGAAAGTGACTTCCCATGGTTTGCCCAACCTGAAACGTCAGTAAGGCTGTTTTACCACAGAGGTCAACAAAAACAGAAATAAGTCAGTAATGGAGTGCAGGAGATGCTTTGATTGAAAGGTCCTGCTGCTGCATGCAGGTTGGTGAATAGCTGACTTCAGAGTACATAACTGAATTAACAAAAAATTCAAAAAAGTTAATGCAGTTTGCACACAGAACACAACAGCCCTGAGATGCAGATTTCAGAGACATATACAAGTTCTAAGAATACTGATGGGACAATAACACAAATGGAAAGAAAATAAAAAAAAATTTTCCCTTTCTTGGTGTTCCCTGCATTGCATTCTCACTGAAGCAGCAATTCACAGCCTCATGCATGAAGTAATACTGGTAGCAGTCAATAGACACTGATCTGTGAGCTTTTTAATAGAACCAGGACTACATAAACTCCAAACTGATTTATGTCTGAGACAGCGTTGGTCCAGACAGTGCCTTAATCCAGACAAGATGCACCACTTCAGACCTCTGTCTTATCTGCAGGCCAAGCTTGACTTCCACTGTCATAGTCAACAAAATTTTCTTCCACTACTCCATTGAGCTGTCACTGTATATTCTTATGGCTTCATTTACCTGTTTTCTGTGATAAAAATATAGTATTGCCCTCAAAAAACTAGAGGAATTTTTAAAAGTAGGCATTACATAGAAGAAACATTATTCCAGCTGTGGGTTCATGTAAGAAGTTCCTCTGAACTAACACAGATGTCTGTGAACCAACTGGACAGACTCACTTTGCAATCAGAGAAACAAGCAGTGTGTTGCATGGTTTGACTTACCCTAAGCAAGGCTGCTAAAGCAGGTCAGATAAACAGGTATCTTACTGAGCCATGATTACACCTAAGGACTCCTAAGGGCTGTTGAGAGAGTCCAGAACAACTAACACAAATATGGCCATCTAAATTAATCTTAGAGGTATTTGCTTGTGTGTTGCATATGCTATTTGCACCTGTATATATGATCTTGGAATGCCACATGGATGCTTCCTCCTCTGTCATCTAGGAATGCAAAGGAATCAACATGCACAAAAATTTGGCAAAGGTTAAGACTGTTTAATTTTATTCAGTATATTCGAATCTCAGATCCAAGAATCTGTAAGGAAATATGATTAGTTCCTGACACTGTAGTCTAATCAAGCAGATGAATAAAGATGTTGAAGTCAATGTATTTCTCACATAATCAACCACTCAAAACCAGTACTTGTTGCAATTTGCGTGCCCGCTTACCACAGAACTTGCACTGGAATTGAGAAAATAATCTAAAATTTCTTCTTCTTCCCCTCTCAGGCTCAGGAACTTAGAGCTGTAAAATGGGAATTCAGTTGGTGTGAAGTGTGATAATATAGCGTTACAAATATCAAGACTGCTTAATTCTTCTGTTATTCTCAACATCCAGTCTTCTCAGGACTCACTACCTAAGGAATGACAATTTTGTCATGTAGAACTGTTCTTAAAATTAAGACTGGCTGCTAATTGCATGTAATTCAATTAAGCCTTCCTTCAATCCCCATGTTGTTTTGATACACATATCACCCAAAAAGAAGATCGCTACTTGGAAACACTTGTTTTACCTATGTGGCAAATCTTCTGCAAGTCCGTTGTTCAGTGGTCTCCTCTTAACAGAATCCCATAAAAGATTTAATGCACAATATCTTCAATGAGCGCCTTTACAATTACAAATATAGATTGATTTATTTGCTTATTAAAGCCTATGAACATTTACTGTAAGTAAACAATGAGCCAGACACCCAAAACAATGGTTCCACTGACTTAGTTAAGTGTTTTAGAACCATTTCTTGATTTAAAACTACTTCTTACAGCAACAAAAGAAAATCATATTCTTTTGAAGAACTTGCAAAAGATTACTCTAATTTTTGCATTCTGTAAACAGGCACTATTTAATCTGTTTAAAATTAAACTCTGAAGATCAATCAGATAGGCTTTTGAAGGGCTCAGACACAGCAAGTAGTTTAGCGTTGTATTTGCAAGACAAACAGCTAGTTGTTTAGCCACACAGATATCATTTAGCCCATAACTTAAACAATCACTGATAAATTTTTTTTTATGAAAAGATGCTATCAGCAAAACAAACATAGTATTTCGTACTACTTCAAAGCTTATTTATAATGTGTTTAGAAATATTCAGTGGAAACAGGAAAATAATGTCTTGATTTTCTAAACTTACAACATCTGCTTTTACTTACTTGAAGCATTGTCAAGTTCCCCAGATTTCAAATGGGTAGCTTTTCTTTTGTCTGGTCTCAAATTTGAAAGTGTTCACATTATTTTTTTTACCCCACACAATTTTCTATTTTTCATTTAAGAAAATTCAGTCATATGAACATCTCTGCAGCCTTTTAACAGTGGCAAATAATAGTTAGAATAACTTAACATTTTGAATAAGGGCATTAGAAACCTGTTAGAAACTACCCTTCTTCAGAAGACTTGAATTACCACATCTTTATAATTTCCCAATATACGCATGTAACTAACTCTTTTTAACCAGGTATCATGCTATTTTTTTATACTACTGTCTCCTAGCCAGGAATAAACTGCAGAAAGCACTATTTGCAATACATGCAGTTCTTTTCAGTGGCTTGGCTTGTGGGAGTGACTAGAACCTGCAACAAGCAAAGGGCTTCTCCCCTGTAAATCCTTTCTCATAGACAGGAAAAGGCTTAATCTAGCCAATAAGATGTAACAAATGCATCTTAATGACTTTTAATGGCTTACCATGACCTGTTTGAAGATGCACTATTATATATAGCTTTATTTATTCTCCTTCACTATGTAAAATTAAAGCTGTTGGGGATTTACTGAGAAGTGATATTCAAAGCCTTTAAGCATGCTACCATATACTATTTGATTAATACACAGCAACATCATAAATAACTTCCTCTACTTGCTGAGAGGTAGACAACCTATTCCTGTTCATGAGTTACTTTCTGGCTGCACCTAGCTTAATAAGCTGGATGCCTAATGCAGAGCATTTTATGCGACTGGGTACCTTGGCCTCCTGATCACCAGGATCAGGCTGATCAACTACTGTATGGTCTGGCTCCCATCTGGCCTCATAATCAGGCTTCCGTCCCATCAATCAATAGCACCTGGGGGGACACGAGAAAAGAGCTGGTGGAAATCTGGGACTCAGCCCACTGTTGGAATATGTGGGTGCAGGGTGAGGCAGAAGGCTTAGTTTGTTGCTTGAGTTTTGCTGCAACATGAGATGAGGTCAGCCTTGGACATGCCCAGACCCTTGAGGCTGGAAATGCTTCCAGGTCTACTACCCTAAACATAGCTTCTGTGTGCCTGATATGCAAAGCCAGTGAAGACAGAAAGATTTTCTGCAGAGTCCTTGAAAAAAAACCAAAACCAACAAAAGTATGTTTGCTCTGACTGTAAACAGCTAAACAGCACTGATGCTTCTTTTCTCATTCCATAATGATATAGGCTCAGTTTTAATTATAATTTTCCTTTTAAAACCATTATTTTTCATACCTATCTCTGGAACAGCCATGGGGTTTGCCAGTGGCAGCACGGTACATGCAGAAATGCAGACTGTAGCATATTTCCTTACAGTGGAGGTGGAATTAGACATCACAGATCTGCCCATCTCAGGCTGAATTAATGTGTACTAAGTGATTTTATAACAAATTCAAATCTGCACCCCAAATTCTCTTTTTCAAACAGTATTTAAAGGTTTACTTACACTGGATTCCTTTAATCTAAACCAAATCTATGACATATTTGGACCATATTTAAAAACACTTTGGCAAAAAATGTTTTTCAGTTTTATTTTACAAGTATTTACTTAATTATTGCCAAACACTAGTTCATTTAGAAACACTTGTGCAAAGTTCTAGGCAGAATTTTTACACATGTATGTACCAATGGGTAAATTTAATACTTTTGGTGCATGGGTTACCAGATTACAATGGTAGATATTTACCTGAACACAAAAAATTTTAAATGGAAAGTCCCTAACATGGGATCACAGTGATTTGAGACCTAGATCCCCACAGCAATTTACAGTCAGATCCTCAAGAAAGCATTTTAAAGGGTTGCTGCCATTTGAGTACTGTTACCTTAAGTGACTGTCAAGGGAATCTCTGGCCTCTGTAAAGGAAGATATGGAAAAGGAAATTAAAAACTTAGATTCTCAGAAATGTTTTATACTTTCTGTTCAAGACACCTAAACAACACATGCAAGAATATAAAGTTTGGTGTGTTACATGCTACATATGAAGATGAAGTCCGTTTTTCTGCATCCTCTATATGTGATGTTTTAAGATCTTCTATTGCCCACCTATCCACGGACTTTGGTTCTCTAAGATATGGTGCTACAAGGGATATTTATCTTCACGTGACAAAAAAAAAATGTCCTTTGCTATCTTTTTAAGGGTGTCAAAATACTCAACAAAAACTTCTTAAAGCAGAGAAAACAGCTCATTAACTGAAATAGGCATTTTATATACCATAGGTGTTGCCAGGAGCAGCAGTGATTCTCCAGGTTTAACAACACACAGCATACTACTTTGCCAAGTCAGTACTGACCTTTAAAAACTCACCCCACTTTGATACTATTAATCAGCCTTCTTGTTCCTCAAGGAAACTAAAGGTGTGGACTTTCACAGGCAGGAATATAATGCAAAAGGTTTAAGGAATGGAGATAACTTGGGTATCATGAAGATAAATTATTGAGTTCTAAGCTTAAGTGAAACTAATGGGCACAGCTCAAAACTGTTAAAGCGTCAGTGTATGATGACGCCTCCTTGTGCCATGCATTTCTGGGGGGACTAGCACCTGGAGCTGCCATTAAAGATTCCTGGATCACAACCTCAGCTGCTCACTGCCAAAAGCACAACTCCGATTTCATCACCTGGCCCCATGAATCACTCTCTGCATTGGTCCATGCAGAGGAGAGTGAGAAGGTGGGAGCTTAAGAAAATGTTGCATCCAGCAGAACAGTGAAGACAGAAGTAGAAGCCAAGAGAGAGTGGGTAAAGGGTAAGATGCAGAGCACAGTTTACCTCAGCTTTGAAAAAACTTTGACTTCATTAAAGGGTGGAATGATCAACCATAAGAAACTTCTCTACCAGGCAATTTGTGGAATATACCTTTTAAAAACCCCATGATCTTTATGATCAACCTTGAAAAATGCTTTACAGTAGAAACAAACCAGTTTTTCTATGGTATTCTCCTCCTAAAACTTTCTTTCTCTCCCACCTGTACCCAATGTTCCATTCTAACTGGCTGTACACATGCTAAAAGATACAAAGCAGAAGAGCAGCTTAACTAACAAGAGGAGGCAAAGTCCAACTTTAGGTCCTCTGCATTTTTTATTAGACAAGCCTCTGTAGTAAATAAGCCATGTAAATGTATGTGAACAAACTACGTAGTCTCCATCATTTGTTTGTTCATTGTGTGTAAGAAAGAGGATGCCTGATCACTACTGTCACCAACTGCTTGTGGCTGGCTGAGTTCAAGAATTAATCACCTGATCATCCTTTCAGTGAAAACAAAATTCTCCGGATAGCAAGAACCTTTTGATTTTGGGTTACTCAAATTCTTTGTTGGTAAAAATCAAAGCTCAGTTTTTACTCAGAACAAGCATAAGCTTGCTCTTTTACTCAGATTTTACTCAGAATAAGCAACTGATTATTTTCCATGCTTATGTTTGATATTTCTATAAACCTTGCTTCTCTTATACTGGTATCACAATAACAGAAACATTAATAATTCACACTAAGGTCTGTATTTGGGGCTTCTCTCAGGTTCAACTCAAAAGTTTAAATCACGAGTAAACGTTCTTCTGCCAAATCTGTTGCTCCCTATTCCCTACCCCCTGCTACACAAAGCTAAAAGACAGAATTAATTTTTAAAATAAAATAAACAAAATATTTGGTCACTTAGTTTCATTTTTGTCTGGCATTGATATCTTGTGGGTACTACATCAAGCCATGAAAAATAAATAAGAGAGCTGAACTTTTCAAACACTGCCAATGAACTTTTTTCCAGTTCAGTGAGGTTAACAAGCCTTTTAATTTACAAATTCATAAGAATAGGATTATATTTGGTTAATAGATTCTTTATTATACTCATTGAAGTCTTACTGCCAGAAATAGAAATTAGTTCCTCATGACATAAAAGGTCAAGATTAGTTTTAATTAACAGAAAAGTCCCAGACTTCAGACATCTACAGCTAATTACAGCAACTGAATGTACAAGCCAAAGAGCTGTGAGTTTGCAAATCCCTGAACAAATGCTTGGACTTCAGCATGTCAGATGGTCCAGAGAATCCATTCATGCAAGTTAAAAACATGCACAAGTAATATACAGGACTGGGAACAAGTAAATCCATTATTTCATTTTGGGATAAATGCAAATAAATTTCAGATTCTTCACAAATATCTTGTACTGCAGAAAAGTTGCTCTGTTGATTGTCTGCTTCAAACTTTCAGACCCAAACTATATAGAATTGCACTCAATATTAGTTTTATTCTACATTTACTATGCCTTGTAAGAAATGTGTTACACATGCATCAACTGAAAACAAGGAAATAAGTCAGGAATTTGCAAAAAAAAACCCAGTCTTTTTCTTTTTGGGTGGCAAGCACAAGATCTGCAATGCCTTATTGAAACATCAAGGCAGTAAACAATGAAAACATAAAAAAGTAGGAAGTTTTCCATCAATTTTTTTTCTTGCTATGTGAACCCAGAGGAAGAATTTAACCTGCTGAACATTCCAATTATTTCCTCACGCTCAGAGTAGCATTGCTTAGTGCAGCAAGCTGTAGTTCTCCTTTGCACAGCTACTTGTAGAGAAAATGTTTTATTAAGGGAACGTTCAAAGTGACAGGGTCAGTATGCACAACTTCCACTTCTTCTGTATGCTTTTCTAAATGTCAAATCAAAACATGGCAATGCGATTAAATACATTGGTAACCACAGTTTTATTATAACTGCCTTATAAATCATGCTATAGCTAATTAATCTAATTAACAGTCCTATGTCCCAGATACATTACAGGAACAAACCAAATCAATCCAGCCTTGAAGAAACCACTAATATGTCTCAGACACCAATCCTGGATTTGTTGAACATTCATTGAATATCGACCTGCTGTGAAAATATTACAATACCTGCTGCTTTTATGGGACTGGATTTTGCTTGCCTGTTTTCCCCTTTAAAAAAAATTCAGGAACACAGAAGTCAATGCTATAAACCAAAGATATTTTGCTAGCAGCTTAGCATTTCAGAGATAAGTGCTTAAACTGAAACGTTTATAAGTTTAAAGATTCACAGGTTGAAAATTTAGTATTTTTCTGCTATGTATCTTTCTCATCTGTCCAAATTTAAACACTGGTACACAAATACAACCACACTAAGTCCCTTGAAACTCAGGCTGAAAAGTATCACATTTTCAGAAGGTAAATAAAGAGAATGTTGAAGCAGAGCAGAGTTTCTAATGAGTTAATGTAAAAAAAACTCATGCAAAAGCAATCCGCATCAAAGCTAGCAGGCAATGCCCTGACAGTCATCCATCAAACCAAAAGTCCCCTTAATAAATGCCAATTATAGGGCAAATATGCACAAACGCGGATAGCATAAGCCATGGGATCATTTCCTTCCAAGAAAATTAGTGACCAACAAAACACCCATGCAGCCTGCCCTACAGCAACACTCACTCCTGACCGGAATACTAACTACTATTATTATTTAACTCCTTTTACTTTATTTTGTACTTTTGCAAGAATTCAGAGCCACACAGAATTTTGTTTGGGGTTATACAAATTCCTTCGCAATTTGTATAGAAGTCTAACATAACTTTTTAAAAGCCATGACATGCCTATAATGTATACAGAGTCTCTGACTTCCGCCGTAAGCGAGCCTTTTTCCTAACTTAATCATACTCAAATTTCACCCCTTTTAAAGATCCTGATTCAAAAATGCTCACTCATTCTCCACAGTCCACAAATTTATACCATCTCTTCCTGTGGTATTATATGTGCATAAATTAAAAAAGAATGGTCTTGTATAGGGACTGAAAACAGAACATTCCAAGTCCCCATCCCCCAAATCTAACTTCAATTTATCAAGGAAATGTTTGATACAAACACACATTCTTATAAAATTATTGTTTTGTGTATGAATAGGTTGTTTCGAATTTGAGCAGAATTACGTTACCCAAACCTAAAAACAATTAATTTTACAGCATGATGAAGTCAAACAATAATAAAAGCTTCTCTGCTGTTACATTTATATAGCCTCTGATTAATTTTATCCCCTTTTGCTAACATCTTCTGCATATCACACCTGACCGATATTTTTGGTCTCCCAAAAGCAGGTTTTTTAGATTTATTGTATCTGATATACAGTAAACAGAAAAGTAACATGTTTTGTCATATGGAGTGTCAGAGGTAACAGCTGAGAGTTAAGAAAAAAACTTTACGCTGATGAGACAAAGAAGCTTTGAAAGCAATATTTAATACTAGTATCATGTCAGAGAAAATAATTTTTTTCATCTAAAATAACTCACATTGCTATATTCATAGAAACAGACTAGAAAATGCTGCACTAGTCCTAGTCTGATGTCTTATCTAATTAACCTCTAAAGTGACACCTTCCATCACACAGACTAACCTGTGCTATATTCATTTATTTCCATCTTACCTAAAATTATGATGAATGGTTAGAGCTCTATTCAATTATTGAAAATGTGCAAAGAAACAGAAACAATGAAACTGGCAAAGTGCTCTGCATTCTTAGGAACAATTTAGGCTAATTAGCATCAACTTCTCCCCCATTCATCATACCCCTTTAGAAATATAAACAAACTGTCAGCTCTAACCTAACAAACAGATCACTGAGCTACTTAACACAAATTATTCTTACATGAAAAGCTCCTTCTCAGGCAATATTCTCCTCAAGGGCATCTGGGAAGTTGAGCTATTAAAATTGAAGACATATGTTTCAGTCAAATTTAACTCCCAGATTGTACTGATCGCTGTTGTGACAGTTTTCCATCAGCATGCTGCTGCTGGCAAAGTACTACATATTTTAAACAAAGCAATGCAACAATAGACTTCAATGATGCATGTTCATTTAGTATAATATCAATACCACCCAATTAGCACCCTACACCTAGAAATGGAGCTACTTAAAATTATTGCTTAGGTAGAACTTGAATCTCAGATTTCATTTGGGGTTTCTTTTAGAATTACACGTCCTGTATGTTCCTGCGAGCTTGCAGAAGGCAGTAGCTATGCCACTGTCAGATATGACAATAGTTTAAATCAAGCTGCAAAGGTGATGTTCTGAAAAGGCCATAGAGGGGAGTGCTGCTGTCACTCCTGGGTTTTAACTCAAAATCCTCCACAGATGCCACAGACAAAGGGACAGCTCTAAGCTAAAGGAAAACAGGAAGGTTTCCAGAGCTGAATACTTCCTGAATACAGCAAGCCATGTGCTATGTTGGCAGTCAAAATGATAATGAAATATACTTCCTTTCCTTTCTCCAAAATGCAAAAGGAACTAAATTTGTCCCCAACTCCATACCTGACTAAAAGGCTTTTGTGCTAAAGCTAAGACTTTTTCATTAGTTTGTTAATATACTCATTATCTGGTAAAAGGAAGAAGTAAACACTGGCTGGGACTTTCTTGTCTCACAGGCATTTGAGATTTTGCGCATATATAAGGATATGCCTTTTCCAGTAAGAACTTCAAAACTGGGAAATATTATCCACTATTTTTTAGAACAAATATAATTTGGAAATTCCAGAGATATCAGAAATAATCAGTGTTGAAAAATTATTTTTTGAGTTGTTTTTCTTTTCAATCTGTAAGAAAATTCTTACTTATTGGCTTTGTTCCCTTTAAACAGCAAAATTTATAATAAGAATTTCATGGATTAAAGATTAAGAATTTCCCATCCTTTCTCCTTCGATTTTCTCTCATTTCTCTCCTTTGCTATTTCATTCTGGCTCTAAATTTGTCTTGCAAGAAACAGTATTACATGTTGTAACTCACCTTTTTTTTTCCCATCTCTTCCTTCTGTAGGAGGTAATGAAACCAAGCAGTATCAGCATGGTTGCTGATTTGCACAGAAAGGAGTTGTCTGAATTTCATTTTGTTTCATCCTTGGGTGACAGGAGGAAGGCGGATCATCTAACTTCCTAATTTCCTCACTGCTGGTTGCACATACATTTTCCCCTTGGATACAGAACTTCCAAGGCCTGGAGTATATAACATGGCTGGAGCCAGAAGGTCCCCAATCATGTCTGTGGTGATGCATTTCTTACCAAGAACAGAAAAACACTTTCTGAGTTAACACAGTGCAAGCACGTGTGTCTTCTTGCTTCTGAAGAAAAGGATCTTGCATTATGACATGACAGCCACCTCGAAAAGCATTTTAAACATTAGTGCTGACCAGAGAGTCTGATCCTAGAAGCTTTATGCAAACAGATTGATGAGACTTGAAAGTAAGCACCTAATCCTTGGCTCTTGCTCATCTTCTCTGAAATGATCTCACAGCTATGAGCTTTATTGACACATAGAAGTGGTAATGTAGTTCATGTTTATCACAACAGAATGAAGAGAGGTTTTACAGCAGACAGACTAAAAACCTATTTCAGCCATCATCTGGATTTCTTCACACTAGAAGACAAAAAATGCCAGAGAAAAATCTGAAAGGTGACCTCACACAAACCAGGGGGAATTAAAGATTCAGGACAAGGACATTTCTGACAAGTCAAGAAAGACAGAGTACTGCTTCAGCAACTTCATTAGGACCAGGATATTAAAAGGCTGGCTTAAGGTGACTCATTCATCCTTCAGTTAACCAACAAAAGAAGCACCTCAATCTCATCAAATATATCAACCCAAAGAAAATGTATATTAATGAAAACTGACCTCTAACTTACAAGTGAAGTACAGTGTTTTAGGGTTGTACTCAGTTCCTATAACTTTCTGGTGTTGTTTGCAAAATCCACTTCAAGAAAACATTAATTACTCTACTCTAGAAACAAGGTCATTAAGTTAGATTCAAATGGACAAAGCACCACTGAACACTTCTTGGGCATTAGAGCAGGAACTGGAGGTAAATTGCAGACACAGCAAGGAGAATGTCCCTACAAAAGCCAGAAGTTTTCCCTCGGTTATGAAAAAGGATTTTCATAGGTGGGATTGCTTTTCAGTTTGCTTTTTTTTTTTTTTTTTTTTTTTTGTACAGGACAGTCTCAGAGGATATAAAACACCAGCTCTCTTTGCTACATTGTTGAAAGAACGCATAGGATATGGAGTATGCTACCTAAATATGGAACTGCATATTTCAGTTGGCCTATTTTTTCTCTTGGTTCAGCCGTTAAAAAAGATATTTTTCATATATGTATCTAAAGAGCATCTAACACACACGAATACACAGATTTCATCTCAGTTTCAACTGTTCTCTCAACAGCAACAGATCTGTCCTAATTTTTAAGAAGCTGTATCCTATGAACATTACTACCTTAGAGAGAAATAAAATAAATACCAATCCACATCTGTGGAAATTACTTCCAAGCTGGCATCAGACTTTTACTGAGCTATGATGAAGGCCAGAGAAAGCTGAATACTGTATTTTTACCATAAAGTTATATAGATCAAATGTTCAGCATTCAAGAGCTAGTTTATTATTTACACTGAACTGTTCTCACATAGTTGTTACTTAATTTTTAAGTGTTTTCTGTCGGTTCAGAAATGTTTTCTTCCTGGTTGCAGTCTCTTTTTAAGGCATAGCGACAAGTAATAGAAGCAGACAGGAAGTAGGGGTTGTTGCTCTCCAGAGGATGATTAAGCAAGTCAGCACAAATTCCCTGAAGTTCCCACAAACAGGCTCTTATGTAACAACATATGTTTTCAAAGATATTTTCTCTGAGCAGTGGAGAGTCTTCATGGGAAAAATATAAGCTAGCTTTATAATAAACACTGTGGAGCATGAAATAACTATAAAAAGCACTATAAATGAAGTCAATTATTAGATACTGAAAATCCCACAGCAGATGATTCTCATTTACATTTCTCAAAATTAACCTTGGTCAATAAAGTATCTAGGTCCTGCAGTCCCTTGCTTATGCAAACAAAACATATTATGGGTTCCTTGGAACATCACCTGCAATGCTCTGGGATGAGTTCAGATAATGGTTTTAATGCAAGCAGTCCAGATAATTTCAGTAGATTTTTTCTGTGAAGAAAGCAGGATCCATCCTTTTCCTCTCACTTATGTATATAGAGCAGAAATTCTTTAAACTTGAGAAAACTTTTAAAAAAAAAATCCTTAACATTTACCTTGCATTAGACCATCCCAGTATATACTGTCTTTAGATTATTCACTACAGCTGTGGACTGGTTAAAGCCATTCAGCATTGCATACTTTTTATTCTTTAAAAAATTAATATTTTTTTGGCCTCTTTAATTTTAAAGAAAACGGACACATTTTATTACAAGAATTTCAAGCTTATAGGAGTGGTTATTTACCTTCATGTGAGAAAAAGATTTGACTACCTAGAATTAGATATGAGGACAGACTGCTATGTAGTCTGATTTTTCTACCAATAATTAAAAATTCGGGGACATAAATATCAAAAAAGTGAGCAAAGAACACAGCACAATAGATTAATTTTTCAAGTTACTTATGATTTCACTGCCCATTTACAAAAGATTTGATGTTGCAAAGGTAGAAAAGCTAGGTCAACCAAAAATAGCAAAGTTGACTATGGTCTCTCAAAGCAGAACCTCAAGCTGTGCTGCAGCAGAACATCTTCTATGTTCTGAAAGCCTGCTACCAGTAAGTCTGATTCCTGTGAACCATACCATGCATTTTATTTTCACACTATGTGGACAAAATCTTAGTATTCTCTGTGTCAAACACATTGCCCAAATATACAAAATCACACATATCTTATCCTGCAATTCCTAAAATACATAAGTTAAATTTTGACATGAAAAGAACATCTAGTCACAAAAGGACTGGATGCTCTTAACATTTTATCAACACTCCTGTCATATATGGATTTTAAAGCTTTTGTTCACCTGTTGATCCCAGACATGGCAGAGCCAGATAACACAGGGGCATGCCCAAAGAAAGCAGTCGTTTTCGCCTTTGCAAAACCTATATGGGCCCAATGGAAAAGTTCACCGTATCTCACCTATCTCACAATGGCACTGAAGTGAAAAAATTGAGCTAAAATCCAATGATCTTCTCACATCCATACGCTACATCTTCTCAATAGTCAAATATTTTGAAGAAATATACTTTTAATAATTTACTAGTCCTGTTTAGCTGGGGTTTCATTGTGTTGGTGCACACCTATGCCTGCATGGTTAAGAGTGGGAATTCACTTTGTGTGACACCTACCAACTGAAAAAGAAATCATGTAGGTGCTTAGATCATTTTTCTGGTCAAACAGGATAATTCCTTCTATTCTATTCTATTCTATTCTATTCTATTCTATTCTATTCTATTCTATTCTATTCTATTCTATTCTAGTGTAGTCTGCTGTTAAAGAACCCAGGTGATAAAGACTTTTCTCCACTTCCTTCTTTCGCAGCTTGTTGATCTCACTGCTTCAAAGTAATACCAAAAGTAATTCTTCAAGCACCATGTTTCATTTTCAGCTCTTCTTCCCTCATACAAGTGTTACTTTTACTCCATAACCAATTATTATTCAGTACCAAACAATGCCTAAAACAGGCCCGATGAGGATTATCACAATAGATATTAAAAGGTATTTTAATTTATCAATTTCACTCTAAAAGTTTGAGCAAAATAAAAAATAGCAAATGATTGAGTCACTAGAGCAGAAGCCAACAATTGCTGTATCACCCTGTTCTGAGTAGGATTTTGATCTCAGTTAAGTGACTTCAAGAAAGTTACACAATGAAACTTGTAAGCGAGAAATTGAGAGAACAACATGCCATTTTGTTGATTTGAGCTACTCCTAAGAAGAGTTCACAAAGGCAAGAATTGTATCTCCAAAGCATGTATAAGTAATTGCATTCTAACAGCTTTAAAAATGAAAAAGTAAAAGAAAACTAGGCTTCGAACTGGCCTAGGGAGGAAAACTGAGACAACAACTGCTACTGATTTAAAAACAAACTTTCAAAGATACATACAAAAAAGACAAAAAGACAAAAAAAAAAAAAATAAAGCCCAGCCTTGGATGATAAGTCGCAAGGTATGGTAAGAGAGATTACTTGTTTCATTCAGTTGTGCACAATTTTTTTGTGCTTCCTTAATATACATATTTTCCGAGAAGGGTAATTGCAAAGGGATCATAAAATAGATAATCCAAACTGTTTCCCCATCATCTCTTAGATCCGCTTTAGTACAGCCCCTAATACAGAATTCAGAATAAAAATTCAAATTTAAAAAAAAATTTCCCTCTTAATCCTAATGAGGCAATCCAGAGCTGAAAATCTATGCCTTTCAGGTCACATGAGCCTCTGAGGACAACAGATGGAAGCACTGTAGTTAATGGAAGCATCAGGAGAATCCTAAAAGCTGCTAGAGCATTCCTGCTCTTTGGTCAGGAACTGCAGACCTGCCAAAAACAGCAGTCAGGAACTGACCAACTAGCAACTTGTGCAAATGTTTTCCTGGCTATAAGAATCCAAATTTTCAGGGCACTTCAGCTCCCGAGTTGGACCTAAATAACTTGAAAAAGTATCCTTTCCCCCCACTAAATTTTGAAAAAGCCATGCATGGCAAAGAAGCCTTAGGCCAGCTTCTGGACTAAAAATTGTTTTTGCATTTTAAAAAGAAAACTGCAGCTCAATGGGAGCAGGGAAGCTTGGCTTGGCCAGAGCCTATTTACAAATGCACCCCAGTTGATAGATGTTCTTTGGACAAAAGAAATTTCTGCTCATGCATTAAAGGGCTATCTAATGGATATGGAAGCAAAGGGGAACCTTCCTGTCACCTTCACCTAAGTGCTGCATCAAACCAAACTGTCAAATGATTCAATGATTGTTCCCAAAATTTCAGACCTTATATTGGCACCAATGGACTCCTGCAGCTTTGTGTACCCAAAGGGAGACTCTGAGTAAATCCACAGAAGTTTTTGCTTCTAAGCCTGTAAACTGGCTATTAACAGATCTTTGCATGCATGTAGTGATTCATTTAAGGGGTAATTGAAGCACTTTGGGTGGCGAATGATGGTTTAAAAATTGGTTAATCGAATAGTATTAGTTAAGAACCATATAGCTACCGAGGAACTTCAGGTGCTTTTGGCACTAAGCATCAGCAGAAGGAAGATGCTAAAATTTGTGTTTTCAGATTAGGTCAAGTGATGGATGAAGCAGTAGAAGGACTCTAAGTAAACGTATCTTATTTTGTCTCAGACATTTTTCTCATTTAAAACCTGCCTTACAAGCAGGGATCATAAAGCTTAAAAAAAAGCCACTCAACAGCCCTGATAACCTTTATTTCCACATGGTCCAATTATGAAAACAGTTCCCAAAGTCACTGGAATGCAAAATTACAGACCACTAGCAGAAAAAAGTAGTCCTGAAAAACTGGACAAGTGCACAGCCTCCAGCAAGCTGTCTTCACTACTTAAGGTTCTAATAATACGAAGACCTGAGGCAGATTAAGTGGAAAACAACACTCTGGAAGCCTTAACTCTGAAATGGAAGTAATTGTTAGCCTAAAAACACTTGAACTGTCTCAGAAGAGCTGGGTCTTCAGTTCTGCTCTTCTGTGGAGTATGTACCTCTCATCACCATGACTTAACATATTTTCTTCTGGCATTGTCGCCTTGGCTATTTTAGTGGGCAGAGATCCTATTCACAGTTCTTTTGGGTTACATTTTAGTCAAAGTGTAATTTTGAAAATGCCCATCAAAAGGAAAGATGCAGTACTGTATGTTGCTTTACAGCCTATTTTAGTGACTACAGCAAGTCACTTGTTTCAGGATATGCACCTGAGAACAGAGGAAGTACCACTGAAATGCTGTATTTGAATCAGTTTGAGGTTACTGTTTTGTTTGAGCTTTTTCTCACTGTTACCAGAGGAATGGGCATTTATCCTGGTCTTAATATTGCTTTACTCACCAGATCACCTATGACACTTACAAGGTCTGAAACTGCTGCTTTGAGACTAAATCTATAATGAACATGCTAAGAAATGCTGCATGTTATTGTATTTACACCAAATTCTCTGCTTCATTTGTGCAACTCACACAGGGTTAGGTACGATTTAAATCCTAAAGGTCTGTAGCCCTTAGACTCTATTTGTTTCAAGACAATTTATTTTTAGTATTTCAGCCAAACAGTTCTGGTTTTTTTAAATGTATTTAAAACTATCACATCCAGGCAGGTAAGTGTTAAAAGCAATGAGAAAACAATAGGAGGTTAAAGTATGCAATGCAATAAGAATGTTTAGCATGTCCCGGCACTCCAACTCCCCTCCTCCACCGTTCAGGCATCTAATTGTTTGCTTTTCCTCCTACATACAATAATGAACTGAACTACAATCAAAGTGTGATGACAAATGGTCCCAGGGTTTGCATTCTTTGGAATATATTGGCATTTGTAAACCAAAGAAGAAAGATAGATGTAATCAACCACCCTCTTATAAGAGAAGGATCTGGAAGAGTATGTTGGCAAAATCTTCAAACCACATTAAGCCCTAATTTGAAAGCATGTTTGAAAGGAAGAAAGCAATGCCTCTAATACCAGTTTATTTGTATAACAACAACTAGAAACTGAACTTGCAAGACATATTTTGAAAGATGGAAACAATTAAAATGTATTAGTGATCTAAACAGGCACTGTATTTTAAAAGGAAAGAACTTTAAACAATCAAGGTTACACATATCCACATTTTGTTGACTAATCCTCACCTTCCCTTGATCTCCTAATATTTAGTACTTGTATTACATGGAAACATTGCATCTCTGCTTACAGAAATTCGCAAGAATTGTCTGTACATACTTTTGCCTGTGGAAAAAGAATGGTACAGTACCATAAGAAAAACCCCATCAGCTGCAAGATGGCAATTTTTTTGCCTCCAACATTAAAAACTTGGACCCTTCTATTAAAGAAACCAAGACATAGTGGCAGGTCGCACCATATGGAGTCACTAAATAGTCAGCTCATATCACCAGTAAATAGAAATAGACAAAGTACATTTGGAGAACATGTTATTCACATCTTCCTCTTTTCCCTTCTAGACAAGATACTACTAAGGGACTTAGTAAGGGAGAAGACTTAGCAAGGAAATGAATAATCAAATATTATTTTAAATAGTTGAAAATATTTCATATTTAAGCTAAAATAAGCCTTAAATTAGGGATTAACATAATCTGTATTTTTTGCAGTCATGTTCAAAATGCAGTACTTTAAATTTCTGGATACTGACAACCCCTCCTTAAAAACAAGATAAAGTCATTCCAAAATCCAAACATGAACTCCTAAAAACAGAGACATCTTCATATACTCACTTTTGACCTGCTGCAGTCTTACGAGGTCATCACAGACACATTGAAACTTCAGAAAATATTGTCATAACTTCATAACATGAATCTCCTTTGAAGAGCATCAAAATTGTTGGCATTTATAAGTATCATCATTAGAGCAGTAGCACACAATGAAACACACAGTTCATGCCCACTAAGATGCTATTTCTATCTTTCAGCATTCTTGCTGTTGCTCTAAGTCTTGATGATTTTATGTGCAGCAGAAATGTAGATATAGAGAAGATAAGAGTTGGAGATTTCCCGATTGATTTTTGATCTGTTTTATATGAGGCATGGTTCCAATTATTACTTTTGATGGGAAATTACTTTTAATTCCATATAGAAATGTTTTAAGAGGTTGATTAATACTTGAAAAACCCAAACAAACAAAACCAATGGTGTAATCAGTGCATATCAATCACTACTTTAGAGACTCCAAAAAAAAGAATCTATGTATCAGAATTTTCAAACAAGGTACAGTATAGGTAATGCTTTCCTAGTAGCAGAGTATTTGCATCTTAGGAACAAAATGATGGTAATTACCCATGAAACAGTTTAATCATTCATTAAAGGTTAAATGGTAAAACACTGAAGAAAAAGAACAATAAACTTGATAACTCTAAAAATCGCCATTGATACAGCAAGTGTCAAAGTGAAAGAGGGAATGTTTATGTCAGATACTAAGAAGAAATTCCTTACTGTGAGAGTGGTGAGGCACTGGAACAGGTCGTCAAGAGAAGTTGTGGCTGTCCTATCACTGGAAACATTCAAGACCCGTTTGAATGGGGGTCTCAGCAACTCAGTCTAATGGAAGGGACTAACCCTAACCCTAACCCTTCCAACCAAAACCTTCCAATGATTCTTCAACTTCAAACACACACAAGTAGTACCATCATACTATATCCTATAATATTTATATTGTAATACTGGTCTGGAGCCAATTTTCAGGAAATCCCTGCTTCAGAGGAAGGAAAAATGAATTAGTGAAATAGGATTTCAACAGGCAACAGAGAATCACGACTATCAGGCAACAGGAGAATCCAGAATTCAAAATGTGAATGTCCCCTTTTAAATATCCATTTAAGGAACAAATGTCAGATAGCTCTGCAGCTGTAAATACAATCTCAGCCATTAGAGAAAAAAGAAGATAGTATACACAGAACACATATGTATCATACTTGGCCTTTCTTCCAACCCTGTTTCACATATTTTTGTGACAGCCATTCAAACACCTTAAGTATCAAAGATGGGACTCACAGGATAGAATATGTAAGTTCTGGAAGTAACACATTTGTATCTACTCAGGATTTAATAGCTGCTCAAATTTACTCAGTTGCTACTGAATTCTACTAATAACTGTGCGAGCCACTAGGATGCATATTAACAGATGCACATTCTTGTCCAGAGTTAAGAATAGAAGTTTAGAGGGAAATCATCCAAGTGTAAAAGTATTGCTGGAGAAGGAAGGAAAACTTAAAGAGGAAAACTACAGGATTAAAAGTAAAAGCATGTCAGAATAACAGAGGTGTGTCATCTGCAAGGTTCTGTTAGTAAAAGAATTTCCTTATATAGCTAACATTATAAATAAAAAGCCAAAGTGCAAGTAGTCAGTGCCAGTCAGACTTCAAACTGCAGCGTGCAAGCAGATGCTGTGCAAGGCGATGGCAGTGCATGGGCACTGTGTCTACAGGTGCACGACCACCAAGGCCAGCATCTGGCTGCTTTCCAAACACAAGGCTGAAGTTCCAGGTTTTCAGAGGCAGTGTTCTGGCTCCATCAAGAACACATTTACACTGTAGGTCTTTCAAACACAGAACTAGGGCTTTTTGAAGCCAGAAAATTTGTGGTCTAACACCTACAACATTAGTGACAATATTTGAAAGTAATAATTTCTATGAGTGTTTATAATATTTTCATAATTACTATGAATGCCTGTGAACTCCAGACTGTGAATGACTCAAAAGCCATTTTTTCCCATTTTAATCTAGAGCTAACACAGGCAATATTCTATGCAAAAAAGTTACTTTTAATTTAAATATTTTTAATCAAGTGTTATATAATAGAACTTTTCAACTAATGCCATGCTTTCCTGCAACAGTTAGAGACTCATCTTTAACTACTTCCAGTAGCGTCTTAATTTCAGTATTTTTTATCACAACACATCATTACCTTCCTATTGAAAAGACCGTACATTGCACACCCCTCCTGCATGGGTAGGCTTCTGTTTGAACACATGATCTCAGCAAAAATATAACAGCCTGAGCATCCCAGTAGGAAATCTGCTTTTGTCTCCAAAAAAGACAGCAGAGAAGTACAACACTGCCATCTCCACCTTAAATGCTGAAGTACAAGTATCACACACATAATCTAGCAA
This sequence comes from Motacilla alba alba, assembly GCF_015832195.1. Classification (NCBI taxonomy): domain Eukaryota; kingdom Metazoa; phylum Chordata; class Aves; order Passeriformes; family Motacillidae; genus Motacilla; species Motacilla alba. Next base: position 38,031,228 of record NC_052020.1, read on the forward strand.
AAAGATTATAAAATAAAGCAAACAAGAACACATGTAAAGGATGCTAAAACTTTTGTGAGCAAATTAAGAGAACTACTGTCAGGAAGAAAAATTAATTTTATTCAACCAATGTAGTATACCAGAAAACCATCAAACTCAACAGTCCCAAATCCAAATGGAGGCACAGTGAGCAAGCTCTCAGCCAGTCCTGCCTCAGCCCATGACATGAAGTGACTGGCATCAGAGAGAAGGCATATCTGAAAGGGCCTTATGCCTTCTTTTATCTGTCAGTGTTCTGGATGTGCTGGCTCTTCTAGTGATGGACTTACATGCTGGGAAGCAGATGCCAACTGACTCAACTGCCATAGATGCAACTTGCTGGGGTTCTCCACCTCATATACATTAAAGTGGGTTATACTCAGAGCAAAGTACAATATGAAGCCTGAAATACATTCCCCAGACCTTAACTCAGTTTAGTATATGTTTAGTATATGTTCAGTGGCAAACCAGTATTACAAAGAAGAGTTTATTAAGGTTTCTTACAAAAAAAAAAAACCAAAAAACCCAAACAAAAAACAAGAAAAAAACCAAACCAAACAAACCCAAACCAAACCAAACAAAAAAACCATTAAAAGGAAAAAAAAAGAGTAAAGCCTTCCTTTCCTCTTAATCCTCACACAAAGCTGAGCAAAGTCCTTTTTCCTGCTGTGGATTATTTGAATACGCATCTTCATTTAATGGTATTTGTTAAAGCTTCAGGTTACCTGAGAAGCAGGTCCTACAAGGGAAAATATGGAAGGTGACAAACAGCTTCATTAGGTACCACAATAGAGCAAGCAAATTAAATCACTGATGTGTGTTAAGCTTTGGGTGAAGTTCAGAAGTGGAAGTGCTCCTGGCACCCACTGCAGCCTGATCAAACAGGTGAGCAATCACACGAGCCTGCTGCTACCAGAACCATTACCTACTCTTCTGCCACTGACTGGGAATCCCTGCCAGCTCCTGCAGCTCAGGCAAATAAACTGACAGAAAACCATCCTATCAAAAGCAATTCACTCTCTGCCACTCAAGCTCCTTGGATCAGTTTCCTAAAAGGTCAGCATCATTTCAAAGAGTTTGCTGACACAATATGAACAGGCATAGATAAATAGCACCACCTCTCTTCTACATAGGTCAATGAGGAACATTGCAACAGAAGAATATACTGTCAGCTTAAGTGCACCCAAAATTTGGGCACCAGATAGTGACATAAAAGCTGCTGAGATGACAACTATGAGATGAGAAAGCAACTGAGACGACAAGTAAGATGAGAAAAGCATTCTTGTAGGTAGCTTTTGGCTAAGGAAAAAACAGGACTCGTAAACTTTATCCCCACTAATAACACAAGTTAATTTTAAAAGCAAACAATAAATGGACAAACTACAAAATATCAGACTGACAAGCATCTCGTTTGGTGTTTTAGTGCTGGTATACAATCAGATAGCACACAAGACTAATCCAGCCAAGGAATGGTTTGGACAGCAAATTTCCAAAAAACAAGAAAGTTCAACATACAGAAAGTTCATGCTTAGTAAATAGTGAACTTTCTTCAAGAGACACTCTAAAAAACTTGGGAGTTTATTGCCTTAGGCATTAGAATGAGCAGAAAAAACTGAGTGAATATATTTACTGGCTACAAAAGGCATGGAAAAAGCTCAGGGCCTTCACTATTTACCTAGTTTGTAGATGTGAAAAAAGAAATACTTTAACTACATATAAAAGGAGGTCACTGATGACAAATATTTTCCCCATCATCAGGGGCGATACCATCAAGGTTCTGGCAGGAACACAGAGGAAAACAAAGCACACAATTGTATGGTCAGTGCATCCTGCCACTTAGATCCTGCTTGGCACAGATCATGTTTTAGAAAAGTATCTCAATCACCTGATGTTCTATGTACAAAGTATGGCCATCAAAGTTCTAGAAAAAGGGCAGTTCAGAAGAGATTCAGGGAGTGAAAAACTTCCATTGATTCCAGTGGAATTGGGACACTGATCAATCTCATGGTTCAGGTACCTACAGTTCCACTAGAAATGAGGGAAATTCCTCTGAAAGTACACATGAAAAGTTAATGTATTAGAGTCCAAAAAGCAAAACAGTTAAACCCATTATTTCACTTTTCAGAAACCTTAACTGACCACCAGAGACACCTCATACACTATTACACTCTCCTGTGTTTGATCTGTACTATTTTAACATTTGGCAAAAAACTATTGCAAGATTCAAAGACCTAGGAAGAGAGCAAGAATGAACAAAGCAATATCAAAAACAAATAAGAAAAAAAAATTTAAAAACCAACAAAAAAACACAAAACATGCCCTCCAAGAACAAAAACTCAAATAAACTAACAAAATACCACAAAACCACCAAATTTAAAAAAAAACAAAAACAAAAACAAAAAAAACCCAAAAACAAACAAACAAAAAAAAAAAAAACAAAAAACAAAACAAAAAAAAAACTCTTGGAAGAAAGAACTCTTGGTTCCTTGGTTTCCTGGGCTAAGCCAAGGAAGCTCCAAATTCTTTTGCTGGATTCAAATCACCTGGGTCTGTTCTGAATTGTTTAGTGAGCAAGAGGCACCCAGGTTTTGCTTACACAGAGTGCAAGCAGTCCAAATCTTGCTGATAGTCAAAATATTTTATACTACAAACTCGAATATTGAAATGTTTACAAAACAATTAGCAAACATATAAAGTATGTTCAACTTTTACAAACAGTTCAATCATCATATGAAATGTAATGCAGTGATTTATTTCTCTCTCTGAATTTAATCTCTTAACCAGAATAGAGTTTGTAGTCAAAACAAAGACAAAGCAAACTATCCCTAATTCCAGTTGCAGTAGATAAGGTTTCAGCCCTATTGTTGAAAAGGAACTTGTAGAACATTTTGTAGAAGTTTTTTAATTCTTCACAGATTTTTCAGTTAAGGTTCTAGGTGCAATTATAGATTAATTAAATGTAGGAAACAAAGATTTAGATGTAAACAAGATTTAGACCGAACAGAAAAAGCCCAGTTTAGGACTGAGCTGGTAATGATTGTGATACCATCTCTACTTGACAGTAATGGTTTTCTCTCAAGGATGTTATCCTTATTCCGCACACAAAATGCCAACAACTGAGTAGCAGAGAAGCATTTAGTCTTTGGGGTCCTTGCTATTTCTTCAAAGAACTAGAGGAAATGAAAAAATAAAAAATAATAATAAAAAGAGCACATTAAGGAAGTTAAAACCATCTTGTCCTCCTTGCTCCCAAGGGGTTTTTTCCCTGTTTCTCTGCAAGTTGCATAAAACTTTCATAGCATCCCAATAAAACTGTCTACTCTCCTTGCAGGTGTCTGTCTTGAGGCACCAGAGAGGACTAATCACTCCTCCAAATCTCAGCACACCAACTGAAGTCTTCAGGGAAAATACTCGAGTAACAGAAGGTGATTAATGCATAAACAAGAAAAAAATAGTCAAATTTTGTATGTGTAAGTGATAATATATTCCATGAGAAGATCATGAGTATTTAAACAGAAAGCGATTTTTTTCTCCATTCACTGAAAAACATACATTAAAAAAGGGAAAAGCCATTATTCAACAAAAGGTAAGATTACACTACACAAGCATAAAAGTTGTTGCCCAAGTTACTTCAGCACAGTTCCAAGTGTTCACTCTGCAAGACTAAGCAAGTGACAAGTCCAATTAACAGTGTTATGCATCAACTGATCAATATCATTTCAATACTTTTAAAGGGCGTTTCTGAACTTAAAAAATTGGTGTATAGACAAATCTAACCACAACAATGTAAAACTGCTTTATCTGCAGTTTCTAGAATTTCATTCTATACTGCTCCTTATCTTCACACCAACAACTGACAAGTGACATTTTCAGAAGATGTTTAAGGGCTGTCTCTTCCAATTTTATGACCACTCTTTGCTTGTTGGAAGTCTCAAGAAGCTACTTTTCCATTTATTTTCCACACTTATAATCTATATCCCAAATCTTAATCAGGAAGAAAAATAGTTTCTGCCTACAGTAAATGGCATCACATAGGTACTACACATGCATTCATTAGGTTTTGATTAGATCCATGTCTTGCAAAACAGTTACTGCCCATGAGTAATGTACATTCATCTACTAGCGAAAAGACAGAATGAAAGCTCCTTTTTCAGGAATAGGATCAGATCTCCTTTCATTCCCATTGAAACATGATTTTTATACCACTGTTGACCCAACATCCACTCCTACATGAGAGAAGAGGCTCCAAATATTGCAATTTCAATTTTTCCCAGAAGAGGGCTACTCCAGTTCTCACGCAGCAGACCTCAATGAGATTACACAAAAATGCTGCATGTGCTGCCTAAACTTAACAAGGTCCATTCTGCATAAAATACTTTTCAGCTCTGCTGCCCACATCAACCTTCCTAATCACAAATTACAGAAAATAATAAAAAATGCTGTCCCACAGAAACATTTTCAAGATCTGCCAGAGGTTATTTTGCAGGTTGAGTGCTAAGCATCTGAATAGTGGTTTTGTGCAACACTTGCATCAGCCCACAATGTATCCTGACAGCGACAAGAATGCATCTCTTAGCATAATATTTCAGTTACAGTTAAAAATTACAGAAGTTCAGCAACTCAGTAACTTGCCTATTTAACTAAACACAATAAAAGCCAGTATATATAAACTTTAAAAGACTGAAGATACTCATTTTTCCATCTGTAAATCAATACCTTCTCAATAGGTCAATATTGATATTAAGATGATGAAATATTGAGACTTTTTAAAATGTTATTTACTATCACATATATAGTCATATATAGTCATCCACACTATTAGGTGCATCTTGAGAAGCTTTTAATTCAAAACCAAAAAGTAGTAAAAACATTTGCAACTGTTATGGCCTATAATGCAGTCTTCAACTGATGTTACATTTTAAGGTCTATCATAATCTTTACCAAGTTTTGAGGCAGCTATAAATGGCCTGGTAAATTTGGTTTTGAAATCAATGAACTTTTAAAGAAATCTGTTTCCCATTTAGCTCTGCAACAAGACACAATATTTTCATTTGTAAACATGCTGTTTTATAATCAAACATTTTCTGCTTTTGACAGTTGCCTGAAATAAAATCTACTGAGCTCTAATAACTTACTTTAAAAATAAAGCAGTACCTTTTCAACATAAATCTTTCAATACTTTCTGCACTGCTCCACAATCTAACATATATGGAAAGATTTTAAGGAAAATTTAGTCGAGTGTCCAAATATAACTTTACTTTAAACATTAGGTCATCTAAACATCTGTCTCCAATATATCCCTAGGGATTTAAATCAAAAGTCTGCTAAACATGTACAATCATTTTGAAAATAAATAACAGAACAAATTTAGTCTTGATTATGATTATCATGCTTTTTAAAAGGAAACATTTATTCTAATAAGAAAAGTCTGAACTAATTTAAACTTTATGGACATTAACTTAGAAGAGTTTCATACTCTAAATAAGACATTTCTTTCCATTTAGTCTAGTCTCTAATAACATTCATGGGTTTATATCTGCAGAAAGCCTACAAGTTTTCTTCCTCCCTTTTGGAAATGCCTAATCAATAAGCTTTATTTCTCATCATATTAAAAAGTGAAATTTTGCAGAAAGGAGAAAAGTTTACTAAAAATCAACAGAAAAGATTGATTTGTTTTCTTTTTATCTTCTGGGATGGCCATCATCATATTTGACAATAAGGAACAATATGCCAGTCAAAGCATATAGCATACTGATACTTATTTTCTTCACTGCTTAAAAAAAACACAATAAAGACTGTTTTAAGCAAGGACTGTCTCATTACCCACTTAGCATTACAGTTTTGCCTTGTAAAATTTTTACTAAGAGGTATAATAAATAAGTGGTAGCCATGCTCCCCCTGCTTAATTAATCCCCCTGTAACAGCCCCAATCCCCTTCAGAATCCTAATCCCATTTAGGAGAGAAGAATTAAGCACTTGTCTGCAAACATAGTACTTTCTTAAAAGTCCTATTGTTTTGGCTCTGCAATAACCAGAGACTTGGAGATGAATGAAAGGCAAAACTGTGAAGACTCTCAAAGCTCTCATATTCTTCCAGTAGTCTTTTACTCTCAGAATATTGCTCATTCCTCTACACAAGTCCTCTTTTTGATGAACTGATCCCAGGATGAACAAGCAATCCAGAGCCAACAGAGGCTACCAAGAACATGATGGCAGAAGCACCTAAAATGGGCACCAGACACGATGTTTTGAATGTGCTGCATGAAGAAGGCAAGCACTCCTGCTTTACACACTATTATGCAATTCTGACAAAATTAAGGTGAACACACAAGATTGCGCTGCCACTGGTCAGCATCAATAGTAAAGCAATGTCTTGGAAAATAAATTCTTCTAAAAACCTATAAGCACCCTGACACTTTGTTTTCTACTTCTTGCCGTGGGGTTATGTTACGCACATGTGTACACCACCAGCATTGCAAACCTGACTCTAGAGAACACACATGTAACCAACCTAAAAAACCCCCAGTGTATCATCACTAATTTCAAGCATTCATAATTTCATGGCTCAGATCCAAAAATTCATCTAAAGATCAGTTCATCTAAAGATCAGGAGTGCTATATTTGTAAAACATCTACAGTTCCTAATTTCAAGCTTTAATGCCAAAACACTGAGGATAAGATTTGGTTTTAAACTGAAATTATAATCAAACTTTCAAATTCAGAAATTAATCACATAGCTCCACAAGCTGGAAGAGACATCAAATTCCACAGAATCCGTAATGAAGAATTAAATTTTGTTTCTGTGTATCTGATTATGGCAGTAAGAACCGTTTTTTTTTTCACCCTGCCCTTCATGTTTTACCGAGTTCAGTATGCTATCTGGAGCCAGCCAAGAAAACAAAGTTGAGTGATATTTACTACACATTCAAAATATATACGAATTTTGAAAATCAACCCCCTAAACTAAATATTAAGAAACAAGTGTTAGCAATAGAAAAATAAGTAAACCTTAACCCTGTTGCAAAGCCACTCAGAATTGGGTCTAAGAAGAAGTGAAATAAATAGTGCAAAAAATTTTCCAAAACTGAGAGGGCTACTAAGACTCTCATTTGCTTTTGGGAATGTTGCTCTTTGGGGTGACCAGCCACACATCTGCATACTTCAGTATAACAAAAACAGTAAAAAATCCAGGAAACTAGGATAACACACTGAACTGGGAAATGATTCATTGACTAAAGACTAAAAGATGACCCATAAACTGTGTTTACTGACAAAAATTGATGGATTGAAAATGACCCAGAGGGAAAACAAAAGCAGCTGTTAACAGTGTAGCTCAGTGACTGAAAACAGATCTAAAGGCCAATTACTACTGCGTTTCCTTCCCCACTGGATGGGTGGGACTTCTCAACAATATTCAGACTCTTGCAGTTATTTTCTCATCGGAAAACCACCACCGTAGACAACTGAAACATTAATTACCTGTTTCAGATGTTGGTGCAGTGGTATCTAATTGTAATGATTCCCCAGGATAAGACACGCTGCTGCAGAAAAAAATGGCAGGCACTTATCCTGTAACTACTCTACTTTCAACGCACCCAAAACAGTTGACCTGTAGTACAGATTTTCTGCACAGAAAATACTATCTTAACACGGCTGATATTTAACACTTTGTTGCACAAATAATAATTAGACATCAGAGAGTGAGAGTTTCATATTATAAAAACCAATATTAGTTTACTTTACCCAACAACAGACCCAGTGTTGGTTTCCACAGCCAGCAAATATCAATTAATCTCCTCCAAGGAGAAAAAAATTAATTGTATATTTTCAAATCCAGTTGAAGAAGAGCCCATTTAAGGCCTTTATAATCAAGGCTGAGATACTGGAAAATACTTAGAGGCATCCCTATTATCCATTCAATCCAATACTGATTTTCAAAACTTCCAGGTTCTAGGAGTCACATCACTATCTGAAAAGGTTGGGGTTTTTTCCCCCCCTTGTCTTCAGCCCTTTTAGCCCTTTTCATTCCTACCAACCCTAATCATAATACTTCAACCAGTCTGAAAAGGTCAATATAATCATTTTTCAGAGAGCATTTCAGTCTCGTAACAGTCGAGTTCCTGCAGTCTCGGGGGTATGATTTTGAGTGTCTCCCACCCTGCTAGCTTGAAATGCAAAGCAGCAAGCATAAAGAAAGAATGTTTACATTTGTAAGGACATCCAAGGTAATGTCACAGAAACTAAGCTACAGTTAAAGGAAACTTTGTAATATCATTGTTTAACAGGCAAAATTGCCAGATTTTATGCACAGAAATAACCAGAATCAGTTTTCATTTTCTCTTCTAGAACACTGCCACAGAAAACACATCTACTATTATCAAAAGTCATGCTTTGTTTCTCTATGTTAGAATTATATTCTTACTGCATAACAAACTTTTGTATTACAACAATTTAACATGAATTTGAAGAGGTACATCAGTCACTAAGCACAACTGATGAAACAATAAACAGTAATAAAAAATTGCTCCATATGCCAATATAATCTTGGCTCAGAGAAGCTCTAACAGCTTCAGAATTGCCTCTGCAGACAAAGCATTTTTTGCCTACAAATTTTACAACAGGCATGTTCCAGTATTAATTATTTTGACTACCTACATGCTGTTATATGTATAACACACTGTTCCACAATATTATTTAACTTTAAAATCTGACAACGAAATCTTATAGCTTATTTTGAAGAAGTCTGTATGTTTAAGCTTTTACGCTTTGCTGTAGGTCTCATGCCTGCAAATACTTGAAGGAAGTTCACAGAGGCTTACAGCAGTATGTATGTAACACAGCAATCTTTACTTTGGTTACAGATTGGCATTGAGAGCTTGATGACATTTCTGCAATATTGCACAAAATCTATGCTAAAATTAAATTAATCAAGACTCAAATTTCTCACTGTGGAAATCAGTAGCTATTTGCACTTTGATTATACTTAGATTATACATGAACATAGCCCAAGTTTTTTTTATTTATATATGGTATCTTAGCATTACAAACATCTATTGACCTTCATCAGTTACAATTCTTGTGCTTAATTCAATGACAGTCAAATTCAGTGTCATTGTTTGTGTAGTACACATATGGAATCAGCATTTATTGATCATAATTAATTTGACATCTTTAAGCTTTTATTTTGCATATTATCATTCAAAATTACATATGCTTATCTTCCTATCAGCAACAGCTTCAACCTACATTTTTATCGGTCTGCCACAGGTAGAGAAAAAAAACAAGACAACCCATATTTGCATCTTATTGTAGTATTGCACTGCCATCTTGTGGGCAGTGGATCTAATGAGTGCAAATGACTTCATTACTCCGTTTTCTGGGTGTGTTTTTGGTCATTTTGACAGGTTTGGGTTTTTGTGGAGGGTGGGAGATAAGGGGTAAGGTTTTAAGAAAAAAACTTGTTACTCTAACAACAGGAAATTGATAACCTTTTTGAACACCCTCAGGCTTACCATATACACAAAATCCGAAGGATGAGTGCCTTATTACACCCATAGAGGATTCTGTGCACAAAATGTTTTGTCCCCATTGATTAACATGCCAGACTAAATAAAGCCAACTTCTCAATTTTACCAGTGTATCCTGTTTGGAACAAAGACACACTTGGAATTACAAGGTTGCTGCAGGATTCTCAAACCAAGTGAGTACCAGAGCAAGTCCGAAATTTAATCCCCAGGTTCAACAAGCAGTTTGGTATGAGCTGCATTCAAGTCCACCCACCAAAAAATTCTTCTTTTCAGAGTCCCAGCTTCTACAGAAAGTAGTGAGCATACTACAGGTGTCATAACATGTTAGAAATTATGAAAATTCTTAGTTTGTTTCTGTCACTGTTACATAAACATGTAACATTTGTGTCATGTCTTAACCCCCATATAAAAGCTATTACATTAAAAAAATCCCCAAACATAGCTTGAAACACATTTAAGAGTTCCAAATGGCTGTTCATGAGCTGCTAGTACACTGCAATGACTCAATCAAACGAGATCAGTTCACCCTAAATATTCTCTGGACAGAGACAGAGCTGAGGTCAATGACTCTGCGTCTAAGTGGAAGCCAGTGATGTGTGGCATCTCTCAGGGCTCTGTCTTGGAACCAGTGCTCTTCAGTTGTCTTCATCAGTGACAGAGACAGTGAGACATCCCCACGTATGAGGATGAAATGAAGCTTAGTGGTGCAGTTGACACAACAGACGGACATGATCCCATCCAGGATCCTGGACAAATTTGATAAGGAGGCCTAAAAATACCTTATGAAGTTCAAGAAATCCAAGTTCAAGGTGCTGCACCTGGCTCAGGAAAGGAGTGACATGAGTAGATGCTGAGACAATAAGTCATTGAGAACTGCCTTGCAGAGAAGGACTTGGCGATTCTTGTCCATGAAAAGCTGGACATGAACCAGCAATGTGCACTCGCAATCCAGGCCAACCTTATCCTGGGCTGCATCAAGAGCAGTGGGGGAAGGCCAAGGGAGCTGATTCATCACCTCTACTCTTGTGAGACCTCGCCTGCAATGCTGTATGCAGATCTGGAGTCTTCAGCACAAGAATGACATGGACCTGTAGGGCAGGCACAGAGGAGGCCACGAAGATGACAGTGAGTAAAGTATCTCTCCTGCAAAGACAGGTTGAGAGAGCTGGAGTTGTTGAACATGAAGAAGAGAAGGCTCCAGGGAGACTTTGCTGTGGTCTGCCAGTACCGTAAAGGGACTTATCAAAAGGAGGGAGAGGAACTTCTATATGATTATAAATATATATGTCCATACATTTATATGGACAGATAGTGACAAGACAAGGAGCAATGGCTTTAAACTGAAAGAGGGAAGTTTTTGATTAAATGTTATGAAGAAATTCTTTACTCAGAGGGTACTGAAGTGTTAGAACAGGTTGCTCAGAGAGGTTGTGGATGCCCCACTCCTGGAACTGTTCAAGGCCAGGTGGGATAAGGCCCTGAGAGACCTGATCTAGTGAGTGGCATCTCTCTCCATGACAGGAGGATTGGAACTAAATGATCTATAAGGTCCTTTTCAATCCAAACCTCTCTACAATTCCATGATTCTGCATTGGAATTTTCATTTGCTCCCTTTAAAATAAAGCTACATTGCAAGGGTATTGCTTCTTCAAATTGCTTAACTGTCTGAATTTTAGAGGAATTTTGCTAGCTGCCAGCTTCACATATTCAGCAAAATTTATGAAAGCTCATGAGGATTTCATTAGTTTCCACTAAAATTAAACACAGTTTTCTATGCCAACCCAATAACATTTAATTCAGTTAGAAGTATACAAAGCAAACAGTCCAATCTATTTCAGATTCCGATATTTTTAGAATTATCAGCTGGTAGAACGGGGAGGCTCAGAGACTGAAAAATGTTACAGAAGTAAAGTTTGAAATGTTATAGTAGGTGGGAGAATACACTGAAAAATTTCCACTGGAAATGATTCACAAGGTAACTTCAGCTGGTTCATTCCATGGCATTCTGCACACCCTCAGCTGCTGGTCACTGCTCTGGTCTGCATCACGCAGCTATATTCTACTGTATCGAATAATGTCACATTGCATCATTTTGAATTGCCTAGGAGACCAAAGCCAACAATTCAACTACACTGGCTTCAAAATCAGCATCCCTAGAGCTTCCTTGGTGGCTCTTCCTTATTTCCAGCAACCCACTGAAGTCAAACTGTCCCGATTACTGTACTCCCTCTTTGAACTGCTTAATGATGAAAGCAATAGGGGCTACATAGACCTTGCACAGGAACTTCATATTTTCTTTTCAGCAGGTTTCATAAAACATAGAGTGCATGGATGGTTGTCTGAGCAGAAACAGATAGAATCTTTCCAAGTCCTAACTTCCCAACTGTTCCTATGTCCTTGCAATTTCTACAAGCATACTGGAGAAGGTTCAGGATATCTGATATCTCAGCTTACACGCTTAACCTTATTTTGGTCTTCTCTTACTCAAACTTCTCCTCACCATATTGCCAACCAAGCAACTTCCATCCAAATCTCCAAGTCCAACACCAGGTTGGCACGCTATTAATTTCTCAGACTAGCAGAGAAAATTGGCTTCATTGGTTGCTTCTAGTGCATTCCTTTGGAGCACTTTAACTTGTAGAATGTTTCCTTGAAATTATTAGTTTTTGACTACTTCCCATCCTTTGCTTTTTAATTTGCAAACATTTGAAATACCAAATCAAGGCAGTGAAAAACACCGAGCATGAACTGTGGCCTCAGATAATATTTCAGCCTTAAGTGACTTCAGAGAAATGGAAAAAGGAAGGTTTAAGTACATTAAAATTTTATGGTTTCAAGTCAAGAAAGTTACAAGGCGCAGCTAAGTACTTAGCTAGTTGAAATTACCTCTGAGCATTAACCAATTATTTTAGTAACATGTGAATGCCCTTTGCATGGCTTCAAAGGAAGAAAAATGTGCCCAATAAAACACAGAATACTTCTCCTAACTTTAGCTCCCAGAAAACTGTCATAAAAATAAAAATAAGTGAAGGGGAGGGGAATAATTAGACAATTTTCCTGCTGTTTCAAGTGCTTCCTGTACATCTATCATGCTCCCTCTCCCATTCATAGGGACCAAGTAACCTAAGGTGTTTCACAGAGTATGCTGGCTAGTGTGCCTTGTAATGACTTTTGTCTGCCTAATGCCTCTTGCAGCAGGAAGAACAAACACTGGTTTTAATACTGTATCTGCATTTGACAGTCCTAGTTTGACAAGCAGCTTTCCTGCTCATAGATCTGGCTCAAAGAAGTTGCTGCTATCCAGGTTAATCAACTTTGTCTACTCCTGAAATAAAACACCTCTCAAGAGAAAAGGCTTGGACTTTCAAAGGAGCTTAAGAGAATTAGACTCCCAAATCCTATTAGGTTTCAATGCAGCTGGAAACCTAACTCCTTAAAAAAGAATTTTAAAAAATATTAAAAAATTGAAGCTGAGAAGTACAGAGAGGCAGAAACCCTGCTGTTTCAGGAAAACATGAAGAATAGGGGGGAAAAAGATCAACTTGAATTATCCCTATGAAGTACCTGTTTTGTTTTAAAGCTCATTTTGTTCTGACTTTTCCATATTCATTTTACAGTAATTAATTTTGCAGTTCATGTTCATTTATTAAATGGAATTAGACAAAGAGACATACTAAATTTTCAGCAGAAAAGAACTTAAAGATTGGTTAAACATTAAAGATCTGAAAAGCAAGTAATCTATTTATCACTTGCTAAATATATTAAATAAATTATTCAAAATTTTAACTTCAAAATTTAAAATGTTTATGGAAGAAATGTTATGGAAGAAAGAGAGGTTATCATACAACTAAATATAAATTGAATTTTATTTATATTACATGTGGTTTTAGCTAATTGCTTACATCTGCAGTCTTTTGTTATTAAAAAAAAAAACAAGAACACACCTATACCAAACAGAAGCATCCTAAAACCTTCAGGGTAACTATATTCAGCCACTAGCCTTCACTGTGCCATGGGTATCTGTGCAATTGTTTATGACATTTACACATCATCATTCAAATTGACTCAACACCCTGTTACAAGTACGTCTTGACAAATTAATCTGGGTATCACATAACATACTTTGCACTTCTCAGTTCTTCTCTAAGAGGAAAGAAATATCCATTGACTTTGTATGCAACAGTGTTGTTTTAATTTCTGCCTTTTCCATACAGGCAGGCAAAACAAAGATTTTTTTCATCTTTGTGTTTTAGAGAAACAATTCTTCTTGTGACTTGAACCCTGCACTGACTGAGCTTCTCAAATAACATTTTGAAGAATTGTTATAAATCTAAGGAAATCAGAGGCTCCCAAATTGTTCTTTTCACAATGATCCTTACAGTTTAGAGTTGATTTTCTGTTTAATTTTTTTGCTATAAATTCCACACATGCCTTAGTTTACTAATTAACCACTAGAGAAAAGGAGCATGCCTGCAGTTCCCTGTACTAGAAGGGCCTGAACTCACTAACGAAGTGTCCCAATTACATTTCAATCAAAGTCCTTTTCCTCACTATTGTCATACACCCAGGCAAGCAAACAAAACCAAGTATTTTGAATAATGCTACTAACCTTCATTGAGGAATCTGAAAGATGGGAGAAAACAATGCCAGCAGAAGTAATATAAGTCAAGACTGAGCAAGACTTTGTTCATATTTAAAATTTCATTCACTCTCAGGAAGCAGAGCTTTCCATTTCACATGAAGCCTGATTACAAGCCACATGAAAGCAGACGCACCCCTTGCCACAGACAAAGTATGCATGAGATCTGTCATGCTTGACTTTTACAGTTCAGTTACAGCAGAGAGCTGTTCAAGTATAACTTAGCAAGGCCTCTGATAGCCAATGGTATGCTGATATATTTCCTCTTAAAATACTGAATACTTTCCTTTCTCCTTCTTCCAGCATGCCAATATCTTCCACTTTATCAGTCCTGTAGACTAGGGGTCATGCTTGATTTCTTTCTTTCTTTCTCTTCCTCTGTCTTTATTAAGTCTGTGAACAAGTCCTGTCATCTCCCACAAAGCGTCAAAAAATCCCTTTCTTCCTCTTCTGCCAGCTTAAGTTTATCTCTAATAATTTTCCACTCAACCTAGCAGAATTACTTCTTATCAGATCCTTTTGCAGCAGACATGCAGATACTAAATAACCTCTCGTTTTACTTATGCAGGCAATATTTCTGACCCTTCAATTACACCTAGTGGGCTGTGCCATTCATTCCCAACCACCTTAGTAGTTTCCCACCATTACTTTGACAGAGTCCAACTCATAGTATTTTTCTTAGAAACCAATTTAACTAAGACTAATTTATGTCTGGTTGGGGGTTGGTGTTTTTTTGGGGTGTTTTTTGTTGTTTTTTTGAGGGGTTTTGTTTTTTGGTTTTTTGTTTTGTTTGAGATTTTGGTTTGTTTTCTTTTTGGTTGGTTGGTTTTCTTTCTAAATACCAGGCCGTGGTACAGACAGCAAAGTCACTCTAGGATGTCTGTGGCATTCACTTGAGGCCAGGAAACAGAACAAAACACCTACAAGAGTCCTATGTACCCCTGCATAGACAGTCAAAAGCAATATAGGATGGTCGAAGTAATATTGGGAAACTAAGGTCAGGAAACAAACTCAGTCCTTTTCTCCTTGCTTCCACCTTTTCCATGTTGTATCTACAATTGCCTAAGAAATTTGACCTTTAGACTGAAGACCTCAAAACTCCAGCCTTCACTTTCTACTTTCTCTATAAATTAGCAGGAAAAAAACACCACTGAGCTTTAAGCATCTGTCAAGCAAGTTTTCAAGTTTCAGCCATTTCCCTCAAACACACTCTAGAGCTCCCATTTGAAGCACACAGCTAAAAATCCCCTGGTACAATCTGAGTGTTGGTCACAGATAATAAATCATTACTGGTTTATTTCAAAACCAATTAATAGAAAATTCCGCACAAATTTAGGGCTAGTGACACAGCTAAGGAACTTGCCTGCCTGAAAGGAGATTAAACAAAAGGTTGCAAGCATCTGTAACAATATGTCTCTGGACTAGATACAACAGGCCTCTCACACTATACTTTTTTTTAAGTGTTGCATGCAGACCAATAGTCTCCTTGAAAATTCTCTCACCCTAATACTGGTGCCTACCAGATTACCAAATATTGATAATTTTCTTTCTGTTGTATTAGGCAATCTCTTCTACAAAGAGAACCTGTAACAAAAACAGGCTCCTCCCAGAGGATGGTAACACAGCACATTAGATCAATCTGAATCACTAAGGCACAGACAACTGCTAAAGGCAGATAAATCTGTCATCTTGCAAAACATCTGGTGGCAAAACACCTCAGCATACCTTCAGGTATGAAGGGTTTTCAACAGTCTAGAACAGATTAAACCTTTCCATTCTCTCCTATAGGAAGATGGGGGTGGTACCAAGCAGAATCCAAAAAACCTTCAGAATTTCAAAGGCTGCAGAAAAGCTACATAGACAGTCATACAATACACTGGAAGGGCAGGGACAGCAGTCATACAATACACTGGGACACCAGACTTCTCCACTTCTGCTATGACATCTCTCCCTGTCAAAGGAGAAGGCTGAAAACAAAGGGCACACAGAGCCACTAGCATGAAAACAAACTGCTCAAATGTGTGTTGGTGGCAAGAATGCATCGAAGTGGATTTAGAGGTACAAGGGGAATTAGTGGGAATGGAAGACCAGCTCACATGTAGTGTCACAGCCACACAGGTGGCTCCATCACAGGAGAATTTTTCTTGCGCACATTACACTGAAGCATTACATAAGACACAGCAACACTACCATGTAGCTCTTCTCTTTCATCTAAAACATATGACAAACAGTAGTTAGACCTCAGAAGGGACAATAAGGAACACTTAAAAACACACCACATAGTTGAAATATTAACCGGATTTACATATTCAGACTGAGAGAGCAGGATATTGTGTTAGAATTCCCTGCACTTCAGGCTGACTTAAATATTTCAGTTTCACTGGGATTTAGGTAAGAAACCTGAAGAAATTGACCAGCACAGCTTTCATTGCTAAACAGATGTGTACGATTTTGACATTTGCAGTTTGCAGTACAAACAGACAACAAATGAATAATGTCGACATTCCTAAAAGTATTTCAAAAACCCCACAGAAACGCAATTCCACTATAGCCCTGCATTGTTTTCTCTGTAACTCAGCGACGAAGAGTGTCACGGGGAAGGCGTCGGAGCAGGGCAGCTACGTTTTCTGTCCCGTATGCAGGCGCTGGAGGCGGATCCCGGCCGTGGACTCCCCCGAGCGCGGCTCTCGCCCTTGGGGCCGGCTGTGCTGCAGGACCGTGCTGCCGTTGAAGGGGCCCGCCCGGCACTCTTATCGCCCGAGGGGCTACAGGGCGTGTGTGGCGCAGATACACCGCGGAGCCAGGGAGCGCGCCTTCACCCCCCTGCCCCACCGGCGGGCCGAGCACCGTTACAGAAGTTGCTCCGGGACCCCCGGGCTTGGGTCGCCTCCGGAGCCCGCCCGCGCCGCCCGGCGGGGGAGGAGCCGCCGCTGAGCCGGTTCGGTCCCCGCCGCCCGAGCAGCGCGGAGAGGGGGAGGCGGCGCGGCCGGCTGCGCCTCAAGTTGGCGGAGCGCCGGCGGGGGACGGGCAGACCCTTCCCGCCCACGAGGAACGCGTACACTCACCCGCCGAGCCTCCGGCCACCACTTGGTGAGAGGCCTCCTGCAGAAAGCCCCGGGGCTGCCGAGCCATCCTTACGCGCGCCGCAGCGGCGACGAGAGGGAGCTGACGCCTGGAGAGCGGCTGCGAGCCGGGGCCGAGTCCGCGCTGGGCGGGTGGGGAAGAGCCTGAGGGGCCGCGGTTATCTGCGGGCGGGAGGGGGAGCCGCGAACGCCGGGGGCGGGGGCGCCGGGCTGCGCGGCCCCGCGGCGGCCTTTGGCAGCCGGCCCCGGGCAGAGGGCGGCCCCGGGCACGGCACGGGCTCGCAGCTACGGACGGTCGCTTCTAGCCGGAAAGCGGCAGCCTCCCTCTCTTAGGGCAGAGCCGGGACGGCCGGCGCTGCGATCGCCCAGGCTGGGGCGGGCAGCGAGGCTATGGCACTGTCAGCGGGCCGGCGGGACACGGCAGCCGATCGCCTGCTCGGGCTCGGGCCGTACGCTCCCGCCTCGGGGCTGGTGCTCTACAGCGCACATCCTGCTCCCCCACCGCTGCTGGGACCCAGCTAACACCCGCACATCCTCTGCTCCTCAACGTCTAGGAAGGGTCGGTGGTGCCGCTGGGCTCATAGGCTGTCTTTCTGAAGCCTACTGTCCTTTTAAAACCTTTAGTCTAAAGGTTGGTTCCATCTCTTCGATGTTCGATGGGTATTTTGTCACGTGGAGAGTAACAATTACATGTGTTACACGGGCCTGTGGGCCCATCTTAGTAAACAAAACGGTGACAGGGCACAGGCTGGAAGTGGTGGGACATAGCACCATTGCCAAGAGTCCCCAGCACTACTTTCGGCAAGGCCAGTTTCTGCTTTTCCAGAAGATGCCCGAGTACGGCATGGGCTCGTCCCAGAGGCAGCACCATTGATGGGCAAGACAGTTCAAAGGGGTGTTCTGATACATCAGCTTGCTGAGTGCCTGCAGTGTTTTGTGATAGCTTAGCAACAAATGTTGCTAACTGACCAGAGGTTCCAGCCTTGAAAGGAAATGTAGCTTTTTGTAAGATAGAACAAAAATTAGAGCAAAGCAACGGGTTTATTGCTACTGAAAAGGATGGGAATGTAGGAAATATACAGAGAAGTGTCAATAAAATGTTAGACTCTAATTGCAAAAAGGAATAATAGTCAGGTATAGCATTCAGTTATATCACTTGAATGCATCAGCAAATAAACAATAACATGAATTTTTGATCTATATAGGAGCTGAGTGCAGATTGCTGTGGGAATACAGAATAACTCCCTTAAATTAATAAAACTTGAACGTGCTGACCTTTAAGTAATTAAAATCTTAACTTCAATGTTTCATTAGCATTTGCGTTAGTTCCCTTGGTTTGGCTCCTTGACAATGCTGCTCAATAAATACTCCTGGATGATCAAGTCTCCAGTGCCCCCTGTCATCAAAAAGCAGATGCTGAACCATCACTACTTTTTTCTTCCAGAGATGTAGGTCTCCCTGTGCAATGTTCTCTTTGGTACAAATAACTAATCTAGTAGGTGGACTTTGCTACAGTATTTCGACAGCAAAGAGAGTTTGGAGTTCGTCAGAGTGCAGAAACTGGTCAGATAGATTTGTTTTCTGCATGTGTCCCTGCACCAAAAAGAATAATGGTCAGAGTGCATGTAAGTTACATGGACGTTCACACAGTAGCATAACACCTGCTCCTTAAAAAAAAACAAACAACCTCTGCTATTGTTAGGTAATTATTAAGGTTGTTTCACAGTATTCAAACTCCAAATCTATGCTCCCTAATTCAATTCTGCGACTAGAAGTCTCTTTGGCACATCTCCCTTACTTTCCATCCACCCCTCCCTCCTTGCCCACACAGGGCAACCTTCCCACTGTGCAGGTTTCCTAAAGCACTTCTAGGCTTAATCCTATTTCCATATGGCCCCTCTTCCGAAACCATAAGCACCACTCCATTCTTTTCCTCGCTATCCCTGGCAGAGTCTGTCACTCCATTTGTGGTTACTGCGACCCTTAGAAGGAAATTCCGTCCATCCTGGGCAGCACGCCAGCGCTAACACCCGAGAAGGAAACCACGACTGGCTGTGCGGGGGCAGGACGAGCCGGAGAGACCCCCGAGCAGCGCCACGCCCGCCACGCCCGCCCGGCCCCGCCGCGCCGCCTCTCCCGCCCGCAGGGCGGCGCCACGCGCGCGCCCCGGCCCCGCCGCCTCGCCCCGCCCCCGGGCCGCGGCCCCGCCGCCGCGCGCTCCCGAGAGCGGCGGGCGCGCGCGCCCCTCCCCCCGTCCGCCGCGGCTTTGTTGCGGCGGCGGCGGGGCCGGAGCGCGCAGGTAACGGGGCGGCGGGGCCGGGTCGGGGCCGCCCCGCGGTGCTCGGGTTGGAACTCGCTCCATCCTCTGCGGCGGGGCGAGGCGGCGTTGGCGCGTCCCGCCGAGGCGGCGTTAGTTCGGGCCGCTCTGCCCCCAGCGCCTCCCCGCGGGCAAGCGGCCCTGGCCGGCCTCCTCCGCCCCCGGGCCCGAGCCGCCGCCGGGCCCTTGCGCGCTGACCGGCTGCATGTGCCGTGGTGGCAGCCCCTTGGCTGGGTTAATGTTACTTCCCCGTGGCCGCCGGGCGACCCGGCTTGCCCGACTTATCGCCCGCTCCGCAGCTGGAGATGGGGGAAGCAAGTTTGCCGTGCGGGGATGCGCCTTTTGCAGTCCCAGGGGCTGCGGCTTTGCAGGAAGGGAAGGGACGGACGGGCTGCCGCCTCCCGGGAGCGGGGCAGGCTGAGAAGGGGGCCGGGACAGTCCGAGATGAAACCTGCCTCGAACAAATTCAGGAGGTCCGTGCTGGAGCTTTAGTGTCAGATGAGAGCAGACTGTGGAAGATGCTCACCATTCTAGTAATGCATTAAACAAGCAAACAAACAAAAAACCCAAAACAACAACAACAACAAAAACCAACAACAACAACAACAAAAAACTTGCCAAAATAAAGTTTGTGCTTTTTTTTTAATATTTATGACTTAAAGATGCTAAGGAAAACCCAGTGAGCTGTATACCTCAGCTCCTCTTGTAATTCCTGCTAATCAGAATTCTTGAGGATGATGATGTGAGGGTCTATTTCTTCTGAGGAAAAAGGCTATGGTTTCTCTATGTGAAGAGTTTGGGCGAAAAACATTCAGTGAATGCACCCAAAGGACTATTTTACCTGAGACAGCACACCCTCCGATGTTTGATGTTTGTCCGTGGAATAACTACAGCTGGGTCTAGGTACAACTTCAGGGCATTGAGGTGATTGGAGCTGTAAGAGTTTGTTCGGCCCGAGTTTGGGAATTCAGTGTTCTGCAGCACTGTAGTTGCTTTTGACCAGTTAGAATGGTCTTGAAATGCAGTGCTTTAGCTGTGGAAGAGAAATCAATTAACCACAGCAATGTGCTTTCTAGCTCAGAAGATCTCAGAGCTGCAAATCTTGCAAGTTCTAGGATCTGTGGGGTTTAGGGAAGTGCAATGATGTGCTTGCCTTGTTTTTGTGCCTGTCCTTGAGCATCCGTACTTGACCGGTTCTGCTCTGGGAATGTAGAACTCTGGTATAACTTGAAACCACTCGATTTAGCTTATTTGTCTATTTAAATATGTTATGGCACTAGCTTATAAGTCCCATGAGGTTTAACGAGAGTTAAAACGGTCATGCTAGTTAAACATGCTGCTTCTGTGGTAGTTCTGTTTTGTTTTATTTTGCTGTTTAGTACCCAGAATGTTGTCATTCATGACAAGGTTCTTCAGCTGTGTGAGATAGACCTATGTACACCAGTGAGGTGCCATCAATTTCATGGCTATGAGCTCTTCTGCCCTGTCACTGGTAAAGGGATTAGCACTGATTTCAGGATCTTGAGAGTGATAAACTTGTCTTGCCTGTCCAGCCAAGAAGTTACTGCAGTTCTGGTTGCAGTAGGAAAAGTGAAGAGAGGGACTGGGACGTGAAATTACGTATAGGATTTAAGAAGGTAGGGACAGTTGCTGCTATTAGTTTCTGTAGATATTTCAGGTTTTCTTGCAATTATACTGCAAGTTTCATTACAGTTTGTGATGGGGACTACTGCCCAATAGTAGTGGGTAACAAATTAAATTTTAAAAATCTCTTCCCCAGTTTTCACATGATAACTAATTATATTTCTTGCCTTTTTGCTTGTTTGCTTGCTTTGTTTCTGGATTTACTTAATTTCCCTTTTAGTTATTAGTTTGCCTGTTTGGGATAAGGAAATGCTACTTTCTTTCACATTCTATTAATCCATCTCCCTGCTTGTTAGAAGTCATTCTACATGATGCTAAATTAGGAACGCATTAGAGTGGTGTTAAACTCTTTCCCTGACCAGTAAGAAGCAAAACAAGGTTTTGTTTCAGGCTTAGTCTTTCTCTTGCAGCAAGACAAATCCAACACATTCATTGTGTTACTGGCAGAAAGAGTATGGTGCTGATGCCACATGACCCACATGTTGCGTTTTGCAGTTTGTGGGGGTTTTAGTTTTGGAGGGTGCCTAGACTAGTAAAAAAGTAAGGGAGTTTTCAGATCTTGATAGAAGGGCTTAGGGGAGAAGAGAAAATACATGTTTGGTAGCTCTTTGGGGAAAGAATCAACAAATTATTCATTAGAATTTAAAGCAAGAAGATACAAGTGTGCTGAGGGTGAGGGGGAAGAGTGTCCTGTCTATAGATCACAGATTTGTGTAAAATTAGCTGCAAACTTGAGAGATATCCTAATGGATCTTTATGTTACCTACTTTTTTGTCTGCCAAACATAGGGCAGAACAGATGCTGCTGTTGATGGCAGTGAAATGCCATAGTGCAATGGTTTTAAGCTATGAATTGGTGATCTGACTTGATGCTCATTTCAGTGCAGATCACTCAAATCAATGCAGAGGCTTCTCACTTTAAGTCTGTCATCTTACATGGGCAATTGGTGTTTTGAAACTTACCTTTGAAACAAACAACCAACCAACCCTTCTGGGCTGACAACTGTTGACAGATTTAACTACAAGCTAATGTTGCAAGTGACAGATATTCCTGCAAGTATGACTGCTGCCTTTTTCCTTTTTCTTTGGAAGGAAGATGGTTTTGAAGGAGTAAGAGAACCTGGAGTATTGAACCTTTATTTGCAGAACAGATACAGCTATGGAAAGAACCAGTGTGAATGCTCAGTTGTTAAGATGATTCTCTGCTGCTTTCAGCCTCCAGTTTTTTAAGTGACAGGATGCTTGGCATGCTCCCTGCTAGTTTTGTGAGGAAGCTCCCTGCTTGCTTAATAACAGCAGGCTTCTGTTTTCCCTGATGATTCTTGATGACAAGTTAAAATGCAAACTGACAGTTTCTGCAGAGTGGTGTAGTAAAGAATATTATATATTAGAATTTTGAAAATAGTTTATGTGTCTGTTGGCTTTATGTGGCAAGGCTCATTAGCGGGGGAGCTACAGGGAGTCTTCTGTGAGAAGCTGCTAGAAGCTTCCCTCATGTCTGACAGAGCCAATGCCAGCCAGCTTCAAGATGAATCCACTGCTGGCCGAGGCTGACCCTGTCAGCAGTGGCAGCACCTCTGGGATAATGGAGTTAAGAAAGGGGGGAGGACTGAGAATTCTCCCTTGCAGCTGGAGAGGGAGTTAGAAAACATGAGAGAAAAAAGTCTGCAGACACCAAGGCTGGTGACGAAGGAGAGGGAGGAGGTGCTCCAGCCACCAGAGATTTCCCTGCAGCCTGTTGTGCACAGCGTGGTGAGGCAGCTGTGCCCCTGCAGCCCAGAGAAGATCCCCCACTGGAGCAGGTGTCTGTGCCCAAAGGAGGCTGTGACCCCATGGGAAACCTACCAGGCTCCTGGCAGGCCGATGATAGAGCAGTTTTGCTGGCAGCAGGGAGCCATGGGGGACCCATGCTGGAGGAGCTTGTTCATGAAAGATTGAACCACGTGGAAGGGACTCATGCTGGAGCAGTTTGGGGCTAATTAGTCCATGGGAAGCAATCATGTTGAAGTTTATGGAGGACTTTCTCTTGTGGGAGGAACCCCAGGCTGAAGCAGAGGAAGAGTGTGAGGAGTCCTCTCTCCATGGAGGAAGGAGCAGCAGAGACAATGTGTGATGAACTGACTGTAAACCTGTTTCTGTCCCTCTGCCATGGGGAGGTGGTAGAGAAAACTAGGAGTAAAGTTAAGCCCAAGAAGTGGGAGGAGGGTGTATTGAAGTTTAGAATTTCCCTGAGTCAAATCTGTTTTTCCCAGGATGGTAACTGGTGAGTGAGCCTTTTGTTCTATTTTTCTTTTCCCTGTACAGCTGAGGAAAGAGTGATAGAGCAGCTTTGGTGGGCACATGGATTCCAGTCAGAGTCAGCCTACTGCAACATGAGATATTGCTGGGATTGATCTTTGGTTTTCATAGTATTAATAAATCAAACAATATTTTTTGAAATGTTCACATGTAGGTTATGTTCTCTAAAATAAAATATCTTGAAACTTTTTTGACATGAAACAGGCACTAAGTATAAGTAACAGACAAGATCGTGTGTATTGAATGCCAGTGGATTCCTATCATAATGTAGTATGTGTTGCTTAAGGGTTTACTCTATTTTATTGAACACCTAAACATAAAACCAGCTTATTGTATTTACTGCACACTGTTACACTTGGCTGAGTCTTGCCAAAGGCATTGTAATATTTATTTCCTGCTCTTCAGAGGAATTAAAACTCAGTGGTTTGGTTAATTATTCTGAAAGCATTTTTTATTTTGAAACTTAGCGTTTTGGTACCTGTGGCCAGGTACCAGGATCAACTTCATTTTGGCCACCAGAGCATGTGTACTGCTTATTTTCTTCCCTTTTTTGTTTGTTAGTTTTTGTTTTGTTTACCTGTGCTTTTCTCTAGTAGGCATGTAGAAGGAGTTTATTGAGTCAGGTGGGTGATGGGAGTCTGTTTGTACCTGTGTTGTGACTTGGGTGTGATGCGTGAGCACCAGATGACTTGCAGGAATGCATTCTAGAGTATGGAAGGGGTTGAAGGGCTGGGTAGAGTCCATGAGTGACTTACAGGCTGGTTGCCATTATAGTTGCTGAAATACATTCTGGAAAATCACATTGAGAAAAGGCATAAAATCCTTGTTGTTGACTTCACATGTAGTTAAAATTGTCATCAATAGATTTGTTTTATTTTTAGCATGGACTAAAATACATGAGACTGGTTCATAGTGTCTGTTGTGTAATAGAAAAACGTCAAGAGAGTGGCTGTGGTATCATTTTGTTCAGTATCTGTTACTAGAGTAGCAAACCCAGGAACAGATCCAACTTCCCTTTAAGTGAATGGCAAAACTCCCATTGGTCACAAAAGCACGGGATTACACTGTGAGTTTGGAAGAAATCGTTGGTAATGAGTTCAGCTCCTGGAGGGCATTAATTTTTGCACAATTAAATCCATAATAAATTGCGTTAAGGAGATCCACATAACATTCTGGTAGACAAATGTTATCCTTTCTGTCCTTTTATGTAAATCTGTTGAAGACAGAATTTGATCTTTAAGTTATATGTTCATTTATACAGTCATATTCTGACTAGCTATGCACTAATTTAAATGTGAAGTGTGAAATAAATTAGAAAAATCTAATCTGGTGCGGTAATGTAGTATTAGGACAAAGAAGGATTAAAAGGCTTGGTTGTTGATTAGATCTTTATAGGGAGAGGGTTGCAGCTACCATCAGGATTTGTGGAATGAGAGCAAGGTTGTATATGAACCAAAACTGTTCTGCAAATGCTGTATGATGCTCCAGTGTGAGAGAATTTAGCATGGGATCAGAAATTGCTGCACTTGAAGCAAACAAACAAAGAAACTGCATTTTTAATTTACAGTAGTAATTTATTTAAGCCAATTTACAAGTTCACTTGTACTTTAGCTTATAAATAAAAATGTCCAATTGTAAATGGAGTATTTAGTGCCAAAGAATTACTTCTTGGGTGGGCATGTGTATGAATTGCCCTTGATGGGACTAGAATTCAAAAATGTTCTTAGTTACCAATTTAACAAAAGAATGATCCTAAGCTTAGGTTGGCTTGGTGAAAATTGCATAGGGCTTTCTGAGGCATGGCAGTTGAGGTGTATGGAAATGAAAAGTATTAAAATATTTATTTTATGTAGAATATTTACACAATTTAAAATACAATTTTTAGTTGTTTCAGTTTTTGGTGCATAAAGTTAAATATGTTTAAAACTTTGTATTACATCTTTTTTTTTTAAGATGTTCTTGACTTGTTTCCTTTGGGGTTAATCAATTCTGCTTTAGCACTGTTTCCAAATGTATGTTTGACCCCCTTTCCTTGTTAATTCTGATGTTTCAACAGGTGAGAAGGTGGCACCATTCTCCTTACTTGTCTATTGTATTTGGTAGAAAAGAAAATACCAGTTTGTATTATGTTTCTGTTGGTTTTTTCCTATGTAATACACATTTAACTTCATTTTAGGAATTGACTACCAAAAAGATAAACCTAGTTACCAAGAAAAATAGTATCTCAGCTTGCAGCTGAGTGCAGTTAAGAGATCTGAGAGCAAAGACTGAGCATTAGAAAGGCTAAGACCTTCCAGTGATGTCATCAAAGCTATTGAAAGAAGTTATGCAAAAATGAGTGTATTATTTTTTTAAGCATTTCTTTCTCTCAGTAATGGTATGATATGTAGTTATATACTTCTTTTTGAAAGTTAGTGCTGTTAGAGAGAGATTATATGGCAAAATGTAAAGATACATATCTAATGCAGTGTTGTGTCAGATATTATAATTTGTGCTTGTTATAGATGCTTAAATTATCCCATCCCATCATTAGTGGTATTGATATCATGAAATCCTTAGTATCCATAGAATAGTTTTATAAAGTTATTAGTATTACATTTAGAAAGTCACAACTTACTTTCCTCAAATAGTGTTCTTAACCTAAAATTTCTGTGATCTGCAGTTGGACTTGCTTTAAGATGCTGCTTCTCAATGTGTTCTTGTGATTCACATTCAAGAAATAAAATTTCAGGTTCTATAGGAATTTTAGGCATTAAGTGATTAGGGGGTGGGAATGTGTTAAATTTGCTATGTAAATTTTTAGATACAAGCATGAGAAACAAAGTAGTGTTGTTCATCATTTACTTCTGTAGTGTGCCTCTTGTGTGTGCACAGGCACAGGCAGTTTTTCCATTTGCTCCTATGGCAGAGTATTAGGATGTGGTTTTCCTTGTCTGAGATTTGACATAAGCGCTGTGTGATCAGTTTGCTGCTGGTACCTTCCTTGTAATGAGGAAATTGGCACTGTGAAACACCCAACACAATTTTAAGATTTATTGAAATTTTTGTAGCTTTTCTTGTAGAGTTACAGAAATGTGTTCTTATTTTTATTTTCTTTTTTACAAATATTACTAGATGAGTGATACAGGAACTATGAAAGACATTCAGTTGCTTAGTGTAATCAAAGCAGGCCAGTCAAATACTTAGATACCAATTTAGAACTGTTTTCACAGGCGCTTGTTCACTTTTTTCCACTTTTTTTTTTTTTTTTTTGCTTCTGCTAATTGTCATGATACCAGGAGATTGCTGACTTTAACTAGATTAAAATGAAATAAAAATTAGTCTTGAAGTAGTTAAATATCTCCATTCCCATGATCTGTATCTGAAGAAAAACAAACAGTATTTAATGCATCTGTGTTCTTGGATCTGTTTGTAATGGTATTTATTTTCATTAAACCACAGGAATCTTGAAGTTTAACTTTTCCCTTTGCACCTGACTGTATGATGAAAAAGGATGTAGTTCCACACCTATATCCTTCTCAAGTGTAGCCTGCATTGATGTCATTGTTCCTTAAAGAGACATCAGCAAACCCATAGTTCTGCTCAGCATTATTTTAATTGCAGTGCATTTTAATTAAAATTAAAATTTAGCAAGTGGAAAAGCCACTTTCAATCTTTAAAATCTAATTTCCCTTCAAGTTAAAATGTAAAACAAAGAAAAAAGACAGCATTCTGTTCTCATTTTGTGGTTCTATGTAAAGTTCATTGTAGGGGATTTTCTTTTTCATTAGTCTCTTCAATTGTCATTTATGGGGAACAAGCTATGTTGGAAAAACTGAGCCACAGGAGGAGCTGTATGAATCCCCTGATGCCCTCGTTCACTTACTCTCCTTGTCTTATAGGATAATACATAGAGCCTCAGTTATACTGCTCTGTGCTCCATTCCTGCCTTCTTGCTGTGACCACCTGTTGGTTGTTTTCAGGTGTTCCTGACTAAATTAGTCGCACCTTTTCCTGTGCTTAGGTACTGTGTAAGAGATGTGAGTATTTCAAGGATTCCCTTACCCTGCTCAGCTGCCTTCCGCATCGTGTTGAGTGTGAGGCAGGATGTTTTAAAGAAAAGAAGTGGGGTGGAATGGTGGAAATCACTGTTGATTTACTGCACTGTCTCTTTGCTTGCACCGGGTTCTGAGTTAGCTGCTGATCTTGCTAGACTTGCCTTGGAGACCAGAATTGGGCTGGCTGCTCAGCCAGCTGTTGGTCCTTGGCAAGCTCAGGCACCTGCTGAAGTGCTGCACAGAAGGCGTAGCACTGCTTCTCCTTTCTGCTGTTCTGCAGCCAGAGCTCAATAACCTTGGCTGATGGGCACAAAGGGTCCTGGGGAGGGAAAGATACTGCTCTTTTTCACTCCCAGACATGAATTGAAGGCACGGTGGGGTTATTAAGGCAAGGTTTAAACGGCTCAATTAGAGAAATGCTGCATGTGACAACAGTAGTCAAATTAATCTTTAAAGTTAGACATAATATAGCTTCAGCTCCCACTGTGCAGAAATACCCTTGAATAACGACAGCAGTCACCTTCTGAAACTTTGTTTTTGCATGTCTGAGGAGTTTCCTTTTTTAATGAAAAAGACCATCTCTAATACCTTGTGATACAGTTTTCAGTAGTTTTTGAGTTACCTGTGTTTGCTTATTTGCTTGCATTAAGAAGGAACAATAAAGCTTCACATCTGGATTGGGGGTGTGTAGTCATATGCTGCATCTTCTGGAAAAATGGTGCTTCTTTATAACAGTGTTTGAGATATATTTTACAAATATTAAAGGATAACAAAATATTTCATACATGTACAACAGTTTCAGCCTAGCATGGGAGTGAATGTAGTTTGTTGATTGTTTTCTTCTGACACAGTATTGTTTTTTGAATAGTCTCGCATTAATGTCTTCTGAATATCTCATTAGCAAACAGAGATGTGAAGTAGCTGTTGAGATTTTGATTTATTTTTCCCCCGCCAGCTCTTCCCATAGGTGTGTAGGGTCGCACACCGGTAGATGGAGCCCTGTGCCAGCAGCCAGCTCTGAGCAGGCTGGTGAGCGAACCTGCAGTGCCAGGCGGGAGCGGCTTCTTGCGCATGCATCTGTGATATGTTTTATTCATAGAAATGGATATGGGTTTAAAATTGAATGTCTACCGTTAGCTGTGTGAGTCAAGGCAGTAACTGTGTGCTCAGATGCTTAGGGACAGCTTCGTGGTGTTCTTGACGGGCAGCCTATCGGGTGAAATGCCCTGTTCTGTTCCAGAGTGCAGCAAGGACGAGAGCCCATGTGGCTTGCCATGTTTTTTCTGTTAACTTCTGAGCCAACTGCATGTCCTTAGGCAAATCTTGGTTGAAACCATCGAAAACAGGACCTATGGGAAGCTCTTAAGGAACTTACAAAGCATTAAAATACAAGATTTGGGATTTAGTTTTGTATTTTTGTTTTTCATATATGCTAACTGCTGATTTTTTTAAAAACATATTTTTGAGTATAGAAAATTGTTGAATAGAGCAGTTCAGAAATTCAAAATCAGCAGTAACTAATCTTGCATATTGCCTCTTTTGCACTCTGTGTGTCCACACCCACAGCCCAGAGCTGTGTTACGTGGCTCAACTAAATGATACAGTGGACTGGGTTTGTTGACATTTGTGTCAGCCACTTGTAGAACTGTGAAAAATGTCAAAGTGTTTTGCAACTTTACTTAGAAATCGGTTTACCTGATGCAGTTTCGTATGTAGCCAAGTTACTCTAGTGTGAGAACAGTTTTTAAACAGTAAGATGCTAATTTTATTTGAAAGTTTGAAATGCAGTTCTTAATTTTAAAGGGAGAAAGGAGGAAAATTTTTGAGGGATAATAATAACATAAATTGTTCTCATGGGAGTTTTTACTGGGTTTGTTCCAATAAGTCTATGCTTGAAATATCTGAGAGATTAGTAGTATTCTGTGATTGTAACAGGTACACCGTTTCTATAACATATGCCCTGCATTTTTTATTTGAAATTCCAAGTGTCTTAATGTTTACATTTCAAAACAATGGGGAGGGTGTGGGTCCCTGGTGTTTCTGCTCTGACTAATATTTCTGCACAGTAACACTCCTATACTGTACCTTAAATCTCAAAAGAAAAATTAAGTCATTCTTAAAGCCTGAAGATTTGTCTGATGACTATATGAATACTGGGCTAAGTTGCAATCTGAAATAATCTTTGGAAATGTGTTTCTACCTGCTGTTCATTATGTGTGTTAAACTGTACTTCAGATGTAAGGGAAAGGACATAGAACTGAGATTGTGAAAGCATTTTTCAAAAATAAAATATTCAGTTAGAATTCTGCTGGAATTGTATAATTTTGTTTGTTTTATTTGTTTTAATGGTTAGTAGTTGCTTTTGCTTATGGTCTGCAAAAATGAAGTTACGGATTTTCTTTCACATGGCACATAGTTGGATGGGGCTTTGAGCAACCTGATCTAGTGGTAGGTTTCCCTGGCTGTGGCAGAGAGTTGGAATAGGTGATCTTCAAGATCCATTCCAACCCAAACTACGCTGTGGTTCGTGGTAGCAAAGTATTACAGCACTCCTGTCATTCAAACCCAATTATTTGTTGCAATCCGGAGAGGAAGCTCTGGACAGTATTCCAATTTGTTATTGTTTCAGTGCCTTTTTTAAAAATCAGACACAAATCACAGCTATAAACATCCTTGTGCTTCAAAGGGAAAAAATAAACAGTCATGTGTGGGGTTCACCCCAGCTAGCAGCTAAATACCAGCACAGCTGCTCACTTGCTGCTGTCCCCAGCAGGCTGAGGAGGAAAATGAGAGTGGAGGAAAACTCATGTTCCAAGACAGTGACAGTTTAATAAGCAAAGGAAAAAGAATAAAGAACAAACCAAACAAAACTAAAACCAACAAAAATCTATGCAAATGGAGTCACTCGCCAACTCTCGCCTGCAGCGCACCATGGTCCAGCCAGTCTCAGAGAGCTGCTGCTTTGGAGGAAAAACTGCATACCCCCTTTCTTTGCTTTTCCCAGTTTCCATTGCTAAGCATGACATTATATGGTGTGGAATATCCTTTTGACTGGTTCGGATCACAACTTCTTGCCCATGCCCAAGCTACTCTTTGGAGGTACAGAGTTGGTGGGAAACAAAAGCCTTGATGCTGTGGAAGCAGTGTAGGCAATATTCACAGTACTGGTATGTTATCAGCACTGTGTTAGCCATAACCCCAAAACACCAAAGTACCATGTGTGCAGTTCCAAAGGAAGTTAATGACATCCAAACCAGAGTCAGTACAAGTAGTAATATATCTTTTCAGTAGTAAAAATACTACTTTCTAGAATGTGTTATGAAAAGCAAATTTATAGCAGCATTGGTGATAGACAGATGGATATACAGCTTAAATTTGTAAGGGAGGAATTTCTAAATTTATATAAATACAATTTACTTAAGCAAGTCTCAATTTTTAAAATTCTAGTAATAATTTAGTATAAATTTTACTTCAATGCAGCGTGACTTCTCACATATGAATGAAGTGCAACATATGTATTTGGCATTAGTGATGTCTTAAGCCACCATTGTTTTGTTCAAGAATGATCATGTCCTTTTGTTTTGAGCCAT
Organism: Motacilla alba alba; assembly: GCF_015832195.1. Classification (NCBI taxonomy): domain Eukaryota; kingdom Metazoa; phylum Chordata; class Aves; order Passeriformes; family Motacillidae; genus Motacilla; species Motacilla alba. The sequence goes on from NC_052020.1 coordinate 38,062,380, forward strand.
CATGTTTTTGTGTTCTTTGACTTTTGATTTAGTTAGTACCAGTGGCAGTGATATGAGCACAAATAGGAAGCTGTAGCAGAGTATAAGTATTTGACTTTAGTGTTTATGAAAATAAGCTGTCCCTGCCTCTCAAGGGCATGATTACAAAGTTTAGCTCATGTTCTTGTTAAAAGGATGTTTTCTTTGCTGAGGAGGGAGTTTTTTTCAGAAGTTTGACAGTAAAGCTTTCAGTGAAATACAGGGTAGAGCTGAAAAGACAAAATGTTCAGAAAATTACATTCCAATGGATGTTTGCCTTTAGAAGCAAAAGAAGAGCTTAATAATCTCGTATGATGCATAAAATGAGTGGTAAAATCAACAGAGTGGTTATACTGGTCATGCAAAGGTGAGGGAAATAAGACAAGCCTTCATTAAATTTGGCCTTTAAATGTTTTTAAAAAACAAAATACAGAAACACCAAGTCTTGCACCTGCCAGTGCATGGAGAGCATCATGAAAAGATGACTGATAACCAATGTTTTTCTATGCTTGATGCATCAGTTGAATTTGGCAGTTGCTCTGAAGAAAGTGGAGACCACCTCTGTGTGTTCAGCATTCCTTATGTATCAGCACCTGAGTCCTTTGAGAGACTTTGTATACTGCCTGAAGCATTCAGCAGGGAAGTACAGTGCATGTTGAATAGCACAGGTTGTAGTGAGGACTGATGTTTTGACCCAGGGAAGATGATAGAAATGTAGAGCTAGCAATTGTGAAAAGCTTTGGGAAGAATCAGAGCTTCTAGGCTCTGGTTCTTTCTCAATCCAAAAGATCGCGGGTGGTAACTGAAACAGATTAATTTGTAATTCTGATATAAGCATAATACATTGTTTTGCTGACTGTATAGAGTACCTCAAAGACCTACTGATAGTTGCCTCTAGCATGACATTTTATCCCGGTCACAGTGTTTTTTGTTAACAGGTTACATTATGTAGGGAAGGAGATTATGGTAACTGAGGCATGTAAAGGACTCCTGCCAAACACAGAACAAAACATTGGTTTGTGCAGAGGCTTGTGATCGTCTGTATTGATGAGCTGTAAAACAGCTGTTTGGAAAACATCTCTTGGTCTTCTGAGATTGGAGTGGTTTCTGCATGCAAATGGGGGATGAAGGGAGATATAGCTGCCTTCTTATAAGCAAAGCTGTTTTGACTGAGGTCCTTGAACTTTTTTTATGACCTGAATTTGTATTTTAGCAGCAGGAGTGGGCAATGCTTTAATATTCTGAGTTTAGCTATTTATTTATTTGTTTATTTACAAGCTCACAAGCTGTAATGGCAAAGCATCTTTCAAAATCTTAACTCTATTCTGTCAGTAAAATACATGTGGTATTATACTTGCAATCTGGCTCATGCCTAGAAACAGTTTTTCTGCTGGGCCAATTACCAGTAATTGTGGTGCTCTGCTATAGCAGTAAAGAGAACTAGCAAGGTAAATCAGTCTAATACTTGCATTTATGAGCTAAACAATATGGACTATTCATTCTTTAAATGTGTTATATGAAATTATAGTTGAAAACCAATTAATCAACTAAGAGGGAAATTCACCTGATAGTTAATGTATTTTAAATTATATGCACTTCTGACACTTAGCCTTTTCTGAAGGTTGAATGACAATGGGGGTGGTTTCATTTTTATTCCCCTTTGGAGGTGGATTGTATTCCCCTTTGGAGCTGAGGAGTTGTGCTGGCTTCCCTGCTCAGCTTTGCAAATACAGTGTAGTTCAAACTGATGCTACTGCACTTTATCCACCAGTGAGAAGTTTTGCCCATTCCCTGTATCTAAGGTACAGATTCCAGGTGGATGTCACAAAATCCTTTTTTCCATATTTTGTGTTTGTAGGACAGATTTGAGTCATTATCTCTAGGATAAGGAGATGGTAAAACACCTTAGTAATTCCTACAGGGACTATTTATGTAGAGGAAGGATATTCTTGTTTCAGCCTAGATCTTGCCAAGGTTTTTTTTGTGTATATGTTTTTTAAAATAGCATAAATTCCAGGGATTTTTATGTTATTTTACATTGTTTATATGTGTGTCTCTGTATATAATTAAATTAATGGTTTAAATTTTTTAGAATTTGGCAAATTAAAGCTTAAGTTTTTGTTGTTTTTTTTTTTTAATATATCACTAGCTATGTGTTGCAATACCATTTGACTGTAGGTTTTTTGATAATTTTTTCTTGATTTTCAAAAGCTGTTAAGGAATGCCTGTACCTATTTTTGTATGAAATCCACTTTGATAACAGATAAACAATTTGATATTTCTACATGTTAAAGTCTGTTACAAATAGTGTTTAGATAAGCTGCTTTAATCTCTTATTGTGCATATTTTATAATTTTATAGTTAATTCAGGAATTTAGAGTAGGTTTTTTTTATTGTATATGTTTGTGACTGGTTGTAAATTAATCACAGAAGTACAGTGTCAGCACGAATTAATTATGCAAGCAAACCAAATGGCTATTTCATTATTTTATTGAAATGCCAAGAGTTTGAGGAGATCTTTTGTCTTAATAGATTAGCCAGAATTCATTGGGAAAAGTCTTAGTATGTTTAAGGTAATGGGAAAATCTTGCTTTCAGTACATCCTACAGAGATCCTGTTTAAAACAGATGACAGTCTGTCACGTTCAGTAGCACATCAGTCATCAGATTTATTCTAATTCCTTAAGCTGAACATTTCATTCAGGCTTGTAGATTGTCTTGTCAAGCTACCAAAAGCCTCATAGCTTTTCTGTCAAGCATAGAGTTGCACCAGCAGTTCACAAATGAATGCTAAGCTGCAAAAATACTGTTTATTTTCTTTAACCTTTTATTCAGTTAGCTACACTGTTCTTTCGTGTTATTTTCTCCACATGTGTTTGTCACAAGGAATTCGAGGGACTGCCTCCTAAACATGCCTCATCCTGACCACAGCCACTTCAGACCAAGGACCACTCATTTTGGGGTGTGTTGTTTTCACTTGTAGCAGTCTAGACCACCGTGGTTATCACATTCCTCCTCTAATCACAAAGGCCCAGCGAGCAGCTTCCTTTGCTGCAGACGTGAAGGAATCCTGCTGCTGCTGCACTAACAGCTGTGGTGTGGCCAGTCTGGCTTTGTGCAGAGCGGCTGTGGACTTCTTGCCATGCGTGGAAAGTGACACTTCTGCTGTCAGCCCATATAGTCATGACATTCTTTGTATTTATTCATTACAATCCTTCTAGGATATTCTCTCATGCTGTATTGTGTATGTCTATGTCTTTTTTTTTTTCATTTCCTCTCTGAGCATCTCTAATTCTGAGCTTTTTGATTTAAATGAAGTTTTCCATGTAAACTGTAGCACTTGCTTATGAAGTCTACTTAAGCCTTACATGATGGTGAGAACTTGACTTGAGACATACTTTCTTTGAAGTCAACATGTGTATGTCTGAGGTAGTAAAACACTGAGGATGGTTAGATGAAGTTAATTAATTGAATTAAGAAAAGAAAATAAACTGTTAGATTGGTGCATTTGTATAAACTAAGTTTAAGGCCAAAAAATTCCTTGTAAGACTAATCTCTATATTAAATTGCTAATGCTATGGTATTCAATATAAAGTGGTGACTGCCCTTTAATAGGAAGAGGACTTCCTTGGTTGTCTCTTTTAGCTATTAAAATTACATCTCAGCTGTCTGTTAATAATTTTCCAGAATCACCAATTTCAGAACTTTACTTTTTACTTCTAATTTTCACTGTAACATGTGATTTCTTCTAATACATGTTTTTTCCTGTCATTTACATGCAATGCTAAATTTTCTCTCTTAATGTGGTGTTTTTCTTTGTTATAAAGCCCTGCTCTTTTTAATAATTTTTCTTGGTCTGTTAAATGGTCAGTGTGTTCTTTTAGCAGGCTTATTCCTTGAATGGATATTCTGAAAGACACATTGTACATGTCTAAAAAGGTACTGTGGGGTTGAAGCCCTAGATAAAACTAAAGCCTGAGTATATAAAAAAAAGATTGTTAAAATGTCAAGATAATGAAAAGTCAGAAAATAAATTATACCTATTATTAATTTTGAATTGTATTCAAACATAGAAATATGTATCATAGACAAAAGCTGATTACAGAGAGATAAAATTCAATTTTACACTAGGATAATTGTTTTATGTATTTTACATTTATTTATAAGATCAGATAAAGGCCTGGAATTCTCGATATAAATCACAGTATGGTCCTGGTGAATGCCAAGGTCAGTAAAAGGAACCCCCTTCACTTGCAAAACACATTGCTACTGCAGAAAATATGAGGTAAATAAAATGAAACTCGTAAGCACCATCTTTTCTACTACACATTCTTTACTTGCCATTATTATGTTAGATCTTAGAGTAGTTTTAGGTTTTCAAATGAGTGAATAGGTATCAATGCTCTCAGCATCCTCCCATATATTATCTGTAGCCAAATTCACATACCTTTGCTAAGTAGAGATTAATGCAAAACTTACTTGAGGTTTGTGAGTGAGAATAGATCTGTTGTTACTGTAACACTGTGAAATTAGATTGGCCCTTTTCAAAGGCTCTTGCATGTGCTGGAGATGTAGTTGATGGATCCAAATGCCACATAGATGATGGAGCCCATGATTTAATAGTACATTTCTGTAATAAATCACTTCCTATCAAGAAGGCTTATTTTTTCCAGAATCAAATCTCTGGTATGTCTTCAAGAGAAGGAAATGTAACTATTTTTTAGACTGGAAAGGACAATAAAATGGATTCTAGGTTCTCACAAAAGTGACTTCGTGTTGGGTACCTCAGGTGAGCATCTGGGTCAGCTTGAACTAAAGAAGACACCCTCTCAGTAATTGAATTTCAAGTCGAAATTTGGAACATGTAGATGGTGAACTGAAATGGCTGCCATTCATCTTACCACACACATTTAATAAATAAGCTGTAGTGTTCAGTGATGAGTTTTTTCATGTGTAGTGTGTTGGAGCTTTTGAGTCCTAGGACAATAAAAAACAGAGTCCTTGACATGGCATCCACTTCACAAAAAAGTGTTACTAGACCTGACAAGTATTTCATCAAGCTGGACATTTTTCGCAAGTGATGGCTTCCAGAAAATGTCTTTATGACCTGACATTTGGCAGCAAGGAGTTCTGCACTTGCTGCTTTTTACAGAGTCTAGCTTTTTTGGGCTTCTATCAAAAGTACCAATGTCACTGAGGTCAGGAATTTGCACTGTTACTCAGTTAGATTATGTCAGAGAGTTGTGGCAGTAAATACCAGTGACTACATCTATAGGGCGAGGAACTGGTGTCACTGAGCAGCTCTTCTGGGTAAGTGCTGGCATTACAAATGGTCTTTTGTTTTCTTCCAGAATTGTAAGTTTTTTATAAGCCTGTAGCTTGTTCTGCTTCAGCCAAGGAAGGGCCAGTGCTGCAGGGTCAGAATCTGATCTTTGATTTCTCAGGTAGAATTCCCAGTAAATGGTTTCGCATGCTCTGTGGTTTGACAGCTATGGAGTTCTAGTATAGTGCTTGGTAAGTCATCTGCTGGGCTGGTGATGAGATTGCTGAGGTCTGCTTCCATGTAATAAGGCTTTCTTTCCAAATGCTGAAAATTTATTAGACTGCAGAAGTACAGATACAGAAATGCAGCTACCTGTGAGAATAGATTCACCCTCCTTTTTTGATACAATTGGTTTTTCAGGATCATAGTGAGGCCATTCCTCAGTCAATACAATTGTGAAAGGACAGTAACCAACCACCTGTTGGTTCATGTATCCTGAAATATAAAAGAATGAAGCATCCATGAAGGATTCCTTTTTCACAGAGGTTATGGATTAGGGTGCCCTGGGTGTGTCCAGAGACTGTTATTGTGGCATGTACACCATAAACACCATTTAAGCATGTTTAAGTTAGTTTTCTGCACTACAGCAGCATAAATGGAGGGTGATCTAAATATGCCTGGGAACAATCTTGAGCTTCTTGCTTTATGGACTCAGAATTTGATGGTAGCAAGAATAAACAGAGTTGTGGGGTATAACACTTCGCACAATGTACTGAAGGTGACTGCTGTGCAGGTGTACAAGGTAACTCTAATTAAAACAGTTTCCCCTTGAAATGTAATTTTGTTCCTCCTCTTCACTATCCAGTGGTAGACTAATATTTGTCTCCCGAATGTTTTTCCAGGATCTGAAGTGGAATTACAGTATCTGAAGGTTACTAAATATTAGGCAAAAATTATAATTCTCTTCATAGTTTAAAAGTATCTTTCATATTTCAAAAACCCTCCTGGATGTACAATTCTTTTGGCAAACATTCACTGTCTTGCACTAGAGAGAAAACTTACTATAAATAGCATAGGCTGCTTTCATAGTGAGGTTCCTCTCCAGTTGTATCCAAATTTACCTTAAAAGTTAGCAACAACCAAAAAAAAAAAAAAAATCAAACTAGGTACTTTATGGAGAATCTCTTTAGTGTAACATTTGACACTTTCTTTCCAATAATACAGCCATTCAGGTCATTAGAGAGGTTGGGGAAATTAAGTATTATCTGTATATCTTCAGCTCTTAAAAATCCCACATGTAATAAAAACCAGTGATGGATTTTTTTTAAACTGTAATCCTGTAGAATATAATTATGTATGAAAGTGTCACTGTTTAGTAATGCAGGAATTATACTGTAAATAAAAGAAAAATTTTGTTCTACGTGCTATAGAAATTCATTCAGATTAAACTCCAGGTTTAAGGAAGGTCATAAAAAATACCAGATGTTATCAAAAATGTTTTGAAAAAAACCTTTAGCTCATCTGATTAAAGAAAAATGTGATCAGAGCATGAGTTGCTCAGTATGGGGTCTCTGGACTTCTCAAGTGTCTTGAGAAACAGGTTTTTAGGAAGATGTCTATTCATGGATGTCCGAGTGTAGGTGTGTTTTTTCAATCTGTCCTGAAAGCACTGTGAAAAACCTTATAAATACTGAACTACATTTTCCTTAGGTTCAGTTTGTATATAGTATCTTTGATAAAAAATAAAAATAATGTTACTCCTCCATAAAGTTCAGTGTGATGAGTAAATTAAATTGAATTCACTTAACTCTTTTCAGGCAGACAGCAAGTTATTGTAAGAACAGCAACCTTTTCACAACACCTCCTTTCCCAAACCTCACTGCTCAACAGATGCACAGTCCAGCTGAAGAACTGAGTACAGTGGAATACGTTCTTTGGATAAGCAGAAATATGAACAGAAATAACTGATTAGATATTGTGGCTTTAAAGTCTGGAAGGAGTTTAAAGAAGTTGAATTTGGAGACCACTGAAAGCAGTGTCAAAGGGTCATAACTTGTACCAGAAAAATTATGCCTTTCCTTTTTTTCTTTACATTTAAGTCTGGACGTGTTAAGATTTGCCTTTGACAGTAAGGAGTTACGAAAGCACAACACTAAAAAAAAAGTTGCTTTCATTCATAATGAGTTTCAGAAAATATTTCAGAAGACTTTCTTCTTTCTTCTCAGTTGGACTGTGAAATAGGAAGTTATTTAGAAGTTTTCTTGATGTTATGATTGCATAACATTATGATGTTATATGCACAGATGCCTTAGTAGTGTACATTCCTAACTTTGTCAGGTGTTCCTTCAGCATGAAAGGGGAGATAGAACTCTGTAGCCTGCAAGTCATGCAACTTCACAATGTCCAGGGATATCTTCAGAATTATTCTGAGTATTTGAACTGCAGGCCAGATGTTTCCTTTTTTAAAATCTTCTATTTTATCTACACTTCTGTAGCTATGAAGTCTTGATTTCTTTTTATCTTTTAGTGATGCCAAGCAGTGAACTACATAGTAACTACAACATCTGACAAAGAAGCCCCAAAATGTTCAGCACAAATATGTGCAAGAGAAAGTAGCCATCAAAATGAGCCTGGGTTTCAGAAGTACTAAGGAAGGCTTTTTCTTCCTTCATCTAGTGAGTGAATTTAGAACTCCTTTGCTCCACCCAGGAATAACTGGTCTGGGGCCAATATTAAGCTGCTCTCTCAGCTCTAGTGTTTTGGCAACAAAAACATGAATGTATCTTGATGAATCAAGGAATGCAAGAAATTGAAATATAGAATGAACTTGCAAGAAAGAATAACACATCCATCTGTTTTCTTTTACAAAAAAATAAAAACAAAAAAACCCAAGCAAACAAAAAAACCACAACAAACAAAAACAAAACCACCACAACCCAAAGAGAATATTTTTGCTGAAAACTGCAAGATAATCCTAGGTTATTAATTTTTCTAGGATTTTTTCTCCATTTGTCTGTGTAGAGAGAATCTGATGTTAAGACTCAGAACCCCTAATAAGTTTTTCTCTCAGTTGTGTGACCCACAACTTAAATGAAACTCTTTGTATTTTATATTCTCAGAGGAATTCTTTAGGGCTTCTCCACTGTAAATTAGTTTCATGGTTTTGGCTGAATGATGTGCTTACTAAGGGTTTAAAGGGAACTTTCTTCAAAATCCAGTGAACAAATTTGGGTTTTTTAAAAAACATATTTGTCCAGCTTCTTCATTCTGTGTGTTGCATATTATTATAAATAATCAAAAGATTGAAGAATGCGAATGATCCATATATTCAAATACTAAATAAATGAAAAAACTGGACTATTTCATTGGCTGAAATGACAGAGTTTTCATTATGTGTGTTCTGACATTTCTGTTCATTCATTTAAACACATTTCATTGTGTTTAAAATTGTTCTGCATCTTGCTTTGGAAGACTTTGCGTAACTAAGTTTTCCATTGTTTGTAACTTTTAACATTTTAGACAGATTTTTTTTTTCACAGCAGGAATTTCCTGCCTACAGGGTGAAGTTGACTTATTTTTTGTATGTTTCAGCTGAGACAAGGTTTTGGGTATTTTCTGAGCAAGAGGATAAATATGATGTTTCCCCTGCCATAAAAAAAAGAAGCAGTTTGATTGATAGCCTCATATGTGATTATGTTTTGCATTGCTTTCTTAAAGTTTGGCAGGGAAATTGATCCACTGTCAGAAATATCTGGTTTGTGACTGATGGTCTAACTTCAGCTAATGCCTCTTTCTTTTTTTTTTTCTTTTTATTGTTGTTTGCTTGTTTCTCTGTGATTTTCAACTGCCTAGCACTCATTCAAAGTCTATGGTGACTCCTTTTAATCTTGTACCTTTCATTGTTGGTGTAACATCAGGAAACAGTGGAGCAATTGCTATGGTGCTCAATGTTTGCAGGTTTAGCCTCTTCAGTCTTTAGCTTACATTTAAATTCTGGACATTCTCAACAGATTTATTTCACTGAGGCATCTCTGCTTCCCATTGAGTTTTGGCTCACCTCAGAATATCTTATACTTTGGTAGTCCAAGATCATTTCTGAATGTGTAGCTTGTTATTTTGAATTGTGCTTGTTTTCAGATTTCTTTGATATTGCAATAAATTTCAGGGAAGCGTCTGGATTAATTTTCCAAAATCACTAACCTAGTAATCATACCCAAATAAGCAAGTGCACATAAGGCATGCTCTATATCATGCGTGTTAAGCGTGTTGTAAAGCACACAGTCAATGCCTAAGTGCTGAAAATGCTCAGAAATGTTGTTGTTGGAGTGTAGCAAATGTAAAATCGTGCAATAATTTAGGTTGGAAAAGACATTTAAGATCATCAAGTCCAACCATTAATGCAGAACTGCCAAGACCACCACTAGACCATATTCCCTAGTACCACATCTACACATCTTTTAAATACATCCAGGGATGGTGACTCCACCACTTCCCTGAGCAGCCTGCTCCAAATCTTGCCAGACCTTTCTGTGAGGAAATTTTCCCTGATATCCAATCTACACCTTCTCTCATGTAACCTCAGACCATTTCCTCTTGACCTATTGCTTGTTACTTGGAAGAAGAGACAGACCCCTGCCTCACTGCAGCCTCCTTTCAGGTAGTTGGAGAGAGCAGTTAGGTCTTCTCTCAGCCTCCTTTTCTCCAGGCTAAGCGTCACAGCTCCCTCAGCAGCTCCTCATAAGACTTGTGCTCTAGACCCTTTCCCCCTTCATTGCTCTTCTTTGGACACATCCTGAAGTGTGCCATTTCTCTGGAACTTCCACTTCTTGCTTACAAAGGGTGAAGTTGCTCGCTATTCATAGTCAGTGAAGGCACTATGTACTGGATCTAGTTGCTAAATCTTACCAAAAAAATCTGAAGTTCAGGCAAGACTGTGTGATTGTTGAGTCAAAATGTATGTGTTCACACCTGAGCAACACTCTATGTTCCTATGCTTTTACTGCTGAGCAAGTGTGGTTAAGGGAGCAATTATGCTTGTCGTGAAGGATAGCTTTCTTTTCAGGTAGTTATCTAAGAAAAGGATGGTTAATTTGCTTGTAAAGAACAAATAGGGCTAATGTGGAGTCAGTGTTATTTTATTTCTCTCAGCTTTTCAGCTTGTGAAATTTCAGGTGGTGTGATTCCTTTCCGCAGCTGCAGCGCACAGTACAGAATTGGAGCAGTTGCATTATTTGGGTAGAAGCAGTGCACTGGATATGCTGCTTTATGACAGCCATGGAGGCACATCTGTGTTTTCGTGCTGTTTAAAACAGCCTGACAGATACATAACCGGTGGTCTATATTTCCCTGCAGGAAACCAACAGGCCCCTCTCAGTCCCCATGTACAGGACTGAATCTTGAAAGGTTGGCACATTTCTGACAGGCCTCTGCATGTTCAGTGTTCATGATAGTTTTTGGTCAGGCTCCAATATCCACACTGTTTGTTGCCTTTATGCTTTTTATTTTTACTGTCAGGAAAAATGGTGCTATTTGAAGGTACCTTGAGAAATGTGAGTTGGCTGGATAAATCAAGTTTCTCTGCTTCTCTGCTGCTTTTCTTCATTGAGTCCTCATTCAGTCTTACTTCTTTCTGTGAAGGCAGCCAAACAATTGGAATGTTTTTGGCAAAGACATAATTTCTGCTTAATGCAGAAATAACTTGTACTAGTGGTTTTTGAATTTGGCACTGAGTTACTACTTCACATTTTCATGTGCATATAATGTTTTGTGATTTTATTTTTGCTTGCTATGGTAAATTCTAGGCTAGCAACTTTGTTCTGTGACAAAAGAAATTATGATTTGGGGATTTAGGAATTTCAATATACTGAATATACTATACAAATAATTTTGCAAACATAAGCGCCGTAGACTCATGTTTCTTGAATAATTTCCATAGTTAGCTTTGGAGCTCTTTAGCCAGAGTGACATTTTTACAAGTTTGAGGGAAGGATAGATTCTGTGGGGCTTGTGGCCAGGGCTTTCAGAAAGACAGGTAAAATAACTGTATCAGTGGTCCAGTTTGGTTTACTGAAGGATGATGTGCAAACCAATATTTGACATTTAACCTAATTCCAAATCATCCAGTCATGTAGTAAACTGAAGAAAATTGGGTGCTCATGACTAGTAGGGCTCAAAATGCTGTACACATGCTGCTGTTATGCTATTTCTTCCCTGTTGGCATTTAGCCTGTCTGCCGCATGGGTGGTCTTTGGTTGTGTCTCACTGATGTTTGGTTTTGGTTGGTCAGGGGCTCTACTGACCTACCCTGTAAAGCAGAAAGCAGCCTAGTATTTTTTCTGTTACCGGAATTCTAGTTCTGGTGGGTTTGTTTTGTTGCAATCTTTAGAATAACAAAATAGGTAGGCAGGAATTGCATATCATCCAGTTCAGAGTGGGGCAATCTCCAAAGTTAGATTGGGTTGATATATCCAGATGAGTTTTGCCCATATCCAGGTGAAGAGATTCTGTAACCTTTCTAAGCAACTAGTTACAGTGACCTTCCTATCTGTGAAAACTTTTCTCTTACCCATAACTCTTAAGTTTTCTGTGTTACAGCTTGTCACTCTTTAGGATCTGTGTCTTCTTTTTATTTGCTCACAAGGCAGCTAAAACCCAATAAAATCCTTGTTTAGCCTTTTCTCCTTAAAACCAACTAATCAAACTCTTGCAAACTGCTCATAACTCACATCCTGCAGATCCCTAATCATCTTGAATCACCTGCTGGACTTAGCTTAAGATATCCATGAGCAGGTCAAACCAGATGCAGCACTTCAGATGAGCCAAATGGGGCGGGTTAATGACTTCCTTTTGTCTGCTGACTAGGATCCTGTCAACAGACTGTACTACACAGGTAGCCCTTACCACTATGTTATGCTGATTCTACTAAAATATTGTTTTGGCTCCAGATAAGACAACAGCTAGTTTAAAATGAACATATTTGTTCCTGTCTGTAAAGGCTACGGAAATTACAGTCTGGTTGTAAAATGTTTAGAAATGGAGATCTGGCTGTCTATAACAATATATAATGTGATACACAATACTGAGTTTTAAGGCCAGTGAAGAGTTTACAACAAAACTGAAGGATGGCTAAATGATTTGGCTGTTCACACCTGATCGAAGAATGTCATAATTTCATTATCAGAATGAAAATAATGTTAGAGTGTCACATGAGAAACACTGCAAAATAAAGGGAGACAGTCTTTGACAAGATTCTCTACAGTTTTCTTTGCATTTCAAAGAGGTGGTGGGCAGGGGGAAAGGAAAAGGCATGTATTGTCAAAGAGAAGACAAAACTAAGGAAAAAGAAAAGAATTGGAGGACAAAGGATAGCTAAAAACTAGGGAAGAAGACAACAGAGCAGGCTGAAGATTGTTTAGTAAATAAAATACAAATGAAGATTGTTAATGTGAAAATGAGAATATATCAGAGGGCAGAAGAGATAGGGGGCTGTTGCTGAGCTAATATACACATAAGCATTTCCTGATGCACAGAGAGAGAATTGACCCTTGAAGATGCTTAGTTCAAGTTAGGGAGAAAAAATAAAGAGGAAAATACCTGTCCTTTATCCAACTAAGTTTAATTTAGGAATAGGTGAAACCTATTGTGAACCAGTTGATTTTATGCATTTTTATGCCTCCTCTTGTGCCTTTGTCAAAAGCATGACAAAGACTTATAAGTGCTCTTTGGCTTACAGTATGCCATCATTAAAAGCACCAGATGGAAATTTTGCAGCAATGTTATGGAGAAACTGCTGCAGCAATAGAGGAAAATTATCTGACACCTGATTCTTCATGTCTTTTTTATTTATATAGGTTAGTTAAAACCAACCGCATATGTTTTATCTCCTTTTGGGTCAAGAATCAGCAGGGAAGAAAAGCCAGGGATAACTGCTCCACTCTGCCCTCTGGGGAAATGTTTTTATCAAGTTTCCAGAAAATGAAGTTACTTTTATTAACCAAAATCTTGAAGTCTTTTTAGCGATGTGAGAATTTATAAATTTGGAATAATACTTGTGCTGCATAATCCACTTGTCTATATTTTATATTCTTTTTAAAAGAAGCAGAATATTTTGCATTAACTTCTTGTACTTAAAAGCATATAAAAGTAATAGAATACAATACAATAAAATAAGTATCTCTGTAATCAAAGTGTGTTTCATTTCATAGCTTTTAAGTATCTAACAGATGAGTATTATTCCACTTGTAAAAAATACTTGAATTGGCTGTCTCTGTTATCCTTTGACTAGTGTTTTTAGAACTGTCCAAAACTAGTTTTAACTTACTTTGAGTTGCCTTAGATTTCTGATATGCCATAAAGTTTCCTAAGATAGGGAGGAAATGGGACTCTCTTTAGAGGAGTGTGTCATTTAATCAAGACTTGACATCCACCTGGGCTAAGAAAACTGACTGTTTGTTCCCTTGGGAAATGCTTTGAGAAGGTAACTTGGTTTTTGTGTAGAGTACCCTTCTAAGTTAGTTTTCTTTAGTTTAGTGTACCCTGAGGCAAAACGTTTCAGGATATTTTAGAAGATTCTGCCAATCTAATTAATCTTATGGGAATAATGCTAAAATTCATTCTCTGTTTCCCTCTTCATAAACTATATGGTAATTCATCCCTGCACTGTCAGTGGCAACTGTTAACTGCACCTCTAAGGGTGACAAAAACAGGCTTAGTGCTGTTGCAAGGAGTAGAGGGGACTGGTCTCTTGTTCCACCAGAGGTGGGGCAGGTGGGATAGCCCTCTTTGTGGAAAAACTCTTCCAGGACTGGAGGATTTTTTGTGAAGAATGGGTGAATTCGGTCAAGAGCAGCAAACGTTTGCACCCTGTCACAGCAGCTAAGGCCATGATTCAGTGGTTGACTTCAAATTCTTTCAAGGCAAGACCAAGGAATGGGGTTTGCAGTCACTGGGTCTCCATATAGAGTGGTCCCAGCAGTCTTTCTGTTCCTGAGGAGGGGACTCAGTATCTGAACTCCAGCTTAGAAGATGGACTTCTCAGTCCTGCCCAGGGAGAGAAAGCATTGGCGTTAGTGTTGCTGTGGTGCTTTGTGGGGTCGCAGTTACCTTGGGGTGCTTCTTTGTAGAGTGTCTGTTATTCTGCAGACACTCAAGAGGTTGGGTTTTTTGCCTCAGAGAGAGGAAATTCTGCTACAGCTGTAATAAAAGCCATTTGGAACTGCACAAGTAAAGCACTGTGTGCTTTCTATCTTGCAGATATATGTTACTTTTATATACCTCTTGTTTTTATTTAACTTCTCTGAAGTGCTTGTGTTGATGAATAGTTAGAAACAGGATTGGTAGCCATCCTTTTGAATAAGCTGTTATTTTGTTTAGATTTTTTTTTCTCCTAAAATCCATTCATATTCCAAGGAACTGAAAGGCAAAGTATTTTAATGGTGTTTTTGCAAAATATTTTCCTGAATGGATGAGGAAACAGTCATTCCAGTAAGCACTATATAAAGAAGTGAAGGCAGTGCAGTGAGCTTAATTTTCCATTTTTGTCTGTCATAGATGTAAATAATTCAAACATATAAGCATGGAAAGAAGTTTACAGTTTGAAACTGGGACTGCATGAGTCTCCTAGGAAAATATTAGTATTTCCTGTGTGTTTCAGTTTGATATTCTTAAGAAAAAGGTTGGTTTTCCTGAAGTATGAACCTTCTAATAGTTAATGCTGTTTTTCACTGGGGTCCTGCAGTAAACTAGAAAGTTCATGTATTTCATGTGTATGCTTATGTAATTAAGCATCCACTAATTTATTTCTCTTCAGAAAATACTTCTCCAAATCAGCACTCCATGTATGAAGATTTAAGATTATATCATCTGTTTATTTAAGGTAAGCATTAGGACAGGTATTATTATTTTATAATAGATTCTTAATCCCTTGTCTGTGAAGTGTTGATGTTTTCATTAGAGTTAAAATATGTTGCATGTGTACAGAAAGCCTGAAATCTCAATATGTGGTTCTATCAATTTTAATTATTTGAATCATTAAAACAGCTAATTTTTTGCTTAAGGGTACACCAATGTACCATTGAATCTGTTTTTTAAGTTTTTTTCCAGTTTAATGTCTGAATCCAAATTCATAAAGAGTTGGAAAAATGAGATGTCTGAGCTATAGGATTCACAGGGATTTTATATGAAGCCTATTTAATCAGGATAACACTGTTATTAATATTCATAAAGTCAGCTGGAACACAAATGACAGACTATGGAGCCTAAAATTTTTTACTTGTGAATTTATTAAAAGCAGCTTAAAAAATTAATGGAATTTAAGTAAAGTTGACGAAAATGAAAATCTTATGTTAGCAGAAAAAATCTATATTAGAACTTTGTCTAAGACCATCTTGCATTGATATCTTTGACAGATTTCATTGGTACTTAAAGAAGAAGGATGCATGAATGGTCATTTAAAAGGATTTAAACACATTGGCACATTAATTTTTACATGAATAATAAGTAGTTTCCAAAAGCAATTAACTTACAGTGTACAAGATTTGAATAGAAAAATAGGACTGTGACATCAAAGGGCAAAGCAAATGTGCAGTACATTTTAAACTTTTAATAATATGACTTCTTAAAATATTTTTTTTCTTTTCCACAGTAAGTAAAGTAACACCAAAGGTATTTGTGTACAGCTTGGGTTTGTTTTGAAATACACCAAAATCTGGAAAAAATAAATATTTTTAATGCCAAAGTGCTGTTGGTAAAGAACAATTTTAAGGCTTTTACATTGATCAAATGCTTCTGAATCAGCTTTCCTTCAGCTTTCCTTTCAGTTTCTCTGTGTGGAAAACAGATACATACTGACCACAGTGTGTGATTTTTCTCCCATGCTGCTATATGTAGCATTTGGAAGCATTTCTTATTTCTGTAGATGGCAAAACAGTTAGGTCTGAGAGTTCTTTTATTATTCTACTTAACTATTAATTTCATGTGACTGTTGCATTTTATATTCAATCGATAGGGACATTTTGTTGTTTATTTTCACTTTCTTTCATGGTGTCCTAGTAGTTTTACACTAGCACAAGGTGGATTAATAAGTAGTGAATAAGGAAATTAGATTTCAAATTACCTCTAGCATTTGAGTTATGGTTCCATTTTGTATTTTCAGTTTTGTCTCAGTCTGCCAATACACTTTATTTTCATCTTCAGCTTTAATTTCCTCTTATTATTACACAGATTGATTATTAGCAGATTGTCTTCAAATGAAAGTAAAGATTTATAATAATTGTATTAAATTTTTTTGATGACTCCTTGTGTGAAAACCTTAATGGCCACTTCTGATCGTTTTTGAAATGCTGACTTTTAACACTCACTGAATAATGATGGTTTTGGTTCTAAAAATACCTTATGTTCAAGGTACCTTCTGTAAAGGTACATCTTGAAGGCCAAGTTAGTGTTGTGCACAAGTCAGCTACCTTTTGCAGCATTTGTGTTCAAAGCAACCAGTTTAAAAACTTCGTGTCTGGAATATTTTGTTCTTCTGTATCCTAACTTTTTTTTTTTTTTTTAATTATGAGGAAATTAATTGGTACATCCTAAGAAGCCCTAAAAATCTTTCCATTTTACTTTGATCCATAGGTGACCTTAATCTGATATCAACCATTTTTAAAATTTCCTCTGTGTTTAAACCAGAAAATTCCTATTAGTTAACAGAACCTAATTCACCTGTGAAGACAAGGTCTGTAAAATGAGCCTCTTGATTTCAGTCATAATTTTTTCCTGTGCCATAGTCTATTATTTCCGGGAGAGGGCAGCATTTTCCTATATCAGGTACAGAAAGGCACATGCCCTGCTTAGACTGTCAATGTTTCTTGTAATTACTCCCAGTATATTTGTTGCTTGCTTATGAATTAACTTGCATTTATGGAACTAAATCATTCCAATCATTTAATTACACCTGAGGAGCTGAACTATAATTGCTTGCTTCCAGCTAGGATCTGATATGGCTTGAGCAGTATTAATTTGGTGTTTACTTTTCTGAGTGCTAAAAGCATTAAAATGATTGTGCAATGGGATTACATTTTACTAATTGCTGGCATTCATTAGCTGGGTAAATGGCGAGGAAGAATGACTGTATATTGTGGAGGGATAAAATTATGGTTTTAAATAGTATATTACTAGACACATTAAGGCCCTAAGACATGTTTTAAAATACTCCAGAGGTTATTAAATACCATATTTTCTTCATGTCTTGCTATATGAATATCTTATTAAAATACTGCAATTATTATGAACCTTTTTGTGCAATATGTAGGGAAATGGCTTCATTGACAGAAACCTATTTCTTGATATTAATAACCCTCTATATTTTCAGCTAATCCAAAAGTAAATGAGGAACTTAGGAAAAGATTGCCAACTTCAAATCAACACAGTTACACAGAATTGAAGAAGCATACAGCTTCATTTGAGGGATTCTTTTAAGGGACTCAATGTTCTGCGATATGAGGTGAACTTTTTATTTTTTGTTAAGACCTCAGCACATCAAATCCTATGCTTTTTTTTATTGTGTAGATTTATAGAAACAATGAATATGAGCTAAATATGTATTTCTTGAATGTTTGGTGTATGTGTTGGTGTTGAATCTTAACTGTTTGTACAATTAATTTTTTTTTCAATTTTAAAGATAAAAATGAAATAATCTGCTTTTTTGGTGTTGTATGGCAAAATAATTTCTCCTGCTGCATTATTATTTAGGATATGTCTCTTGGTATAATTTGCTTGAATTGTGAAGTATGTACTTAATTTTTTTATTTAATCTCTTACATTTTTCAGCACAATGACAGCTGTCTGAGGGTTTTCAGTCACTGTATCTTCAAGGCACATGTATCTTTTTAATAAATGTTAAAAAAAATGTAGCTGGGAAAACACTAAATAAGCACAATGAGTAGTTAAGGATAAAAATTGTCCTATGTACAATATTTTTTTAAAACATGCTTGAGTAAGTAATACAATTTGTGGTAAGCCTACTATGTTACCAAGATTACAAACTTATTTAGATTTCCTTGTGATGCAGAGTATAATTGAATTTTTAACACGTATGAGAGCATGTCCCAAAATAATGTCTGGTAGACATAACATTTTACTGTAAGTCTTATTGGGGGTTACTTCTTGAAGATCTTTGATTATATGAAATATTGCAACTGTGTAATTTACTGTAGCCTGAAGCAATATGCATGCAAATATTGGGATGCATTATTTAGCTGTTCAGAAAGAACTTCCGAGTTGGAGTGGTCATAGACCACTTTACCTGTATTTTATCTGGGAAATTAAAAGTAGAGAAAGAATGCTGTGAAGTGAAGCACATGCCACTGTCTGTAATGACTGCCAAAGTGAGCAGTCTTGTTGTCTGTAGCAGGACTGCTTGGTGTGATTTGGGCTGTGCTCAGTAATGTGTACTTCCAAGACCAGACTCTAGAAGGAAAAACCAAACTAATAAATATTTCAACAAAGACATCACATGCAACAGAAAGCTGAACCAAACAATTATAAAAATTAGATGAGTGAAGAAAAAATACTTTACTGAGAAATATAATTTTTCACTGGCTGTTAAAGTATGCAGACTTCATTGTGCTGCTATAAATATTTAAAATAATTTGTTTTGTACATTTTCTGTCAGATGAAGGCAAAGTATAGGTGTATTATATTGTTTCAAGTTTATTTATCTAGAGTTTGTTTTATTTTAGCTCTGAAACCTTCAAGCAAAAACTGGACTCAGTGCCAGATCAAACAAGTTCAGAGGAACAAATGGAGAACTGGTCAAAAGGTAGGGACTTTAAAGATATTAATAAGGAACCTTAGGTGTTATACCAGTGCTAGGCAGTGACTGGAGTATGTTTGTTCTTGCTGATATATGACTGACTTTGGAAGAAAAGAAAAAAAAAAACGCAACCACATACTGCTCCTTAAAAGAGCTTGGAGTAACAGGAGAGCAGCTACATTAATATAAAGCTTCACCTGTATTTTCTGGATTATTGAAAATGTTTTAGTATAACTTTCAGAAGACTTGTTTAAATTCTTACTCTGTACATTGCACTTTACTTTCCAACCTTTTTTTTAAATTGTTAGCAATAAATTTGAAAACCTGTCTTAAAGTAATTCTCTTGGCTATTCACACCTGGCTTGGGTATGATTAAGCCATCTACTAATATTAATGAGTTTCTCATTAGTAGCTCAACTGAATGTAGACAGTAAGGTAAGACTTGGAGATAAAGGTGACCTTGGTTAACTTGGAGCTTCCCCAGTTGATGAGGTTTTAATCTTCATCAGGATGCAAGTATTTTTTTTGTATTTTTAGTTAGTTGACCAGACATAATTGTTCTCAGATACATTCTTCTGTGTTTCATGACAGAAACCTAAGGGGGAAAAAACCCCACTGAATTTGAGAGTAAATTACATGACTGACTGACTGACTGACTGACTGACTGACTTTGTAGAAGAGAATTTTCAGAAGTAGCTTATGACTAGATTGTGACATGTAGAAGGAAGGGAAAGACATAAAAAAGATCATCACTTTAGGGTGGATTTTTGCTAGTAAGTGACTGTGTGTAGGTTAAAAAATCCAAAATTGAATAGGTGTGTCTACATCAAAATTTCCCTCTATATCAGAGCCTCATAGCTTCTGTACATTTCATTTTTTTAAATTTTATACTATATATTCTCTCTCAAAAGATAATAAATGTCAACTTTCTCATGGAGAGTCTGTTTAGAAGAAAGAAGAAATGCTTCATTTTGTAGGTGATACTTTTCTTTCATATGTAAAGGAATTTCTACCTACATTATTCTGTAAAATAAACTACTTATAATCCCCTTTTAATTTATGGAATTTTGAGCTGTTACTGAGTGAAGTTCAAAAGTTTCTGAATCATATACTCTGTAAACAAAAATATCCATGGTGGTGTAAGTTAGTGGAGAATTGTATTCTGACAATTTAAACATGTAGTGGCTTAATCAGGTTTAGTATTTTTAGACCTTTAGGGGTCAGCATACCCTAAGAATGGTTCAAAAGGTTAAGTTTTCCAAAGCAGGCAAATGAAACTGATTCTCTGTGAAATATTTTCTGTCTAATTGCAAGAAATTATGTTCTGCTACTGCTCAGAGATATTTTTGAAACTGAGTAGTTACTGAGTTTCATGTGTATTATTTTTCTGATGCATTAAGTCAATATTTTGTGCTGTTTAGACAGCTGCTTCTTCCAAGCTAACACTTCATGTATCCAACAGAAGTTGTTATATAAATAAAAGTAAAATTTATACACTTTTCTTTAGCATAATCATTAATAAGTCAAATAAGTCATGTAGTTCTTTGTGGTTTTGCTCCTGGAAAAGTTAGAAAAAGGAATTATGGGTAAATCTGTCATCATACTGGTGTGGATGAGAAAGTTTTTTTCCTTAGAATTTAATTTGGGTATTAACAGCTAAATTACATTCACTTATCATAAAAATAATAGGTCAATTTCAGCAATATAAAGTTCAATATGTGAGCTTGGTAGATATTCTAGTGCATTTTCTCTTTGTATTGCTTAAACACAGCAACTTCTCCTTTTCTGTGTAAATGTGTGTGCTGAGGAGTGTACTATTTTGTGTCCTGCTTGCTCTGTCATCTTCATATCTTTCCTTTGTGCAGTTGGTACTGTACTGTATTTAGATTTTCCTTTCTTGTAGCTCGGAAGTTTAAAAGCTGGGTTTGGAATAACGCTATAATTTTTAATCATTTAAAATTTTAATAGCATACTGAAATATTGGATATTAAATTATTTGTCAACAAATAAGGATGGTAAAGCAAATACGAGATTAAATTTATCTGACTAGATGAAAATTCAGTCAAGCAATGAGAATTATAAAAAATAGAAAAACCAGATACTAAGTGGTAGGTTTATGGCGGTTATGTGGGATAATGTGTAACCTGTTAATCAATGTTATAAAATAAAATACTTGAAAGGAAGGTAGTGTTTAAGAGGAGTGTATCTGAAGTGTTTGAAAGGTGAGATTTTCTTTTTAACTTTCCGAGTTGTTTGGATTATAGTATGCTTATGTGGATTGAAGACTTTGTCACTGTTCTGTTCGATTAGGAAGAATTAAAGAACAGTTTGTGTGCAAGGCTTGTTGTTTTGTGTTTGTATCTAGTTTAAATGTACTCTTTCTCTTGTTTTTAATAGAAGGTTAATGCCTTTTTTCATTTCCCTCTAAGGATACTTGAGAGAATGTATCAGGAACATTGGCAGCAGACCAGTGTGGACTGTGCCACTTAGAAATGAAAAATATTCAGGATCCAAGCTAGACAGCCTACAATAGTATTCAATTATGAAAATAAACTTGTATTGGCAAATAGGTGCATATCTTTGCATTGCAGTGGTGGTGGGTGTGGGGAAGCACATTGCATTGGGGTAAGAGTTGTTACTTTGGTAGGGTTTCCATGCATGATGGGAACTGTGCAAACATTGATACTGTGAAAACACAAGAGGGAACCCAAAACTGGGTGGTTTCTCTTCTTATACATATAAGAAGAGAATATATATATATATATATATATATATATATGCGCCACTTGATATGGCATTTTTTCGGAAGCATTACCAAGATTGGAAAGTGGTGAGTGAGCAAATGCTGGAGTTAAATTTGTGTCTTATTTGATTCATGTACCATGTTTAATTAGATACAGCTATACTTCTGTATTATACAGTCTTTAACTATTGTAATGTTTTGGCTTTTGTCATATTTACAAGCATCCATGCTTTAAGGATAGGGCAGAAATTAGGTAAAGTCTTAGAATTGTAACTGTTGTTTGGTCTGTTTTGACAACAAAATTAGAGTTTTGCTGACTCCAGAATTAAAATCATTGTATAATTTTTTTATTTGTAAATTCTTAAGACAAGTTAATAGATTAATTTTTTTAATGACAAAGTTGTTTGCTTTCTTTAAAGGTGGTTATTATGTTTTTCAAGCATAGAAATAAATATTTATATATTAGTAAGTCATTACTTGAGGCATATATTGAAATGCAAGTCAGTAAACCAATTTCACTTCTCAGAATTTGATATCAACTTTAGTTATGATCCATGTATCTTCAAAAGAATGCTTGCAGCTTGTAAATATACTTCAAAATGATGTGTCTGGAAACTAGTTCAGAGGAGACTAGCTTTAAAGAGCTGTGATTATGTAGATTGGAACAGAACTGCAGAATCAGCTTGTACAGGGAAATTTGTGATGGAGGTGTTTTATCTGGTGGTGAGCTGTGGGTTTTTGGGGTGTTTTACATTCATGGTAATTGAGGAAATGTAGTCACATGCAAAGCTTAAGTAAAACAAATCATGTTTTTGTGTAACTTTGTCTTATTAGAAGTAGAAAGCTCTTCTGTGAGTTGTGTAATGGTTTTAATGTACTTTTTTATAGATTTGTTTTTGTAATATTAATTACAGGGACTTTTTTGTCTGGGATTTCTATTGTGTGAGTTTGACACACACAAAGATGAATGGGTAAAGAAAGCCTCAAGAGTAATATGGTGTTGTAAATGCTCTAGTTGGGTAAAAAGCTGCTAATGGTAAAGATACTGCTGCCCATTTCTCCACAATGTACCCAGTACAGCTGTAAACACTCTAAAGTAAATCTAAAGCCCCTCTTTCAAGGCTGTAACAGAAGCAAAATTGAGCATGCTTCTCATAGTGAAGTCTCTTTCTTCTTTTACGTGCCTCAACAGGAAATACTGTCAGCCTGTTCTCCCTCTCCTACCATTTTTTATCAACAAAGTGCTGTTTGCTTGGAAAAGAAAGAAGACCTGAATATTGCAAGGGTGGTTTGTATGCAGAAAAATCTACATGATATGCAGAGAGGCAGTGTCCTCTACACCCATGTGGCTCAGCTGATCAGTGTCTTCAATGCTTTCAGCATCAAACTCACTGTGTGCTGTCAGATCCCCTTGCCAAGTGTAGTTGCAGATTTCTCTGAATGATGTAAAAGGCTGAAAAGAGGCTGAGAGGATGAACTTTCATGACTAAAACCTAGGAAAAGTCCCTAGTAACTATTGAGCAACACTAAGCATGGAAGATGAAGAAAACCTCTTCCATGGAAAAAGAAGGAATAGTGTGACAGAAGATAAGAATGAGTTAATGATAACTGAAAAATCATCCAATACTGCTTGGTCTTTCCTGTAAATATAATCATGCCTTCATGCATATAAATTCTCATCTATTTTTTTTTCCATTCCATTTCTTTCCTTGTACATTTTGAGTGGTGGAATACAGCACATTTTTAGCCAGACTGCATGCAGAAAGACTCCTCAGCAGAAGCACGATTAGATATCCAGTACTTACCTGACTCACTGCAGTGTTGTGAATATGATTTTTTTGAACCCTTTATGGTACGCTCAAAACGTGTAGGACCTTATCTGCACTGAGGGCTGCAAGCACTAAGGATGAGGAGAATGCACGCCTTGAAGTATTGCAATTTGAATCCTAAGTGTGTAAAGTATGAGTGCAGCTAACTTCAGAATGTCTTGAAATGTACTTCAGAGAGAACAGCACTTACTACCACAGTAATTTTTAAGTAGTGCTTCAGAAGGAGCTTTAGAAGACCTTGCACAAGTGCAAGAGGAATTTGGTTATTTTCTTCTTTAGAAACCTTCATTACTTCTATTTTTACAACAGGTAGAATGAGGCTTAAGTTCAGAGCAACAATATTTTAAAATTATTATGAAAAGGTTCTTCAGGGAGTGCGTTGCCAACTCTTATTCGTGAATTCACCTGCATCTTTAGTAGAACACTACTGGAGTAAAGGGTATGGGGGTAAGGTGTCTTACAGCTACTTTATGCAGAGTGATCTTTCTTTTATGTCAGACACTTAAAATTGCAATATTTTTCTTTACTTCTAAAGCTGTAGTTTCCTGGGATTTTGTTTAGAACTCTTAATTCAGCAAAGCTTTAATTGTTTGTGTGTGGTAGGGGAGGTTGAGTACATTTGGATAAGAGAATTTTCACTATAATTAATGGGCACGGGGAAACATGACCCTGCCTAGATAAAAGGGAGTTCTGGATCATTAAGATTTAGATAATGGAAGGGGGTTATATGTGAAAAGCAATTGTCTGATATGACAATAGCAAAAGACAAATGGGGTGGGAGGGTTTACTTTGTTTTTAGTTGGTTTAGAAAACATAAACACAGCATGCTTAGTAAAACTCCAGCAGACACTATGTTTGGAAATTATGTAATGACTCCATATAGGCTGTAATGATATCCTGAAACCCTGTATTTAAACTAACCTGAATTACAATGAGAGATAAACAGAATATTTACCCATCCCTTATGAGCTGCTGCTGATATGTAAATTTATTCTTCTACTTTGCACAAATATACTTTTGAGCTACTGCTTAAACACTTCAAGGTCCTTAGCCAAACAGTTTTAATGATGCCTCCAGTATTATGAAAGTGTGACATTTGATGAATGCCTTGTATAGTTGTGATATCAGGGAAAGTGTAAACAAAAAACGCACATCAAGTCATCGTGCAACACCTAGATAATTTATAATTTTACTGTTTATATCCATCTTGACATTTTTTATCTGCCAAAGGCAGGTTTCATTTGGAATCTTAATCTGAGATTTATTTGGTGGATCTGGAAATCATAGCTGGAGTTCCCACAGGAAATGGTCCATCTACCAACAGATTAAATGGCAGTCCTGCAGTTGTTAAGGGAGCTCTGCATTTAACACACATGCATACTCATTCAGTCAGCACTGTGGAGAAAAATTAAAGTAGTAACCCAGGTTTAGGAACAATGTAGCTAAAAAGTCCCATATTTGCTGAATGACAAAGGGTTATATAGCAGCATTTCATTTTATTATTCGTGCTTGAATTTCTTGTTTGCTTTGTTGAGTCTGCTGACGAATACTAATAAATGCCTGCAACAATCCAGACGAGAGATGCCTGGCAACAAAGCTATGCGGTGGACCTCCCTGATCTTCTCCAGTTCACAACCTGACCTTTTGAAAAATTGGCTGGGCTAAGCTGCAGAATTTGGGTGTAATGGTTATTGTTAACTCCAGCTTTAGGATTTATTAATTTGTGTGATCAAGACTTACCTATACTTCAAAGTTTCTGAAGACCAAACACAATCATCCATCCATTAGAACTAACATTGTGTTTCAGTGAATCCCACTTACTATCTGCCTAGTGATTCTGCTGTTTTGATGCATTCGGAATATAAAAATGCTTTTTCAACTGTGAGACCTGGCCACTGAAAATCTGGTGTCTTCTCAGAGACTAATATTTTAAAATAACAATATGTTAATGAATTGCAAACGGAGAGTGGAATGCCAGAGGAAATGTCTGATATTTACACATTAATAAATGCATCACGATTAACTGCGGTGAATACCAATATAATGATTTGCCACATATTTTAAAGACTGAGTAGCATTTTTCCATTTTAAATATTCAACAGTTTGTACACAATTGCTGTTTAGATGCAGAAGAGGAGGACAAAAGACTTAGTGAGAGAGTCAGGCGAAGGAACATCATTACTAAAATAATCAGAATCCTTGGAGAATTGTAAAAAATTACCTTTGCCTGAATAACTCCCAACTGTTCCTAATCTCTTTCTCAATTTATTTCTTTATGAAGGGTGTTGCCAGGGTTCCATGCAAGTATAGGTGAATACATTCAAAATAACACAGATGTCCCCCAACTTATGTTGCTAAAACAGAATTCACTGTTCTCCTTAAGGAATTTAAAAAAACCCAAACCACTAAACTTCTGAGCTTTGTCCATATTTTAGCAGATAAAATATTTTTAAGCCTCTTCTTTTTTGTGTGTATTTATGTGTTATGAGATATAGAGCAAGCAAAAACATTCATGCATAATATAGCTTTGGTTATTCTTATTGCATTTGCAGATGACTTTCTTAACAAAGTTGCAATACAATTATGTTGTTCTCATTGTTCAGTTTTTTTGACAACTTAAATGCTTAGCTGTAGCCAGAGATCAATTCTTGAATTGCATATTTGATCAACATTTGAATTGCATTGTTGTGTTCACCTGACTGACTTCTAAAGCAGTTTTAATTGTTTGGAAGTTCTTTGCATTAGAATGATACTTTATATAATTTTTAGAAAGTCATTTCATTTATTCTGCCTAATATTGATATTACAGGAAGTTTGTTTATATTGTACATTGCACAACTATCTTCCATTATACAAATACTGTAACCTAACCTGTCATGTGAATTAAAATTATCATCATAAAGAAGTGTCAAAGGATACTATTTTAATTACTTACAATTAATATTAATTTTTTTTATTCTGTAAATGTTCATTTGCCATTCATAAGTAAAAGTGCTATTTTTTTTCTTGAAGTACAGTAGATATTAGTTTCTAAAGCATCTCTGCAGAAAAGAGTAGAATTTGACATCTCTGAGCAGGAGAAAAGAGCAGGGCCATCAGTGAGGTAGCACAGGCTCCAAGATGCAGTGTGGATCCAGTGCCTTCGACTTCTGCAGTTTTTCCTTCTGTTACCGTGTCATGGTTTAGAAATGGTATTCTCCAGTTCAGCACTCCCACTAAAACCTCATGCAGCTCCTCCCCACTCCTCCAGCTGGAGCTACAAAAGGTAAAAATCACAGGTTCAGAGAATAGCAAATTAATGGGAGCAGCAGTGAGATTAGAAAATGAACAGTAACAGCAAAAATACTAATGACAGAGGGTATAGGAAAAGAAACAATTCAGGAGAAAAACACACACCACAGCACACTCAGTAACAGACCACCCTTTCCCCCCAGTAATGGTCAGTACTGCATGGCTCCCTCCAACACATTTTCTGGACCAGAAGGCCCCCCATCTTCCCAGAAAAGAGTCCTCATAAGGTGAGGTGGTACAGAATAATGTTTGTGTCCTGGCCATGTCCCCTCCTGGCTATTACAAAAATTAACCCTGTTATTGCTGGAATCCAGACATTTTCCACCTGATAATCCAAAATTTTTGCCTTCAGGCCTGTTAGTGATGATTTCCAAAATCCCTTGGCAATTGAGGTTTCCTATTCAAGCCCACTTAGGACTGCTGGCATTCAAAGAACAGTCTTCTGAGTCACCAGGAAAGGTATTCAGCTGTCTAATTTCTTCTGTCTCCACAGCAGCTATCCCAAAAGCCCAATGATGCTCTTTTGGGTCCTTGAAATACCCTCTCCTGAGGTAATAGGGATCAGGTGGTTATCTCTGGCCCTGCCTCTTCCTTCTGTTCTGCAGGCCCTGTTTCCTCTTTATTCCTCACTAAGCAAACTGATTTGGTCTTGGATTTCTTCTTCTGTGTAGGGACAATTGCTGCTGGCATGGGTTGTTCCCCTGGTCCAGCTGCAATTTGAGAGGCCATGGTGCTGCTTTTCTACTCCCCTGGAGGGTGTTCTCTAGTATTGAACTGTGTCCAGTAAGGAGTAGCCAGGGCCCAGCACACTGCAAATAAATTGCTCATCTCTGGAGTTGCCACTGCATTTTTCCATGCAGCGCAGCATTCTGTCACTTTAAACAGGGTCTTGTTCAGGGGTGAACTGCCAAACTATTGGAGCAGAGAATTTTCCCAAAAACTGGCCCATTCTCTCCCATATTCTATGCTACTCATGACCATCCACCCTCAGGGCAGATCTCTGAATGACCTCCTTAGAAATGTCTGTCCTGACTCTATGGTGTAGACTGCACTGAGGAGATGTTGCAGACATAGCAACAAAAATATGCATTCCTTAACATCCAGCAGGAATTAAGCATTTTCAAAAGCTGTTTTAACAGGTCTGAAGGAGGAAAAAGGGGTGAAATGCGAGGAAAAAGGGGTGAAATGCTGGGGAAAGTCATCCCCCGTGTTCTTCCCACAGACTGGGCATAATTGTTAATGGACCCCCAGAGGTAGTACATGAATAAGGATAGGAGAGAAACACTGAATACACATCCCAAATTACCTTCATTGTCCTTGATGTTAGCATGTCATAAGCTGATATCCCACAGTACAGCAACAAAGGAATCCTGATCTCTCTCCCTGCTCTGAAAAAGATCATTGTGAGGAGCATATATGGGAATATATACATAGTTATTTATAATGTAATACCCATTTGAACAGCCCATGCAATATTGTGGCCACTGGCTCTGGATCTAATACAACAAATACTTAGATCAAATTTGTTTCTAACCCGCTCTGAGCAGATCTGTTGAATCTCAACCCTTCGTGCCTCACACTTACAGCTGTCTTGGTTTAGGAATGGTATTCTCCAATTAATTCTTCCATTAAAACCGTGTACCACTCCCTCTCCACCCTCCAATTTGAGGCAGGAAAAGCAAAGATCATGGGTTGAGATAAGAGCAATTTACTGGGTACAGCAGTGAGATAAGAAACTGAACAGTAACAGCAACAATAGTAATGATAGAGGGAATAAGAAAAGAAACGATTCACACGATAGCCACACCCCCAGTCCCCCAACCATCCCTTCCCTCTTAAATAGGCAATACCGGACAGCTCCCTCTGCTACGTTTTCATGCGCAGAAGGAACCCCTTCTCCCTGGAAGAGAATTCCTTTCCCCTGCCCCTGGCAATGGTGTAAGTTGGTATAGAGTAACTTCTGTGTGCTGGCCGTGCTCCTTCTTGTCTACTGCAAAAATAAAGCCTGTCCTGGCTGAAACCAGGACACATAGCTTGCACAATGACTCAGTGCAGTTACTTCATCACTCCGTGCCTTAGTCTCAATGGCTTTGTGACTATCACAGCACTTAGGCATCTCCTAAATAATATCTGTAAGAGTATCTATAAAAATGTTCTTTCCAAGGCTTATTTCAATGAACATCTGTCTTATGTATCTTAAAGTGAGAGGAGATATCCTATCTCAGAGATAAATCCAGGACCTTTATGAGTAAGAGTTACTTAAAACTAAGTTGATAGTCCCCATCCTTTTGAGCTGACCCATGATGCTCTCCACAGAGCCCATAGTCGTGTATTGTTGGGGCACTGAATGGACAATGCATCTATGTTGTGATTTCCTCTTTGCTACTGCCAAGGGTTTGGCAGGTAATACATGGTACTTTGGCTGGGCAGAGCACAGAGGAATAAAAGGAATTACCTTTGTATTACAAATCTACTCTGAGCTCAGTCTTTGCTTGTTATCAGGTTCCTATGACTGCCTTTCTTCCATGCTACAGAAGTGATTTAGTGAGATCTTAGAGTCTTACTGAATAATCTTGACTACTAAATACCTTGAAGCTCGCTTAGTTTCCTTAAACATCAGGAAAAGTGCATCATGAAGGAACAGTCATTTGCTCTAAGTTGCAGATTACTTGGTCTCAGTATACTACACTGCACTGAAAAAGCCAAAAGAATTGCTAACATAAGTAAATCTGTAGTAAGTCCAAAGACAATAAAAGTTCACTTTTTCATGTTGTTTGTTTTGGAGAAAGCATGTATTATGGACCTTTTATTACTGACCTTTTGTAATTGTTTTCCTGAAACAGGAATTACTTTCTTAAAAATTAGGTATAGCACCTTTTCTTAGGATTAACTCTGAAAAACTTTTCGTAGGTCATGGGAAAGATAAACCAGTAAGGAAATGAGTCAAAAGTAATGAGCACCTTTGACATATGCATGTAAATAATGTATATTGCATCTGTGTTAGCTCAAATATGAATGAAAAAGGAAAATACTGGCATTCTGAAAATGCATAAGATCTAAACCAACTCTTATCATTAGTGCCAGACAATAAGATCAGATTTCTTCCACCAGGCTAATTTTCTTTCTTTGCATATTTATGCCTACAAAAGCCTTGAATTTCAGTTCCTACTCATTTTCAGGATTTATGGCTTTTAATCATTCAGTAAAGGGCAAACTGTTGAACAGTCTAAGTCTTTCACAGTCATTCTGTTTGGTAGAAGTTCCAGTAGTTAAATAGCTTAGTGAATGAATGTTTGTCTTTTGACAAAATGGTTGACTCATCATTTTCAGCTCAAAAAGGAATATTCAGACATAGTACTAATTTCATTTGCATAGCTTGAAAATTTAGTGGCCATCAGGCTACATTTTTAGTCTTAGTATTGTAGGAAAAACATGACATAATTTGAAAGCCAATAATAAAGAATAGCAGTTAGTCAAGTGGAAATGAAGGTGACGTTCCAAAGTAATGCTTTTACATGCATAGTTATTGCAGCAAGTTTTGTAGATGTGTGATTTGTAGTGGGGCAAGATCAAGTTCTTTTAAACCATAGGAGATGTGTCCTATTATTCTAGGGGAAACAGGTGAGTTTTGTATAGGGCCAGGGTGGATCTTTGCATAGATAGTTTTGTTGGATAGTGAATATTCCCCCTTATTTGAAATTCAAAATGTTTGATATTATACAAACAAACAAAACCTCACAGACATTGAAGTTGTGTTTTTGTTTAGACTGAAAAGAAAAAAATACGTGATTGCAGCCAGACGGCCAACAGCATCCTGGACTGCATCAAAAGAAGTCTGGCCAGCAAGTTGAGGAAAATTATTACACCTTTCCACTCTGCCCCTGTGAGACGCCATGATGAGTACGGCTTCCAGTCTGGGAACCCCAGCACAAAAGAAGTGTGGGCCTGTAGCAGCAAATCCACACTTGGCCAGGAAGATGATCAGAAGGCTGGAGAACAAGTCCTGTGAGGACAGACAGGCTGAGAGCTGGGGTTTTTCAGCTTTGAGAAGAGAGGGCTTTGGGAAGACATCACTGGGACCTTCCAGTACTTGAAGGGGACTTATAGAAAAAGAGGGAGAGGAATTTTTTATGCAGGTAGGTAGTGATAGGACAAGGGGGAACAGTGTCAAATTAAAAGAGGAGAGATTTAGGTAAGATATTTGGAGACATTCTTTACCCACAGAGTGGTGAGGCACTGAAACAGGTTTTCTAGAGAATTTGTGAATGTCTTGTCCTAGGAAGTTTTCAAGGCCAGGCTGCATGGGGCCCTAGGCAACATGATCTCATGGGTGGCCTCCCTGCTTGCAACTAGATGGTCTTTAGGGTCTCTTCCAACCCAAAACATGCTATGTTTCTGTTATTAACAGGAGGAATTCTGGAGTCTTTTATTAATTGAGGTTGACTGCCTCAAATACAGCGCAATGTTTTGTTCTACATTTTTTCAGATTTATTTAATCTGCCAGTGTCTCAGTGTCATAGGTACTGAATTTGCAGTCATCTTTGTTCCTGCTCCCAGGGTGTATATGGCTCACTCTCTTCCTTTCTGCTTTTGCTTTTTCCTATTATGCCTCTTACTGCCATCCTGCTAGGGGTTCGTTCACTCATGCAGTCTTTTACAGACAGATGAGAACATACTATGTACATGCCACAACTTAAAAAAAAGTAAGCTATAGGTAGCAAGCTGTAAGTACTATTACACTTGAAGCTGATTTGCTGCACCTGGAGCTTCTAGTGTCCCCATACTTATCTGCAACCAGATCTGTAGCCTGTGTGCATGTTCCATTGAGTTTTGTTTGTTTTCCCTTACTCTTATTCTGTGGAGATTCCCTGCAAACCTCTGAGGTGATCAGTGCATTTCAGTAGGGTGCTGAAAGGCTGTAGACAGAGGGAAGGGGGTGTCCACCCAGCTTCTGCTGGATGATGGGACTGCTGAATGTGCTGAGTGGTATAACAAGGGATGCCATTTTCTCTTTAGTCTTCCAGTTGAATCTGCACCTTCTGTGCATTTATCACTGTTGGTGTGGGATTCTCTAATGCTATGCTTTCCCTGATCTCAGTGTTTATCCCCCGCTTCTTGGAAGAAGCTGTGAGGAATAGTGGGTGCCTGCGCAGTATGATGTGTTTAATGTTTTTACTTGACTTTTTAACCACTCCCAGCTTAACAACATTGAATTCTGTTCTGCCTTTACTGTTTCAAGCCATGACAGCATTATCTTCCCCTTACGTCCACACAATCAATTCCCAGATTTAATTCTAGTGTCTTTATATTCCTTCTTCTTAACATTTGCTTTTCTTTCCCGCAATGTGAACAAGCTATTCATTCAAGATAAATACATACAGAAGATCAGCTGTTCAGCTTCTCCCTATAGTGAAATATTAATCTGGGCTACTGAACTTGTACCATTTTATATAGAAAAAAATTTGTTTAGTATACTCAAGAACCAGAATCAGCAGTGGTGGTACCACTTAATGAAATCTACATATTTTTTTCCAAAGCTTGCAAGGCTGTTTTACCCTTTCTCTGATGTTCCCTGTGCAGCCTGATTATTGCAAATGCTACTTACTCCCCAGTGTGTGTCTGCAGCATTGGTAATTAGTGCACAATACGATTTGCAGGAGGCATGAGGAAAAAAAGCACTCAAGTGCATTGATTAAAATTGCCACTTACTTTAGCAACAAGACAAGCTACCATGTACCAAAGCCTAAATTATTTGACGTGGGGGTCATGGGCTATATAAAGAATAAAGTGGTTTTAAAAATAAAATTCATCCTATGTCCATTGATCTGACAGTGTTCAAAATGTCTTCCCCAAAGCATTTTACTGTAAAATTTTGCATGCTGATTAAAAAAAACCATTACAGCTTTATCAAATGAGTAAAAACCTCTCACCTTAATGCTCTTGGGCAGAGTGCTTTCAGTTTTGGGTAGAAGAGGCTGCCATCATCTTCTCTCCTACAAAACCAGTGGAGAAAAAAACAGATCTTCTGTGTTTCACCTAATATTTCCAAGAATGCTGCTTGCAGCCTTCCTGTGATGCTACTTAGTCTTACCCATGTGCTTGAGGGAATTGAATCTGGAGGAAAAGGTGTCCTGGAAATGTATGTTATCTAAAGAAGCAGCATTAGCATTAATGAATGCCAACACAGTTCTACTACTATTCTAAATTCCCTTTTTTCTTTAGCTGCAGTAATTTACAGTTAAAAATACGTATCTTGACATGGCCCAAGGATTTAGCAGAAGTGCATCTGCTAATGCAGATATTTACCTCATCATGCAGTCATGTTCACTTCTGGTTTTAAAAAGAAAAATCTGCCTGCTGAACTGACCTGTCATCAGAGACCTTTGCTTCTTGTTTACAGCTCATATTCAGAATGTTACAGAAAGTCTACTGGTGCTCATCTGACCCTCTTTCTTCCTGCTGCTCTTCCATGTAGGCATTAGTGATACTGTTGGGGTGGCCTAGGAAGTGTTGTGACTGTATGGCTCCAGGCGTCATGATCAGAGGTGTGGGAACCCAGATGGTGTTTGCCTTGATCCTTCTCCTAAGAGGGAAAGGTATGGAGGAGGGTTGAGTGAAGTAGATGAGGCCTTCCTCAGAGAATTAGAAGAACTCTCATGTTCAAAGGTCCAGGTACTCATGGGGTACTGCAATGATATTAATGATCTGCTGGAGGGACAGCATAGGGCTCAGGTGATCTGGAAGTTGATGGGGACAACTTCCTGTTACAAATGATTGAGGTACCAGCAAAGTGATCTCCAGTCATCTCTGCCAGCTTCAGTGACTCTTCTGTGGTCTCTTCTTGAGTCCTGGAATCAAAGGAGCAAATTAATAAAACAGGAATTGTGAAAAAAATAAAAACTTGCTCTCATGTTAAGGGAATAGAAGCAGCCTAAAACATAATCTAAACTTCTTAGCTCTCTGAAGTGAGATTTTTCTTCTCCAACTTTCATAGGGCCAAAGTAGAGTATCATGGTGCTAAGCAAGAAACAAAGGTTCCTGGCAATACTGTCACTGGTTATTTCAACAGATATACATTGTGCTTGAATTCTTCCACAGAATGAGACACACTTCACTTGAGGCACTTCACATATATATATAGCCTACAGAATAAGTGGATGCCCTAGAGAGGAGGAGGAGGAAAAGTTGTTGTGGCAAGTGAAGCATTGCTCCTCCCCTGCAACATAATTTCCAGCTGCATTTATACATACACTACATCTGAAACAGGAGAAGTGAACAGGATATTTCGTAGGAAGTTCTTTATAATATATATCAAATGGGAAACACAACTCCTTATAAAATGCTTTGCAAGGATGGAAATTCAGACTAGGTTCGTTTTCAGATAATACTTACTGGAAAGGATTCAAAATTTTGCCCTTATATATTGTCACTGCAAATTGAGTCAGGTTTTTACAGTATATTTGGTGATTTTTTTTAACGTATGTTTCTTTAGAGATCCTTGTTCCTTACTATAAGGAGGAGTAAGAGATCAAATCTAGTTTTTAGATGTTTTTAGCAGCACTTCAAAGGAAATCTGCTCAAACAGCTGCAGGACTTCAAGCCAGTGGAAACAGCATACACTTGTTCAAAGAATCTGGGTGGCTGTGGCCTTGTGTTCTTTCTGCACTAAAAATGTTATGAGGAGCATATTTCAATCACAGTACTGAAAGTAGTATTATCGAAAAATATTTTATGGTAATGATCCTCACATGCTAAGAAACAAAGATGCTGATACTGTGTTGATTGTTGTTTTTCCAATGTAAAGATCAGTGGTCACAGTTTATAGAAATGGTTGGAGTGGATTCAAATAAGTTTGTGCTGAAGTGGATGCAGAGAATACAGGTGAGCAGTGAGTCCCATAACTTTTTTCCTGGAGGTGGTAACACATAGCTTCATATTGGGAGTTGTTAAACTGACTCCAGCCAATTCCCAGGTCATCTCTTGGGGCCCTTGGGCTGTTGCCTGAGCTCTTGTCTTTTTCCTCATTTAAGAAAAGAAGAATCTGTTGCAATACACTTGATAAATAGTTTTCAGTATTTTTTACTTGGAAACTCTGCTTATAACTGTGTTTACCTGCAGGATGGCAACTTGATAGTGATTGATTTGTATTTTTGGTCTATTTCTACTTGATTTCAACTGTATAGACAGTTTCTTATTATTTTTGAGGAGGATGTTATAAGGTGGATCAAATAATATATGCCCTATATTTTATCCAAAACGTTTGGAAACACTAACTTTATTAAATAAGCAAAAGCTCCAATGTTTGTTCTCTACTAATCTAAATGAAAGAATGAAAAATATATGCACCTTTTCTCCATTTCCAGTGGTTTTAGGCTGCTTCCTTCTCATTTTTTAATATAATTCTATAATTAAAAGGTACTTGTTCTTACTTTATGAAAGAGCATTCGTGGTATGTGGATCTTTCTTTCATTTAAATGCCTTGATATCAGAAATATGTCCTAAAAATATCTAGTAGCCAAGCTAAGAGAACTAGCTATCACACTCAACATTTTAATCAGATAATTTTTCCCTTCGGCACAATTTCTGCTTTGCATTCTTCAAGTTCTTTAGTTGTATGAGCCTGTACCTCACACTCTCCAGAAGTGAATAATGGTGTTTCAAATTTGTTGTTACTAATTGCAGCTTGATGATACTCCTTTTGTAGCCAAAATGGATTTGAAAGAAACCTCACCAAACGTAAGAGTCTAGTTATAACATAAAAATTTCCCTCTCTATAGCAGAAATTCGTCATATCTCACTATAGTAGAACTGAATTTTGTAAGAGATAGGTAAAAAATTTTCTACAGTCAGCATTATTTTAAGAAGTCATTTAAGGGGGAGGAGGGATTAGGAAATGATGATGAATTTTTCATGTTTCCATGAGAAAAATCCAGTAAATGGGTTGTAATTCCTACCTACATCCATCCATGCTGTAGGTAACAGGTCTCATTCCTTACTGAAGGGACAAAGAAGTTGTGAATCTGGAACTAAATCACTTGTGTCTTTCTACTGCTGTATTATATTCTTATAACAAGCCATTTTCAAATGAAAAATCTCAATTTGTGCTTCATTCTCCAAATGAGAAAATGTGTTTGCTTTTCTTCCTGATTAGAAACACACATCTTGGATCAGAAAAAAGAAGACTTTTGTGCTGGACTTCAGTCTTATAAAAATTCTCACAAACGCACAGAATTTTTCATCCAGGCAGAAACCGAAGCACCGAAACTTTCAGATTTGCAAGTAACCTGTCAAAGAGGAGGAGTCCTAACTGACTGTAATTCTGGTTCTGAAGAATCAAGGTAAACCCAAGAAACTCTGTATAGCTTTTCTAGATTCAAATTATTTACCATATGCACATGGCTTTTTGAGTAAATATAGGGAAATTTGCTTCCCACATGACAATCAATAAGACAGCTTTTTATTTAGACTCACCTTATCTGCCCTTCTTCCCTTGTGGAGTGTAGCATTTCACCTCTGTATTCTCTAGCACTCACAGAAAATATGATCATTGCAATGGTTTATATCACACATTGTGAGTATTTCAATGATTATGATCTCTACAGAGAATAAACACAGATCTTAAAAACCTAGTAGTATCTGTGACTTTACACAACAAGCACCTGGTATGTGATGAGTGAGTAGGAAGCAGGAATAAAGCAGGGTGAAGTCCGGATGAAGCTGGAAGAGTGAAGATGAGAAGCTGTAATACCTTTTAGCAGTCTGTGACAGGAATCTGAGGACTGGCTAATATGGTTGAAAAGTTTAATACAGACTTTGAAGATTTTATTGTGTCATTAATTTTGGTCATTTCTTGTCACTAGTTTTTTTACTGAGCAGTGGCCCTCTATAGCAGTCTTAAGAAAAATATACACTCATTCTATATGTGGCACGATGTACAAAGGTATAAGTAGCTGGCTAGTTATACCTTTGACTAGCCAGCTGGTTAGGGAACATGCCACCAGTTTTGAGTGGCTTAGGCAGTCTGAATACCAATTTTCAACTGAGAGTGTTTGAGTTGTTTTTGAAAATGGGGTCAAAGCTGCAAAGCCCTATTGCATACTTTTGAAAAATACACTGATTCCTCAACTGTCTAGCAGATTCTACACCCAGTTTTGCTATCTTCATTATGATCTAACGGTGACTGTTTGGGCCAAATCCAGTTCTTACCACTTTTTCATTTTCCTTTTTGCCTTTTTGCATTCACAGCTGAGATTTGCTGTAAGGGCAATGCATCCTGCACTAAATGCCAAGTATAATCCAGAGTGCTTAGGTACAGCCCAGCACAGAGTCACCCAAAGATTGTTCCTTTTATCTTTCACCAGTGCCACTCCCACTGACAATAAGGCTTGTCTGGAACACTAAAATTAACCTCCCACAGCAGTCATCATGTTGAACCATCTCAGCTCCAAGTGTGTTATATGTAGGATCCTAAAGCTATATGCCAAAACCTATCTTTGCCCAAATAGATTTTAATTAGAATATATGTTAACATTTCTTGATATAGAAAAACCCAGGAAATGTTAAGTTAGCGTTGATTAGTGTTTTAGATGGTGGTCCTGGTAGTGTCAATGTGATTTGTCATTTTTAGTTTTAAGGAGAAGGGAAGAGAAAATAAATACAGTGGAAGCAGGTGAAAAAAGGGTGGCTGAGTACAGACAACTGTCTGCTTAAGATAATGACTCTTTGGAGCAATAGATAGCTTTCTCTATCTTTCTAGGATGTGAATTACACATAAAGTAATGTCTACAGTGGAAGCAGGAGTTTAGAAGGTATAGCTTTTCTGTGGCTACTTGTTATCAGTTATTAGCTATGAAGTGTATAACCAGAAAATGCCTAAAGAAAGCAAATGTTAAAAATACTTGCTAGTTCCTTTCTAATCATTCATTTACTGATTTTGCTGCCATGTTACAAGCAAGATCTGAGTGATCTGTGAGTATCACTCAGCAAGAGTGATACTTCTTCATCCAAGAAATTTTATGAGAGTCTTACTTTAGGAGAATTTTTCTGGTCATTGAATCTTGTCTTACTTTAAGTTGTCTATGGCTAGTAAGTTATTTTAAAACTCCAGGCAGCATACAGTATGGAATTCCTGTTGTCAGTTGTAATATTTAGAATCATACCATCATTTTACAGATTTCTTCAAGATTAATTCCTAGATTTTTTTACGGATATTCTCATATCACTTCCTGTCAAATCATCCTACAAAAAAATTAGGTTTGCTTAGACCTGAGCATCTCTTTGATCCCCAAATGTTTTATTACTTTTTTTTCTGTGTTAAGCAATGGTTTTTAGTATTTGCTTTCCTTAAGCATTTGCTGTTTATAGGCTTCATAGCCCATTTATATTCATCTGGTTTTTGCCTTAGTACTGTAGGATATTTATTTACTATTCCAGATTTGCAGATTCTTTTCAGAATTATAGCTTTAAGAAGTGGTAGAAGGGCAGCCATTTTTTTCTGACTATTTAATACATTTGCAGTGGTTAACAAATTTGTTAACAAGTTTTGATAATTTATTTCTGTGCATTTTTTTTTTCAGAGGGGTGGAATAACACCTGTTTTTTAAATTATTTTTCATTTCTTTTTTTTTCCTTCAAAAATGCAGCAGTGTAGAAAGAAAGGATAGGAGGATGCTCCCTGAATTTATATCCTCGTGGAATGGTGCTGAAGATTTAGGTGGAAGAACAGAAACTTCATTCCTTTTAAAAGAATTGGACACTCTGAGGGCCAAAAATAAAAAGGTACAATTAAGATATTCAAGATAACCAATATTTGCTTTTTTATAAATTGCCTTGCAAAACATGCATTTTAAACTGTGCCTGATTTAGTTTCATTATTTATTTTAGTGCACCAATCACTAGCTTCCTGTAATTTTGGATTTTTAGCATTTGCTTAACAACTATTTCTCCGGAATTAAAAAAAAAACAAACCCTGCAACCTACTCTCTGACTTTTTTGATAATTACATAGATTCTTGCACCCTGGATGAAAACCAATGAAGACCAGAGACTAGACCAGGATTTCATGGATAGAATCCAATTAATGTGCCCTGATAACTCAGCTTTATTGAAGGGGAGAAAATTCCGTCTTCCTTGAACACTGCATTGCTTCTAGTGTTAGCTGTGGTTGCATGTGCCTAAACAAATCTAACAGTCTCTAGTCTTTCCATGAGGTGTCATTGAATATTCAAGCTCAGATATCTGTCAAAGAACAGATTCAGTGAATACCCTTTAAAAGAAAAGCCTTGATATGTGAAAGAATACCAATCTTCCATCTGATGAAGAGCACAAAAAAATATGCATTTGTACCAGTCTTTTTAGACTGTGATGTCTATATCTTGTTAGGAAACAGGCTATTAATGCAATCACCTACATTATATTCCATGCAATTCTGAACTTCCTTAGCAAGAAGGTCTACAGCTGGTGATACCTGAGGAAGAAAATCCCAAATAAAAACAATGGCATGTGCATTGCTACTTGTCTCACAGAGCAAGCTAGCCCAGATGTTAAAAAATATATTCTTAACATTTGTTCTTTAAACAAATAAATATAATAAATTGAACTTCTGGTGTAATGCTTAGTGTTTGTATTTTGGGGGTGAGAAATCCTTGTTTGCAATTTTATTGTGGTTGAATTACTTGTTGACAGTTTCAGCCAGATAAGAATCTTACTGTCCATTTGCTCAATTCAGCTTCAAGATAAGCTGGCTGAAAAAGACAGGGAGCTGAAGACAATGAAACTGGACTTAGAATTGCAAGACAGAGCTACAGAAGCTAAGATTGCAGAAAGGATTGCAGGTACAGTAGGCATTTAACAGATGGCTGTATGGCTCATACAGTACCGGTGGTTGCTATATGACGTGGCCTAGTGAATGTTGGCTTTATTTGCTAAAGGAGGGAAGATTTGACTTTTTTTTTTTATGTGTGGCTGTTTAGAGTTGCTTAGAAAATAGATGGCTTTAACATCCTGGTACTGGTATTAGTAGGAGCTTTACCTGTATTCATACTGATTTGGGCATTAAATGCATTGTTAACACCATGTCAATCCAATCACAAAAAGGTTGTTTGTTTTGTTGGAAGGTCCTGAACAAACAAGGGGAAATAATGATTACCAGTGCCTCTACCTTTCAACCAGCAGTTCAAATACCACTTATTGTTTTAGCTGGTTCAGAGCAATACTACCCCCTCTCCGTGTTTGGAGATAGTCTCACATTCACCTCAACCAGGGACCTGCACTGTTCTTGAAAAATCTGCTCTTTTGGTAGTTAAAATGAATTTTTGTCAGATGATGCCATATATCCAGTGAATGAAGTTTATATGAATTCTCAGAAGGAAAGGTTTTTAAGTTTATATCCAAAAGTGAACATGTGCTTATATTTCTTGTTAATTGTTCTTTGGTTAGACATACAAGCATGGAGAGAGTTTGTAGTCTATGCTTGTGGGAACTGCTAATGTAATGAAGCTGGGCATTCTTGTTATTGAAAAGTGACTGTGTATGCAGTGTACCCAGTAGATGAAAAATAATCTCAGGTTTTCATGAAGATGTTTGAAAACATTAATGTGAGTGCTTTTATAAATTCATTGTATCATTTGTTCAGAAAGAAAGTGTTAGCTTGGTAAAATTGCTTCCTCATAGATCACACACACTTTATAGAATATTAATAGTACTAATAGCCGTCCCCAAAATATTTGTACTAAAGGGAGGAGTAATTGTCTTCAGGGAAATGGAGCAGATAATAAACTCTCTAGCTGAAAAACAGATGGCTGACATTCCACTTAATAACAAACTCCTGAGAATATGGTAAAGTGTGAAAATTATAGATGGAAAAGAGAGTTCCTAGATTTTCTGTGGTGGGGGAAGGGAAAGTTAAATCTAATCAACATCTTAGGAAAAAAATTAAATACGGGCATAATTTTTATTCTTATTTAATTTCACATAACTGCTTGCTTTATTTTCAGACAAAAGAAAAATCTGCACTATGTGTCATTGTTATATCCACCAGCCAAAAGCTAACGCAGATTATTTGGCTTGAATATGAAGTTTTGTGTTTGTTCCTGGATATTTGCCCAGTGTTTTTACCTCTGTACATAATTCTCTTTGGTAGAGGTGTTCATTGCTCATTAAAACCTGGAAAGAAAGGTGTGTCACAAACACAGATAGTGTAGTTTTTATGGATATGGTTGAAATACTTGTTAGGAAATTGTTGCTTTCCTACACTACTGCTTAAACTTTCTATTGATGTCCTAAGCATATTTTTCTCTTCAAAACAGAGTGGCATGAATATGGATATAATAATTTAACATGCTTATTCTGTTTTTAAAGGAAGAATAAACCAAATTTTAAAGACAGCTACATAATGTAATAACAATGACCTTTAAAAATAACCTTTTTTTCTCCTTTTATGAGTACAGGAAGTATAAAATCCTTTAAATGCTGAAGAGAGAGGGCAAGAGGCTCCTTACAACTTAAACTGTTTGCCAGAAGGAAGCATTGTTAATACTTCACAGTTTTTTTGCTTCCTGTCTTACAGTTCTAAGAATGTTACCAAATTTGGATAAATGGTTTAAAATCTGGAATTATGTGAACCAAACTGGATTTGTGGAAGCCTGTGTGTGTCTCTCTCATAAAAGCCTTGAGGAGAGTTCTAATGGACAGGCAGAACCTAATAAAGAACAGACGGTGTGTTCAAGGAAAAACTTATCCCCCTGCATTAAGTTCTTTGAGGAAGGGAGAACACATGCTGCTGCAATTTCAGGTTACTAGTTAATGTTTAATTACTGCAGTGTGTAACACATGGCATAGTGAGGCTTGTAAATATGGGTGTTTGCATTTTTATTATTACTTAGTACTGACTTTATGATAAGTAAGTGACTCCACAAAATTATATTGTAAAGAACATAAGAAAGGTACACCATAAAAGTGTTATCTACTTGGAGGAATATTAGAATTCTGTTTTAAAAGGTAACCCTCTAATTGATAGGTTTTGCCTAAACAAGCCCCATGGAAAGAATTGAAAAGTGAAGACAAAGGGCATTTTGAAATGAAGGTACAACAGTCTACAGAAACAAATAATCCAAAGATTGTCATTTTGTGATTTTTAAATTGTTCAAAGGAAAAAGTGAAGAAAAAAAGTGTAAATTTGTGAAATGCTTCATGAGAAAAGAAGAAAAAGTAGAATTAAAGCAGAAGATATACATGATGGAAGAAAAGTATTATACTTTGTGAAGTAAATAACTTATTTTCAGAATGTTTTTATTTTTAAATTTTGCTAGCTAGCCTTGAAAACATATTTTAAAACTTCCTTGGATCCCTATCTCTATGTCAGCTAGTTTTGGCTAAAGAAAATTAGAGAACTTAAATTTTTGATTTCAGAATTTTAGGCGTTAGAGACTATTGTTTTTGGTGGACATAGTTACCACAGGTTCCTGCAGTTTATTCATTATTCTTCTGTTGGATTTTGTGTCATTCTGACCCAATGTCAGAAGGTACTGTTAGTTTCACTCCCTCTCACGAAGAAGAACAGAGGTGGAGGCAACATCAGGAAAAGCCAGGGAAGCGCGCATCATAAGAGAACAGACACCAGGATAGTGTAAGCAAAAAAGGGAACGCCACGTAGGAAGCAGGTATGAAGAATAGCCAGATCTGAAATTTGGGTGTGCAGAACTTTCATATGTTGGACAGAAAAGGGAATGGTTGTCACCTGTGGGAGTGGAAAGGGGAAGGAGCATACATCTTCCGAGGACAGACTGAAAAATCAAGATGGAGGCATTGCAAAGGAGTAAGTCTTCAAACAACTATCTGAGAGAACAGATCTCACTTTGGATGGATGTAGTAAGTGACTTCATTTTTTCCTAATGGAAGAATTAAGCAGGGGATATATATATATGAACTTTTAGAGGAAGGAGCTAGTTGAATGTAAGGGAGAGTTATAGAGCATAGTGGTAATAGACTGGAAAAAATATCAAAGCCCTGTACAGTGCCATTACTGCAGCAAGATGTACCATAGTTGGCATCAGAGCCGGAGCTCTTGGAATATCTTTGTTGCTATCAGAGTATATATTGAGACTAAGAATAATTCTGAACAAATATATTTATCCTTAAATCTTTCTGTAGCAACAGCTATTCCATGAGTTGGGGTTTTTTTATGCCAGTATCTTAATAATAATGTTACCAACATTTAATACTTTCTTAAATCAACATCAGCTCAGCAGGGTCGAGTCCAGCTCTGTTAGGGGTTTCACACCATTTTTATTGCCTGAAAACTGTATTAGCATTCTGTAGATGCTCTCTGAAAGACCAAGGTAATGATAGAAAATACAGTGTGGAAAAAGAGGAAAGCAGTACTTCTAACTTGGTGGTGTATATCATACAACTTTCAGTCTCTTGGAAACTAGGGCAATATACCTACAATGAAGTCCCTATTTCGGGTCTGTTTTTATGAAAATGTTGTGAATATACATTTGTGGTATTTTGGAATTCTTGAATATGGTGTGGAAATAGTCATGAACATTATTTGGAGTTTTCTAAATTAACTTGAAAAATAATTACTGAATGTGCATATGCAATAGATTTAATAGCAAAAGTTAAAACAAATATCCAAGTGGCTGTTAGCTTAGAGCTAATTTGATTTAATATCCATAAAGTGAGAGGAAATAAGTAATCTTGCCAGTAATAAACTTTGGGTGGCAATAACTTTCAGCACAGAAGAAAAGTATTTTCCATTTCTTCAAAGCTCACTTTAGAGTCCCTTTTTAGATGTTATTTTTCTTTCCTGCATGTCATCCATTAAAGATTAGCTGTGGAAGGTTGGAGCATGGAGAGATTATGAATGACAGAACAACTCCTGCAGAATAATAATCAGTTTTTGGTATTTAATGCTGTTTGACTTTTGCAGACACATTTCTTATTAACCTTTGGTACAAACAGAAATCCAGGTTCCTGATATCTCATGGAGAAGATGAATTCAAGATCCCCTTCCAATTAAACTGAAATAAGGCCAATATTGGGCTTTAGCCAAAAGAACTCAGTAGTTCCCAACTCTCATGTTTATAAACCTAAATATAAATGGTATTTTACAGTTTAAGAAGGTAATGCATGTACTTCCCTAAACAGTTTTCTGTTCATAATTTGCTTATATGTTTAGTCCATATAACTCTTAGGGAGTTTGTCGTAGTAAATGTTTCATTATGAATACTATTTCCTGAGTATATTTTCAAAATATTTCTGATAAATAACAAAATTTGAAAATAGCTGCAGGATTTGAATCCTCTGGGTATGGGAAGGTAGACAATCCATCTAAAGAACAGAAAAAACCCCCAAGGTAGGGGCATCAT
Organism: Motacilla alba alba; assembly: GCF_015832195.1. Lineage (NCBI taxonomy): Eukaryota > Metazoa > Chordata > Aves > Passeriformes > Motacillidae > Motacilla > Motacilla alba. Next base: position 38,106,692 of record NC_052020.1, read on the forward strand.
GACTGGGAAATTCTTGGCTTAATTTTTAACAGCTTTTTTTGAAATAATGTGATTTTACCTTCAGATTGGCACAATTGTTGATTGTCAAAAAGTTGCATACAGCTCTTTGAAGTACAATATATGATGAGTTGGTATAGATTAAAATGTCAATTACTAAGCTATTTATCAGTGGAGTTGGTATGTAAAAAGCAAGCCAGTTTCTTCTGCATTTTTTATGACTAGTCTGTTCTTTCTTCCACACAAGAAGTGCTAGGTGAGCATAAAGAATTGGGTTTTATTCAGGGAAAAAAAGGTCTGCAAATGATCTACTTCTTGAAGCGCTACAAAACTTTCCTTTAGCATGACAAATTATAACTTGCAAACTTTAATGCAATGTTTATGTTTTCCCCCTAAAAGTAAATATTCAGGCATCAGCAATTACCCACTGAAGAAAAAAGTTTAACAGTATTATGGTTTGAATTTTGAAGTCAGCTGTGTTTGGTGTGTTAGAGGCAGAGGCTTAAGTATTGTACAGGGATTGGCTTTCACAAGAACTGCCTTGGGGTCTGTGTATAATACTCTCTCCTATTCTTTTCCACTTTATTTTTTTTTTAATTGAATTGTGATCTGAGTACATAAAGAAAACCCTATGCAGAGCTGCCACTAAGCAACTTTAGCCTTTTATTAACAACATTCTTTTTATGGCATTGGAAATGTAGGAGCAGATGAATGCTATGCACTAAACGCATACAACAAACACAAAGCAATAAAGTGAGTGTGTTCTATCAGTGTTTGTTCAGATTGCTTTATCTATAAAGTCACATTTAGGTGTAAATTACTTTTAGTCTATAACTCCTGGTACAGACTGGTGAAAACTCTCAAGTATTTTTCCTATGATCTTCTTATCACTATTTTACTTTTTGTTTTTCAGTTGTACATCATAACTGAAAGTAGATGAATGGTAGCTTTCAAAAAAGAGCTAGGAACTTAAGTTGTCTGTTTCGTAATAGAACATGTCAACACTATTTTTAAGCTGACAGTGCACCCTGAAGCTACTGATAGTTTGCCATTAACCTGAATAAGAACTCTGTAAGTGCTTTAGAATTTGAACATTTCTGGGGATTATCTGCATTTTGTAACATGTATAAGCAGAGACCAATTAATGACACATTTTAAAGGCTTTCATGGCAATGCAGGGTTTTTTTCTTAATTTGGCTATGATAAGATTGACTTAGTTAGGAGTTGTGAGCACAGTCATTAAATTTAGTAGAAGAAAATCTCAGAGGATTTTGATTTCTAATTTGAGTGGATGACAAATACATATATGTTTGTATTTCTGTAAGGAGAGCAAGCATATATCCATGTGGTTAAATAAAACTTAATATATCTGTAAAACTTACTTATATTGAAAACCAGTTATTGTAGTGTTATAGTATTTACTGTATCTTCAGAAATACTGTAGAGCTGTATATAATGATCTCATATTTTCTTTAGAAGACTTGGCCTGTATTCTAATTTTACTTTTTTTAATGAGTAATGGGAAGTGATTTCTGCTGCCATAAATGGTTTTAGTTCCAACATTTTCCTCTTTTGCCTCCCGTACTCAGTTTATTTTATTTACACAGATGACCTCTAGGAAATAAGCAAACAAACTTTTATCCTGGGAGTTGTGCTTTCCTTGCTTCCCCCAAAGTTTCATGTTTGGAAGATCATGAAACACTGTTTAAACTAGAATGATTTCTAGCACACCTTCTCAGTACTGCTGTTTTAAAGGTGGTTTAAAAAGTATAGGAGATAAGTTTGCCAAAAGAATCAGGTTCAACTAAGAAAATATGTACACTGCTTTGACTCAGTAAACTCATACTTGGTATGGTTCATCTTCTTCATATTTACTTTTGCCCATATTAGAAAACAATTAGCTTACTAAACAAATTTGAGTATTTGGGATAAAAAAATCTACTTTGAGTCTCTCTCATTTGACTAAGAATTACATGATATTTGATAAGCTTGTTTAAAAATGGACATATCCAAATATTATTGTAAACACCCATTGATTTGTTTTACCTGCAATATAAGTATTTTACTTAGTTGGCTTACATAGTAGCTAATAATATTTGTTAATGTAATTTAACTGCTGTGAACCTTTACTGAACAAATATTGAAATTTATACAAGTCAAAGAAAGAGAATCTCTAATGACTTTTGTAAAAGCTTCCATTTAATAGTTAAGGAGAAAAGTTTATATGACATACCAGATGCAATTAACAGTAGATTTTACATTTAATAAAAAGAAAGAAGCATATGTATTTGCTTTATTCATTCCATCATAATTTGCATTAGAGCTGTGGGTGTTTAATGAGCAAATTCCAGCTAAAATGCTATATTGATTTTCTAAGTGAACTTTGTAATAGCTATCTACCTTACAAAAGCTCTCTGTTTACAATTGTTTTCTTTACTAAAAACTAAAAATGTTTTAGAATTGATGAGTTTAGCATAATGATTCTTTTAAAATAAAGAGCTCTTTTAGAGTATGCAGGGGTTTTAGTTACAAGGAGAAAGATGTTATTAAATTATTTTAAAAAATAAAGTTTATACAATGAAACTAAAAGTGCTGTACTTTTATATACTACAATATTTGCAAGCATGAGAAAACAATCCTTTTTTCTTAATTCAGTTCTCTGGGATTTAAATATTTTAACTCTTGAATGCATTTTATATATATATATATATATATATATATATATATATATATATATATATGAAATAGTAAATGACGCAATTCATTTTAGCTTAATACTAGACTACTCATACTTCATTTCTGCGTGTCATTTTCTTACATGAAATATGAATTCTGTACAAATTTGTGTTTCTTCTTGGTCAGGCCTCAAGACAGTAAGGATAGGGGTGGTTGGTATGCCACTAGAAGGTCTCCAAGGAAAACCTTGTAATGGCAACCAGAGCAATTGGTTAGAAAGCATCTGTATCTGTTTTTTCTTTGGATCAGGCACAAATTTTTATTTGGATCAGTGTGGCAGTATGGAGTTAGTATTTTGCTGGATATGTCATATCTTGAATGGAATTTAGAAGCTTGACTTGGTGTTACTCTCGATCAGTTTTCACCTCACATTTTTAAGAAGCATAGGGATGATAATCTGGATGATTTTTACTCTTTCTAATATGAAGGAATTTCATGTCACTCTTTCATAGACTCTAACTGGACAGCTTATACATCACTTCTTTTCCTAGATATGGTGCAAAATGTTTCGCTTTCTTGCTGCATTGAGACCTGAATGTGTATGCATTTCACTTATTTCAAGCATGCTGTGGTCCTTACGGTCCTGAACTTCTATTTGTGACTCATCCATAGTTCAGTGTGAATGGGGAATGTTCACAAAACCGGCAGTCATGTGACTGTCATAAGATTCCCTAGAGTAGGAAAAAAGGAATTTAAAAAATGTTAAATAGGAGTCAGAAATGTGTAGCCATTGGGTAACAAAAGCATCAAACCTAAATTCAGCTTTGGCTGGTGAAGAGATCAGGTGACTTAGTTTTCTATAGACCATTAAAATGAGCTAGATGAGGTCTTTAAGTATTTTTTAAATTAGTAATTTCTTTCAGAAGTGTCAGTATTGCTATGTTGTATTAAAATGCCGTGTATCTACTTATCTTTTTCTTTTTAACTTAGATTACTGTGCAAGCATCTTACAGGGTTTTCTACATCTTCCCTAATCTATTTTAGTATTAAACAATTGACTTGCAATATTACTTTAAAGAAACAGAACCAAAAGCCAGACACTTGTAATTGATATAGAATGACATAGAATTGACATTAATTATATGTATATAAATATAGAATTGACATGAATGATATAGAACTTTTTTATGTAGTTTGTGTATCTGGTCAGTGGGATATTTACACCAATGCTTTACTTTAATGGAAGGATAAGAAAACAACAAGAAAGAGTTGCTCAATTTAAGTTACTTTTCATAGCTGATAGTTAAAAGACAGTGGTTTGTAATACACTTTTGGGTGGGGGAAGGGTTCACTGTTCAAAGGCAATTAGCATCAGAGCTGCTGTCAGGGATGGTAAGATTTCAGCTAAGCAGGATGCTTAAATAACTTGAAAAATATATTTTTCTGAATGCTTTCATATTGTTACATGTGCATTACTTTGGTTTAATGACAAAGAGGCAAAAATCTGTTTTTTAAAAGCCTGTATAGTCATTATTAACACTGGCCATATTTATGCAGAAAGGGACTTAGATATGCCAAAAGACAGTCACTCTACATGTACATGTATCTTCAAGATCAATTGCAGGAGTCAACAAATTGTGGGGTTTCATGCTGTGGTGAGGGTGTTCTAAGGTGTGATAGAAGTAGTGCACTTGAACAGGCCAGAAAGAAGTTAGCTAAACTGGAAAATAATTAACCTCAGAATAGTAGTAAGTGCCAAATCTTCACTTATTTTAGACAACTTTCAATTCACTGCAGCAGTTGTTTTCAAGGTGAAAATTGCAAAGTGTTTCCACGTGAAGCTTTATGGAAAGGGTTCTCTGGGAAGTGTCTCTGTTATTATGCTAGATAAACTGACATAATTTACTGGAGAAACCATAGCAAACAAATACGTTTAGGTACTGGTAGGTGATAATTACCATACAGAATCAAACTGCCTGTATATTCCAGATCCAGTCAGGACATAGCAGTTGCACTGTAGTTTACCCAGGCAGTCATTACTCTGGCTCTAGTTTCCCTGCCATCACAGATCTCAGCAATCGAAGTGGAAGTCTGGTGAGCTGAAATTAGCCTAGGTTACCTCCTATGGTTTTTTCTTGTCCTTGCTGAGCCACCTACCTTTGCAGGTATCAGATGCATTCTCTGCAAGTGTTGCAAACTTATTGCTGGATACCAGCCAGTGCTAATGCAGTGTTGCAGCTGCCTCAGTCCTTTGTTTTTCCATTCCACATCAAGCAAAGTTTTCTTATTGCAAGCAGGGGAAGTAGATCTTCAAGGGAAAAAACCCCACTCTTCTTCTGGATTAAAGAGAATTTTATCAGTGTTAGTTTTTGCATACGTTTCAAAATCTGTGCTTCCGATGCTGAATTTCTTTTGGTGTTATTTGGACACAACTGTTACAGCTCTGACCTGATGAGTAGGCTTGTGGCTCCTCTGCAGACTTTTTGTGAGGGGAAGGACTGCACTTTCACAAGTAACATTTAGCCTTTCCCTCTCTGATTTTGTGTAATGGGCTCTTAGCCTGCAACATTTTGCTAGGCCTGCAAAAATACTTCCTTACTCCTCAGTGACAGTCTTCTCCCCAGCTTGAGAACAAGAAGATTCCTTTTTTCTTGGTACTGATAAAATGTATTTTGTGCCAGTAATATAGTTGCTACAAAAATGTGCTACTGTGTTTCTATTGTTTCATTCTGTAAAGAACAATATAATGTTTCATTATATATTTTACTATGAAGTTTTTTTGTGCAATAATGTACTGAGGTGAAGTAAGAGTAAAATAACAAATAAAGGCAAAAAAGTTGATCTCAATCTAGGTAAGAATGGAGGGACAAATGCTCTAGGCTTTTGGTAAAAGGGAGGAAGTAAAGAGGGAGGAAATCTTTCTCTGAGATCGTAATGACTTAAGCAGTGGTTGAGAGAGGAGCAGATAGTGCTGTAGGGAGTAAGGTAGCCCAGCAGCAATGCCTTAATAGAGAAAGTTCTTGAGAAATGAACATCAGAATTTGAAAAACACTATAGTGTGACGTCAGAAGACCATGGCTATACCCCAGTTTGACAGAGAGAAGGGACAAGGAGAATGGAGAATTCAGGAACCTATAGATCTCAATTGAGTTTTTTGAGGTTCCAGTAAGAGAGAATATAGTCCTCTGTCTTGGAGTGACAGCAGTCTTACAGCATCCTGAAAGTCCCTAGACATTTTGAATGCATGGTTTTATGATGACTGTGAGGGGAGATTTGCAGTATTGCAGAGGGAAATGATGAAAGTATGAATAAAGATTTTAGTGGAGGCAGGGTCGAGGTAAGGATTCTGGCAGTGTGCCAGAGATGGTGTTAGACATATTGACAGGGGAGAGGCAGGGAGAAAATGTAAGCTCAGGATGAGGAATGACTTGAAGGTGTTAGTTTGCTCCTAAGGATAGACGGTAAATCTTAGTTTATTGGTACCTAATGCTCCAAGGTCCATGTATGCTGTAACAGATAATATAACAGTATATTACACAATAAAGTAAAGGCTTGGCAGAGAAGGAGAGATGCCAGCTGTGCCACTCTTGTGATACCAGAGACAGACTATAAAAATATAGAATTTTTAATATCACTGTGCCACCCTGATAGGAAGCGGTCTGATGGTAGTAGTTTTAATATATGATTACTTTTAACTCTGTGTCCTAGAAGAAACTTGCTTGTGTCTTATATGATTCTAAACTTTAAGAATTACTTTTTCATTAAGCAAGTATTCAGAATACCCAGCAAATCACTTTCTTTCCCTGTTAGATTTTATAGGGGTGAATTTGAAAGCACATAGCTTTATTTAATACCTTAAAGTATTGACTGTAACAATTAACAGCAATTTAGTATTGTGTCTAAGATGCAATATAGACCTTATGCAGAATAATCCAAGGTTATTGGAGAAGTGTTGATTTTAGGAGAGGGTGGCAAAGGCCAATGTAGGTGCATCTAATAGTGCTTTTCCCTGTCAAACTTGTTTGTTAAACACACTTTTGCAGCTCTGGTGGAAGAAGTTTATTCTGCTCAACGGGAACGTGATGAAGCTGTCATGGCAAGGCTTAGGTTAGCCAATGAAGAGAGAGATGAAGCATTTCTGCGGGTCCAGCGTTTAGAAGAGTCTCTCAAAGAGTAAGTGTACATTTCCTGCACCATGTAAAAATGCTGTTGTGTCACTCTGTGACAGTTATAAGCTGCTCAACAGTGGTTATAGGAAAACTTAGCACATTATTATCTGTGCAATAAAATAGACTAGGGCTAGTCTTACTGTGTTATTGGTTAATTTGTTAGCAGTTTCATAAAACCATATTTTTCTCTGGAGACTGAGAGAAGGTGAATATTTTTGATTACAAAAATTAAAAATGTAATCAAAAGCTTCAGTATTGATTTATTGAGGGAGAAATAAGATGAATGTGACATTTTATAGGGATCTTTTGACACAGAGTACTAGAATGTCAGTCAAAAGTTGCAACATATAGGAAATCAATCAAGCCTTTAAGCCCACTAGACATTTCCTTCAGCAAAATTTCTACTAATTATATGGGTGACACAGTAAAAATATATGGGGTTTTTGCCTATCTTTAGTGTAGGATCAGTTTGTAAGGTAATAAGGGTACAATTAATAGTTCATGGATTTTTATGTATGCCATTTTAACACAACAGAAGTAGGCAATCTTATGTTAAACAGAACTAAGTCAGGAGAAAATTATCGAGAGTGGTTTCTTTCTCCCTTGGGATATTGGCAGCTGTTAAGCTACAGTTTGCTTCTCCATACAATCCTTGGCCATCTGACTTGTGATGATCTTGGTGATCATCTTTGTTAGTCCCATAAAGACTAGAGTGGCTGATAAATTTCTCTTACTTTTCTGCCAGGAGAAATGCAAAGAAACAAGCTTTCCATGGCAGGAGACTGAATAGGTGCAGTTATTAGTTTACTAAATGACAGGCAATGGTGTTTTAATTAATTGATTCTACTAAGAACACTCCTCTCTCAGGCAGAAAACCAGTCATCTTCTTTTGGGTATTTTTATACTTAGGGCCAGAGAATATTATCTAAATTAATTTCAATAATCTGCACATAGTTCGTCCACCATTACTCTGTAGAATTTACATGTTACTAGAGTAATCTTGTGTGTTCCCAGAGTAAAGAAAGTTTTGTATGTCTTCAAACATCACATGATCCTGTATATAAATAGTTAGCATAAACTCAAGATCTTTGATCTTAAAGCACTCAAGGAATGCATAAAATAATTATTCTGGTCAACAAACTTGGTCAGTGACTTGGATTTCTGACATATTGCTGTTTTTTCTGCAGTGGAATCCATAGACACATGAGTGGCAATTCTTGACACACATGAATCCCTCAGAACACCTTCACTTGTTTCCCTTCAAGCCCTTCTGTCTGCTTCACTCACTCTGCTTTACTGTTCTTGAAAACTGACTTAGTTCTAAGCGAAAGTATGAGAAAAGAGAAGAAACTCCATTTCTCAGAGAACATGCATAGTACCTTCGTTAAAAGCATGTCATTGCAGAAGGTGCTGGAAACACTGGTAATGCCAAAGTAGTACTTGTTTCCAGGAGAATCAGTAACTCCCTTGACTGATAGTTTGAAGCCAAGCTATTACATTTTATTGCTATCATTTAGAGAACAGAAGTTGTACTAGCTGTCATCCACTTGGGTGTTCTTTCTCATGCTCTATAGAGAGGTCTGATACCCAGATGCCTTTCACAGTCTCAGAACTGGTTTAAGAGATTTCCCTGTGGAGAACATCAGCTTTCTTTTCTAACTACCACCCTTGCTAGTTTCTTGTTTCCTTATGGTGGTTGTTCAAAAGGTCAAGTTCCCTGTCTCAGATATGGACCACATAGAGGTTTGGGGGTTTTATAAAGAACATTGGCTACTTGTGCCACACTCATCAAGTTTTAGAGCACAAGTCACTCTTCCCATCTGCTTTGGACTTACTCCAATCAGAGAACTTTACAAGAGTGCAATATTGAACAGACTGCCAACCTTTATCAAATGCTTTAATTCTTTCTTTAAATTAGCAGCTGGAGCAGTTCTGTTCTCATTATTTAACTGTAACAACTAAAATTCTTTCAGCCCTGTTGGCCCTAGGGGTTATGTTATCAGAATGTGTTTAGAAGTGGGGGAGGAGGAATCCTTGGTTACTGCTGTTTAAAATCATGAGGGTTTCAGTCATTGTCTATGCACAGCGCAGGGACACTTAACAGGGCAAATACACAGCTCTGGATGCTACTTTTTTTAAAATACTGTCATCTAAGGAGGTGTTTGTATCCCTGCAGACAGATCCCTTGTGGCAGTAATCTGCTGAAGGCATGCTTATGGCAGAAGATCATATTCTTTTTTTCCGCTCCCATTTCTCCCTAAGGTATCTTGCTTACCCAGCCTGTTGGTTGGCTGGGTGATTTTGTTGACCCACACTTTTAGCAGTGTAGAAGTCCTCTGGAGAAGCTGGGTCAGTCCTGCCAATTTACTTTGACAAATACTGTTCTTTCCATTGTGAATACAAACTAGCTGGAGATCCATTTTTAAGTCTCACATGAAGGGGTACTTAGAACAGTGTAAAAACCTAAAGCAGGATCTTATACAGGATCTTAAAGCAGGACCTTAAAGCTGGACCAAGGATCCAGCTCTGAGAATTTATTATAATAATATAATAATTAATTATGTTTGGGTTTTTTAAATTATTTGTGTTGCTTTATGAATAAAGTCAAACCCAGCAAAGGTTAGCTTTTACTTTGTTTTGTTTAGTTCTGGTGCTGACTGAATATGTTGGAGTAGTTACTGCTTGTGAATGCCATATAAATATAACAGCTGTTATACACCGATAGTATATTCTGAAATATTTCTTTTTAGTTTAAAAATTCCTATACTGATTGATTTGCTATGCCTTATGTACTGTTATCTGTAAAAACTAATGGAAAATGTAGTAGCGTGCTATCAAGTGTTCTATAGTATGTTTTAGCTAAAATCATGGCTTTGGAGCACTGCTGTGAAGAAGATGTTTAATAGTACTGTATCTGTCTTAAAATATCATAGGTTACTTTTAGTAGAAGTCACCATTAAGTAGCAGTGGAGTGGTAAGGTAACTTTAATATGCTCATTTTTCCAGAAGAGAGATCTCTGTCCATTTAACTAACCTTAGGTAAAATAAAATGTGTACTATCCCATTTATTAGATTTTTGTGCTATCACTTACTGCTTTTACACAGCCAGTATTCAATGCTGTATGACTAAATTCCTCGTATCATCTTTGTATTTGACAGGTCAACATATGTTCTGTTGAAATAGAAAGGGAGGAAAGTGCAGGCAGGTTTGTTCCTGAATTAAATGAGGGCCTTGCAGAGAATTGGCTTAGCTTCCTATTTTATGCAAGATATAAAATCAAAGTATTTTTAAAGTTACTTCAACTGGTTTGGAATTTTTCCCTCATTTTGGAAGAACGAGGTGGAAAAAGAATTCCTTAAAAATGAAAAAAACCCTATCAACAAAAGTCATGTTCTGTTTCATTTGGGGTGCAGTAAAAACAAAACAAAACAAAACCAAAAAAAACAGCATGTAAAAGTTGTAAGCCCAGAAATAAATAAAATAAAAGCATCAGTCATTTCTATCACTGGGGAACTTTTTTCATCTAAGCACATATGAACAATTGATCCTTGTAGTCATATATAGCAGTAAACATTAATAACTTAACAGTCTGAAGTCAGTGCTGAAGATATGGAGCATTATTGAAAGATGGAGTCGAGCAGGTGGCACTTTAATATGTTCAGTGTCATGGTTGACTCTAAAGACTAGTAGAATGAAATTACTTGAGGTTCTAAAGATTTAAAAAGCGAACTCATTTTGCTGCACTAAGGAAATGCTACTGATCAGGCTTTCTGTGTCCCTTTTTTCTAGGCTAGAAAATATTAACCCTGAAGAAAATGACATGGTAAGCCATTCTCTGAGGAGATTTCTTGATGTCAGTCTTATATCTTAGAGGCTTAAGTTCAATTGAGTGGGTTTCAAGAACTAAGATGTGGGAAAAAGAAGAATTGACACACTAATAATGTACATCTTTGCTGCAATATGAAAATTCAATAACTTCACTCAGTCAATTTACAATTCACATGTGCCTATTAATTAAAACCCTATATTAAATAAAATATATTAAAACTTCATGTCTGACTAACATATAATGCTGTTGGTAGACATTACAGGAATTACTGAACAGAATAAACAATGCAGACACAGGGATAGATATACTGAAGAATGGAGCTATAATTCTGAACCGAATACACAGGACCAAAGAACGTAAAAAGAAAATAATAGCTGAGGAAATGAATGCAGTAATAGAGCAACGGGATGCTGCTTTATCTCAAGTAAGTCTCTACAAGTATATAATCACTCAGTAGAAAATTTCTTTTTTTCTTCTTTTTTTTCTTGGAGGGGGGCAGGGGTTTGTTTACTTTTGGGGAAAAAAATATTTTGTTTACTTTTCTCTCTTGAAAATCTTAAAGGAGAGCCCTTGTAGTAAATGTCTGATTACTAATCAACTTTTTCTTCATGGTAGTAGTGTCCATTAAAATGGCATCACTGTGTTTCATGAGAAAAGTTATATTTGTATTTTTTGCACTTCATTACTATCTGTCTTCTTTCTAAAACAAAATAGTTTTCAGTGAGTTGACCAATGTAAAAAGCTATTAAGGACTTAGTTTTGCAGTATGTTGTGTTGGTGAAATGCATTGGATGACAGTTAACTGGGACAAAAGGATTTATAAAAGGTTATAAGTAGCAAAAATATACATTAAAGGAAGGTAATAGTACCACATGCAACAATGCAAGTGATTCCTCCCTTTGTTGCTTTACATGCAGGAGATAAAAATCAGCATGTGGTCCTTGACTCTCAAAGTCTTACCCATCTACTACCTGACTTGAAAGAATCTGGGTTCTTTTTTCTGCTCAGATCACTCATTGCCTGCAATTCCCTATTTTGACAGAACAGTAATTGTCTTCATTCTCTTCACCATAAAGAGAGTTTTCTTGCATTTCTCATCTCATGGAAGAGTTTTTCTGTCATTTCTTTGGTTTGAGTTTAGGCTTTTTACCCACCATTTTTAATGGATTTTTAACTCAATAGGAATAAGTTGTAGGGAGGAACAGTCTGAGTAGGGAATATATCTCCTGAGAAAAGATTTTAGACTGGATGAAGCTCCTTATGCCAGGCAACAAATTTAATCTGACTCTTTCAATATTGAAAATTTTGATTTTTAGTGTAAGTAACCAAAGTTGGCCCACATGTAATTAATTTCTACTAAATTTAAAGTCAGGTTCATGATCTTTAATGATACCAACAATGTTAGTTGAATTTATGTTCTATTGAGAAGTCCTCTGATAAAAGTGCCCCTCTACAAACACTGTAATTTTCATGCTTTTTTCAGTCATTTTTTGCATCCTCTCCTACTTTAACCTTGAAAGCCCCATCTGCCTGGTGGTACTTAAAATATTTTTTTGTGTCTGTCAAGAGTATGTATTGCAAAAAATCTTAATGTATTATTGGTGATATTTTACTTTCTGAGTCTATTTTTCACCTTTTATAATAATATTGCTGGGATGTTTCCCAGCACAGCTACTGGGAATTGTCCAACAGCCCTTCCAAAAGTTTATGTTATTAATTCTTGCGCAGGGCATTTGAAAGGTGAGCATCTTGTAACAGGAAAGCTTTCAGCAAAAGAGAAGGATCTCTTGATATTTTTGTTTTCATTATTTCAGTTTTTGGTTCTTTGTTGAAGTGGACTTTCAGGCATACTTGGACCATGAAACTTCTGTGAATGTCAGAAGAATTTCATTGTCAGGCATTGTAATACACATTTTAATTTAATTGATTTTAAGCTGCCTGTTTAAGGAGTAATGTTTTCCAAATAATCAGCTTGAAAATTAATAAAGATAATGATTTTGGATAGTAATGGCTCAAGTGTCACCACTAGTAAAGCCATCTTTAGGCATATCAGCAAAAAGCACAGGTAATGTTAACTAGATACTGCAGCTGAAAAAACAAATTAATAGAATAATAAATCCTCACAAAATGAAGATGTAAATATTTGATATTAAGCTGTAGCACTACGATACCACTAGCCATTTATAGCGCCATTGTTTTAAATTAATTGTTATTAATAAAACTATTCATCATGTGTTTTCAAATATGTGATGCTTTTACAGTTACTGTTGAATCTAGAAAATAGGTCCTTGGAATTGAAGCTACCTTTTCAACCTGTGTTTCTCACTTGATGATTCCTTGGGAATTCGTACCATACTTGAATTATTAGTAGTCTTTTGTTAACATTGCAATAGCAGTAGTTATTACAGTGCTAACAGCAAGAACAATAGAAGAGGGATTCTACATTAGACCACAAAGGGACTAGATATAATTCAGGGGATGTATATGCTTAGTATAACAAATGCAAATTATTGGAAGTTAGATCTGGGGTTGCCTCAGGCATTCATAACAATGCAAGTTAAAATCTTTTTCTTTTTGTGGAAGTGACATCAAAAATGAAGGGGGAATTGGGAGCAGGTTGAGAAGAAGCAGAAATAGAGTAAATCATTTGCATGCTGTGTCTGTCCTCTGGAAAATGCATTTGTAAAGTTCAGAGGTCACTGGGCAATGGAGGTTGAATGTTTCATGACACATGGTGTTGCTTTGTTCCTGATTGCTGTTGTGTGGTGCTGGAGACAGCAAAGTCATTTGAGTGACCACCATAGCTGGTTCCATATGATAGAGAACTACCTACACAATAACAAGAGTTTGGACTGACTGTGTTTAGTGCAGCTGCATCTATTGCTTTTCGCTGTGATTTTCTTCACAATAGCCTGACATTTGGCAGTTGTGCACAGTGAACCAATGTAGTGTCTTATCTTTTGGGGGTTAACTCACAGAATTTCTGATTATTCTGAGTAAAAAACAATAATGTGAAAACCTTCACAGCTCAAACACATTGCTTTGATTTCAAGTGAGGATTAAAGTACATTTATAGAGAATGGGCACTCTATAAACTATGCGTTTCCTATGACCAGGTAATTACAGATTACTTCCCACTAGTCTTTTAAATTCAGTTTCATCATGCTTTTTTTTGGTAGTTATACTACTGAGCTGCGTTTAATTGGACTGCAGTTGCAGCATACTTAATGATTAGCTAGTTGTGATTCTGTTTGGATTTTATTTGAATAATTATTTTATTCTTCAAAAACTGGAGAGCATTGTCCATGTCTTGGAAAGGCCATAAAAATGTTTTTTTTTCTAGCTGTAACATCCAAGAACCTCTGTATTTTTTGAGATTTCCAGCATGAGCATTGCTTCTTACTAGGAGGCAGATTGAGGCACTTCTATCACTGTATTGAGCTGTGCAAGTGTATGTAATCTCAGATCTTTCACTAGATTGCTGAGCAAATATGCAAACTACTTTTTGTATTTGTGAAAACAAATGAAATGGTATAAACTCAAATATTTGATACTACTTTTAGTATGTATTTTCAAGTGAATAATAAACAAACAACTAAAGCATGGCTAAACATTGACATCCATCTTCTCCTGTATCAACCCCCTTAAAAAAACAAACTCAACAGTTTGGTTGTATTTGCTAAGATATGTTTGTTAGTGAACAGATATTGTGTGATACCGAGGAACTTCAGTGCATTTTATGACTGATTCTCTGAAAGAAATAGAACATCATTTTCTTGTCTGTAATGTTCAGTTTTGTCTTAACCCATTCAAGGAAAAAATTGTCCAGTTGATCATAATACAGTTTTACCTTTCTTGAGAAATCCCTCTTGCTTGAGTAATCCAATTAGTTGACAGACACTTAGCAGAGATTCCATATGGCATAGTCACATTGTGTGATCCTCATAAAGTACTCTAAAGAAGTGGTTTCCAGCAGGAGGCAATGCAGTACAGTGTCTCAGCAACCTATTAGCCACATCACACCTTGTGGACAGGAATGTTGATATCATTACAGGGTTGGCAGCTGAAGACTTGAGTAAGTCATTACAATTACTTTTCTTCTGGTTTAGACAAGAAAGGGGACCTTTTAATTGGTACAGCTTGAAGGAAGTGATTTTTTAAAGTTCATTAAGAGATTAGGAGATTGTGTGTTTGATATATATCCAGTCCTAACTAATTCTGTAAATGTGGGAGTTTTTTAATTGGGAACAGTCAGTTTTATACAGAGTTTTAAATATTAAAGATGTATATAATTTGCTGTTAAGGAATAGCAGTGGTTTCATGGCTGGCAAAGTATCACCTCTAGTACACTGATCTTGAAGTAATAGCATAACTGGCAAGCAAACCTGGTTTTACAGCTTTGAATAGTTTGACCACATCCTGCTGTGCAGGAACATGCTTATGACTGTTCATGTAAAAAATTGGCAGGCACCCAGTTGCTCATCTGAAGCAAGTTAAAGAATCCTTCTCCATTTTGAGGCGCTGCTTGGCAGCAGGCAGCACTTTATCATCATTGAAAACAATGACGAGATGCACTATGCTTGACTTCCCATCATTATCAGTTTCGACTAATGACTAATAACTGATAAATGTCTGTACTTAGAGCTAGTCAGCTTCTTGCTAGCTTTTCTTTTTTGTTTTTGTTCTGCTGAAGCAATTTTCCTCCTTTTAGACCAAGTAGTGTGTAGAACTCTTGCGTTGCCTGTGATTTACAGAGCATTAAGGCATTGTCAGCACAGGAGTGAACAGGTCTTACTGAGGTAGTAAACCCAAGAGCTGTATGAAATGTAAAAACAAGAAATAGAAATGAAAAATAATATTTACAGATATTGGACCCTTAATTGGGGAATATTCAGGTGACAAGTTACAATGCCTTATGACTCTTGGGACAGAGGTGATCCCTTTGCAAACCAAACCACAGTGTGGGATGTTATTTTTTGTACTTTTAGTTAGAAGTCTGGTTTTATACTCTGTTTTGATACCCTTTGGCACTTCTTGATTAAGGATGTTAATCAAGTTCTTGGCTGGCAGGAGCACATCTGACAATATTCCCCTACCTACTCTCTCAAGGTGCTTACCCTACTTTTCCCTTTGCCACACCTATTTGGGAACAGGACAAAAAGAGGTAGGATGCTGTATCCACAGTTGTTTATGAACCAGGCAGCTGCTGTTAGGTACTGATGATTTTGGTCATAAACTTATTTCAGGAGGAAAGTGAAAGTAAAGGGAATGTTTATTGTACTTTGAGGATCCAAGAACCATGCTTGTTCACTAATGGCTGATTTCCTTTGGGAAGGCAACAGCAAGTTGTTGTTGTTCTCATTTGCATCCTTTTCTCTGAGAGGTAGTTGATGAGTGGGCATGGGGAAATTCCTTGCCAGCAGGATGGCTGAACAAAGACAGAACACCTGTCTGCAAGATACCCCTTTTTGCCCTGTGAATTTAGTCCAAGTCCTGAGAGAAAGCAAAAGGGATATGGAGTAAGATCTAGAGTAGATTAAAAAAGAAAAATAATTTGAGATTTTGCGTTAACAATTGCACAATGACTGCAGGGAGTAAAGAAAGAGAGGTTGATTAAATAGTTGTCAGTTTGATTGGGATTCACATCAGTGGCCTCAGGTAAAGCTCACAGATGTCTCTTCTTTGGGGTATTGCTGAGTAAAAGGGATCTTGAAGGGAGATAACAAAAAGGAAAAGTTATTTGAGTAGTGGTTGTGATAAGCAATATTAGTTTTAGTCTGATTGCATTTCACTGTGGCAGTGCTTTAAAATGTCGCATTTCATTTCCTCTGTACCTAAATAAAAATAATTCATTGAAAGTTTGACTAAATTCATGTCTTAGGGAGTCCATGTTATACTGAACGTGGTTAAATCCATGTTTTCTTTGCTCCTTCTCAGAATAAACCAAATTAATCTCCCCAAACGCCAAACCAAGCCAGTGATTGCTGTATTTGGGACATGTGGAGTAAAACTATTGTGGATGAAGCTGAAGAGCACCAGGAATCTTTTGCATCTCAGAAAAGGGCAGGGTCTTCACCACTTGGCTACTTAGATTTTCAAAAAACAAACACAGTTTGAAAATATATAATAATTCTTTACTTTCCAAGATGATTAGGTGTGCTCTGATTCTCTACCTTGGGTATATTTGTGCTGGCTTTAGCATGAATATTTTCCAGGAGAAAATGCCATTAAATATTTGGCTACATTTAGGACATCATGAAGTATTTTTTGCCTCTGAAGTAGGAACTTTAGTCCACTGGAGACTTAACTAGAGAAGAAACTGGCCAAACTTGGTTTCTTGCATAGGTTTTCTGTTTTGTGTAGAATGTCCCCCCCAAAAATAACACCTGTTAAATCTTTTGCCATAGTGCTCTGTTTAATTTATCAGGATATGTAATTCACAGTTTTCAGAGCATTAAGAAATCTGCAGAGTGGTGAGGTGTTCAAACAGGGTAGTAGGAGAAGGTTTAGGGACACTACAAATCTGTGTTTGTAGTTTCTCTGTAGGCAGGTATCTGTTAATAGAGCATGAAACTCTTTGGTTTCGCTGGAGTTGGAATTTCGTTAGTGAAAGCAAGTATTTTGCAATTTATTCCTTAGTTTAGACTTCAGTGAGTCTTTGGTTGCATGAGGTTTTGCATTTTTTGAGTTAATGCTTCTTGCAGCTTGAAGTGCAGGTCAGATGGTAGGTCATTAGTGGAGGGAGAGGAGAATCTGAAGGAAATTACTCTGAGGAGCTGTTATACTGAACTTTTGTATTTAGTCCATGAATGCTAAGTGTGAGTAAATATGTAAATGTTAATGAAGTGTTTCCTTGAAGAGAGGGATTACGGTTTTTCTTTTTGAGCTTTAGAAGCAAAATTTTAATTGATGCTGCATTTCTTCTTTTTGCTGCCATAAGGTTTTGACTGAATGATGCCTAGAGACACATCATTGTTTGCATTGTTAAATCACCTGTTGTTCCTCTGCAAACAGTGTGTTGTACAGAATTCAGAAAATACATGTCTGCATAGTATTTGAGGGCATGATCAAGCTTGATATCTTTAATTGTAAACTTTAATGAATTTCCAGTTGAACATTCATCCTCTCTTCAGTACCTAGAAACTCCTCATCCCTTTGAAAATGGCAGTAAATTTGCATGCAAACGTGTTCCATTAATTGCTGTTTGACTCATCTATCATGGGCTAAGCTTTATATTCACACAGCTTAGACTTTCAACCCAATTTCTGGAATTAATTTAAATATTTAATGTCAAAACCCTAGGATGAAAGAGAGGAAAAATATTTTGTATGCTTATTGATCACCAGTTTCAGTAGCAGCAACCTGTAGAGGAAACTTCCAATGTTATAAAAGCAGAATTCAAACAGTTTTCCCTCTGAAGAGTATCACTCTGCATGCAATAAGATTTATAGCTACCAAAACTCTTCATGCAATAAAGCCTGTAGATACCAAAACTCTTGTAGAGGTACCTTGAGTAGGTTTTCCGTGATACTTAACACTTCACAGTTTCAAGTTAGGTACTGAGTGGTGAATCTGATTTCACTTTGGTTACTTGTTGGAGAAAATGTTGGATTTTCTTAAAAATTGGAAAAAAACCACCCAAAACTGTGTGCTTTGTATGAAAAGCTGGTTTCCTTAGTCAACTTTCTAAGGAAACTTTATGCTAAATTACTTTGTTATTTTGGATACGCAGATGAGTTTGCATAAGAATTCTTTTGATAATCAACAAAGAAGATTTTTGTGTTTCATTTTTATCATCAATCTGGAGTCTAAAAAGGCTAATATGCCTGGCCTGCATGTTCACTTGCTTCTCCAACCTTGACCCTTCTTTAGTGTTCGTAAGTTGCAATTTTGTGGTTTATTATGCCTGTATTAGCAAGTAGTGTGAATTAGAAAGTGGTGGATCTGGAGGATGAAGTAGTTCTCATCATCTTAGACCCACATTAACCCCTTTCCAGAATGGGGAAGGGGGCATTTCTTTTGGTTTGGATTGGTTTGGTTTGGTTTGGTTTGGTTTGGTTTGGTTTGGTTTGGTTTGGTTTGGTTTGGTTTGGGGTGTTTTGTTTGTCTGGGTTTTTTTTAGTCAGATTAGCTATTTTCAAGTCCTATGGACTGAATACCATTTGTGTCAGAATACACTAGGTGAATTCCTGGTTTGAGACATCTTTGAGTTTGCTTAAATCAAAAAAGTAATCCAGTTTATTTTCTCAGATAGCACTCCATGGGGCAGAACAAAGAATAAGTAGAGAAAGTGCTAAGTGGCATGTAAATTGTGTATTACATGAAATTAAGGAATAAGAAATAGAATGAGATTTATTAAAATAAATAATAGGGAAGTAAAAGCTATCAATGTTCTTGGAGAAAGTATTCTAGTATGTTTGTATTCAGACTTTTTCCTTTGAAAATTATTAAAGTACTTTATATGCAGACTTTTCTGCCAATTTTTGTCCCGTCATCAATATGTAAATGAACTTGTTTCCTTCAAGGAGAAATCGGTTTCAAACTAATAGCATTAATAGAAAATAAAGTGATACACAGAATGAAAAGTTTGGATTTAATTGTGCAGTGGAGATACCTTCAAAGAATAGCAGGCAAACTATATTGCTGATTGTGCCACTTGTACAACGTCAGTAGTTGACTAAGAGTGTTGTGGGACATGGAGCTAAGAAGAATGAATAGAGCTACTTTTTGTTGACATAATTTATTTTTATTTCCAGAGTCCCTGAGGTGAAATATTGACCCCTCTTCCAGCACTGCAATACCCTCCACAGTCATCCTTATGATTCAGCATGTGTGCTAAGCTGTAAAGAGAGGAGATGAGTAAGACAGCTAAGGTCTAGCAGTAACAGAGGATATAAGGAAAAATTACTATGATGATGACAATCTGATTATTCATTTTCAACAGAATTGTAGATGATTTGGACTGAAATTTGGGACTTAATGTTTTTGTTAGTTCCATTTCTTTCTTTTGTTTTGTCCTTTATCAGGACAAACAGACAGCAAATACTACAAGGTACACCTGCAATACCATGATTACAATATCAGAATAAAAAGAAATTTGGGACTTACAATGTTTTTGTTAGTTCCATTTTTTCTGGATTTTTAACTATTTTTAAATGATCAGGTAACAATTACCAAAATGGCAGTTTTCTCTCTTGGTTTGGTCTGAATATCATGACCTTTTTTTTTCTTGCTTGTGAAGCTATTAATCAATTTTTCCAAGTCCGTAGGCTTGATGAAATTATTTTACATATTCTGGTTTAAAGTGTGTAGTGATCCTGACAAAAAAAAAGAGGAACAAGAAAATCTATCAATATTCTCTTTCTGAAAGAGAGATTTCACAGTAGCATTAACTTATCTTTGTCTGGTTCACCAAGTATGCCTACATTTGTTTGTTGTATGGCTTTACTATTTCGTGCTTCAGATTGTGAGTATCTAGGATTTAGCCTCTTTTCCATGTTCTGTTTATTCACTGTTAATTATTTTTCAAGCTGAGTTGCTTGAGAACAAGAAAAATTTAGCTTCCATTACCCTCTATCGCAAATGAAGGACAGCTTTCCTATTGCATGTAGTCTGCTTGTGACTCTAAGATGCTCTTGTGAGGGAACTTTTTAATGTGTTCTGATGTTAATGCTTTGTTGTCATTCTTAACAGTCATGTTTTTTATTTATTGTCAAATATGAAGCACAAAATATCATTTTGGTTTATAGTTTACTTTCGTATTGAAAACGCTTCTCTAAATTACGCAATTCAAATACATAGAAATATTTAAAGGCCCTTATGAAGCCGTGACTATGTAAAAAGTATACCTGTAGCTATAACTAAAGAAAAATTATTGTAGATGAAGAACAGTATTAAATCATACAAGTATGACAACTTTTTGCAATTCTGGAGTTGTTGTCAGAAATACAGAGTGCAATTGTCTAGCTACACAGTATTTAATTGGTCTAAAATACTGATGCGGTAATGCTTATGAGTGTGCATGTTATATTGTTAATAACATAATTGATAACTATCTTTTGAGAAAGAGCAATTGTAATATTACCTATTACTAGCTATAAATATGTATATATGTATGTATATATATATATATATATATATATATATATATAACCAAATTTTGCATCAGTTATTGGTCATCTTTCAGTTATGCTGTTGCTTATTTCTTAATTAGCTGTAACATCTTTCTCTGCTATCTGCGGAAGTATTATCAAAGATTAGAGAAACCCCAAAAAACAGTGTGAAGCTCTCTGTCAAAAGAATGGCTATGAACACTTTGCTGCTCGTTGTCTCTTGAAATGACTTTTCACCAATAGATAAGATTTCTTTCAAGTCTTGTTATAATCATGATGAGGAATTTCTTATTTCAGAGATGGTATTACAGATCCCAGCAATGTTAGGAAACAATAGTTTTCACTATTTTTTTCCTGAAAGTGATCTGCTGTCTTATATTCAGTATGGGAGTGAACACTAGGCCTCTCTGTGATTTTAATTCTTTCATCTTTAAGGCGAAGTTTTTCTTTCTTAATCTACAAGCATTCTTTCAGCCTCATTGCTTGGGCTTCTGTTCACAATCAAAATGTTAGGTTTTCAACTGAATCTTAGTCTGAAAAACAAGTGTTGAAAGACTCACTGTGAAAAGGACAGCATCCAGTGCCAGCCTTCAAGAACACCAAAATTATTTTAATACCTTATGCTAAATCATTCCATCAGCTGGGCTTCTACTGTAGGGCCAGCCAGCAGCTGTGTCTCTCTTTACATGTTCTTATGTCATCATGTGTGGTGTCTTCTATGGTATCTCGACTCTTCTCAGCAGTAGTCATGCATTTCACCCGTTTTGTTTGTTTTGGCAGGCAGGCCTATCACTTTGCTTTTAGATGTTCTCATAACATTCTTCTGTCTTTGTGTTTTTCTTAATTTTTTCTCCCCTCAGGGTGTCCTATCCCCTGTACATGAAGAATGGAATTGCAGGGTGAGAGCAGTGTTGGTAATTGCCCAGGTAAAAGGCAGCTGATTTTAGGTTTAAGCATTTCTTGCTTTTCAGTAACATATCTGAAAGCTTTTAGATGACTGTTATTCAAAGCTTTGGAATCAGCCCACTTGAGAAGGTGCGTCTATTTGGGTACCCAGTTACATTGATCTCTGTAAAATACCTTAATGAAGCTAAAGCTAAATTTTAGCTAGAATCTTCAGATTTAGCTGCTATTGAATATTTGCAAAGTCTTATTAATGTACCAAAATCATACAGGCATTTCTCTGTCTTACCAAAGCTGAGAAATATATAATTTCTAAATGTGTGTTTTTGTTTTAGTTTTGTAGAGCTTTGGTTTACTTTCTTGAGTCTTTCTTTGTGGGGTGCCTTTGTATTCTATGTATGATTTATTTAAAGTTTGTGCAAAGCTGATTAATTTCTTGGGGTTTTTAAAATTATTTTCATTCCACTTTTCAGTGACTATAATCAAACTTTAAAAACTATCTAGAATACAATTTATGTATTTTCTGTTACCTAGCTATATTTGCTGTTACTTTCTCTGTATTGATGAGACAGAAAGTGTTTTCACAATAACATTTGAAGATTTGTAATTAGTTGCTTCATTTTTAGTTAAAACACTGCCGTTAATATTGCTTTCATATAATCATGTTCTTCAGTATTCAAGTTTCCTACAAATCTATGGGAAAAGAGCAAATACTACAGATTGGGATGATTTATTTGAAAAGTGCCTGTTGTCCCTGACTTACCTGCAGGAGTTTGTGTTTTCACCTACCTACTTGTTGTTTTAGTTTGTAATAATCTCTAGTTTAAAGTAGCTTTTATTACATGTTAAACAAGTTTTGTGTGGACATATAATGCACCAGAAAATATTAAAGAACTGCAACTTAAGCAACTGATGGCTCAATTGAGAGTATGAAATTTACCAGACAGACAGTATGAACTACAAGATACACCTGCAATACCATGCTTACAATATCAGAATAAAAAGATTTTAAAACTCTGCCATCTATGCAGTGATCCATGATACTGTTTTCTTGAAAAATGTGATGATATTTAAAGATGGACCAGAAGTATTCCTGTCCTTTTGTGCAGTAAATGCCAACTTAATGTTTCGGCAATAGCCTTGTTTGCATATGGATTTTACAAAAATCCATTGCAGATTATTTGAAAAGCAGCTCATTAGAATGACAGATTGCTTACCAAATTTTGTTTTCTTGTCAACTAATATTGGTTACATTCAATTAAACAAGGTTGTACTTTCTAAAAACATAATCTCAGTCTGCAGCTGAGGGCCTTGCCTATATCTGCAAATCAGATTCCTAATTTCTAGATCTACTTGGAAGATTAGGCTGTGAATGTTCCTAAAATTTCTCCTTTTCACACAGCTTTCACATTTTCACTACCTCAGTTCTAGTACATACATTGTTTGAGTACCAACACTGCAGATTATTAAGTGAGGGTGAGAGAAAGGCTTTAAACAAAAGCAATTGTCAGCTTTCTGTCATGGTGTGTTGTCAGATGTTTGACAAGCTGTCTCTTGGCCACAGGCCATTTGGTTGTAATGGAGCTGACTGTTCTTCTGGGGAACCAGCAAAACATGTGGCCACACGAAGCAATAGCTCCATGTCATTTGGTCACATCAATAAAGCAAAGGTTTGGGGTGTAGTAATCCCAGTTCTGACATGATCTTGTTGGTTGATTAAGATTCTTAAACTTTCTCTGCTAATTTGTCATCCCACAAAACAAGAAACTACTATTTACTAATTTGATTTGAGTGTTGGAAAAAGTGATTAGTCAGTGTTTACGAAAAGTTACAACATAATTATGAGTATAATTAAAGACAAATCATGTAATAAAGAGTATATGTATGGTAAAAAGGTGAAGTAAAAATGTAGACAAAAACTGAAGCGGTGTGGTGAAGTGAACCTCATTCAGGCCAAGACAAGAACTGAGAATTAGAGTGTGCATTGTGTGTACGTTCTGCCATGCAAAAGAAGGGAACAAAGATGCTGCATTTGAAGGAGGGAGAAGCTAAGGAACCTGGAGAGGGAAGACTTATGTTTCCTCCTTTCAGCAATGAAGGAGGAGAAGTCAATTTATTTTTTGAAGTTAATTAAAATATAGTTTATGGCTTTCTGAAATTTGTGTTCCATCCATTAGTAACACATAATCTTTGACCAAAGCTGCCTGGCAAATGAGTATGTGGGAGTTGCATTGATTTGGAAAATGCATGCTAAGACCTTTCTTGCAGTACTACTTAGTACTTAACCATGGTAGAAATTATTTCAGGTAGTCAGCAGGGTATTTAGGTCCTGGTTTTCGTGTAAGTGGTATATTAATGGATGTTCTGCTTAAATGGCAGATTTATTCCAAAACTTATTGGGTGTTGTGTAATTTTTTTCTTTAAATGTTTTTAAAGATATTGAGGTTTATTACTCTGAATTGTTTTCTATGCAGAAGTTTCTGCTCTGAAATCTTCTCTTGTATCAGTATGCTGAGCTTGCTAATATCCATTCAAAGTAAAACTGATCCTAGTCTAACTGTTACTGTACTTGCAGACCTTTAGTCAGTGATTTAGAATTTAGCTAATCAAGACTTTTTTTTTTGACATTACTTTTAAAAGATAATCTTGCCTTGTGAGTGCTCTTTTGCTCTTGTGATAAAATTTTAATTTGTGTTTTCCATTTTCTCAATTATTTGGCAGTATTGGTAGTTTCCTTTGCTTTTAAGTATAACAATGACATGTGAATTATAATGTCATTGTACTGTGATAGTGTCTAGTCTTTCTAAAACTCTGCAGTGGGGCGTGAGCAGGCGTACTACTTGTGTACTACTCATCTGCTTACATGCTTAGTTTATACAATATTTATTAGACTTATAGGCATGAAATTAAAAAATTGAATTAATAATGTGACTTTGATGTAAAGCAGAAGTTGCTTATTTGTATATCACAGGCAATTAGGAAAAAAACACTCTTAGTTTAGTTGAATGCATTTTTGCTTGCTTTCAGACCCAGCACAGCCTCATGAATAAATGTTTGACTCCCAGTTACTAGGTTTGTGTTTTGATTAGAAACAACTCGGAGGTGAGGTAAGTTTGTTAACTTATATGCAGTGGACGCAGGAAAATGTGAAGGTGACCCAGTTCTGTGGCTTCAGCAGCTCCTGCTGCTGTTTCCTCCTGCAGATCAGGTGTCTGTCAGCAGCCCCTGTTAGCACAGGCGTGGTCATCCAGCACAGAGCCAGCGCAGGAACCGTGCTTAAATGACCTATGAGTCACAAACTGCTCAGGAACGTCACCTTTTCCTTTCTCTATTTCTTGCACATTTTTATAATGAGTTTCATTGATTAGGAAAGTCTTTGTGTGCTGAACTCACTGAAAAGTAGATCAGGGTTGTTTTGATCTTTGAAATATCATCATTGCAAGGAAGTAAGAATATGTAGAGAATGCAGTTGGGCGGGTATCAGTGCTACTCAGTGCTGTGGAATCGCTGCACGTGTAAGGATGGTTCACATGAAGGGTGTAAACAGTTAAACTTCATGGTCTAAATTTTCTGAATTGCTTGCTGTACACTTACAGTTCCTTTAATTATTAAAATGAAAATAAATGAAAACTTGTTTTGCTGCATTTGAAGTGTTCAGAAATAGACAGGGAGAGGAATGGTAGGAGGAAACCTAGTCATGCTTGCTGCATATTATCTCCCTTAATGCTGCAGGTTGCAACTGGCTCATAGTGACAAAGAAAACAAAAATGTTTTATTTGTATTTTGATGCATTTATTTTTGTAGCTTTTTGAAGCAAGACCATTGCACTGCTACAAAAAAAAAAAAAAAGGCAGCATTTACATCTAAGTGTTTCTCGTACTAATAGAATATAACTTTTTAAAGATGCATGTGTTTCTGAGGCCTAGCCTCTACAAAAACACTTTTTTTTCTTTAAATTCCAGTAGTTCTAAGCTGCTGGGCATTGTAAAAATAATCATTCAAACACATTTGTTGATGGTTTGCCAAAACTTTGAAGTGGAGTAATTTTTTTCAGAGGTTAGAAAACTTTAATACAAAATTGTAATTTAAAGGAAAATTTTTCTAGTGATTATTATGTAGAAACGAATTTATTTCTTTATTTCTTTTTAAATTATTGCTTTAGAAAAAAAAGGATAAATTCTATTTATGTAAGTGCTTCCAAACATCTGCAGTTCAAAGTACATAATTCACAGTGACACCAAAGGTTGGTTTGTGTTTTGACTGGATGACTTTGGTATTATTTTTGTCTGCAGAGGAAAGAGTGTATCGCATCCAAGTGGTGCAAGATGTTTGCCTCTCCAGAAATTGTGATGAATTTGGGACAAGGGGCAGACTGTTAAAAAAAAAAAAATTGAGGGGAGGGGGAAGAAGGGCAGTCAGAGTGAGAACACTTGTGTTCCATTTGGCGTATTTGAGCTGGGAGCCAGTCTGAAGTACAGATCATTACAAACAAAGTAAGAAAAGGTGAACAAAACAACTGACTAAGAGAAGAATCAGTTGAACTGGTTTTGTTTGCTTCACATGCTTATTTATTGTATTTAGGTTTCCAGAGGTGAAGACTTAAAAATATAATAGGTGAAAAAATAGCTTTGTTTCTTCATCTTTTTTGTGTTTGATGTCTGGAATAATTATTTGTACTTCAGTTGTTCACTGTGATGAATATGTGTTAATTAATTTCAAAACATAGATGCACTGTATTACTTCAGGAAGTATTGTGCTGTGTAGTAGTAGGATCTCAGTACCCCATAAACTTATCTTTCAGTGGTGTTGGTGCATTTTCCATCAGTGTATGGTTTGTCACTTACTTTGCTCATGAACATTTGTTCTTTTCATTACTTACAATGCCTAAAGGAAAAAAATGCATGTGGGAAAATAGTTCTGCCATTCAGATGGACTCTGACTTTCCCAGAATTTGGAGAACATAAGCCATTTTCCCAAGTTATTCAGTAGGAAGTAGGTTATTTTTATTTCACACTACTTCAGTAGTTGAGAATTCCAGTTCAGCGAGGACTTCATGCATAAAAGCCACAGAATGTGGCAGAGTACTCAGTGTTTGAAGTGAAGGCACTGATATGCAATCAAGTCATTATGCACTAGCCGACCCAGAGTGAGTGACTTAGCACTCACTTTTGATTTTTGTGTGACTTGAATAAAAATATGTTACCTTAAGTTTAATGACAGAATTAAGCTATTTGTGGGAGAGTGTGGTTATGTGTTTTTAAACTAGGGAGGCCTCATACGACTGACTAGTGTGATCAGATCGGACCAAAGATCCACCTGCCTCGCCAGCCTGACCTCACTCAGGTCAGCACTGGAGCAAGCACGTTACAATGCCTCCATCTAGGCACTGTGACTTCTTTCAACAAGCTCCTCAAGTGTACTCTTGTGTGTTTATGCCAGTGCTGACTTTCAAGTTTATAAGCACTGCAAGTTTTGATAAGGACTTTAGGTGAACAAATGTATTCTAATGAAATATTATATTTTCTATCTACTAATTGAATAAGACAGCAAAATAATATTCAGAATTGAGGAAAGAACTTAGTGCAGAATTTTGCCTCATATTAGTACATTTGTTTCATTAGACTTTGACCCCCATACCTTTAATAACAGAGACAAATCAATTCCTTTCCTTTTTCCCTAGCATATAAATGGCATAATGTGTTGACTTTTTTTTTCCCTAGCATATTGCCATAAGTTCAGGAGAGGTTAGTTTTGATTCCTTTTAATGAAAGGCAATGAAAAACATTATATGCCATACAGTAATATTAAAAGCAAATATAGATATAATGGGATTAAATAGCCACCAGGACTGCATTTGTAGTAAGGAAGTGTTACGGTTTTCTGTTATATTCAGTTTTAGCTGTTGCTTCCTGAGCCAGGTAGTGTCACAGTACCCTTTTCTGTGTCAAATCTGTGCTGAAATACAAAATGAGAAATTCATCTGACATTACCATCCTGGTTCAATTAGATGAGAGCAAGGGACCTTGGTGTAGCAAAACTTGAAAATTTTGAAAGCACATGAACAACCTGATTGACCTAAGATGTGCAGAGTTAAACAGGCTTCTGCATGAAACCTCTGGGGATAGGTGTCTTCATACAAACTACACAAGGGATCAAATGGGTGGGGACAGGAGGCTGCTCTGCTCAATGTTAATGCTTTGCTGTATTCCATCTTTGTCTCTACTAGTGTTGTTTCTACAATGGCTTGCAGGTTTTTCTTTACTTTTGTGTAATATCTGAACCTTTTACTTTGAGAACACATCACTGAAGGATCATGTTAAATAATGATCAAAAAATAACTCATCAATCTGTGTAGATGTGGCAGGCACTGTAACACTATGTTAACGTGTTACAGGTACAAGTTGAAGAAAATTCTGAAAAGCTGACAGCATGTTAAAGATGATTTGTTTATACAAGTGCTAAAGTTATGTTTGATATGTTAATGCAACCTCATTTTCTAGTAAAGGCCAAACACTATTAAGTGGTTATTTGCATTGATTTTTCTATCTTCTGAAATACTTGATTCAAGGTAAACCATCTTTACTCCTTTTGTATAACTGGAGCTGAGGCTGTCTTTTAACAGTCACTTTCTGGGTGGGCCTCATGGATTTTACTCAGTGATATTCTCCTTGTCCATTTCTTGACCTTTCTATCAGTATCCCTTTTAGCAGATGCTCCTTTTTCAATTTATCTGGATTTTCCCTTTGGTGTTCCAACACTCCCACCTGGGGAGTCGCTGAAAGGGGTCAGCACCCACTGCAGCTTGAACCAGTGCCTCTCACAAACATCCTCATTCTGCTGAATCGTGTTACCTGATGCTCATTAAAAACGTCTCAAGAGTAGCCTATCATTTACACTTTAAGATGGGAGGGAAGGATATGTTTACTTGCTGTCTATCCTTGCTTTCCTGGCTGAATCTCTTCTTATCCTTTTGGTATGTTACCTGCTTTGCTTTTCATTTTGTGTCTTAGCTGCTTGTGATATATCCTATGCTGAGTGCAGAGGTATTTGTTTCAAAAGACTGCATGTATTTAGAAGAGTTGCATCTTGGAAATACAGTTAAAGAGAAGACTGAGGCCCTGTTGCTGGGAATGGATGATGATGTACTGACAACTGTACCGCTGAGCAGTGATGGTTGCTCAAGGAACACTTGGAGTAGGCATAATGAGTTTCACTGTCTATCAAATACATTATCACCTGATTCAGGCTAGCTAAGGAGACTTTTTGGGGGAAATACCTTCAGAGAGGAGAAGAGATGTGTGGGTTTGAAAGAAGAGAGAAAACTTTTGTCAGGATTGATTTGGGGATGGGTTTTTCTGCACCTTCAATTGTCTATATTGGCTCTCCGGCTACAGAACTGTGAATGCACGCAATAGACCACTCAGTAAAGTTAATTCTTAGTGAGTTGTTTGTGTGATACCTTTATAAAATTATATTCCCATTTCTGAGGCTTTAATATCCTTTACTCAGCAAGGTCATCAGTGTTCTGGTCAAGGCATTTTCTCATTGACATGTGTCCACACTGCTCCGGTATTCCTTGATGTACTCAAAGTATCTGAAGTAGAGAACCAGTTTTCTCAATTAACAGCTCGTGTTTCATAATGTGTTAAACTCATGGGAATTTGCATTTAGGGACACAATTAAACCTCAGATCCAATGTTTGGGTAACCTGTATTGCACAAAATATATTGTCTGTTTGAAGTTTTCCCAAGCGTGAATTTTCGCAAGTTTGAGATAACAGAATTTAGACATAGTATCTCAAATTAAACACTTCCTTTAGCTTTCAGCTTTCTTAAAAGGATACATCCAACACTTCCTTTTTGTCAGTACCAAGTTGGATGATGTCTTCTCTTCACTGTGCTCCAAAAAGTATTTTATAAATGTTTTTAGAAGGAAATTCAGTTTCTTACTTGCAGCTGTTGGCGCTTTAGAGGCCTGGAGTGAACCAATAAAACACATGTTCTTTTAAAGAACATCTATTTTTATTGGACCTTGCTAACAACTAGTGACACAGAATTCAAAAAATGTTGGCTCAAATGAATAGAAGGGCTGCATTGTTTTAAATTCTATTTTAAACTTTTCTTTACAGCAAGGTTACACTAAAATTTCACATGCTTCTGCTCTTATGAAAAGGAGTGCTTGCCTTTAGAATGATGATTTAATATTTTCAAAGTAGCTGAGGTATCAAAGTTGTGAAGTGTAAAATTTTATTAAGACATACACAGTGTTGCTGTTTAAGAGTATTATTATAATGCTTTCACAAAAAGGGTAATTGAAGATTTTACTACTTAGACAGCCAAGAACAAACCAGAATATCTTCTGTTTATGCATTGTTTCCAAAATAGTGAAACACTTAGGTGCAAAGATCAAATTAGATCACCATTTCTTTCAGTGATGTCCCAAACTGAATTCAAGCAGTATACTAGTTGAAAATGCCCCGGGGGATTTTTTTCAGATATCAACACTCTCAGTAGAAATGAAATTAAATGAAATTAAATAAAAGAGAAATTACAAAATGTTCCCAGGTTTGATGTAAATGTAATCATATCAAGGTTGACTTGATAGGGAGTTTATCCATTCTATGTTACCTGTGTTGCATCTTTACTGTACTTCACTTGTTGTGTTCTGCAAGATCCTTGAGTCCCACTGCTGCTGTTTATTTCAGTGCCCTGTCTTCGCAGGAGTGGAGAGCAGATTTAAGATTGCACCCATGTTCTCAGTGATACAACCTGCTCTGTACCAAGATCTTTACTCATGTAGTCCTGTAGCTAGGTTTTGCTCTTAGCATGTTTTCACATGCCTTTTGGAATCAAGAGAATAACATGATTATAAATTCATGTTTTAAAGGTAAATTGAGATTTTAGTCTTTTAAATAATATTTGCTCTGTGTCAACTTTTGTTGTTGTCAAATTGTGGATTCCAAAACACTGTTTTGAAGAAGAATGTTGGCAAAGCAGAAAAGTGAGTGTCCTCATTTGGTGATCATACATATGTACATATGTATATGAATGGATATGTGAAGATATAGTGCCTGCAGTGGTAGATAGATTTTTTTTTTATGGTGTTTAGATCACATAAGCCGAGGAAAAAATATTGCTAGGGGAAAAGAAAAAAAACAAACGTAATCTGTGTTTAGTTCTTCAGTAGTTTTGGTAGCGCCTTCATGTCTGCAAACACATAGTTTTTAGTTTTCATCTGGACATGGAAAAAGAGTCACATGTGGGATTCTGTGATTTGTAATTGTGTGTGTGTGTGTGTGTGTGTGATAAAGACAGATGTTAAATATCTCAAGTGTGAAAATGCTTACAATCAAATATATATTAATTTTTTATGTATTTCCCTATCTGTGGGAAAATGTATTTTTTCTTGCAATAAAAATGAAACTGTACATTAAGAAAGTTTACAACACACATTTAGAGAATGTACTAGGCCAGAAAAATTCACTGCCTTTAAAATAGGTAATCCTATTAGAAATAAGCTTAGATTTCTAACAGAAGTAATGAAATATAACAGATATGTGAATGGAATTTTAATAGTACTTTTGGGCTCCTACAAATGTTTAAACTTTATTCAAGTAGGGGATTGGATCATTCTGGATTATATGCTATACTGGATACCTGATGAGCAGTATATTTTTAGGTCTTATTTTGTGTTTAAGAATTGTATGTGTTGGCATGTCTTTAAATTTTTGTCTCAAGATCCTGTAGCATTTGTTATTTTACTTAGACCTCATTTGTAATTTTTTCAGTTCTGAAGCTTTCTGTTTCACAGTTTTTCTTTTTTTAGAGTTTACATGAGCTGGGCTTCATTGTACCAAATACTGAATTGCTCAGGAATAGGGTGCATATACATGATGGGAAGCTCAGTTCTGTGTTGTCCACTGTCACTAAGACACTAAAAGAGACTGACATTTCCAGGTCTTTTGAGACAGCAGTGCTTACATGGGCATTATAGCACAATTCTTATTCTTTTTCTTTTTTGCAAGTGTTTTCAGAAAGTATCTATTAAATTTTTTTAATCAAATAATTGTATTTTGTTCTTACAGTCTATTAGCTTTGGGTTTTGGTGATCATATCTAAACTACTGGCTTGTAATACGTTGTTGTAAAATGCTTCTCCTGGTACTCTGCTTTTCCCTAGTTCTTACAGTTGTTCCATGTGTCTTCTTGGTACTTTGTCTGCTTTGGGGCTTTTGTTTTTGTGGGTTTTTTTGTTTGGTTGGTTTTGGTTTTTTGGTTTTTTTGTTGAACAGATTTTTTTGTAAGGCAAAGATCTGTCTGTTGACAGCTAATTGCTCTTTCAAATCAAGAAACTGGGCAAGACCTTTTATAGTTAACATAAAAAAAGAGCAAAATATAATTTGGTTTTAACTTGCATATTTTTAATCATTAAAATAAATGCTCAGCAGATAGCAGTAAGTCTATATGTATAGGCACACTGTAGCAAGTGCTAATTTTCTCATTTTTTGTCATTAGGTTAAATATTTAAAGAAAACACTCTTGGAGAATTAGCTCATCCTCTTAGTATGAAAAATACAAGTCTAAAAATTTCATCTATATTTTCTAATAAAAGGTTGGATCCTTGATTTGAGAGAAGGGTCTTTCATTCGCTTGCATTTCAAAAAGGATAAATTCTTTCCTTTATATCTACTTACTTAATACATAAAAGCCAAAATCTAGCCATATATTGGCATAACTAGGAGCAGAAATTCAACCCAACATTCTGATAAATATCTTATCTGATACATAGCATACTTTTGGACCAGGAGGAAACTGAATAATGATACACATTTTAAAAACATAACTTTAGTACTGTCTGGGACTGTAACTTGCTTTTGTCGGAGCTTTCACTACTGCAGAAATAGTGATGGGGTTATTTACGTTAAGTCTTTTGGCTTCTTGAAAAAAAATATGCCCACACTCCTCTACTTAATGGGATTCTTTCCTCGTTGCAGTGCAAACGGCTGGAGCAGGAGCTTCATCATCTGAAAGAGCAGAACCAGACTTCAGCAAACAACACGAGACATATGACTGCTGAAAACAATCAAGAACGTGCTCTGAAGGTAAATCTCCATTTCTTCTTGCAGGCAAATTAAGGTTGTAAGCCCCTGGTGCCAGCTTTCTGGGCTGCATATATCAGTTGTGTACATTTCGGCAGAAGTGAGCTATGGTGTTTGCCAACAACTGCTTCTTTAAACACAGATACAGCACCCTTCTGTTATGGTTTTATTTTATTTTGCCTTTGAAAGCAACAAGAAAAAAAATAACATATCCTCCAAATTATTGGGCTGGTAATTAACACTAAATTCTTGAGACTTTTCTTGCAATATTACATTGTATAAGGTGAAGAAAACTGCAATTATTTGCCTCGTGGTACCTTTGCAAAACTAATATTTTAAAGCATGGCTGTTTGATCTGCTCCCAGCAGTGTGTGCTATATTAATAACATTGTTGACCGATACTACTAGTGACCACACAGTTGATACTACTATTTGCAAAAGGGTAGCTACTTGGAATTGGGAGGAGGAATAATAAGTCTTGTCAATAAGAATAAAAATGAGCAGAGAGGCGGGAGAGGGTCAGAGAAAGGACAGTGTAAAGTGACAGGTTATTGCTGCTTTGAGAAAGGGAAATTGTAATGTCAGTGGAGTTGATAGCTACATACCCTGCAATCTCACCGCTAGCCAGGATAAGAGACTGTGCCAGGTAAGATGTGCAAGCATTGTGCACACCTCTTCAGCCACTTTATTCTTAAAAATCTCTTTTATGGGTAGTGGAGATGCAATACAAATACAGAAGTTATTCTCTTTATACTGTGTTGTCATTTTAAAATTGTTTGATTTAGACAGTAAGATCCAAAGGTATCTTGCTTACAGATAGATTTTCCTTTGCCTCCTTCTTTCTATTTTTTTTTATTTATTTGGGAAACATCATTATACATACAACAACTTGACCAAAGCAAAGTATAAGTTAAATCCTTGTGTAGTTTGACATTTCTCAGTAAGAAAAGCAATAAATATTATAATAATAAATTGAGAGAGGCTATGTGCCACACAAATGCTATAAATTCCATGGGTTTATAATTGCCATCAAAATCTACGGTGAATATGACGAAATCAGATGTGCAATACTGAAAGCAGATGACTAGAAATGGAGATCATAAACATTCAGGGGCTGTTTCTGACTGCAATAACAGCTTTATTTTAAATCTGGTGTCACTAAAAGTGCTTGCCAAGCATGCTACTTATTGAACATAGTATTGTTTTTCATTAATTGCAAGCTGACTTGTTTTTTCTGTGTCATTGAAAATATTGTGCAGGGAGCCTTTCTGCTAGAAAAAAAAGTTTTATTTAAGCTACGCTTTTTGCATTTAATATTGTCTGACATAACGCTTACAGAATAATTATATTTTCAGAGCAAGAAGTGATTTGATAGTTCCAAGCGTTACTAGGATTTCATTCTAAGCCTGATATTGCTCTCCCAGCACCTAATCTTTAAAGAATTTCATTTCTGACTGTCACAGGAATTTTTTTAGTTTTCAAAGTTAAAGGTTAATTGATCATAGTCTCTTAGAGATGAGAGTCTGGGGAGGAAAAAAGACCGCTTTTCAATTTTTTTGAAGTTGAACTTTTTTATATTGCAGCTCTGTAGAGTTTGTCTCAGTTCAAATTACTGTTGCCTACAGTGAGGACAGGTCCTTTGGAATATTTTTAAAAGGCCAGGTTGTGTTTTTAGCTCGAAAACTTTAAAATGCCCCAATGAAATATTGCCAATGGTAGCTAGCTTTGATATACAGCACATGAGCATGCATCCTGACCTCATGTAAATGAAAAGCTTACCACCCACTTTTAGTGTAACCACAGCCTGGAAAACTGATGTCTGGTAAGGATGAAGTGAGTGGGTTTGGTCGGGGCTCAGGGGCTGGCTGCAGATGGCTGGGGTGCTCCTGCTGCTGTCAGCAGCACACCTCCCACAGAAAGAAACAGCCAGCCAGAGCCCTGTGACACACACACCTCCCCTGTGAAACCCTTGTGTTCCTGGCTGTCACCTCCTGCCTCCTTTATGCACTCAGTAGCTCTTGCAAGGCTGCACACAGGGTGCAGGTACAGACCCAAGCATCCCACCCATTCCCCTCTCCACTGCAGAGCACCTTCTGGACATTTGTCCATTTTCAGAGAAATGGGACACGTCATTTGTCTCTGTGGTACAGAGACAATATCAACTCAAATATCAACTCAGCTTTTATTGTCACCATAATCTAAGGAATTACTTTTATTTTAACCACCTCCACATGCCAACTGGGGAACTGTGCTATGTATTATTAACCTGTCCAGCAGAAGGAATCCAGGTATTTCTTCTGAGTCTGTCCAGGACAGTTTGTATCAAGGAAGTTTTTTTAAAAACCTGTAATTTTTGTTGTTCTCTTACACTTAATTAACATTGAGGCAATCTGTTGATTCAGTTTGGCGAAAGATGTATCCTCTGGATGAGGAGTTGGATCTGCTTCGGATTTTCTTAAGGGAGTGTAAACGTCAGTTGTGGTGCAGGGATATTTGCAATCTTAACTGGATAAAAATGAAGTAATCAGGATCAGCTAGAATAGGGATGGTGTGAAAGTTTGTGATAAAAGATGAGATCATTACCTCTTTGGGATGCTGAAATACACTTAAGAACAAAACCCAAAGGCTATTGTCTCTTTTTTACTTTTTAGAATCATCTCACAGTAGTGAGTTGCTTGGAAGCAAAACAGTGTAAGACCAATCCACAAGGAACCAATTTCAGTCCACTGATGTTAGGGTCTATTAGGTAAAATAATCTGCAAGCTTTCAGATTTATTTTTCAGTCCATCAGCTCGCAGGGCTATGCCACCCTTCTTTGATACAGTAGCCATCTGTAGTCAGGAGTGAGGCAAAGAGGCAGGGAGACACCTTATAACTGTGGCAGATGTGTGGTGGCCAGAATTTGGCTAGGTTCAGGATCTAGAAATCCCAAGGATGATATAAGCACTCTTTTGCAGATTTTTGGTGTTTACACATTTAGATTCCGTGTCACACCTGAGGATAATGTGACAAAACATATGACACAGAAGGCATGCAGTGCACATTGTAACATGCTCTTTCATCTTACTGTACCATATAACATCTGCACATCTTGGTAAGATAGCTCTTCTTAACTAACCTCTGCGTACATGTTAGTAGCATGTGATTTAAAATTTCCATATTTAATGTATTTATTGCATAGAAAATTCCTTCTGGTATTGTGGGCCATTCAGCCCCACAATACCAAACTGGCGCCCCTACTTTTTATAATATTTTTATTGGTCATAGGGCATTAATGGACTGAAAAGGCCAATTTCAAATCCTCCCTCCAGGCAATGCCCACAGCTGCACAGAGGTCATGCAGAGAAACATGTGGGCCCTGATTTCCATAGTTAAAGTAAAATAATCCTCTTCTTTGTGAAGCCATTTTTTAAAATCTCTTATTATAT
Source organism: Motacilla alba alba (assembly GCF_015832195.1). NCBI lineage: Eukaryota > Metazoa > Chordata > Aves > Passeriformes > Motacillidae > Motacilla > Motacilla alba. The sequence goes on from NC_052020.1 coordinate 38,142,904, forward strand.
TTCACATTGAATTATAGTTAAATCTTTTAGGGATAATTGCTTCCTAAGGGTCTATACATTTGCGCTCTTAGTACATTTTCATCAAATAAGATCTGAGAGTGCTTTGCAGTTCTAATGTGTCAAGGTCTATATGTGAGATTATTCATTTTTGCTTGGCCTTCATAATTAACATTTGGTCTCTACTGATTCTGATAAATGTATTCCCATAATACACAGAAACAACTGATTCAATTAAACATAGAAAAGTGGAAGAATTGCTGCTTCTCGATTATTTTTCAAATATTCATTCATTTTACTGTTGTTAGCTTTGTAGTGTGTAATTTTCAAATTCAGAGTTTTCACTAATACATTTTTTCTAAAGAAAAATAAAAATGTTGCCAGTGTACATGTCTTCTTTACTGAGTTGAAGGAGAATAGGAAATAAATCTTGTGAAACCAATAACTTAATGTGAAATTTCATGAAAAATGTCTAACTGGATTTGACTGAAATAGAGATAGAAAACTTTATTTTTTCCACAGGCCTTCTCTATTTTGTAATTTCTAATTAGGTACTATGTTCTTCTCAAACCAGCTATTAATCTACTTTAAAGATCAGAAAGACATATTAGTTATATCTTCAAGGTAAACTTTTGAAAAGAAGAGGATATTTTATGGTGATATACAAATCAGGTGACCTTTACTGACTAAATGAGATTACTTCATCCAATTATGATGTCATTAGAACTTGTAAGGGTTATTAATCTCCTTCAGGCCAGTTTGGATGTTACATCTTTTGTTATGATTGGCTTTTTTTTGTAATGTCTGCCTTTCTTTTTAGTTGTGATTTTTTTGTAGAATTTATCCTACATGCTTTCATAGTTTTAGTAAGAATATAAAAGTTAGAGCCAAGAAAGTGACCTGAAGGAGCCATCAGGAGTTTGTCTACAGTAGTGTTGTAAAGCAGCTGTGCCTGATGTCATCTTCTTTCTGCTGACATGGAAGAATCAGGTCAAGGGCAGGAAATCTCAATGCCTAACAGTTTGGTAGTTGTTCCAGTGATGATGCCTGTGAAGAAGCCACTTTAGAATACTTAATTTAAGTATTCCTTGATGACTTTCAGAAGTTTTATCAAGTTTTTTTTGATTCCCAGAATTTCCCAGATTCTTAGAGTAGAAGCCATTTTTCCATACCTGCTTGACAACATCAACCACAGAAACAAGTTCAGCTGACTGGTCAACCTGTCATCCATGAAGGGCATAATCACAAGAGATTCTGATGTTATAAGAACTTTAAAAAATTTTCAGAAGCTTTAACATGAAGTGTAAAATGTTTGCTGCTGTTGAAAAGCACTTGCTATTCATGCTATTGAAGCATACAATATGGAAAAAAAGTCCTTCTTTCAGGTGATGTGCCTTTATTTGCAGAAACTAATTCTAACTGGTTTTAGGTTTGGTGCTTTAGAGCTGAAGTTTCATAAGTTTAATAAGTTCAGAGCTGGTTTATGGCAATTGAGCCTCTGATTTCAACAGAGACATATGCTTTTGAAACATAATCCAGGGAAGCTTGTCTGAATCAGTGATGGGAAATCTCTTCAGTTTCAATCTCTTGTATTCAAATTCCAGTTCAGCATACAACTTTTACATTTTAATAGTTATTAATTTCATCCTTTCATAATAGTTTTACATGGGGCAGGGGAGATGACATGAATTCATTGGACTGTTGGAATATGAGTTTGTAGTGTGTCAAGGCTCAGCCACATCCAGAGCACCCCTCTGCCACCTTCAGCTCTTGCACTGTTGCACTGTAGCTACTGCAGTGCTGTTGGACTGATGGAAAACAGCTGCTGGTTTGGCTGTATGTTGTAGCTGACAGATGTCCACTGGTGAGATGGGTGTTAAACCTTTCTTCAGCTTCTAGCTACAAAGTAACTAGGCACTGCAAAGAGTTTAAAACTTCCCATTGATCCAGTTGTCCGTATGGTGTTATCGTTTGGTGCAGATTGCTTTTTATTTAGAGTGGTTGGTTTTCAGGTTTTTTCAATTAATCACCACAGCAACATTCATATGTTGGGCAGTCCACCCTTTTCTCACACATTTTGTTATGAATTCCTCTGGCCAATGTTCATTGTTCCCTCTGTATCTAACAGAATAGCAACGTGAAAGCTCAGCTCAAGAGCTCACTCTGTGGAGTTAACCCAAAAGCAATCATGCTTTTCATCCTGATGTCATGTGCTGCTGTCTAGAAAAAAGGACTGCTGTCACATTTGCAAATGATTTTATAAATGTGTTTGAAGATAGAATGCCAGCTTCATATTGGAAATGGAAGGGGTGAAGTAGATAGCAGATCTATCTCTCAGTGAGAGGAGATACACTGTGCCCTTGGATTTCCTTATGGTCTGTATCTGTTTTTCTGAAACTAAAGAACATTTCAGGACCAATGGGAATAGTTAACAGGCTTCTTGGAGGTTATCTCCAGCAAATAATAAGCTGTTACAGCTAATCCTGAAAGGTTCTTCATGCTATTCTTCCAATAACTTACATGGGGATAAAATACTACAGGATTTGACAAAGCAAGCAACAATTTCTTACTTTGTGCAAGAGGTGTTTCAGTAGTTCGATTTCTTCTTCTAAGAAAGATTCCTCTTACTCAGCTTTCAGAAGAGTTGTTCAGGTTGTAGAAAGCCATAATGAATTCCTTTCTCTCATCAGTACCTACCCTAACACAGGATGTGCCTTCATTTAAATGCCTGGGTAATGTGAGAGAAAAATTTGCTACCCTGTCAATAAAACTTATTATAAAGCACATGAGATCACTATTAATTTTTAGAGTGGATGTTTAATGAAGTTTTAATGATTAAATTGCTTTTAATTGCATAGTGGAGGTGAAAATAAAAGACTAGTAGAACCTGGAGCATGCTGCTGACAACCTGGACATGAATAAGAATGCACAAACATTATTCTTCCGTTGCTGCTTCCTAGACTCTTTATCAGACAGGGTAGACACAGTTGCAATCTTAATTGCACTGAACAGAGCCTTTGCTTTTGCTGCACCCAGAAACACTTAATCACAAAGTCTTAAAGTGTGTCACTGAGGTTAGACACAAGTCTGTTCAGCTCTTATCCACGCTAGAAGAATGATTAGTCACTTTATGACTTGTTGTTATTAAATAACACCATACACCTCAGAGGATATCAGTGTGAGCTGTTGCACTGTACCATAAATGAACGCTAAAATGAGGCCACAGAATCTCCTGCAGAAGTCATTCTGTCCATGTTGCATTTCCATAATAATTTTCTGTGTTCATTTATCTTTAAGTTCAGTGTCTCCAAAAGCTGTTGCTACAGACTCTGACAGTTAGCCCACCAAGTTAACTGTATTTCTGGAGAGGGAGAAAATAACTCATATAATCCTGCAGTGAGCAACGTTCCCCATCAAGTCCAGTGGAAAAAATGTGAGCACTTGTTGATTGGTCTTTAAAGCAGTTATTTGAAGTTTCCTTGGACCCAATTGTTCTTTTGAGCCAAATTTCATCATTCAGGGCTGGAGATCCTCAAGGGATGCCTCAAAGAGTTTCTTCTTCATCTGCTGTCATATATTTTAGGAGTGTAACAGTTCGCTTATATATATCTCTTACAGGCAGGAAGTAATTTATTTAGTGTATGTATTTGACGATGAATCAGAAATCTGATCTACAAGTATCACAATCAGTGACCAGCTTTATTAATTGGGTTTTTTAGCCATCAAGCCTAGCTGGTAGGCTTTATTTAGTTATGTAGGTTTTGACAGAAAGTTGTTCACAAATGCAGTAACATTCTTAGTCTCCTCCCATCTGGTAGCTAATTTTTTAGCACTGATAGAAGTTTGTATTCATTGACCAAAAATATCTTGTGTAGGAACCTTAAAGTTAGAATAATTGTTAAATGTGCCATAAGCAAATAGTACAATATTTTTCCCTGATGGAAAACATGAGAATGAAATTATGAGACATTTTTCCTTCACTGGGAGGGAAGTTGCCAGGAAACACAGGCTTTCAGAGTTCGATAAATCTGGTTTATATGTCTACCTGGGAGTTGAAAAGAAATTATGTTTGGTAACATTGGTACTTGCATGATTTTCAGCTTCTGATGACATTAAGTGGTTGTGTGGATAGATGGCAGGGACATTTGTACAGCTCTTGGTTCACTAAATCATTACTGCAGGCCAGAATTTTGAAAGCATTCAAGACTTGGGTTGTTTTCAAATAGAAGGAAACAAATAGACGTACCTAGGTTCATGTCTTCCCTTCCTTGGTTGCACTGGCCATGCCACCTTCCTGTGCATTTATGGCTGTCCTTTCACTAACCGCACCATCTGGCATGTGTGCACAGTGTCCTCTGCACAGCAGATACTCAGGATTTCTTAGACTCTCTTCAAATAAAAGACCAAACATTGGTGTTTCTTACGTACTGTGATCTCAAGTCTTTAGGAATCATTTCAAAGCAAAGTAATATATGGATAGGAGTGAACAATAGCTGTCCATCCTGGGAAGAGTTGAATCTGTATAATTAATAATGCTTGTGTAGAGCACTGTACTTCTTTAGCATGCTTCATATTGCTGTAAACAGCTGCCCAAGAATGGCACTGAATGCATCTTGGTAGAATGAATAAGCAATGTCTTGACTCAAAGGGTTTGCTCACCTTGCCTGAGGAGTGTAAGTCTTTCTTCTCTCCTATTAATAGATGCTGAACATCTTTTAACCACAGCATGTATGTTTACTGAACTTTGATTCAGTTCTAAGCATTAAGGAATTCATTACTCATTCACACTTGGTGTTTGATGCCAGCTTTCCTGTGTTCCACTAACAATTCCATACAGGTCTGTTGCTTTTTATTTGACAGCCTTCAAATCTCTCTTGGCACCAGATTACTCCTGACAATCTCAAACATCAACTGTTTGTATATACCACATAAAGCCCTCTTTCTCATTGGTGATGATGTGGTCATTCAAACCTTTTGGCTGAGTCTTCTATTTTTTGGCTTCCATTTCATAGGGGGAAGTTGTCTTCCCATTAGGTCAGTCAGTGGTACTGCTTCTGATTACCAGAAGTATTATTTATGAGTAATGCAGCAGGTTCTTGGAATGCAATATTGTGGTTATAGGTGATCAAATCTGGACTATCATTCTCACGGTTATTTAGGCTGTTTTCACATCATCATTTCTGGTATGCAAAGAATAATCTCTTTCATGGTAATAGGTTTCTATGACCATGTCAACAAGAACCTATCATCCATGGTTTTTATTTAACCATTCTGTAATTGTGCATATTAATTTAGCATTTTAGAAATACTTAGTGCTTTCACACACCTGTTTCTCCTTATAGCAGAACAAATCCCATTTTGTATGATTGATACATTTGACTTTCTGGTAGCTTTTTCCTTATTGAGTTACACTGCCACATGGTCTTACTGTTTGAAGGGTGCCACATTTCAATGTTCTGCAGCATTTTTAGGGTTTTGTCTAAACTCTGCTAAAGGACCTCAAAACTGGAACAGTTTATTGGCCTGGGTCAGATCTTAGATACATGTATTCTAGAAATACGTATTCTGAAGTAGAGATGTTCTGAAGTTGGAGAAGATGAAACAAACTGTACAGGCATCCTGTAGCCAATTATGAAGCTGTCTGCTACCTGCTCTTTTATTCCTTATCTCCACAGAGGTGACAGCCATGCCTTAAACCTGTGATAAAAAAACAGTGTGTTCTAAAATACACTGAAATTCATCAGTAACTTGTAAATTAGAATCACAGAGACTGATACATAAGTAAAACATACTGTAGAATCCACAGTCATGTTAGGAAAGCTGCTTATTCAAAACTGTGTAGATGTGGTATTTAGAGTCATGGTTTAGTGGTGGACTTAGCAGTGCTGAGTTAATTGTTGCACTTGACCATAGATATGTCTTCCAACCTTTACGATTCTATGATGATTCTCTGATTACAGGGAAAACTAAGTTCTGATAAAATCAGAAACTCTAACTGTAGTTACCATCTTTGTCACCATCTCCAATGGTATAATTTGTCACCCCAATCCTAGGTTCATTTTTCCCCTCCTTCTGCCCAATAGAATGTCAACAGTAATGCCATTATGAACCTTTCTAAGTTCTGAGGAGGTGTCATATTGCTGCACTTCAAACAGTTATTAAAAAAATTCTTTTACTTTCCTCCTAGTAGGGACGTTCATTTCAGGATTACATGGATCAGGAATTAAGGCCATATGTTCATCTAATTCTAAAGCAATCATGAAGCCTAATGTATCATACTTACAATAAGAAAACTAGTATTCCTCCTTCATTTGCCACTTTCAGATACTATAAAACACTACTTCCAAACTAAATTCAGAGATTCTGAATCTGAACTTACTTATTACATGAAAAGGTAACTGCTTTCTGCTACATTTAAAGGTAGCCTTAGCATCACTTCCTATTAACATTATGCCTAATCTGCACTGGCACAGCTTTCAAAATGTCTATCAGCATTGTACCATAATAAAATTTTAAAATATCAAAAATATTTAGCCAAGTTAGGTATTTTTCATTATTGAAGGTATTAAATTATATTAAATGTTTTAAATTTTGCTAGAAATGAGATATCACATTTCATGAATGAAGAGGAGGAGTATCATGGTTATGTAGTACATTTTATTTCATAAATTTTTTTCTTTCTCCGTATGAGTTCTGTTCTCCATGCATGCAGAAAGAAGTGTGGTAAATCTTAATTTTCAATATTTCTTTCAGTGTCATACCATACACTCTTCATTTTTTATGCTGCACAGGAAAATGATCCTGTTTTGTTTGAACAGGAACTGTAAACAAAATGTTGAGCCTGGATGCATGATGACATGCGAGTTATTTGTCCTTCAATAAAACATAGAAAAGGTAGTAACCTAAGCTCTTGTGCAAAAGACAAGCTACAGGGTCATTAAATACCAAAGGTCTTGCTCTGACCCATCCATGACCTCCTTATCTGAAGCACCTCTCAGAAATGATAGAATCTACTTTAGATCTCGGGTACAGGAAACCAAGGATAGGATAAAGGATCAATATAAACATTTCAGAATTTTTGGTATTTACTAAAAAGGAATATTTGGCCTTTGTACATTTAAGTGTATCCAAATATCTGTTCAGAATTGGCGGATCTTTTCCTAGCATTTTGTATACAAGAAATCATATGAAGTGTACTTCAGAGTGGAAGGGGGACAGATGCTGAAGGAAGGCACTGAAACATTATGTCTTGGTATGGTTGTAAAGCTGCAGACTTGTCTTAATTCAGAAGCCTCAAGGTCCAACATGTTTGCTGTTATTTACAGTTTTACTGCAATCTGGATGTCTCTCCTGTTCCCAGGTGAGCAACTTCAGGTTTTAGAGATGAATTCAAAGGTGTCTATGTCTGAGAAGTGCAGCCTGGTGCTCAGCCATCACTTACTCAGAGGAGTCAGGAATCATTTTGCCTATCATGTTTATTAATCCCCATCTATTAATTTGGTCTGGTACAAAGGCACGTTTTTGATGTTAGTGCACTTGTGCTCCTAGATCACAGAGAGGCTTTTGAAAATCCCTTTTGCCCATAAGTAAGAGGAATGTTCTGATTTGACTTCCATGAGGGTGTAATGGAAAAGTGAACTTTGCTGTTCACACACTCAGGTTGCCAAGAGGAAGAGATGTGCTTCTCCTGTGCAGCAGGTGTGCAGTTCTACCCGAGCAATAGGCAGGTCATCAGGAAAATGCTTGAGGACCAGAAGTAAAGGATGGATGAGGATTAATTTTGAACTTTTTTTCCCTTCTATGAAAGTGGGCTTGATGAAGTATAATCTTTCTCATCTGCCTTCCAGTAGATCTCCACAGCTTTCTTCATGAGATTTTGGAGTGGTATCTGGACTTGGGCTTTTTTCTAGGAGTCAGCTTTACTGGAGTGAGCTCTATGTTAGGGGTCAAGTAGTAAATTTGATAATTTGCTAATTCTGAGTTTCCAGACCTCAACCTTAAAAAGCCCTGTGCAATCACCTGTTGTACTACCTATTCAGGATTAACACAAGCACAGATAGAACTGGACATATGATTTGACATGCTTTTTTATTATTTGAAGTCTTGCCATGTGTAAAATAAAGTTCTTATCAGCAGAAGTATATCAATGCATTAGAATTTCAACTCAGCATATATTAGGTATTTAGAAACACTTGCATGACTAACTCTGTCGTGTAGCTGAATCAAAATTGTTCATTACCATTGCAGAAAAAAGGAATTGTTCAATGAAAAAGCTCAAAGAAGGTCTGATTTCTCCTTCAAAATGTATTTGCAATTAAAACTTTGATTTTTTTGTGCCTCCAAAATTCAGTCATCTCTGTTGTTACTTCCAAAATTCAGCCTCTCTTAATGGTAAGGTAATATCTTACGAAGAAAAAGTAATGGAGGGGTAAAATGAGAAAAGAGCTGTCTTTAAACTTTGGGTAGGAAGCTGGAGTAACCAATACAGTTGTGTAATAGTAAGTAAGTGTGTATCACATTGGTTGAACATGGTATTAATGTGTATTAGTGATTGTATTAAGCTGCTGAGCAGCTAAATTTCCAATTTAAAGTTAAACACAAAGACCAAAATGTCATTTTTAGTTAGACTCAATATGTAAAGAAATCTTCAGGGGCTTTATTTGTTGAACTGTGTTGATTGATACTGGGTTTTTCATCTCCAGAATTGATTCTCCACTGAAGAACAGATGTCATCTTTCACAGTTTTACTAGATCTATTTAGATTCCATACAGTTTCACAATTTCCCCATTTCCTTGTGGATCACAGTCAAGATGATTATTTCAATACTAGTTTGTTTATTAAAGAAATACCTGCTATGCTGGAGGGGTTATTAAGCTGGTCATTGTGGTATGACTAGCACATAGAGTTCATTGTTTACAAATACTTTGACCAACATTCTGAAAATTGGGAGGTTTTGTTTTTAAAAAATCAATGCAATTGCAACTATTTTTTTTTATTAGAAGTAGCATTTGGACGAGGTTTCCAAACACTGAAGCTGATCTTGTATATATCTGTATATAAGCCAGAGTCGGTGCACACGCACATGTCACGGTGACTGCTGCAGTGTACTTCTGCTGACAGTAATGGTTATTGTTATAACATCTAAATTTTGAGAAAAAAATGAAACCTTTCTTGCATTCACCTTGAAGCTTGTGAATTCCACGTGTACTCAATGGGACTATGTCCCAGATCTCTGAAGCCTTAGGCTATTATACACACATATGGACTAGTAAGAAATAGAGATCAGAGGAAATTCTGTTAAAATTTGTTTTCATAAACTAGCTGTCTTACATGATACAGCAAGGTCTGGTGAGAGTACCTTGATGCTTTGCTAGTTCTTTCACAAGAGCTGAGGCCAGGAGACATTTTAACAGGAAGAAATCCTTGATGTAAACATTAAAAGAATCTATGATCCTTTCTCAGGATAATAGATAAACATATCCCTTCAAAACCTTTCCCTACAAAAGCTCATTAAGATCATCTCTACCTTAACTATGTTTCTTAATGAATTCTTTGGATCTGTAATCCTTCACCCCATCTTCTAAAAAGATAAAACTATTTAACACAGGTTTCTAGTTTTAAAATGGAACTCTCTTTGCTCCACTTTTCAGTGATGCTTACTCTCAGTAAATTACTTGTTGTCAGCTAGATGCATGTCAAAGACCCGAAGATTTCAAACCTTTTCCTTGCACATAGTCTGAAGAAGAGACTTAGTATACCAAGCATCTTTTTTTCTTCTTTTTTTTTTCTTTTTAAGATTTTAACCATTTAAGAGCATAACATAAAATTGACTGGCTTTAGTTGGTTATCTGTTCCTCTTTTTTACAATTGAGCAGCAATTGTTGGAGGACAGTGGCTGAATGAATAGGAAGCAAGTGACTGAAACCTGGGAAATGCTATTGGTAACTCCTTCCCTTTGGAATTGCTATGTAACAGTAACAACAAAAAACACTCGTTTTCCAAACTAGATAAAATAAAATCTGTTTATCTAGCCTGTTAAATCTGGGTGCCAGCTTTCAAGCAGATGATGTTTTAAGCTCTGTAGAAGCTAAATCCTGAAACATTTGGTCTATAAACAAAAAGCTGACATCAAATATAGCATCACTGCTGCACATAGTAATGGTGTATGTATGCTGCATTCACACAAAATAGGGAGATGATTGCTTTTTTGTATGTTGCTTAGGGTTTTTTTCTTATGTTAGAGTATTAAAACAGATATTAAATTTTATCATTAATGCAGTACGTGGTCTCTCTTCAAATCCCCTTAATTACAGATTGACTCCAAGGATTACACAGCATGGATTTTAATTTTAACTGAAACAAAAAGAAAAGCTGCTTAAAAATTATTCTTGCTGAGTGACTTGTTGGACCACAAAACAATTTTAACATCTTTTGACAAGTGTTGTCAAATTTTAAATATTAGAGCTGAGTTCACCTTCAAACTCCAGTTGTATTGTGTCTACTTCCCAAATAAAATGTTTTATTAACTTTGTCCTCACAAAGGAATGTCTGCTTCTCATATTTTTGTTTTTCTTGTTATTTTTTAGGAGAAAAAGACTCACAGTCTTGCTGAGATATGTTTATGTTTGAAGAAAGTTACATCAGACATCATATTTCTTTTCTTTGGTAATTAGAGAAAAATTACCAGGCAGAGTTGATGTAGCAGCAACAAATTTATTTCACACTCTTACATTGTTTCCTTTCTGACCCCTATCTTTAGAACTTTTAAAGCTCTAAAAGCTTCATTCTCTCCTGAAGAATAGAATAGCAGGTCTGAGTCTAGAAACAAAATATTTATAAATTGGGGCCTAATCCAGTAAGCCTCACACAGGAAGGTACCTATTACTCCTCTGAGTAAAATCAGATGATCAGGAATCAGTTTTTTATCAGTTTCTTGTGGGGTTTCTTTCCCCCATTTCTTAAAGGACAAAATCAGCTTCCCAGTTTGTTTCATAAAGTAGAACTAACTCATCACAGTTACAGCTTGCTAGTATTTTTTGTAGTTTTACAGTATATTTACTCCTGTTTTTTTAAGACACACAAAAAAAAAGAAGTTGCTCTCCAGAGCTGCATCAAATAACTGCCCAAAGTGAAGTGTACACAACTTCTTGTGAAGTAGACATAGATGAAAACACTGTCTCAAAATGGAGATACAATTTTCTTGCTTTAAAAATCAGCTTGTTTTGTGACTGAGTAATAACTTTGAATACAAAAGACCGGAGGAATGAGAAATTAGCTTTTGGCCAGGGGGTCACCATAGTGCTGAGGGATAAATCTGTCATTGTTGTTTAATGGTAGTTAGTTAGTGGTTTGATAAAGTTCCCCCAACTCAGTTCGTTTGCTTAAAACATATTTCTGAGACTTCACAGACCTGCAGGTAAACAACACCATTATTGCTGCGTCTTTTTACAGGGTGAAATTTTTGCACTTAAAAAGGCTTATTTCAACAAGCTTTCTTCTCCCTTTTTAGCTGTCTCTGTATTGTTGCTACGAGAATGTTCAATGGTTTTCTCCATTATTGTACTAGTGCACTTTTTTTTTTAATGGTTCAGATTAAACTATGTTGCTTTGCCAAGCATAAATCCCTCCCGTTTTAGCAGGAAGGTATTTCTAAAGCAAGCCAATGAACAAGGTAATTTATACACAATATTGTTTGGTTTAATTTGTCTATTATGTGTAATAGTCTCAATGGTATATGATTTTCATGTCATGTGTGCTTAATGCAGATGCCAGAAATAGCAACAAATGAGGCAAAATAGTGTAGCTTAATAAGTGTGTTTGTGTATGTGATTTCTTCTAAGCATTTGTTAGGTAATGCACAGCACTGTGAGTGATGCAGGCAGCTGGCAGAAGTTTGATGCTTTATATTTGCTATGGTTGCATTTTCTTGGCCAAGCTTTAAATGTATTATTGTTTAGATTTAATAAAAAAGTACACAAAGTAGTTTGTAATTTTGGTCAAAAATTAGATAAAATGACTTAAAAGAAATAATGATAACTTATTTTTAGTACAAACTTCAATTTTGCAAGTCACCTTTTGGGGCCTGTTTAATAAGATTGTGAACTCTTTTGAATGCCTGGTGAAGTTAACAGGGGATGAGGCAAGCTGTTCAGACAGATCCTTTAATAAATAACACCATCTCTTTACCACAGTGGATAAAATCTGGAAAAAAGAAAAATCTCACTTGTGTCCTAACATAAATAAATGTATGCGTGAGCGCTGTCTGTCTTATGAAGTCGTTTGTGTTTGTTTAAGTTGGAGCGCAGAACACACAGTAAGTCTGGTGTCTGGTTTTTGAAACCGGGGTGTGTGTGTAAGCGTCTACGTCAAAAAGAAAATCATTCTGGAATCTGAAGGCTGAGGCTGGAAAGAAAAATCATCCTTTACAATAAGTAAGAACTGATTTTGGCGTATGTTAACTTTTCAGCAATCTTATACCTTTGCAATACGTTCGCCGTTGGTATAGCTCTGAGGGTTGCGCTGCTTTGAGTATAAGATTTCGAGGTTTTTGCTGGAGCTGGATTTTCATATTTAGATTATGAACCAGTTCTGTATTTTGGGGCTAGGAGTGTTGATAGGGTTGTTAGTTTCAGCCCAAGTGTAACCATCTCTGTGTTGTTTAACAGTTTTTCAGAATTAAATTGTAACTGTCGGTATTTGCTTCATTTTTGTTATTATATTACTTTTTTCTCCCCGCACTCTCCAACTGCGTAAGTGAGTAGGGGCTGCATAATTTCTAGGGACTTGTTCTGCTTTGCTTTCCATACTTTTTCTCTAGCAAGTCAGTACTTCATGGCAGTTAACAGGATGTGCTCTTTTCTGGAACAGCTAATTTACAAGCAAGTACTTTTTCAGTTTTGTATATATTATTGCACAATAATCAAAAAACCCAAGGTTTATTTTTTTGGTTTGGGGGATTTATGGCACTCTTTTGTTGTTGTTAAGTTTTTTATTTATTCTTTTATCCACTGGATTAAATCTTGTTTCGTTATTGCAAAATCCCCTCACTGTCTTTTTAGTTGAACCTCAGTCATGAAAACAAGGAACCCGAATTACATTTAAGGAAGGATATGTTCAACTTGAAACATAGTGCTTGCAGGTAGTTCAGTGGACACTGGAAATAAGCTATTTAGAAATAGAATGGCTCTTTATTTTATGTGACTGATTTGGAGTTGGCCATATCTGAAAAGGAATGAAAAAATGATCTCTTTGCTTGAGACTTGCCAAACAATGCTATAAGCTCCAGGTTATTTTGAGGTGGTGAAAGGTGAAACATTTGACATGTTCTTTTTGGGTAATGCTTTAAAAAAGAGAGGGCGGGAAAGAGGCGTTGCCACATCAGAGTTAAGGGTGTTTGTGGTTGTCCATGACAGCGCTCCAGTTTTAAAACACCTGTGTTTACTTTCCAGCTTTTCTCAATCGGCCTGAAAGTGGCCTAAGAATGGCACAGACAGACCTGCAGTGTGTCTGTGTTGCCTTTGCAACACACACACACACAAAAGAAAGGAAAAAAAAGACAGAGATAAATCTCCTGTTATGCAGCTAATCATTAACAGCATTTTTGTGCCTAGCTGAAAACATTTTGAACTTTTCTAGATTTTTGTAGTCTGTCAGACAGTGCCTGTATTTTTTCCTAATCTATTAAGCTACATTTTTTTATCTTTGCTATCTTATTTTCTAGAAAGAATAAAATAAGCTTAATGTTGGTTAGTGGTAAATAATAATACTGGTAAATAATAACAAAAATCAGTATTTTTTTTGCAAAGTGATATTTCATTCCAGTATTTGGAAATATGTTTACCAGTATTCTACTTTAAAAGCAAACAATGAAAAATTAATAAAAATCTATGCACAGCCCTTCCTTTGCTACCCTTCCTGAAAAAAAATGGTTGTCTTACAGTTTTTTCCTATGTAGAGTTTTTCATAAAATCCTGGTGTTTGATGTGTGTTGACCTTCTGCAGTGTTAATTTATGACATAAAGACAAACAAAGACATCACATTATTTCAGTGCTTGCTTTGAAATTTGAAAATCATTTGTGGGTCAGTATTTAAGATATTCATTTGATGAGAAGCATATTTTATATTACTGCTCCAAATTTATTTATTATTACCTTTTTAAATTGTTCATGTTTTACAGACTTTCTTGTTTTTTTAAAGAAATCTTCATTCGCTTTTTCTAGCATTTTTTATATTGATGCAATATTTCTTCTGCCTTCTACATCAGATGATATGTATTCCATTCTTGTTTATAAAGATACATCTGTTTCATAATTATGTATGTTTTTCTTGGTGGATCACTCCATATAAGTCAGGTTTTGTTTCCTGAAAGTGGGGAAAAAGACAAAAGAAAATCAAAGAAAATATAGTGCTGATACAGGAGCACAGGTGATTTCTCCCTTAGACTGTTTTTTTTTCAAATTGTGAGTTAAATAGATTCAAAGTCAGTGTATGGGGCTCAGCAATATGAAGCCCCTTGACCAAGATGTATGGCCTAACTAGAGCACAGTTCATTTAATACTGGTTGGTCTAACACAATGACTCAACAAAACAAACTGGGAATGTGCCAAATCCTCTTCAGATCAGGAACCTCTAATAATCTGAGAAATTATGCCAGACTGATCTCTCTTGGCAGTACACAGCAGGGCACCCACCTTGCCATGGCTTTCCCAAGGGGCAGGAACAGCAGTACGGGTGCCTGCTCTGTGGAAGCTGGCTCCTGCGAAACACACAGCACACTCTCAACTGCCTGCAAGGGAAGGTGTTCAAAAAATAACTTAACATTCCCTTTTATCAGCGATTATACAAGGAGGTCTGGAGGATATTCACCTGAATCTGCTCTGAGCACAGGGAAGAGCTTGTGAGGTAAATCCTCACCCGAGTATCTGCATTAACGAAATCCTCACAGGAGTAGCATTCTTTCATATCAGTAAAGGACATAAACCAATACCTCGGCTAAGAAATGGGGGACGTAGGAGATATAAAGAGTTCACAGAATTTAATCCAGACTGCCCCAAAGGTAATTAAATTATATTTCTAAAAGATAAGAAAGTTGTCACATTTTTTAAATTACCAGGTGTAGCTGTGTGTGGATGTGTTTTAAAATCAAGCTGGATAATGTCAATATGTGAAAGGGAAAGAAAAAGCTTTCTGCATATAACATTTTCTGAAGGCAATACTGCAGTATTGATAAGAAGGAGACAAATATGGAGATAGGGTTCAAAATATGTCTAAGTGGTTCAGATACCTACCTCTCAAGACTTTCAATGATTTTTAGGTATCTAACCCACTTGTGGTTGTTGAAATCCCATTAAGTACCTATCTTGATCTGCTTCAGGACCTCATAAATCTAATGGTCTTTTCACTTTTTTACATGTCGTAAAATTACTCCCTGTTCCTTCTAAAGGCTGATGGGTAAATAAAAGCAAAATTAAAGACAGCCATTTTCTGGCAGTTAAAATTTAAATGTTCTTAAAAAATGGAATTGCCCTTATGAAATATATTTATTCAGTATATCCTTGTGACTGTCTAGTTTTAGTATTACAATACCAGTGAAATGCCACTTTCATTACAAATGTAAGACAAAATCTCGCAACTATCCAAGAAGTCATAATTATGTGAGCTGTAGACCAGTTGTCCTGCAAGGGATTGGTACACAAATGGGTACACTTGTTCACGTAGTTGTTCAGACCAGCCATAGATGACCTGTCTCTGTTTAGCAGTGTTAGGGCGTTTGGGTTATAAACACATGATACCTAGCATGTCTCCTGG
Organism: Motacilla alba alba; assembly: GCF_015832195.1. Classification (NCBI taxonomy): domain Eukaryota; kingdom Metazoa; phylum Chordata; class Aves; order Passeriformes; family Motacillidae; genus Motacilla; species Motacilla alba. The sequence goes on from NC_052020.1 coordinate 38,158,710, forward strand.
GAATACTTTCATATAGATGCTTGAAAAGGACTTGTGTGGTCATTTGTAGCAAGTCTGCAAAAAGGGTTTTGGGATCCCTCCTAAATTTGCCAGACTTTGCACATGCTCTGTTCCTGTACTGTAATAGCATCAGTATTGAGAGAAATCTTCTATCTTAAGACAATACAGCCAAAAAGGGGCAAATGCAGAAGTTACAGTTTCTTCATCTTAGAGTTTTTTCATCCTACTCAAGAGTGTATATGATAGAACAGGTCTTGTATATCTTGCTACCACTGAAGTATCATTGGTCACCCACTTCTGTTGTGTCAAGGCCTGTGTGCTGGCAAGATTGCTTGTACTATCTTGCTTTTAGTCACCTTAAACCTTTCTGATCCCAGTGTAAGGAAACATCTTAAAGGTAGGATGTACTTTCATCAGCTTCAGTACCACATTTTACCATGTTTTCTGGGGATATCATATCCTCAGGGGAGGAATGTCTGTTTCTACTTGACCACTTAACCACACATCAGCTGCTACCTCTGATACTGTCCAGGAAGTTGCCACCTGCAAAGTCTTTAGTGATATGTATACTTAATTTATAGAAACTATGGGTCTTCCACTCACTGTAAAAATTCAAAAATTCATCTGCCTTTTTCACTTTTGAGTCACACGCTCTCAACATGAATGAGAAAAGATGGAGATGTTCATGTATGCTCATTAGGCCTGTGTTTGCAGTAATTGTATATATAATCCATGGGAAACAACTGTTTAAAAATGTCCTGATTTGTAAATATGAGGCTCATCTTTATCTTCTTGATGACCTTTCACTGTTCTGTTCTTTTTCTGTGTACCTATGTGACTGGAAGCCTTCTGTGGTCTTTAGATCTCAGTCTTCTGGAGAGAAATTATTTCTCGAGAGAACAGCGTATGAGACGTGCTTTAATTTTAATGTACTTTTAATATGGAAAAATAAAGAGAAATTTAAAAAAAATATTGAGGAAACAGGGGGTTTTAGCCACATTTTCCTAAGAAAATAAGGGATATATGATTATGCAGTCCTTTTTTTTTCACCTTCTGTTTTTCAGCTACTTTCAGCAAAATCTGACAGAAGAATAATGACTGGACCCAGAAGGGGGTTTCTCTCTTCTACTCAGTTGCCAGAAGTCCTAATGTCCCACTCAAGGGGAAGCTCAGGCAAACTTTATCAGAAGGCATTACTGTTTGGTAGAAGGCAGCAGTGCAACAGACTATCAATACTGCCCAAACGATGGACCAAAAAAGTTACACAGAGTGAGCTGGAGGTATTGAGCTGGAGGTATTGCAGTAGAACACTGGAAAGTGTGTAGGTAGAATCCATTAATTTTATGTGGACATTGGAAGGAATATAAGGTTGGGAGAGAGAGGCTGGTACAGAATAACTTACTTGATTTTTACATTGATTTTAGAGAGATCCTTTTGCCTATGGAATTAGAAAAATTTTTATGTCATTATAAACTTTTTGGTTGGTTGGTTGGTTTTGGTTTTCTTGTTCTCTATAGGAAAATATTGCTTCCAGTAGTGGAACTGCAAATTTGAAATCTATCAAGGCTAGTATAGCCATGAAGCGCTTCAATCATTTCTTTCCATTACTCTTTTTATGCTACATTTAAAGTGATGACATTAGGCCTTGAAGGAGTTTTAACTGATCAAATTAAAGTCTGTACCTTTCATTATTTTCTAATGACATGAACACTAACTGATCCCTGGCAGTTTTGGGGGGAGTAGTGAAGATTAAAAGAGGTGGCACTTGAATTTAATTGATGTTGAAAAGATACTGGCACCAAAACCACCTCTAAAAGTTTTAGGCTCATTCACTTTTGTGGTCAAACATTCATTCAGTGGCATTTCTGACTTTGGGAAAACATTTTTAAAATAATTTAAAATATGTTAAAGTCAGAGAAGTGAGTATGATTTTCAAATCTTAGAATAATATCACTTATTTGTCTTTAGAAGAATATCCCATTTAATATTGGGATACACGTTGTTTAAGATACACATTGTTTAAGTACTTTTAAACAGAAAGGTTCATAAAAGTGAAATATAAAAATAAGTCACTGAAATTCTATCACACAAAAGAAAATGTGATATGAATAAATATTTATCTTTATTTTTATTCTTGCATTATGTTCTGTGCTTGCCATCTTTTGACCTACCTCTGAGAAGTACATTGAGCTGCATTCTTCTCTTCCGTATTTCCATACAAATTATTACTTCTGTCTTCTCATTTTTTATACCATACTTTCAACATCATGTAGGTTTCTTCTATTCCCCATTCTCAAATTTTTTCTTTTATCTTTCTTCATTGTTTTCTTAACTTCATCCTTCCTTTTTTTAGTCTGGGTGTTTGTTTCTTCCTCATCTGTCTCAGGTGCTTCACTAAGACACCAAGACCCCAACCATCCCTAAAGACCTTTGTTCCTAAGAACTGTACCTAGATACTGCTATTTTCCTGTGTGTTGGATTTAGTTGTTCTGTGAAGCAGAAAGATTACTTCACGTCTCCACTAATCAAATGGAAAATGGATGACATGAGCAAAATGTGAAAAGCTCATTGGTAGCCTCTGGAGAAATATTGCATTCAAAGTTGACAAATTGCAGGGGATTTAAGGAGTGCATGATAGGGCAAGCAAATGGCCCTGCTTTCAGCAAAGTTAGTCATCAGAACATTTTCCTTCCTTTCAGGAAGACAATAATTATGAGTATTGTGTGTTTGCGCAATTGTACAGTGTTACTTGGTATACATGCAAAATGCTACACTGAGGTAGCCAGTTAATCAAGAGTTAACCTCAGTTCTGGCATTTCTGAAGCAAGCATCTTCATTTACTCCCCTTTCCCCTGAAACAGTATGTTAACATTTTTCATTACAGGATCATGTGTGCTTTATTTCACAGCATTCCTGCTCCACACAGTATCCAGAGAACAGCCAATCAATATATTTTTTTTATCTTCTTTGTTCATTATGTGTGCCAATCCCTTGTTTACTGGATACTGTTCAAACCTTTCCCTGAAAACAGAATTTTGAGCAACCATCATGGGGATTTTCTCTAGTATTCAATGTTACAAAAACCAAAGGCTTAATAAACAATGATTTAATGTATTATTGCAGAAGTGTTTTCTTCGTGCTGTGTGAGGAAATCAAGGCATGAAAAATCCAGGGTCAAAAGTACCCACAGATTTTGCATGCCTGTTTAAGATGTATAAGATTTACATTTTAGAATATTTATAATTTGTAAATTCCTAACACTTAAGGCCAAGACCAAAAGATATTTTTATGTCATTTAGTTGGCCTTCTGAATATCATAGGTCATTGATTTCACCTGTTTCACTCTATTGAGCCTAGGAATTTATGGTGGTTTAACACCTGCTTTCCAGAAAGATATCTAGGTCTGGTGTAAAAATGTAAAGGGCTGGAGAGACCACCATTTCCCATTGATCATTTGTTCCTGTGATTCAACTTGCCCTTACTCAACCTGATTAAAAATTCCTTTACATACTGTATTTTCTGTCCATTTATCAAGGGACAATGAGAATTGATAGCAACATGAAACTATTCCGTTCCTGATACTTGTTCAAAATTAGCATATGTCCTCAGAGGTTTTTATAATCTGAACAGAATAAGTTCCTTCACTGCATGCCTTTTTCTCTAGTGCTTGCATTACTGGTGTGGCTCTTTTCTACGTCTCTCTAGGTTTTTATCATCCTTTTGTTTTCAAATTTGGACACAAATGCATTTTTGTGTCTTTGTTTCTCAGTGTCGTATGTAAAGTCAAGTCACCTTAATTGCTTCATTGTGATACAATTTTATTGTGTATACACCAAAAAGAGATGCTTTTTCCCAGTTTTCCCAAAGCATTATACTGTCATCTTGTATTGAAGTCTCATATTATCAGAGTCAGCATTTTCAGAATATAGTTGCTCTTACTTTTAAGTGTAGCCTGTGTTCACTGTTCTCAGACTGAGTTTTGCATTTGATTTTATTAAAATGCCCTTGATTTGAGTACCCCACCAAGTGACCCAAAACATTGTTTCATCATCATTATTTACTTATTTTATGTTCATGAACATTTCTAGCTTCGTCTACCTGTTTCCAGATTATGGAAGGATATGTTGAATAAGAGAATGCTGGTTTTAATACCTGGGCAACCTTGCTAGTGTTCTGGTAGTACTCAATGACAGTTGCCTTTTGGAATGTGGGGGGTTTGAGGGGTTTTTAGCTTTCAGTCCATTCAGAGCCCACTTAAGAAATTTTTCTTGATGGTGCGTAGTTATTTTTTTTTAATCAATTTATTACATCTGACAAATGAAAGCCTAAACACCACTATACAATATCCTCTTCTAATCTCATCCAAGGAGATCAGATTTGTGTGGCAAGACCTATTCTACCAAAAATATGTTGACTGGGAATAATTGTAGTCTTTCGTTAAAATCTGTATTAATTGAATCCAGTGTTTTCAGTCAAATGGCCCAGCTTTAATCCCACTAGTCTTTTTTTTTTTTTTTTTTTTTTTTCCAATTGACACGTTATTAGTGCTCTTCCAGTCTGGGAATGTCCTAGTATTTTAACACTGCAACACCTAAAGTGAAAATTGTCTGAATCTGTAAATGCAAAACTCATCCATCCTTAGATTCTAATAAACTGAAAATTTTTATTTGTTCTACATCAACTGTAACTAAACCATCCTGATTTTTCTGAAGACAGACTGCATATATACTGAACAGTCCTGGGTTCTTTATCATAACTTTATTTACTTTCTGCATGAAAAAGAAGCTGTACTTGATTGTGAGATCACTTTTTTTATAGCCACCCTTAAATGACTCCCCAGTTTTCTATGATATTCTGCTATCCTTTTTTTTTTCTCAAGTACTTGGAATATTTGTTTAAATATTTTTGTGCATGCAAAGATTCTGGTTGCTTTTTCCCATGTGAAATTCAATCAGTTTATTATCACTTATCTCCAAGTAGATATCCATATCCATATCAGTGACTGATATTTCTAGTTTTATAATGAGATTTACCTCATGCTCATAAATAATATATGGTTTTTGAAGTGTATAATATTAGTTTATAATTGTCCACTAAAGACTCACAGACTATATCCTAAACTGGCCCTGTAGCATAATTTTTTTTCTTTCCAAAGATTATAAAAATGTGCTGAAGAAAAGCTAGTTCTGTGCCCTAGTTAGCTGACCAGTAAGTCTTTCTTAAGTTATTTTAGTTAGCATATTGACCTCTACGTGTTCAAGAGCTGTGGTCCTGTGTTACAGATCATTCTGAAAGGAATAATGGCATGGTGGGGGAGGGCTGTGTTAAGGCATCCTGCTTCCATTCTGCCTCTCTTATTCTTCCTCTTAATCAGGGACTTCAACATGCCAGTTGCCCACCAGATTTTAGTAATATTGCTTATATAAAATTTATTCCCATCAATTAGAGTTTCCTATTGCTGCTTACCCAGATTCCTGGGATCAAAGCATAAACAATTGAAGAGATTCTTTTCATTATATTCTTTGCCACATTGGTTCAACTTGCTCGTTAGGTACTGAATTTGAGCATGTACCTCATTTGCCTTCCAAATAATCTCCCCTTGTGTTGCTGATTTAATATCCTGGCTGCTCCAGCTAGTTTCCAACTGAGAAGATTAGCCTCCTACTTGTGTGGTGTAGTCTGTCCTGTTCATACAGTCCCTTCTTTCACTGATGTGCTGTTTCACAGATTGAAATCTGCCTGGTTTTTCAGTTATGGATGACAGACAGAAAATGCTGGAAATAAACTTTCTCACTTGTGATAACTGTGGGAACCAATTACATTTTAATTTTCCTCTAAATTGTTTTCAGTGCAGTTGAAGCTTTCAGAAATTTCATCTAAGTTTCATCTAAGTTCTAAATGCTATGTAAGGCCTTATATAACATTTATGTTCTGTCTCCTATTCACTCCAATTGCAGCTGTGAGTGCAGGGTATTTTGGCAGATTAGACACAAGGGATTTATCTTGCACAGTCAGAAAATGGGTAACATACTATCAATCCCTCTGAAAACTTTCAGTAAATTCATGCTAAGGTGCTGTCACCAAAGGACAGATGCATTCCACAACTGCTGAGCAGCCTTCTACTACATTAAATATGAAACGTGTTTGTTCTCTTACTGCACTTCCATCCCATTGGCTGCAACAAAAGAAACAGGAATAAACAGGTTACAGGCTCTTTCACTGGACAGTAGTGATTCATGCCAAGGTGTAAGTCCACTCTGTGCAACAATTAGACAGATGTCTGCAAAAAAATGACCATGCAGTTAAAAGTAGCATGATGATGTGTATGTCCTGGTATCCTTACCTCTGGTACTTTCTAATGTCTCTGTACTTGACTTCATGAGCTTACTGATGTCCTGCCAAGTAAGGAGTTAGCTCACCCAGCTTTAGCTGTCACTTGTCGGGGATCAATTTGTAGCCAATGTAAAGAGGGAGATATAGCTGCACAAGGCAGTCTGTCCTTTCTTAAGATAAAGGCAGATGATACGTGAAATGATCTTTGCAAGTGCCACCTCACTTCAGGTGGCTGAAGGAAGGGGAGATAAAGGGCATACTTTCTATGTGTCTAGTATTTGTGTATAAATTGTATACATAGGTCTCTGTTGAGAGATACAGTCACAGTTGCGTTCAGATGTGTGTGGCTGTATATACCCCACTATTAAGATCTAGCTGTACATAATACTTTGTGTCTCTTCTACTTAAAATAGTTTTAAATAAATCTTAAATCAATCCTTAAGTGTGCTAACATTGCATTTGAATTGAGCTACTGAATTTAGATAGCGTCTTAATTTCCTCTGTCACCGAAGAGAGGTTGTGTGTCCTGGATGCTGCACTGATACGGAGGTGACTCTGGTTGGTGAACAATGGCTCCTTCCTCTTCAAACGAGCCGAGAACTGCTTAAGGTGGGGGTATTGAATGGGCTCCTGTTAGAAGCTTGGTAGGGCATTGGCAGTGGCTTCGTCCTTTATTCTTTATAATGAAACAAAATAAAGATGTGTTCCGTGGAAATGGAGGGATATGTTTCTTGACCTTCTTTTTGTTCCATCAGTTGCTAATGATACCTGCTTTTTTAGATTCATGCTTAGGAGATGAGGCTGGCCTTGAGACAGATTCCCTGATGTTGTCCTTCCATTACTGGTTTGTAAAAACATTAAGCCATTACTTACCTTCTTAACAAAGTGTTCTTCATAGAATTGAACTCCTAAAATTCATGTCAGTGTAGGAAAATTTTCTAATCAATATTCTTGATTTAATCTTTGTTCCTTAGAAGTGTTTATTCCTGTGATCTAACAACTGCAAAATGTATAGCTTATAATTATATTGAAGGAAAGATTAAGAATGGTTAGTTTAAATTATTGTAATTTAGACAAACTTTAGGAAAGTTCCATTCTGTTACAATAATGATTTAGTTCAATGCAGTAATAGTGATATAGCAAGATATTTGTGTCATCAAATATACTTTGAATTTGTCAATCAATATTTACTTACTCTGGGCTTTTTACTGAGTTGTGAAGTTTATTGTGGATACCAGCAGTTGGTTTCAATGTTTGTAGCACAAATATTTCAACCTAAATGCTATAATTACAGTAACAATGATATTTATAGCTACTAGGAAGCAATTATCTCTGATCATAATTCTCAAAAATGTAATATAAGGAGGGTTACAAAAGATTCTTAAAAATAATATACCTTTAAATAAAAATTTTCTAAGAGAGTTGGACAAGAAAAGAGTTTAGCTAGTAACCCTGTCAATGGAGTAGTTGCCTAGTATTGAAAAGCCATTGTTGATTACAGACTCTGACCTAGCCGTTTATCTACGATACATATTTTGTTTTATATAAAACAGCTTGCTTCCAGAGAAACTGGCAATCAAACTGCCATTTGCTTGATGTTAAAGTAAGACTTTTCGTGGAAGGTTATATACCACCTAGATGCTGGATAAAGTTCTCAGAATTTTTCAGAATACCACAGTGCAGTAAATTAAAAAGAAAGCTAAGTTTTATAATATGTTGTATTTTAAATTTGTGTCACACTGTGAGCCTCAGCAGACAGCCCAAGTATTAAATAATGCTTTTTTGACTGTAGAGGTGTCATTTTCTTGAAGCCTGAAAAATTAATTAATCTTCATAGGAAAGACAAGGTTTATTAATTCTTGCCAACAGTAACAACTTATTAGTGACTAGACCAGAAAGAAACCCCTTGCCCCTACTCTGACAACTTGTGTTGACGTCAAAGGAAGCAGCTTTGGGGTCTAAGTAATTAACTCCAATGAACTGCAAAGATTCCTGTGACATAATTTTGACAGTTGTGGTTCATCTTTAATTGTTTCCATTTCATAAGGTATCACTAAAGTTTTGCTGGAAGATTTTATTTGATTTTTTTAAATTAAAAAAAAAAGTTATGTTGATGGCATCTCCATTGAGCAGCTACTGATATGTCCCTAAGAGCTGGTATGCATTAGTGGTTTCTTTCCCCTCAAAAGGTGGAGCACAGCTGGATTTCCATCTTTGAGTAGCGATAGAACTTCAGTGTATCTTCACAGATCATGAACTGAGACTTCACTGAAAAACAGTAGCTTCTGGGCCTGAACTTGCAGGCCCACTTAATTTTGTGAGTCCACTCTTTTTAACTATTTCATTTTACTAAATGAGTTATTAATTTTGTTAACTCTGATACTTCAATAAAATTTCGGATGTATCTTTTGTAGAAAACAGTTAAATTTTACCAGCTGCCAGGACTCTGGGCCAAAGGGCAAAGTAATATCGGTATAAATGAAACTGTGATAATTTACAGGTTTTAATATAAAAATCCAAATTTGGTCATTATGGACTTCACTATGAAATACAGAAAAAATGTGGTTTGAGAAAACAAATCTTGATTTCTTTAACTTGTAGTCTCAACACTTTTTCTTGCTGCTTTGACCTCTGGCAGTAGTAGTGGTGGATATTAAGACAGCAGTCCATTTCACCCCAGCCTATTGATAATTTAGTCATCAGAATCAGTTTCTTCTAAACAGTGTCTCTAGGATGTAGTTCCTCCCTCCGAGGGGAGTGGTCTTTTCTTAGATTATGTAAATAGAGAAACTCATTCATTACCACTGTGTTGCTAATTCGTGCCTTAACCTGCAGAACCAGGCATTGCATGACTCTTTTCCTGCATACAGCAAACATGAGAAGCCACTGTTCCTGCGTTTGCTTTAGTTTCTGGGGAGAATTGAATGAAAGTAGATTCAAATCAGCAGGGGATTTGTTTGTCAAATTTTGCAAATCAGGCTGCAGAAAATGGAGTTTTACAAGCCCCATTCAGCAGTCCAAGATATCAAGCTTGCTTCAGTTTTCAATATAACATTCATACCACTCTTTCAATCTTAATTTTGATTGATTACTTACCAGCAGAAGTTTATACTGAAATCTCTCCTTTGTCCTCTTTATCCCTTCCTCACCTTTTCATTCTTTCCATGTCAATTATTAACACTGTGACGTTACTTGTTGCTGCAGTAACTTTGTTTCAATGCAGCTGTTGCCAGGTGAATTTTCTTGAGTGCTTGATTGTCACATTTACAAAGATTTTATGAGATATCAGAGAAGTTTTTATTTGACCAGCAGTCTTCAACTTTACATTCTCCGGGAACTGGCCTGTGCTGTCTCTAGATGTTTTATTTGAAAGCAGAATACAAAGGGAAACACAACGTTGGCTCGTGGATATGTATGGTAGGTTTTGTTAGCAAAACCTAGATAGATACCAAGAAATTGAAATATATTGGATTAAGTTCGCTGGGACAGATTTGCTGTGGCCATGGTGCAAGGGACATTCACAACAGCTCAGCAGACAGAATGTGTTCGATTCATGTGTTAATTCAGATCTTAGGTCTGTTTTTCAGCTGGGAAGTGTTGCTGTAATTAGGTGGTGAGTCAAAACTGTGTGTTACCAGGCTGTGACTGTTGCAAGACGCGGGACCAAAGTCCAGGTGCTTTTAGCTCCCTGTCAGCATGCCAGTGGCCACACAGTACACGCCCTCAGGTGCTTTTCTGCTCTCAGAGTAGGGGCTGGTGGTTAATTCTGCAGAGATACACTTCCAACTGTGACCAGTTCAGACGCCTGAACTGGCCATCTCGACTGGAGGATTTAGGCAGCAGAGGCCCTTGCTGAGTACATGCAGTTTGAATTTCCCTACAGTATGTCTTGGCTGAGGTGAATGAAACAATGTTCATCACCATTTTCATCTGTAAGGCTTCAACTTCCTGCTTGCTTTGTGGTAGTTTCTGCCATGGAAATCCATGCAGAACACCAGCTCTGAAGAATTTCCAAATTCTATCCTGAATTATCTGTCCACGTTGGATAGAAACCTTTCTTCAGATCTCTCCCTAAGGCAGTGGAGCTCTGTCATTGCTCAAATTATCCTCATTGGCACAGTCTAAAACTGCCCTGGTAGACCAAAGCAGAGTGAGACCAAAACTTTCCTCTGTCCTCAATCCCCCCCGCCAACTCATTCATGGATGACAAACAAAAGGCAAAGAGCCAAATTTTGCCTTCTGGGGGAAAACCCAGTGCAACAGCTTCAAAGCACTGCAAAAGTAGAGAGAAGCAGCTGGAGAACTAAGGAGAGAATGAAAAGCAAATGAAAAGCCATTGCTTAAAACCATTCCTTCTCCTTTTCTTTTCTCATTATTTTTATCATTCTTCCAAAAGTAGAAAACTGACTACTCGACTCAGTTTTTCTGTTTATTTCATAGTGTGCTGTGGACTCCTGATAATAGATGGGAGTGTGTGTGTTGAAGGAGCCATGTCGATTTTCTTGCTATAATGACATGTTTTTCCTTTTGAATCTGAAGTGGGAACAGAGAAGTACATTGCTTGCTTTATCTCAAAATAAGAGAGTACACTGCAGTGTATGTTTCTTAAAATATAGCTACCATGAGAGTATGATATGTTTTTACTCATCCCTGTTACAGAAAAATCTGGCTAGTTAATTTTTTCATGTGTCCCTTAAAATGTTGATAGCTCCTCTTAATTGCCCCAGTGCCTACTGATGAGCCCAGAACTGATTTTCAAGCTTCCTTACTTAAAGCTCAGAGAACAAGCTGCTTATGATGACCCAACAGAGACATAAGGGAGGTCTATGAAAGGCAGAGTATTCAATCAGCCTTAATCCCTGCTTTCAGTAAGGCAGTGTCTTTAAGTACAGACTAATTAGTGAATAGACATGGTTGCAGGTTCTTGTAGACATATCTTTTGTTGGCTTGAGATGAACTGAGCGGCTAATAGAAATGGTTTAAAATCTCTGCTTTGCTTTTCTTTGAATGCGTTTAATAGGGTATTGAGATGAGAAAATATAAATCAAAGCAGGAGCAAAAGTAAATATAAACTATCTGGCTACCTATGTTAGTATATTCCATTTAGATATTATATCCATTTAGATATTGGGACTTACACTTGTGGCTCCCAGTCCTGGCCTCCTTAAAGAACTATTCATTTTATAACCTTTGATGTATAGCACTACGAGAAAAGCATGTGGGGGTTTTTACTGTTACAGTAATGTATTATGCAAGCATTACTTTGTACTTAAATAGTATGTTAAAGTCATCAATCATAAAGTGATCGATCAAGATAAACATACTTCCCCCATTTTAGTGCTAGGGAAACTTAATTCCAAGAAGTGAAGTGAATATCCTTAGGATTTGATTACGTGCCTGAGACTAGAATCTAACTCTCTAGAGGGATGGCCCCCCTCTTTAATCATTTCTTTATTACATATTGTATAATAAAATTTCCCAACAGGTAGGAATAGCCATCTGCACATTGCAAAGTCATTTATGGTAAAATTGAATGCAAAGAGAGGCATATAGGAAACTGAGTGAATGATGACTGACATCTAGTCATAGTCACCTGGAAGAGAAAGCATTTCTTAATCAGCAAGACATTAAAAATAAGTAAGAGGTTTAAAAAAATTAGAAAAATTGTGTTGTTTTGGGTTTTTTCTCTGATTATATTTCCCCTACTGTTTGCATATTACGTGACCTTGACACAATGCAGATAGGAAGCAGACATAGCAACTTACTGTTCTACTAATTTTCTAAAATTAACCATATATTCCAGTAATATTCAATAACAGTACCTTGGTTATTGAAACGCATAACCTTTCTGCTGCTTTTATCACCTGTATTATCCATAGGAGATAATTACTGCAAAGCAGCTGGCTGTTGATTTTAGAGAGCATCAATTGTTCTCCTGTCCCAGCTGTTGGCTAATAAGGACAGTCAACACATCTGTTTCAACAGCTGGTAATTAACAAAAGCCTAATTGCTGCAACTCTTTTAACAACAGATCTATGAAAGAGTAGGGATGTGGAGGAATATTATTTACTCTGTTCTCGGCACTTTCTGTGACCAGTTTCTTTTTCCTTTTTCTACTTTGAACACCACTGCCTTTGTCTGACACACTGAATGGCAGGACAACACAATATGGTAATCCAGAGCTTAAGTTTTTCAGATCTCTGGTGCTGTTTCTTATTGCAACATTTCTTTGCTAAGTTGCAAGATGAAATGGATCAAAAGCATTTTGTGGAGTCTCATACAACGGAGATAATCTACTACAGTATGCTTACGCAATAGGGCTGCCAATCCAGCAGCTTCCAAAGGAAAGTAATGGGTTTCCCTGTTTGTGGATGAGTTTAATAGCTCTGCACCCCTTCCCCAAAAAAGTGTCATCATTCTGAAAGTGCTAGTTATTTAAAAATTCTTTTACTGCTCATCAGATGCTTTGCAAAATTTGTTGTACAGACAGTCTTTTTTCTTTCCTCTGATGAGACCCACATATGTTTTTTAGTTTACAAGTAAATGGCAGGTGGCACCTTGTGCTGCAGAAATATCTCACCATTTTATTGCTACAGAATTGGAGAGGGTTCTGCACAATGGTTGTCTAAATATCTACATTTATAGTATCAGTCATCAAACACTAATTCAAAGATGTTTCTCTTAATTAGACTTATTCTTGGGTACAGCGCACATGTAATTGGAATACTTGTCACTAAATAGAGAGAATGCATGTATACAAATACAGGGAAATGTTAATCCCATTGAAGTCAACAGTGAACTTCTGTTGGCTTCAATGGGTCAGGATTTTCCCTGCAAAAACCAAATTTTCTTAAAAGCCAGAGACAAATTTGGCATTCATTGTGCTACCCATGAAAAGAAAGTATTCAAGCATTAATGGATCTATGGCTGAAGTATTATGCAAGTCAGGCATGTATTACAGATTGTGTGAAAGACTTGAGTAAATAAAAATTTCTAAGAAATAGCATTTAAAATGGTATTTTGAAGTGATAAACTGATGATGAAAATTGTGATTCTTTAGTCAAGATCACTTGATTAAACTTGCTTTACTAACATTTCAGTTGGCAAATATTTCTGTACACTGAGTTCTTAATTGTCTGCTGGGTATGTTGAGAGGTATAAAAGAAATTCTGCTCGAGTGCTTGCCATTGACAGAATACAGATTGCATAATTAAAAATATTCTGGCAAGACGAGTTTAGTTCCACAGGTGTTCAAGTTGAGAAATGTCTAATAGGTGCAAAAGTAGAATATATATTCTGAATTATTAAAACCAAAAGCATTGGTTAAAATTTTAAGATAGTAACACAGATAAGTGTTTACTGTCTGGGTTTATCGTGAAGATTTTTTGTACACAACAATCTTTGTTGATCAAAATTATGTTTTCAGTTTTGCACAAATAAGAAAGAAATATACATTCTGTATTAGATTATAGTGAGGAAAATTGCTGGAAAATTTGGTAGTTGACAAAAATGTTTACCTTTTCAGTGGATTATATTATTTTATTTCACACGTTAACAATTTTTAAGAAGATTATAATGGTAATGTATCTCTTTTTTCATTCACTTCCCTTACTGCAAAGATTACAATATTACTTTTTTTCCCAGTTGAAATGTAGTTGAGTCTGAGTTGCAACAGAAATTCAGGCAACTAAGCACCAAAATGTGCATAGGAACTGAAAAAAATGTTTTTACCCAATGCAAAGATCTACTAGAATCTAACTGAATAGAAATGCAGTAGAAGGTAATATGATTACCCCATAAAAATTAGTAAATAGATTTTTAACAGAAAGGAGCAGAAATCTGTAGTATCAGAACATACCTATGAGTCCTGAGTGAAGGTAACTCACCTGTATCAACAGATCTCTCTAACAGTATAGCATCCATAACAAACCAGGGATGGATTCATTGCCTGCTGATTTGATAGGACAGTGCCCTTTATTGAATCTTCCCCTGTACTCTTTCCAGACAAATGTTTTCTATAAAGAGTTAAATGTATGTTCTCTTACCTCTATTTGCTTTTCTTACTTTAAGTCCTTACTCTGAGGTTACTTGGGTAGAAAGCATTGCTGTAAGATTGTGGAGAAAGCAAGATTCAGGGAGTTGTTCTGTTCAGAATCAACTACTCAGACTCAATATGACTGATCCCTTTTACACAGCTAGCATTGCAACAGAAGAGACTGAAACTGTTCTAAACTATCTGTTGAGGATCCTTGCATCACAGGAGACATGATGGTGGCTTGTTCACAGTGCCTCAGAACTTCATGGTCACTCCAGTTGCACAAGTAGCTCAAGGTCATGATGTTGCCAGCCTCAAGTGCAGACATGGAGCTCCTGTCTTTTTCCCAACACTGCTAGGCATGACATAATCCAGCTGGAGAAAGAACTCAAATTTTGCTATATTGTTTGATAAGAACTTCAGATATCAAATGAGAAGTACTAAAAGACTTGCATTTGAGAATGTCTTAGTATTTATGCTCTAGACATGTCAGTGTGGGGCATACTCATGGATTCTTTCTCATTCCTAAATTTCCTGATAACAGATACTTTTATTCAATTATTTTTTTTTCTTTTCTTAGATGTAACAATTTCTTTTGAACTCAGCACCTTGATTCTGTGTTTCTTTGTATACAAAAATATCAGATTAATTTGAGTATATACCTTCTAGTCATAAGGTGAAGACCACAAGGTGAAGTAATAAACATTAACTCTCAATCTCTTTCCTGCCTTTCCTTCCGAATCCTGGAAGAGTAATATGATGTAACTGGGCCAATTCATATTTATAGTCCTCTACTGACTCATGCTTTTATGAAAGAATTTTAGTTAAATTCTCATAATGTGATTAGACACTGCTGCCTTCTGCAATAGTACTGTCTATCAGGAGGTAACAGTCATTCTTGTCTTGTCTTGTGTTTCATGTCTTGTCTTTTCATGTGAGAGGTTTTATTTTGGAGACTATTGTCAATCTTTGAAGCATAAAGTGTTAAATCCATTTTCCATAAAGTTACTGCCTTGCATGCTGGTTTTTCCCCTCTTACAAAGAATGAATTATTTCGATGACATATTTTCTTACGGAAAGAGCTTTGCGAAATGTTGCAGAGTGTCTCAGTTGAACTGTTTCTGTTGGACTGGTGTCACACTGGAATCAGAGGTGACAAGGGCAACTAAGTTCAAGCAGCAATGAAATGACATCTTCAATGAGTGGTCAAAGCCAAGGACTTTACTATAAGAAGGAGTCTGCAGTAGAGGTTGAGTGATGAAGAAAGGTTAGAAAGATTTGCCTTTGATTTGAGAAAGAATTACTCCTGCATCCTTGAAATGGAGATGTGAGTGACACCTGTTTAACAGCTGAGTGCCTCCCCAGCTTACTGGGAGTGAGAGAAAGTCAGATTTATCAACTTTAATCAAGTTTATTAAGCCCTTATTAGTTGACAAGACCAGTTATCTGAACATAGACTAGTAACAAAAATAGGATCAGGGCATGGACTTGCACAGTGACATGCAGCCATTTATGCATTCTTCTAGAGAACTCCCTGGCATGGTTTTAACCGCCTCTCCCAGATGATGCTTTTGAACCATACTGTGTGCTAGGGCCCATGGCCCTTTGACAGTCTGGGGTTAGCAGCCCTTCCTTTTAGGAAGGTGAATGGAAGAGATCTTTTGACCATGTTTTAACATGAGTAAAGTCATGCCAGTAGATTTCAAGGTCAGAATATAGTTTCTGGTTTGTTCTTTTTAGCAATAGAGATTTGGGTGCTGTGGTTCGTTTGGGGTCTGTTAGTGGAGCTTCAAAAAAGTGCCAGATGGAGAGCCCTGAGAGCCCACAGTTTCTGGCTGCTGCACAGATAAAACATGTCTGGCTGTAATATGAACTTTTTTCTGTTATTCTGCCAGTTCAGTTCCGCCCCAAACTGGATAAGACACTTTTGGGGCTGAGGGTAAAGTTGTTTTTATTGAATAGGTCTTTGTTACCACAAAGCTTCTGAGACAACATGACATTACCTTTTGGATCATGTGCTGACAATTTGCTGTTTGTGGCAGATACTGACTTCAAATCATAGGTGGCCAAAGTAATTTTTGTGGACAATGGGTTTATCCTGGGTGCTGACATTTGAAGCTTTCCCAGAGTAACCTGCCAGTAGGACTCAGACACCACCTGGAAGGTTTCTTCAGCTCACTCCAGCTTACACAGTTGTTTCTTTCTTGATTTTCCCTAAGAAGATTGCCAGTACAGTTTCATGTATAGTGCAATCATCTTCATGGTATGAAGTCAGGCCTCTCAGAGTTGAGGGAAACATGCCTATTATTAAAGTAATTTAGAGATGGTTTTTATCCTTTGTTTTAAACTTATATTTGGTAACCTGGTATGTCTTCAAGGGGTGTATCTGTTTTCCAGTCCAGCTAGCTATAGAGCCATGAAGAGGTACATGGTTACACCATGCCCAAAACAATATCCTTTATTTTACCTTCAAATAAGACAAGTTTCTCTGTATTGCTGACATTTTTCCACTCTTTATTTAAATGAGAAAAAAAGTTTGTGATGTCACCAAGGCCAAACCTGAATTACAGAACATGAAGTCATGTTTTCTTTCCACAGGTCCACAGCTGTAAATGGTATTTAATCTGGGAAGTAAAGAAATTAATTTACATGTGTTATTTTCATGTAGGTTGTAAAGCCATGACTACTGTGCAGAAATCACAGTCGTGAATGGGATTTTCTTTATTAAAACTAAGTATTCTTGATTGTTTTCTCTTTATGTTCTTTTCACAGTGTACATTGTGATTTAGTAGTGAGTCAAGTATCTCCCTGTCTGTATATACAGTCCTATCTATTTGCTCTTTAAAGCAACCCCAGCTTGTGTTCTTAATAAAATCCCTCCTACCAAAAGGTCAGTGTCTCTGCACATGGCGTTACTTAAGTGCAAAGCCCAGTCCAGCTATGAGTGTGTATTTTGGAGCTGTCATCCTTGGAATTTTTCAGGGGCCATTTTATCATCCACTATGGATGAAAATGTCTTACCTAAAACATGACTTACAGTGTCATTAGGTAGTTATCCATATGCACAGTAGGCATGTACAATGGTATCGCTGGGGTTTTTAACCTATGTATGCAAAAGAATGGAAACAATAAATGGAATCTTGACCCTGGAAAGTCAGTTGCAGTTTTTTGTCAATTTCACAAGGGCAGAATTCCAAATGAATCATCCTCACTCCCTAAATCATTCTTTAAAATAAAATGCTTCCATGCATTAGTCTCACACTCTTATCATGTGGCTTGGATTGTCCTTTGAATAGGTAATTTTTCCTGCGATTTTCAGTATATCAGTATACTACTTGGAAAAAGTATGGCTTATTACAGAATAATACTGCATAATGAAGAAAATTTGTCTCATCATGTCTAAGGTTAGATGAGCAAATCCTTAATTCTCACTGAAACTTACCATGAGCATTTCATATAGATACTTTCTTACATAATGTGGTAATTGATGAAATTATGGAATCATAGGTTGGAAGGGACTTTGAAGGTCATCTAAGCCCAATCCATCTGCTATGAGCAGAGACACCTTTCACTAGGCCAGGTTTGCTCAGAGCTCCATCCAGCCTGGCCTTGAACACCTCCAGGGATGGGCCCACTTCTGTGGGCAAATCTGCCTGTAATACGTGCTTGTAAAGGGGCAAACTGCTTGGTAAATACTGCTGGTACAGTGAGCTTCTTCCCAATGTGGTGTGACCACGTCATACAAGAATAAGGCATCATATGTCAGGCATAATGATATTGTTTGCTTTTATTGTAATAAAATTAACCAGATACATATCTAGTCTCAGCAAAATTGCTATTGTATTCTTTTGTTTTCTTTCTCAGAGCAGTCAAAAGCTATTTGGTGATTTTTTTTTTACTTCTAATTGCACAATCTGTGTAGAATTTGTTGTGACCTGTTGCTAACATCCCAGTCACAACAGGATCTCTTAGAAATTAACAACCATGCAAGCAATGTTCATCTGGTATGATAATGTATTCTCACTGGGGAATTTATTGTGATGGAGACAAGGGTCTGAATGTCAGATAGTGACATCTCTTACAAGTCTTCCAAAAAACTCCTTAAAAATATTAAATTAGGGATAGCATAAAGGCAGAGTTGAGGAAGGTGACATGAGATGGAGGTGAAGCACAACACTTCTTGAAAATGACAATTCCATTTTTTAATTTAAAAAGAAGATTTCAGGGTTAAAATTTTTAATTCCAGTAAGAGAAATCATTAATATATTCTTTTTAAGATAAATGAAAATCATACAGGTTAAAAAGCCACTGTTGGTGCTCTCACATCATGTATGTCAAAGCCCTTATTTCAGCTCCCTGATCCAAGTTTGGCACCCTCAAACATTTTGATGGCTGAATTCTGGAGTTCATCTTCTTTTCCATGACATATTCCTGTTTGGATCTGCTTTTCACATACTTAGCCATTTAATAAAAAAATATTTTTATCAGTCACAGAGAGAGAAGAGAGACAATGATAGTCACCAGAACTATGGATAATTCACATGACTTTGGAACAGGGAAGCAGTCTCACTGGGAGGGGTCCACCAGGCTGCCCAGAGTGGGTTAATGCAAAAAGCTGGGAGTCAGCATTAGGTTTCTGCATTCAAAACAAATAACCTAATCACAAGGCTGGGGAGGAGTTCTCTCTTCTTTCAGAAATCCTGTCTGACATTCCTCAGAAATACTTCCATCTAAACCAGTGTCTCTTCACAATGCAGTGAGATAATGCTTTTTATAAAAAAACGTTTAATTACAGCTATTTATTTGGACCAACGGTAGTATTAGATTGTAGAGTAAAATATTATGATTAATTGTTTCATCCTGCTGCAAACTCATAAAGGTCATGTTTGCTGTTGAGATACCTTTCCTTTGTGCCCAAAGGGTATGTCAACCCGGGTGTGGTTGTGGCAGAGGGTTGGTAAGGGCTGCAACTTAAAGGCTGTTAAGAGTTCCCACAATTGCCACCCTTACCCTGAAATTCGCACACACAGATAGCCCTCAGCTGGTTCTTCATTGTTTTTTTCCCTGCTGTAGTGATCCTCAGCAGCAGCGCAGATCCATCAGGGATCAGTAATACAGTTGCTCCATTTACTGTTAAGACAGGTTTAGAAAAACTATTTCTGTTAGAGAATTGTGTGTTGAGAAACAACTTTGCATGAATTTCTAATAATTTCAGTTACTATTCCAAACTTTTCCAGCTCAGTTTATCTCCTAGAAGTTTTATTTAGTGAATATTGAAACCTACATTTTAAACTTCAGAAGTAAAAGATTTAATTCTTATATTTTAAATTTGGACTTATTCTTGCTAATTACATATTTCATTATGTGTCAATATTTTTTAACGTCTACTACAGTAAGTTCTAATTTTACCTTTTAATTTTTGAAATCATCAAGGCCAGCTGATACTTAAATGCAAGTGAAACATTTTATCTAATTTTCTAGGTCAAAGTGTCCCCTTTGTATTGTAATGAAACAATTTGACACTTCAGCAGGGTGATTAAAAAAAAAAAAAAAAAAAGGAGATTGCTTAGTGTGTTATTAGAGTGCTAGCCATTTTCTGTCCTCTCCTTAGCTAGAGTCCTTTTTTTGACCCTGGAAACCTCTGATCCCCTAATTAATGAGACAAGTGCTTGTATTCTTTTCTAGATCAAAGCATTACCTGCTTGTATTGTTGGTGAAACAGTTTGATGTGTTGACACTTTGATATAGAAAATAAGATGAGCTGTTGTAATCTGCACTAAGTAGCCGCTGCTAATGTAAAAATAACAGAACAGTTAGCAGTTGGATCTCATATGTGTCACAACATGACCTGCTCTAACAGGCAGTATGTATTTCTCTTACTGACATGATGTGTAAAATGTAAAAGCATTAAAAATAGTGTAAGATTAAAATATTTCTTCAATCTAATTTTTTTTACAGAGTTGGGGTTTTTTTGTTCATTCTTGTTCAGAATGAAAGAAATCTTTATTTGCCTTCCCAGTCTCCTGTTACCCTGAGAAGACACCTGAGCTCTTCCTATCCAGCTAGCCTGCTAATATCAGCAGAAACATACTTCTTCCTTACAAGAAATGGGAGCAATTCTCTGTTGTCTGTTTGAGGCTAGATTCCATTTCAGACTCCAGATAATGTAGGACCTAGAGTGGAAAGTCTGCCCTTTTTCCTCTTGACTGCCATTTTTCTTTCCCCTTTTCCCCTTTGCAGCTCTACCAAACGTAAACGACTGAGACCATAAATTGTAGAAATTAACTTGGAGACTCCTCAGATTTCTCACACAACCTTCTTCTAATCCATGGGAATATCCTGTGTCAGCAGAAAGCAAAATGCTGGTAGTGACTATTATTGAGTGAAGGAATAGTGCATTAAACTCATGCATTAACATGTATCTCAGTCAAGCCAGGGGAAATTGTACTGGGTAGAAAGGGTGCCCATTCTAATTGAGTCAGTTATAATTTCCATGCAAATAAAGTACAAATAAGTTGCCCACAAGAAGGGTACTTATTAAGCAAGGAAGTTATGTCTTAGAAAACAGGAGATATGGAGACAAATGGAAATTGCCTGAGGTTAAGCTACATTTGCCATTGGAAAGAAAATTGAAACAAACAATAGTGAAATGAGAACAAGGAAAGAGGAAATATGCCACTGGTCTGAGAACGGCATGGAGGTCAGGGGTCATTCTGGATTAGGTCTAAAAGCATGTGATTTTAATTTTTGTTTCTCTCAGCATTGAGCAATGAAGATGCCAGCTGTGAGGACAAGGGTTAAGAAAAGTGAATGCAAACGGAGTACATGGCAGCTGTTCAATAGATTATTGTGCTTGCATTGGGTTAATCCCCAGTTCTGAAAGAGCTGATACCTGAAGTTCCAGGAATGACAGTAAAGTTCTTTAACAAATCTTATGAGGTCGTGTGCAGTGTAATATGACAGGGAATTAGCAGAGACGGCATCTATATTTAGAAGGGAAAAAAATGTAATTTTGACAACTGTAGACCAGTTAGTCTTTATTGTCCAGTCTTCAGAGTAAGTTTGGAAGGAAAATATTTTTTAAACGTGGATCCATCAAGAGTGAATTGCAGTACAGTTTTCACACAAGAATGATCATGCAAGAATTCTTTGATATGATAACTGATTATTTAGACAAGGAAACTTTTTTAATATAACCTGACACATAAGCTTATAGGTTGTGCCATATGGAAAATTATTAATTACAGTGGGGAATGCATATATTGTTATTTTACAAGCAGGCACAAGCTTAATGTGGGAAATGCTACTTGCTGCTCACTGGGTTCACCCAGCGTCTCTTGTTTGGACGAATGGGCACGTTTAGCTCATGTCTGTCTGCAAAATGTCATGTACCCATGAAGGAGATGAGGGATTAGTCAAAGGCAATAAGGAACTAGTTAGCAGGAAGGCAGCAGCAAACAGATTTGAAGGAAGAAACGTTAAGGTCCAAGGATTTCACTAGTGGAATTTCTCTCCAGTTTCTTACCAGCTGGTGCTGAACCAGTTTTCTTTAATGCTGTCATTGAGAACCTTTGGCAGGAAGAACAGCAATGTGCCAACAAAATTGCTTGATGATACAGAGCTGGGAGTTGTTTCTAATAAGGCATGGAGATATTATTAATACAAAGTAGGTTCAAGCTGTCTTGCAGAAAGGTTGGGGTGGCCTCAAGTACTGGAAAAACAAAAGCAGTGAGGTGGAATTTCGCTGCCAAGTGTAAGGTATTATCTTTTCAGGATGAATAAGAGTTTCCACTGTCAACTGGGTAATACCAGTGTGCAGAACAGGCTGGAGAGTGACTGGGAGCAAAAAGAGTACAAGAATGTGTCAGGTAAGGGGTTTCCACTGGCATGAGTACAGAGTACTGAGGAGAGATGCATTTAAATTGATCAGGGTAATGAAGAGCCTGCTTGGCTGAGAGGTAACAGAAAGAGTTGTTTGTTTAG
Organism: Motacilla alba alba; assembly: GCF_015832195.1. Lineage (NCBI taxonomy): Eukaryota > Metazoa > Chordata > Aves > Passeriformes > Motacillidae > Motacilla > Motacilla alba. Next base: position 38,181,061 of record NC_052020.1, read on the forward strand.
CCTATCTCAGAAAGGAAAAAAAATGCTTTATATATATATATATACACACATATATATGAATATATATGTTGTCTATAAATGCATGAGAAAATAAATCAATTAAACATAAAGCTATGAAACTTTATTAGTCAAGTTAATTGGATTTTTTTTCTCTCTATTGGATATTGAAAAGTCTTACAAAAGCCATCTCTCACACAAAAGTGAGGTTCCAGAGAGAATATGACAGCATAGGAGGCTGTGTTTTCTTGCCTCTTTCAATTTAGATTAGAGTTGAGGGTGCTCATGTTTGCCCTAGAGGAATTAGGGAGAGATAAAAATTAGTTTTGCCCTCTGTTTTCCTTTGCTTATGTCTTGTATTTTTCCAGACTTTGTGGTAAGAAAACACATGATATTGTTCTTTTAAATGTTTTGAAGCAAAAGCAACAGCAAAAAGATCACTAGCAAGATTTTCGTTAGTTGAGATCAGCTATTTTAAGTTCAATAGGTAGCTATTCGATTTTTTATTTAATTAGAAAATTTACATTTTCACCAAATAACTGCTAAAATGCAAAATGGGAAAATAAAGAAACAACAATTCTCATTTGCAGGAAGGTAGATAGGGGGACAGAGAATGGGAAAGGATCTATCAACATTAAACCAAATATGAAAGTGTAGGAACTTCTGGATGAAACAAAATCTTCAGAAATATTTTTCACAGTATCCAAGTGATCAGAATACCCTTTCAGGGTTAAAAAGGAGCTTTGCTGAGAGTGACACCTATACCAAAAGGTAACCAAGCTCACCTCTAAAGTGACCTTTTTATGGGAAACCACCACTAGAGGAACCTGCATGTAATTATTCTTCTTGCTTCTTCTTTACCCTACCTTGCAAAACAATTTAATCAAAACAAATCAATTTCTGTGAAAAGTTCTGATTTCCACAGCTTGACGTTTTCCAGAAGAACAATATTTTGTTAAAAAGTTTTCAAGCAGCTATTGTTATTACTAGAGGTGAGCTCATGCAGGATTTTTGCCATATGCAGTATGGATGGATTTCAATATACATTTAGGAGTTTTCCAAATTCTTTATTGTAGAGCAGATGCCATTATTTTAGTGAGTATTTTTAACTTTGTGATGAGCACTGTTTTGCTTTCCTGCTTCTAGTGAAGGAAGACATCTCTGCCTTGGGAGGATATTTGACTCTTTTATTTGTGTTTACCACCCTTCAGGCCTGTGAACAATGGGTCATTTTGTCGCATGGCTGCATGCTGTGCACAGAGGCTCTTGTGCTTGGATTTTTGTTGGTCTCATGAAGCTCCCTAGTATCAACTCCACTGGAAGTTATTGAGGAAGCTAACAAATGTCTATTTTTCTTGCCTTCACTTTTTGTAGCTCTTGGGTTTGTTGGGATTTTTTTAGATCCAAAGAACCTGATTTTGCTGATATTTTTATTGGTACAAACCCAGATGCAAACCCAGTCAAATCAGTGCAGTTTTTTTCTGCTGAAAAACTGACATAAATAATAGTCTTAAGATTCTAATGCCTCTGACTCTTGTCCTGAACAGCAAGTGGAACATTAGGTGTATTTTTTATGATAGTTCTCCAAAGAGACTAGCCGTTAATCTCTCTGAGTAGGTGTGTCAGCTGCAAACATTTCCTTCCAGTCTACCATTTCAATCACACTTCACAGTACACTGAAAATTGGCAAGGATGTTAATTACTGGCTTCTAGAACAAACCACCTACTTTGATTCAAGTGTGTTTTCCAATTTTTAAGAATGTTGTTTCACCTACAGAACAGTATAATTACAGAAAATAGCTTGGTTTGGCTAACATCTTGCGTTCTGTGAGTTCTGCTTGCAAGGCAGCAAGCTACACCAGGCAAGAGGCTCACCTGCAGAGGATTTTAACCTCTTTTTGACAGAAGTTAGGGCTTGCCAGCATGCAGTACATTGTTTTCAGTATCAGAAGCTCAAAACCACTGTCACTCAGAGGTTAAACATTAACGCTTTCTGCTTTTAAAGCTGAAGGAACGCCCCCCCATATAGTAAGAAAGTTTTTATCCACCAGGGAACTTCCTGTTAAAACTTTATGGATGTCTCTCGCAGGAGCAATTACAGCAGTGGGTCCTGTACCTGGGCAGTGCAAAACCCTGGGTGCAACATGACCCACCGAGCAGCACGGTTCAGAGACTACTTGTGTAGCTGCATTTGTGCAATGCAGTGTTCAATAAAATTTGCCAGGAATCAGCCAAGTATCCAGGACATGATTAATCAACCTGCAGAATGAATTGCCCATAGATGACTGGGAGTTGACAGTAAACAGTAAAACACCTGCCTTGAAGACTTACAGTCTAAAGAAACAAACAGGAAACAGAAGCAAGCAGGAGCCCTGTTTCAGGAGAGAGATTTTGAGGCATACAGGCAGAGTTGTTCATGATTATACAGTGAGTTTGGCAAACTTAGAGGCTGAACTATGTGCATTCCCCTTCATGGGTTTGTAGCTCATATAACAGGTCTTTAATTTACCAAGAAACTTTTCCGCAACACTGTCCTGAAGAGTTGGCAGAATCCACAGTTGGCATTTCTCACACATGTGCCTCTTGGTTAAGGGCCCTACAATTTGTACAATTAATAACTTACACCATGAATTAAAAACATTGGAAAGCAGCCCAATGCTCAGGCTCATGTGTCAAGGAATTGCTGTGGAAGCCTGATCTTATTTGTTGTTACAACAATAAATCACACACAGATTTATTTATGTAATACCTGGGCCCTCAAGGCAGTCCTGAAGTGCTATTGAAACTGGACTTTTAAAATTAATGGTGATTAAGCTGTAGACCCACATTAAATATGCATGAATATTTATTTCTCCCTGCCTCCTCTTTAACTGTAAGGCCTGTTGGGGCTGGCTACCTTCCTGAATTACAAGCCACATGCTGCAATTTCCCTTATGGTCATGAGTCACACTCTCTTCAGTGTGAATCAAGGATGGGAGGGGGAGTGTCCGGTTGGGCTCACAGATGGGAGATGATGGTGATTGCTCAAGGATTCCCTCACCCCTCCATAAACCAGATCCTGGGTAAGAGTGCACCCAGATCCCAGCGTGTGCTGTCGGTGCCAGTCTCTGCAGTCCCTGCTGGCTCATTGCCTGCCACTGCTCAGGGTCCTGGTTATCCAGCAGCTCTTCTGCTGCTAACATCAGCCAGGGGCTGCTACCATGGGAACTGCCCTTAACAGCCAGGGAGCTATGTGCAGACCAGAGTCATGTGGCAGTAGTTCATGGCCAAGGGCCTTGCTTCACTTTCTATATGTTGGTCAACAGTTTTGCAGTATAGCAATGCATATATATGATATGAAATATGTTTGCTGGTAACCACTTGGCTGAACTGAATAGTTCTAACCTTAGGTATTCAAAAAACTTACATGGGAGAAGCCATTCAAAACATGATTCTTCTAGGGAAAAAAATTTAGAAAAAATTCAATGCCAGAAAAAGAAAGAATATTTCATAAGAATTAAATAGGCTGGGGTAGTGCTCATTTGCTTCCTGGTAGCTGGTACAGTGCTGTGTTTTAGATTCAGTATGCAAATAGTGTTGATAACTGATGTTTTAGATGTTGCTAAGTGGTGCTTGCCCCAAGTCAAGGACTTTCAGTGCATCCTGCACTGCCAGTGAGGAGGTACACAAGAAGTTGGGAGGGAGCATGGTCAGGACAACTGACCAAAGTGGCCAAAGGGACATTCTGTGGATAAAACATCACACGCAGTATATAAAATGGGGGGAGTTACCAGGAAAGGGTGTGATCACAGCTCAGGGACAGGCTTGGCATTAGTCAGCAGGTGGTGAACAGTTGTATTGTGCATCACTTGCCTGTCCTGGGATTTATCTCCCTCTGTCCCTCTCCTTTTTATTACAATTACTCATATTAATATCATTATTATTATTATTATCTTTTACTTTGTTTCAATTATTTAACTGTTCTTATCTCAATCAACAAGTTTGATTTTCTTTCCTTTCCTGATTCTCCTCACGATGCCATCAGTGGGAAGAAGGAGAAGTGACCAAGCAGCTGCATGGTACTTAGCTCCTGGCTGGGGTTAAACCACAACACTATGTTACATACAACAGTATAACTCTATGCGTGCAATTATAATGGTTGAAATTATTGCACAGATTGATGTGTTTTCAAAAAAGTGTGGATGTTCTGAATAAATTGGTTATCGGTTCTTTATCATTTCACAGGCAGAATTGATAGCTTTGCAACAAGAAAAGGAAGCTGCTCTTCAACGGTGCAAAAAACTAGAAGAAGAAATCCAAACACTGCGTGTTTATTACAGGTAAAATGATTGATTCTAATATGAATGAGTGACTCATGGGGGAATTTTCTGTATGATGTCTGAGTGAGGAAATGGCCTTATCAAATAGGTATTTGTTGGAAAAATGTGAATACATCAATGAATCAAAGCCTGCATTTCTGCTTTACAGCTCACCAACCATTTCCTTGAAATAGGAGTCTCTTTCTTACAGCCTGAATTTTGTATTAGTTTCTTCTAAGGGAAGTGAAAAATTGGTGGTTGATTTTTGTACTAAAAAGCTGTGCTATGGCAATGTGATCACTTAAAAACACATGGACAAAAGAACCAGACTACATAAATGCTTGTTTCTTCCCTGATTGTACCTTACTTAGTCCATATAGATTTTAAAATAATAAATCTGTAATTCTAAAATAATGGTTTCTTCTTCAACCCCAATATATGTGCCTTTTAATTCCTTATGTTCTGTAGCAGTATGGAGAATGAGAGAAATACCCATTCTCATTAATTTAGGTGGGCTGCACTGAACATTTGCATGGATCAGTGGGTTTTAGTCCCTAAGGAAAAGCTCTGTGTGGTCTAGTGAAGGAGTTAGGTTGTTTTATGGAGTGATGTTGGGTTACAGCTCTCATTTCATCCTGACCTCCTGTGTGAGAGGGGATACAGAGCTGCCAGCAGGTTAAAGGCAGGAGAATTGGCATCAACACAGCTGAAAATTGTGAATCTGAAGGCTGAACGTCTGTGATGAGGGATGTGGGCTACAGAGGTAAATAATAAATATAGTGTGAATAGTATACTCATTGCAAATAAAGAGGACTAGTTATTTATGTCTAAAAAGCATTTGCAGTAGCAGGACTGTGTATGTTTTCAGTGTTTCAGCGTTCAAAAGTGAAAAATACTCAGGTTTCTAGAGGTTTTTCGAGTTTCCCCTTCTCATTAAGTTTATTAAAACCTTGGAGGGAAGTTTCAAAAACAACTTTTGTTCCTAAATCTCATAGGCATTTATTTAAAGCCTGTTAATAGTGAATAGAAACCCAAGCAATTTGTGATTATTGCATTTAATGAATTTGGTCAGCATTTAGTGTGTGCACAAATTATGGTATGATTTACCAAGCTAGAAAGAATTTATTATGGTGCCCTTATTATTCATTTAAATGGGGTTTTTTTAATAATTTAAAAACTGAAATGAAATTTTTTAAATTGATATTTTAGAAAATAAGAATTTGCTTGTGTTGGTCTATACACATTGTAGGAGACTTTCCACTGATTTTTGAGTTACATTTTTGGCATAGCCTATCAAGTTTGCACTAACATACGATGTTTAACAAGTATAGTAGATTACACAAGTACATTTACTTGTGTAAATGCTTTAAATCCCAGAAATATTAACAATAATGCCTTTCAGGAATCAGCATTAGACTGTACCATGTTATTAACTTATAGCTCTTAATTTGAACAGTCAAAATTTCACTGTAAGTTGGCTGACAGCATTTGCAAAATCTATCCAGAAGGTGTGGGAATGCTCTCCTGATTATCCCCTGGAGCAAGAACTATTGTATCACAACAGATTTATACAAGTTATAACATCTTAAGATTTTATCTCCTACCTACCTCACTGTTCTAGAGGCTAATGTGTTCCAGAGTGGACCCACAGAGTGACTGATTGAGGTTGGCAGGGACCCCTGGAGGTCATCTTGTCCAGCTCTGCTCAAGCACTGGGGCCTCAAGCAGGGCCACTGAGACCTGGTTGCCCAGGTCCACGACCAGAGGAGTTTTAAATGCCTTTAAGTATGGAGATTCCACAACCTCTCTGTGTGGAAACACTGTCTTAAGCAAACAAAGACATGACTTGAAAAGCCAGAGGCCACCTGGACCTGAGCTTGCAAGGGTTGTAAAAGGCAGCAAGGACTCCTATAAGTGCATAAGCAGCAACATTTAATTTCTCAGGTCCGTCTTTTGACTTGATTAAAAATTAATTGCACCATTATGAGGATTCTAATAAACTTCTTGACATTTTGGTTACAGTTTCCTTTAAGTTCATGAACATCTGCAGCCCTTGTCATCCAATAGCGGCAGTACTTTAAACACATGCCAAATGAAGCAGAAAATAATATATGTCACATGTGCATAAAGCTTTGGGAACTGTACCAGGCCAAGGGTGGGACGGCCACAGTACTTATGAATGAGAAGGTAGACAGTGCATTTCCCAAGCCATCCCAAATGAATGAAAATTTGCACGTTTTGTATGTGGGAGGGATGCATGTAGATGTCTGCTGGCTCTTTTTATTTCCTCATAGTGCTTGTCATGCTATGGTAGTCTAGAATAAGCACTGGGAGTGGTTTTAGACAGTCTGTTTTGAACTGGGGTGGAAGTTTGCTGCTTTGATCCTAGTGAGTTAGCTGTATGATTTGCTGTTCAAGACTGCATTCCCTGGAGTTACTTCTCTTTTTTGGATTTCATAATTTCCCATTCTTACACTTTCTGTCTTAAGCCCCAGCATGACAGGGGCTTAAGAATTTTGGCTCATTAGGTGACTTCTCCTTTTGCTATTAGGTCTTCCCTGGCCTTACAAAAAGCATTTCTCCTACTTTATTATTTTTCTCCTTTATTTAACTGAGATTTCTATGAGTCGTAGTTTAGGACTGGTACTCCCCAATTTAGTGCAATTTAGTGGTCTGCTGAAACTCTCCAAACCACATGCCACTCGCTCATTCCCCCCTTCTCCCTCCTGCTTTTTCCCCTGCAACTGGATGGAAAAGAGAATTGGAGGCAAAAAAGGTGAAGATCAAGAGTTGGGATAAGAATAATTTACTGGAAACAGCAATGAGACAAGAAAATAAACAGTAACAGCTACAATATTAATTTTAAAAGCACAGCATACAAAAGAGAGAGAGTGATTCACATGCTCACCCCAACCCAACCACAGCCACGCTGTGCCAATGGGAAGGAGCCCCTTCTCCCCAGAAAAGGCTCCCTTCTCCCCCTGACTGGAAAATGTCATGAGGTGGTATAGAATATCCTTTGGGTCGTAGCCACGCTCACTGCTGGCTACTGCAGAAACTTACCCTGTGCTGGCCAGAACCAGGACACTACATCTTCCTTTACCTTAGACGAAGCAAATTTAAGAAAACAAAAACAAATAAACAACCAAAACAGAACAAAACAAAACAAAAAAACATCAACAACATAGAAAACAAAAAAAACCTAGAGGCTCTCATTAAAGTGTACAAGTAATACCTACATCACTTGTACTTTTGCCTTAACACACGATAACATTTCAAGGATTTGGTCACAAAAGTGATGACTGTGCGGGTATATTAACTATTTTGTATGCATTGTAAACAATGACATTAAAATGTGCATTTTTATACCAATCTGACTTTTACTAACATTAGCATGATCCAGGAAAAGCAAAGTATCATTTGATCCTACAAAATCAGGGGAGAGATACTTATGTCCAGACTATCTGTATGTGTAAGTACGTGCAGACATGCCTGAAGGAGGGAAACAAGTGGAGACCTTCAGGGGAAAAATACAAAATCCCCTTCTGTTTTCTCTAGAGGAAATATTCTTGGTATCTAGAATAGATAGTCCAGTTTTAGGTCCCCAGTAAAAGTAAGACATCTATAAATTGGAGAAAGTTTGACAGAGGGCAACTGGTACAGTCAGGAAGCCATAGCATTTGCAATGTAAAGAGAGAGCAAGGTTACTGCTCTTGTACAGCCTGGGAAAGAAAAGATATTCCTTTCTTTGTTGGCTCCAGGGAGACTTAATGGCAGCCTAACAGAGTCTGTGCAGAGGTTGTCAAGAAAGGCGACCTCTTCACAGTGCTCCATGACAACAGGGTGAGAAACAACTGACTTGAATTGAAACAAGAGCATTTCAGACAGGTTACAAGGGAAAACATTTTCCACGGGGGCTGTCCATCATTGGAGCAGGTTACCATCTCGATCCTTGGAGATTCCCAGTGTCTAATGTGATAAACTCATGAGCAACATGGTGTGATCTCATACTGATATCGCTTTGAGAAGAAGTTAGGTTGGATTGGAGACTGCCAGTGGTCACTTCCAACCTCATTATTCTACAAGTCTCTGATCTGGTAGCTGCTGCTGTTTGAAGACGTCCATTTTTTTCCTCCAGCTGTGAAAGAAGTCTGTTTAGCAAACCACACTTCTTTTCAGGTGATGGGAAAAGCGAATCTTAACTGAAACTGGAGCTTCATGGAAAGCTATAATCGCCTAACCCAAAATTTAAATTAGCTTTTGCAGATATAATGAGGAAACATTTCTTTCCCTCTGACTTTTGACTTTCTGAAAAGAAAGCATATCCCAGAATAATTTCAGTCTTCTTTAGAAGGGACAGAGAAGTGAAATGGAATTTCAACTAAAAGAAGTGAAAAGGAGGAAGAAGCTAATTCAGATATATAAGGAACAAGAAACTGGATACAAATAAAGTTTGGCAAGTTCTGTGCTTCCGTTTGTTCTTCTTGTGTTGTCTCTGTGTCAAGTTTCAAAAAAAAAAATTGTGTTTTCTGGATGCTAGCTCAAAAATACATACCAGAAATTAAAATTTGCATAACAGTTAGGGATAGCCTAGACTTTCTATCTTACTGATGTAATTGTTTCCACACAGTGCTCTTTAGGATAGAGATTAATGCAAATCATAAGATCCTCAGTGACCAATGAAGGCTATATCCAAATAACCAGTTTTGAAGTACATGGGAGTGTTAATCCCACTACTTCTTTCTCGTATACCTCTGTTGTTTGAACATCATCACAAGTTTTTTATTTGCATATTTTTCAGTTATGTGATCTGTCCAATTTTATAATCAGATTCCTTCTTCCCCTAGATTTATATGCTGAATGTGACACTGTATGGTGTGGGATATGCCTTTGGTCAGTTGGAGTCAGCTGTTCCAGCTGTGTCTCTATCCAACTTCTTGGACACCCCCCGCCTGCTCCCTGCTGGAGTGGGGTGAAAAGCAAAAAGGGCTTGACTCTGCATGAGTAATACTCAGGAATAACTGAAACATCCATGTGTTAGCAACACTTTTTTTCAACGCAAATCCAAGATGTACCCCATACCAGCTACCATGAAGAAAATTAACTGTATTCTAGTCAAATGCAGTATAATGTTGCAAAGTAATTGGAATATATAAGTTCTGGTGAGCATGGGAGAAAAAGATGCCTTGTTTTACAGTTACTTGATGGTTCTCAACAATGAAATAGAAGATTAACTTCAGTAAGACTCCTTGTACTAATAAGTACAATTACCTGCAATAAGTATTTTTAGATTCAAACTTTCAGTTAATATGGATAGTTTCTCGGCATGTAGTGCCAGCAGTTTTCTTGCTTCCTAACTGGTTGTAGCACTTTATATGTTAAAAACTATTGAAAAGATTTAACAGAATTTAAGTCTACAAGATTCAGTGCTTACAATAGTTCAATTGGAATACTTGGAACTCATGTTTAAGTGGCACAAGCAAATTAGCAGTTGGTTTTATGGAGGTCTGTATATTTTTCCCACAAAGTCTCTTGTAAAATGACATGGAAGTTCATTTTTTTAAAAGACTGAGATTGATAAATGTTAAAATAGGAAATCAAGAAGGTTTTTTATTATTTCCCCAAATTAAGAACTTATAGTCTCAGGGGCAAACTCAATTTTCATCTTAATTACAGAACTGAATCACCCTGTAACAGGAGAAATAGATGAAGAAAAATATTTTGTAAGCCATTACTTCCAGTCCTGGATAAAAAGACTTTTCTGTTCAAGCTTTGGATACAGTTATGTGTGTTTAATTTACTTCCATTCTATAGTTTCATGACTGATGTTATGGAATATAATACTCAGATGGTGCCATTTCAACCATGCTTCATGGACTCTGTGTATGGATATAGAATGGTGTAATTCTTGCTGTTAGAATGTTGCTTTCATTCCAGTTTTAAGGGCTATTAAAAACTATAAATTATTTCTACCTGAAAAGTCAATATTCATCTTCACCGCCAGTGCACTAACAAGTCAGAGTACAATAAATAGTACTATTTAGTACCTAAATAGTCAGATTCCTGTACTCTGACTGACCCCTGCTCAAACATTTCAGTCTGTTTGTTCTGCCATCTCTCAGTCTTCTTCAGAGTTCTCTCAATCTAGATTTCCCTCAGGGGAACACACTATGTAGCAGAAGATTGGGCTGCTCTAGCATCCAGTTTCCCAGCCCAAATGAGCTGGAACCCATTTACAGTGGGATTAGTGAAGCTGCAACCACTAATGCAGAGTGGTGATCTCAGTCCTTCCTCTAAAGCAATAGCAGGCTACCTTGAGCACCTGTCCCAGCAGTGTACCTCAGAGAACTGGTCTTTTTATACCTAGTTTTTTTTTTTATCTCACTTTTTCAGTTATGGCCGTTGACTCATTTTCCTGCTCTTTTCATCCTGTCTGCTTGCTTCTGTTCTGGCAGTTGCTGTCATTGTTTCAGGACTAGTTGCTTTAGACATAACATGGTGTAATTACAGTCATTAAGAAGAATGACTGTAGGTCAAGTAATGGGATCACTGTAAACCACACGGTTCTTTTTGAAGAGAAGTTTTGGGGAGATCATGGAGAAGTCAGCAGTTGTGTTTTAAGTATTCTGTGTTCTTGCAGCAGTGACTTCTATTTTATTGAAGACTTTCAGACACCTGACATTAAACATAAACCTCCAGCTAATTAAATTTCCCATTACAAGCACAGAAAAGGTTCTTTTTTATACCAAAGAGATGAGGGGCTAGGATATGCAGTGGGAGATCATGTAATACATGCTTTGTAGGAACCTAACCTGCTCCAGTTTGATCCAGCCAAACATATAGAAAGCAATGAATCTGTAAGGGAGCACTAAGGTTTTTGTTTGTCTTCTGTTATAACAAAAAAAATGGCAGGGACTGTCTTTCTGTTTGTTTATTGAACTGAGTGTTAAAATTAGTAGAAAACTGGGGTGGAGAAATACTGCTGTCTTTAGATCAGATTGGTTAAAACCACATTTTCTCTCAGCAATCCATGGAGGTTTCAGTGAATTTCTAGTCAAGTTGTGGGGATGAGGGGAGCCAACACCCTGGTTGTTTGGACCTGGGATTTGGGATCTATGTGTTCATTCTTCTCCTCTGTTTTGTGCCACTTTGCAGTGAGGTGCTGCAGCCCCAAAAGAATTGGGAATTTAGGTGTGTTTTTCTCACTCTGCAGTCTCATAAGCATTTTCCTGCTAGTAAGCCCCTATGTCCCCTGTGACTTCTTTCCTTTGTCACTTTATTGCTTGTGCAATCACAGCTCTTGCTGGTGTCACAGGAGATAAAAGTCCAAGGTTTGGGGGCTGTTTCGTGAACTGGATCAGACAGCCAAAGGGGGGAAGACTGATCAGGGAGCTGCTCTACACTGGAAAGCAGCTGCATGAGCTTTTACTGGTGCTACTGAGATGGCTGTATTTCTCAGTGGTTTGGTGCAGGTGAGCAGTAAAGGCAGAGCCTTCCCTTGTTATCCTTGTGTATTTCACACTTTATTGAATTTATTATTCTCCTGTCCCTGCCCCATTCTCAGACTTCTTGTTCTCTAGCTTGGAATTGATTATTGTTTCACTTTCTGCATTTGTTCAAATTTCTAACAATAATATAGTCAAAGAGACTGACTTTAGAAATAAAACTGTGGATAGAAAAATTTCTTGGGAGCACGGCAGACCACACTCACATCCATTCTCCAGCTAGTATTTGACCATTTGCAAAGAAAAGGGACAGTGGAGAGAAACTCCAGTATATACCATAGGCTTGGTGTTTACAGTGGCAGTTTGGCAGGCAGTGAAAAGGAGAAGCAGTATGTGAACCTGTTGGGAGCTGATGGGTGTCCTTTTTTTTGCCCTCCAATGAAATATTTTAGCCATCAGCATTCTCTTTAAGTTTTCTGTGTCTCCCATTCATTTAGAAACACACCAAAAAAAAAAAAAAAAAAAAAAAAAAAAAAAAAAAAAAAAAACAAACCAACTTTTGAATGTTTTGCTCCTTGCCCTGACATAACTTTGAAAGTTTTCCTATCTAACTGGGAAAAAAAATTAGCATGGAAAAACAATTTCTAACTCATCTTTAGTGATTTATGAAAACTTTGAGAGAGAGGAAGCACTGAACTGTCAAAGATCCAAGGCACCTGATGGAATAACAAACCACCTCACGCCATCCCTGCAACCAGAATGTAGTACACTCAAATTACCTTGTGCTGCTGTTGGATTGGTCTGACTGATACTTTATGAAATCTTTGTGCCTAATGTTTCCAGGGGCTGGCTGTTGGCCTTCAGAGGTGCCTTGCCAACAGAAATACTAAGCAGCAGGATTGAAGAAGCAGCATGAATATGGACTGGAGTGCCTAACGCTCTGTGATGCAGTTTTAATTTGCACCATGCACTATGCTAATTCCACTACTGCTACTGGGTGTTATAGCAGCAAAGTTTCTTAAATTTTTCAGAGTTGTTGAGGACCAACCAGTCATTTTTTGTGCCAAGTACTTTAAGGCTAGAAGTGCTCCACAGGTCCTCAGACTCTATTGCGCTGGGCTTGAGCTGACTTCTCTACTTATTTGCTGTCGTGGGGTAATGTGAACTAAAACAACATTTACTTTGTCGTTTTTGCTGGGATGGGCCTTTTCACATGAGTTTCTGTTCTTCTCTAAGAGCAACGATTTGCTTGACAGAAAGGAATTCCTTGCCATTGGATGCTGATATGGTCTCACGACTCTGTATGCAGGGCCCTGCTGGCATTATGTTCACAGCTGTCCTTTGCCTGGCTGATTCCTTCACCTTCTTTTTTACCTCTGCTCTATGTGATTTTCTGTTATGACTTCCTTGGTTTCTCAGTGAGCTGAAAAGTCTGGGAGGTGTAACTTTGTTTGGTGCTTTTTGAAATAAGCACATAGTTAGAGATATCTAGGAACCATCTTTCAAAGTCATTAAAGCGTAATAAAATTGAGTTCTTGGAAGGTTTAAAGTCTCTGGAAGAGCTACCTGCAATCAACCCACTGACTGCTACTGGTAGTTTGGAGTAGATAGCAATACAAAGTATGAAAATCCTGTAGGAATACTTGTAAAAATTAGGATGATGAGATCACTAAAATTAGTATCTATTCTATAGAATGTAAGAATACACAAAAATCAAAAGTGGAGAATCTATAAAGAGTATATGCAGGATTATGAAATCTGTTACCTGGTAGAAAGGGTGTATGGATAAAGGTTGCATATTCTAATTCTACCATTGAAATGTTGAAATGCTGGATGAATATAGATTAATCACATCACTAAACCCTGCTTCAGCTGCTTTATTTGTATAAACTGAATAAGAAGTTTTACCCTTTTGCATAACACCTTTAGAGACTATGAAAATGCAGGTACTCTTGCTTTAAAATGAGAGAAGGAAAACAGATACAGAATAAGAAGCAGCCCTCTCTAGAGCAAGTTAAAGAAACACAGGAAAACTGTGTTTGTAATAAGAGATATTTGGAAGACAGATTTTCCCATGAGAAGTTAGGAAGAAAATCTGAAAGTGTAAAAGAATTTGTCTTGCCCTATAAATATTGTATGAAAGGGAATTCTTTTGTTATTAATATGATATTTAGAAATATAGTAATAACATTGTCAGGAGGACTTAAAATGCCATTTCATTTTATGTTGGTTTTTCACAGGACATGTTTTTATGTTAAAATGTCAATTCAATAATTTCGAAAAATCATTACTTTGATGTGTTTCAGTTCAGTTCTCTTCAGCTGAAGAACTGAAATCAAATGGCATTACACTTGAAATACTAAGGTGAAAGAAAATTTTTCACTTAGAAATGTGCCACAGGAAAACAGTGTAATTTTTTTTTGTGTTGGAATTTACATTTCCCAATTAAAATAAAATCTTTGGTGAGAAGACTTTCTACATGAACAATTTTCAGTCAGTGCTAGACATAACATTACTTTCCTTACTCTGAATTTAACACTGCTCACAGTGGAAATATGTTCAGGAGTATCTAAGAATGCAGGTGGCAGAAGAAGTCCTCTGCCTGTCACAGAACACAAAACAGAAGGCTGCCCACCTGTTTAATTTACAAAGAGAGAAGTTGAGAGTAAGGTATTCTCCTTATTAAATTTCCATCTAAACTTAGAGCTTTTGTTAAATTGATGCATGCGTGTCATGCTGATGCCTTTTACTGGAAAAATTTCCCTTTTAACTTCCCACTCACTAACTGCCTTTCTAACTAATGTGATAGAGGTCTTGTGTTTTGGAAGGTTTTTAACCTGTGTCCAGCATTCCATAATGATGTGTTACTTGTCTGGTATGGGTAGTTCTTCCAGCATAGGTGTGAAAACTGTCATTTTTAGGAGAGACCAACTTGGAAGCTTCAGCCACAGCTTTCCAGTGAATAAGTGGGCCTGCTGGGATTTGCTCAGTTCTGAGTTTCTCAGATATTTTAGTAAAGTGTAACATACTGGTAATAGTTTGCTTTTATAAGCAGCCATTCACATGATCCTGACAGGAAGGAGAACTAGCACACAGCCACTTGTCTTTTTTCCTGATGCCACAAGATAGGTGTGTAACCAGTGGTAGGGAGCTGCTGTCTCACTAGCAGAGGAGCTTTTTATGGAGTTTACAAGGAAAAGCCACAGAAGGAGAGCGAGGGAGTTACACAAAGCGAATCATCAGTGTTGTATTTTGTTTGATAGCAAAGAGTTTAGAGAAGCTCTTCTACTACCTGAGCCTTTCATGTTATGGTTTCATCTTTTTTTCTCTTAATCTGTTCTGTATCAGCATTACAGAATGGCCACCCAAAAATGTTTTCATGAAAACATTGCACAAAGAAGTGCAAGGTTTGTTTCTTATAAATGTATTTATTTATTTATTTCACACTGCTAGTGAGTCACACTTGGTATGACAGTTAGTGAATTGAAAAGTATAGTATTATACTGTACAACACTCAAAGTTTCTCCTGGTTACTGGTGGCTAATGTCCTGAGGAAGAGAGCCAAGAACAAGATCTCAAAATGAAGAGAAACTTGCAAGCACTGAAATCTCGGAGTTGAACTCGCTGAGGTTACTGACATTTGGAGCAAATAAAGTCATGCCCTGTCACACAGGTTCCACCACTGTGTCTCTCCAGTCATCAAGAAAGATATTTTTATGCAGTTTTTACCACTCTCTTAGGGCTTCTGCTTTGATTTTTGAGAGCAATTTCTTGACTCTGGTAATTAAAATAGATTTTCTTCATGCTTGACACTGTCATTGCTTCCAAGCTTTCATAGTTAATAGCATGTGTCTGTACCATTCACGAGACTCCACAACAAAAAATACTGATCTCTATAAAATAAGCTTTGAGATGGCCAAATTGTTTCAAAAGTAGGAAATAATAATGGAAATTGTGTAAAATTTGTTAATAAATGTTAAAATGTTAAAATGTTAAGAGCTGTAACTGTAATGTAAATTTTTGTAATGTAAATTTTCGTTTCAATGTAAATTTGTATTCAGTGCTGGGCAAAATAGGCTTGTATATGCAAGCAGTATCTGCCCAACAGTCAATAGTCTAAACTGATAATACCGTAGATTATTTGGAATTTCTCTGCTTGTCTTTTGTGTATTTTTTTTTAACTAAGCAAGAATGTATTAAAAAAAACAAAGTCCTAATTTTTTTTTTTAGGTTTTTTTTTAACTATTTGTGATGTTTGCAGCAGCAAAAGAAATCCTTTTGTTTTGTTTAACTATTCTTTTAAAATAGCATAGTAAGTAACAAGTGTAGGGTAGAAACAAAGCAAAGTCACAGTTGGATGTTGCTGTTGTAAGATAGGCAATGACAATGGTATCTTTTTAGTGTATCTCTTATCTGTGGTGTCATTAAATCTAATGATGTGCTAAATAATAAAAGCAGCCTTATCACATTGCAAGGCTTTGAATTGTCTCAAAGTTGCCATGCCTGCGGGTTCCCTTTGGCTTTTGGGCAGGGTTTGGAGTCGGAAGGAGCTGCAGTCCAGAGTGCATTTATGTGATCAAAGCTCTTTAGACAGATGGCTGCTAGCACTCCAAAATGATTAAAATATGTTCCAAGCAACATCAGTCTGTGGGCTTGGGGACCCAACCTTTCATTAGTCAATAAAGGGTCTTGAGTTCTTGAAAATGAAATCTTTAAAGGCTAATAAGGCTGCTGGTTTGCTCTGAGCTGTTTCTTTGGATTTGCAGTTGAGGATTGGAATTGGGCCAGTATCTGTCCAATAAATATGAGGCTTTAAAAAAATCTGGTTACAAGAGACCTCCCAGCAGATCTGCCTGTTAAACAGTGTGGCCAAAATTTTCAGTCCCATATATGTAAATTTAGACACCTCAGTTTGCATGTAGGAAGCTGGGAAGGTACTCGCAAGTGCCCCTTTGAAAAACCAGTAATTTTCTGGAGCAGTAGTTTAACTGTAGATGCCAAATCTGGATCATTCTGACCGGTATAATTTTATTATTAAATGCTTATGTATTGACTAAAGATAATTCTAGAATGCTTTCAGGATACAATAATCAAGAACATCAAGCAAGTTTTCAGAGCTTTTAGAAACCAGTACTATTACTTACAGCATTCCCAAGTGTTGTCAGTACCTGCCAAATCTAAACGTGTGATAGTATAGTTAGGTGCTACAGAGGGGCTGCTTTTATTCTCTTGTCTACACCTGACTTGTGAAGGACAGCAACTGGGGCTTGTGCAAGTGTGAGGTGTCTGCAACCTCTGCAGATTTATGTGAGGGCAGCAGCATTAAATGCCTGTTCAATAAGATACATGTTTGAGCCTTCTGTTTCTTTTTTTCTCTTTGTCAGACAGAAGAGAATCGGCTCTTACAATTTGCAAATTTCTGAACTTGAAGTGTTCTTACCCAGTAGACACTTTCTACACAAGGCTCAAAACATGAAGATATGTAAAGTCTCTCCAAAATGCCTCAAGATTTAGCCTCCTGCTGTAGAATGTATTTTAAAACACATCAGAGTTTTGACATGCACCAACAGAAGTAAAACAAGTCGTGGTGATCCCCTTAGCTCAATGTGATCCCATTAGCCACATTGTTCAGCCTGTCTTCTTTCACCTTGGGAACAGCTCTCGCATTCCTTTTGTCAGGACTTGATGGGGCCGGCAACTGAAGTTCTTCCCCACACACACCATATTTACTCCAGGAATGTCATACTCCATTTCTTTTTCTCAGTCTCCCTCTGAAGCCTTGCCTGCACCTGAACTGCCAGTGAATTTTATTCATCATGAGCATAAGCAAGATGTAACTGTTTTTTGATAAAGGTACATCAGACTTCGGGTTCTGATTATTTTGGTGGGCTGATTCTGGTTTTCGTTTGTTGTAAAATATCTGGGGTTTGTGTCCCAAAGCTTTTGTCCACCATCTAAAAAATCCTGCCATGTACTCTGCTCTTACAAATGGCTTCTGAACTGTGTCACATTTTCCCTAGCTCTAGACATAAGTATTTTGTATCTGTTCTTCAGATTCCTGCAAAGTATTTTTTTTCCTCAGACGAAACTAAGAGCTCGTTTGCTACAAAGTAGGCAAAATGAGACAAAAATCTACAGTAAAATGCCTGATTCTCTTAGTGTCTCCATTTCTGGAGTTCCTTATGAACAGATATATTTACCTTGGACTTGAGAGTTCTCACAGTGACTTAAGTGTGCTCTGAAGTGGTCCTGTTATTTTATCTCTGTTACTGTTCTGCCTCCTAATCACCTAAATGAGTCAGAACTTGAGAGTAAGGAAATGCACAAAGCTTTCATCAAAGTGATATGATTATAGGGCTCAATAGATCATGAACAACTAGGACTGGTAAAAAAAAAAAACTATAAAGGACAGATTCACAATGTCTTGAGAGCAAACAGAATTTCTGTCCTTAGGAATTATCTCTTTCTTTGTATCTCCTAATGTGTTAGACTTTACATTAATCACTTTTCCCTCCACTCCAGGGCATCATATGAAACTTTTTACTAATCAAGCCAGCATCCTGTATAGCCTGGTTTTCTGGGGGGTTTTTTGGCTCATTTTTCTGAGCTCTGTAGAAGCTCCATTTCCAACAATGCCATGTAACAAGCAACTGCTACCAAGGATTCACCCATATTCTCAGGTCTGAGATTTCCAGAGAACTGAGCAGGACTTCAAGAGTAACATGAGTCTGAAGAAGTGGATGATTTTATATGTGCTGCTGAAGTGCTTGAGGGATTCCTGCTTTGAATGTTCTGATTTTTCATTGTTTTCATCTAGGGTTGCAAGTCCCTGTAAGTTGTAAACACAAAGTCCTAAAGGTCTCCATTTGGGGAGTGGAAATTAAGGGCCTCCTTTGGAATGTTTTTTCTCTGCCTCTCTATTCCCCTGGCTGTAAGATGTAAATAGTGCTACTCATGCATTTTTTGGAAAGTGCGTTGATTTAAATTTTCTTTATTAGATTCCGCTAAATATTAAGTGAGATAAACCTAAATTTATCACAGTAGCTATTGTATTGCAGCAGTCCTTCTGAAATGCAAGTACAGAACTGCCTTTTCCAGATGAGTCATACACTGTGAGTGCCCCATTAATACATTTAATGTTTAATGACCAACTGTTTCTCCTGCTTCCTCCAAATTACTGTAAAGTTACTATTCCAAGGAGAGAAAGTAGCTTTTTATTCTGGAGAAGACTGTGGCATTCATTGCTTTCAGTGAGAATGTAATCTTAAACAGTTCATAGGATTTCCTCTGCTAAAAGGCAAGCACAAATTTGGAAATCTCTGAAATAGGAATGAGGCTGCAAGAGAGAAAAAATAGGTATCTGCTGTTGCATTAGTTCAGTGTGGGGCATGTATGTGTGTGTGTGATCAAATTAATATATATATATATATATATATGTAACTTTGTTGTAGAAATGTTGCAGCATTCCTTTTTTTCTGTTTGTAACAGTGCAGCTCTTTATGACTGGGGGGGGGGGGGGGGGGACCTGGTTTTCTGTAGGGGGTGTGCCTGCCAAAGTTGATGGAGGTGAATTTGGACAGCCAATTAGTGTGGGACAGCTAGATGGGAACAGAGAAGAATCTAAAATTACTAGATTGCTACAGATTTATGCTTGCCAGAACAAAACAGGCAAATTGTTTGTGATTTTAAAGACCCTGAGTTTGCAGACTTAAATAAAGACATGCCTTAAAAAAAATCTAAGAATATTTTGGTATAATGATACTTCTTTTGAACATTATGCTAGAAAAAGGGTACAAGAATGTCAAACATTTAAAAATTATTTTTGCTCAGCTAATTCTTCCATAATGGACGTTAATACTGTTGACATTACTCATGGATTGAATGCGAGCAATTTAGACAATAGATAGTATCAGGTGCTAATAGATCAAATGTAATTATTCTTTGTGAAATAAATTTACACTGTTTAGCAAAATGGTTTCAATTATTCACTGTAAAGGAAAACGCTGAGTAAAAGTGAAAATACTGAGCTTTCTCCTCTAGGGGCATTATATGCATTTCTAATTCATATTTTGTCTTCATAGCAACCTTTCCTCTATAGCAGCTTCCAGTGCAAGTTATTACAATTCTTTTTGCATAAGATAGGTCATGTGAAGTTCAGCTGTAGGTGGGGCCACTCTGGTTGATTGGGGGACAGTCTTAATAGATCCATTTCATTAATTAAGTCATGCATTTTTTTATTAACAAAACCTGTATGTCAGGTTTAGCCAGCTTGGAGCCATTCTTATGGTTGTTATCTTTGTCAGAAGGAATATTGTGAAAATAAGGAATTACTGTACACGCTTTAACTCCTGATTAAACAGAGGAATGACATCCGCTCACTTGCTGTCCACGAAAAAATAACTTTGAGGCATATCATGGTGTTGATTCATTGATTCTGATCTTACATATCTCATTAAGGTAACAACTATGTAAATTGTATTGAAAATATACCGTGAAGGACTTGTGTCATACCCAATCTATGGTCATTGAAACAAACAAGGTTGAGGACAAATTTCAAACATCTAAATTATTTCTTGTTTGTTTTTATTCTTGAAGGAACGTTTTCTTCTTGCCCCTATTTTTGGCTGTATTAAGTAATATTTTCTTGCATTTTTTTTCTCTTCTGGTCTTCCATTCCCAGAGATCAGGAGGAAGCAGCAAGGTTTCCAGGAAGTATTTAGTTGTATTAGGCAGCCAGAAGATCACCTGCTTATGGCCACAGCCTTTAGTTTCTTGATACAAAGAAATTCAAAGCAGTCTTTACTAGGCTTTCTTCTGGTTCTCAGTGGGAAATGCACTAATGACTTCCACTATCATTAAAGAATATTGACCTGGGAGGAACTTTCAGTGAAGAGAAAGAAGTTCTATTAATTTGTCCCTCACCAAAAAGACTACGAAGAAGGATGAATAACAAGGTTCATGTTATCTGATTTATCTTGCTTTTGCTTCTGAGGCAGGCAGGATCTTTATGTTATCCAGGCTCATATAAGGTAATGTTTTGTTTGTTTCAATCATATTCTGTAAAAGGGACTTCTATCCTAAGGGTTTTGGTGGAGATAGAGAAATATATATTCTTCCATTTAGCTCTTCTTCTCTACTGTCTGTACCAAAGGAGTCATTTTACTATACTGCTACAGTTGTGGCAGTAGAATGAGGAATGTCATTATGTAGGAATTTAGTTTTCCCTCATAAGCAATGTTACTTTTCATATCAGAGGAGGATATAGTATCTGTTGCATGTGTATAAGCATAGTAGGCAGTATTCATACCAATAATTATCTTGTCCTGTTCAAAAAATAAATAAGGAATTGAAGAGTGTTGAATTCCGTGTTGGCTAGATTTCACAAGATCTTTCATACTCATTCAGTTTCCTTGTCAGATCCTGAGAAAATAATTAATTCTTTGGTTCAGTGCAACCAATATATTTCCTGCTACAGTTTTTCACTTTACCTGCTGGTCATGGAGAAATGAAAGAAAAAACTGCAGTTTTTCTTGTGAAATCCTGTGTCATAAAATTAATAATGTTGTTTTCCTCTTCAACCAAGCTAAATTAAAGTGCACAACTATATTAATTTTTTACACATTTTATTTCAATAACTCAGTGGTCAAAACTCATGAGGGTAAAGGAAGAGCGAGGTGAGGGAAGCTGATCTAAAATGTTTAGGATACAGAAATCCATTCAGCACTGTTTATAGCCTCTTTCCAACCCCTATGCTTGAGAGCTTCTCTTCAGTGATTTTTCTCCAGCAGCCACCAGTCTAATGTCTCGCTTTTCAAGAGGTATGAAAGTTGTGTGTTTTGGCTTCCAGTCATGTGCCGTATCCAGTTGATGGCCCCTTTCACTGGGAGGAAAGAAAGAACATCTCAGAAAACAAGGATGTTTGTTCTCGGGGCAGATCAACAAAGGACAGGACGCTCCTGTCACTGCCTGTGCCCTGTGGTGACAGTGGCGGCTGAATCTGCAATGGGGAGGCAAAAACTTGGAAAAAACTGTTTTTTCCATTAAGTTCCCAAATCTGGATCCCAAACAGGTTCCCAAACCTGTCTGCTGAGGTTAACCAGATTGATGTGCATTGTCAATGCTTGCATACTGTTAATTAGCTCTTTAGTGTCTTTCCGTGAACAATAACTGGTGCTGAGACCTGAACCAAATCTGGGCCTCAGGTTTCCAAGATGCAGCACATGTAGATAAGAAGAAGAAATCCCGGACCCTGAAAGCTTCAATTTTAAAGAAAATTAGCTAGGGAAAGACACTTTATTCCCAGTTTCAGCATGGCAGGCTGGGTTCTGCATGTTGTGACTTGCTCAGTACCACACAGAAGACGTGAAATGAAAGAGGGAATTCAAGACAGGGCTCTTATCCCCAATCCACTAAATCATTTCCTTAGCATGTGCCCTTGTCTCACGTTAAGGAGAATGGCCCAGACAAGTCTGCCCAGTTACTTCAGTAAGCTTTGGTACAATAGGGAAGCAGACTTCCCTTATATTAAATTTCCCAGGCGCTCCCTTTATCATTTAAGCCATCATTTTAACTGCCTTGTTTCATAGTGCTTAACTGTCCACAGAGCTGTATGATTTATATGAGCAAGGGTTTGGCAGCAGCAGCTAGGTAAGACATGACTTGCTGAGTAGTGATATGTTGCCATTGTGTCATTTACATGACGTTCAGGAGGTGAGTTTTTAAGTGTGTATCCACACAGCAATCCCCAAGTCAGCACCATTTCTGTATGGGAGAAGCCATGATGGCAATAAAGTCAACATTCTGGGTGTCTTTACCCATGTGGAGGACAAATTTCAGACTGCAGCACATGCAGTCCTCCTAGTGAGTCACCAGCCATTGCAGAGTAGTTCGTGTTGCTGGGTACAGTACCAAGAAAGTGGGGAAAATGTGCTGAGCACACTCACCTAGAGTTCATCAGAACCTCACTTACTGGCACTCTGGTGACCAAAGCTGGGTATGGGCTGGAGCACAGTACACCATGTTTGCTTTTCATCAGAGTTGCATAATATTTTTCTGTAACACCTTTGAGTAAGATCAGACAAAACTGTTCAAAAACTGTTTTATTTTCTTGGGACAGGAAAGGAAGTATCCTCAAATTTTAAAAGTTACATATTCTTTTTTTTTTTTTTTTAATCATGCAAAGAATTTTTTAACCCACTGAATCATTCAGCAAGAAAGTAGGGACAAGGACAGAGCCCCATGTGATTCCCCTACTCTGAGGGCTAGCTTTAGGGCTACATTTTCTAGCCTTAGGGCTACTCAGCTCATCCATGAGATCATCCCTCTCTGAAATACCATATGTATTCAATTATTCCATCTTTGAAAGATGTTCTTGTAATTGCCTTCTCCTGGAGAGACTCTTCTCTTCCTCAGCTGGATGTTTCTGGCCATGCTGGCAGGCAGGGCTGGCTTCCAGCTTGGGGTCCAAGACAGTTTTGTCTCTTGCTTTTCTGATTCAGTGGAGGAGTTAAGCCAAGCGATCACAATAGCAAATCAGGACAGCCATAAAATTCACGATCATGGCTGATTTATAAAGATAACATTGTATTAAGTACAAGAGATTTTCTGAGGTTTTTAGTAACAGGCTTTCTTCAGCTGATCATTCCTAAATGGTGCCACGTACTTCACTGCTTGATTAATTTATATGCCTTTATGATTTTAATTAATAGTGTTTTCACCAGAGGCAATTACTAGTGATTAAAAAACTTCAGGCTGTTCACTTTATCTATGCCAGTGTTTGGGAATTATTCCTGTGATCTTTATTTTTGAAGACTATTGAATGGCATCAAGAGCACAAAGGAGGCCATATAAACACTGGGGGAAAAGTAATGCTTATTCTTCTGGGAAAACATTTATGGTGATTCACATTTTGGAAACTGAAACACTATCAATGTTTTATTCCCAGATTATTTTCCAAGAAAAATCTTGGATCCGTTGCTGAATTGGTTTCTTCAAAATACTTAGACTCATGTTGAAGTTGAATCATAGAGAAGAGGCTGGAAGACTGTGCTGTGAGAGAGAGTCAGGGGATTCCTCCGTTCTCTGACATTAGCACAGAGGCATGGAATAAGCCTATCTACATATCTAAGGTGGTGTTTGGATCCTACCTGGCTCTAGCAGAGGGATACCTGCATGATGTGAAAGGATCAGGACAGAAGTTTCTTTGTTAGGGATCTAGACAGGCAGCTTTGTACAGAAAAAATAGAAAATGGAAACATGCTTAATAAAACTCATCACATGAATATACCCTCTTGGAGATGGGAATATTCAATGTGTGGGTACAAAAAGTCTCTGGATCCTAGTATAACTATTTTAGAGTCAGGGGTTTTTTTTCCTGTGAAAAGAAGCTGGAAATCCTATGTTGTCTTTATGTGAATAAGAGCTAAGAATTTTTCAGAAACTGAAGCTTTGTAAGAAAATCTCAAATGTGCACTTGTATAACAGGTTTTGAGCGAGTTTGGCACAGTATTACTAGTACAGTATAAAGGGCTAGGTTCCTTGATGTATATTTCTAGTTGGCATTTTATCAAGGAAATAAACTTTGGGTTTTCTTTATATTGTGACATGTGGATTGAAACTACATTTTCTCTGTCCAAAGCCTTGATTTAAAAGCATTAGATCATTAAATTCAGTGCTTTTGCATAAGACTAAAATTGTAACCGAACAAATTATTTATGCAGATAGAAGCAAGATAAAGTTTCTTTCAAGAGTTCTTTAACATATCAGATTGATAAGAGTCAAAACACCTTTACTGCCATTAAATATTTACCAAGACTTGGCTTTTGGAAGAGGGGCAGTTCAGTGCAGTGTGTTTGGCTCCATGCAATGCTATTGATTAGCTATCAGAAGGACATAGTTAATGGGTAACTGGAGGTATTACAGAGCTCTCCACATTCTTGTCAAGTCTTTTCTCTGAAGATGACCTAAAATAAAGTCAGTTACAACTGGCGTTCACCTGAGACAGATTGCACAAGTTCGCCTACGGTATGAACAAAAGGTTCACAAGGATCAGTTGACCAGGTCTTAGGCAATCCTTTCTAGTAGTTGTCATCACTGCTGGACTTTAGAACTGCACGTGTTTACATTTAATTAGAAAGAACACACAGTTTACATCGCACAGTAGCTATCGGCATCGAATCAGAATTGATTTCCGCTCTCTTTCTCAAATGGCTATTTCTTTCCGACTAATTAAAAAAAGGCATATAACAAAATGACTCATATAAATTTTAAAGCAAAGTAAACACTATTCCCTGGAGACAAAAATAAAAGTCAACAGCACATAGTCATTACATTGAGCTTGTTTTCAGGTGATTCTGATGCCTGCATTATGATATGCATCAGTGCCATCAGATTTCTTGTACATAGGTTTATAAATGCCATGCCCCTTTGCACTGAGTGGACACTTCATTGACTATTTCAGTTTTCAGGGTCAGGATTCTTATTTATTTCAGCTGGATTGTTGCAATTTATCTGAGTTGATTCACTAATATTCCTACTTTTTGCCAAAGGATTTTATTAATTTGAAATAAACTTGTCTGTGTGTAGGTCACTCATGTAAAATGGAAGTCAGATGCCATTATCTTTACCAGTGAGAAGCTGCTAAGGAAACTAAAGGCCCAAGCCATATTAGCCTTAACTTCATGCATAATTTCTAACTAAGAAATCTCCATTCGATTTTATTAGCTCTGCAGGCAAATCTAAATTCAAACTATGGCGACAGGCATCATCAATTAAGGCTTCTGGCAAAAATGTCTGGCTCTTGGGTGCCCCCACTCTTTGTCATCAGGGAAGATTTCCATGGTTTGCATTTTAGAGAGTAAGCGTTCATGCCGGCAGTACTGTCAAGCCTGTAGGAACTGAAGGGGTTGCTGAAGGCCTAGACTGGGTTGGTGGGTGTGTGGGGACTGTAGGAGCTGATCCTGAAATGCCTGGTCAGAAGGCTTGATGTTCCTTTATGCCCTGTTTTTTTTGTGAGTGACAGTGTTCAGGAAGCTCTTGGCAAGGATCATCAGAAAAAGGCAAAAAATACATAGTGTTTTAAATTACAAAGTAGTACATTGTTTTCTACCAGTTTTTGTTGGTATGCCAGTGGTTGTTATTTTAGTGCACCTCCAAGAGTTACTGCTTTCTTAATTCAGTTTAGATTATAGGAGAATGGTGCACTGTTCTTTAAATGGTTGTCAGAAGTGTTGTTGAAAACATAGTCTCAGTATAAAAAATAAATCGCTATGACCTTTAGGACAAGATCCTCTGTGTCTCTTCCACCGCGTTCGTGTTTCTGCAAATCCCTGACATCGGCAGTTTCCCTGCTGGCCCCAGGCCAGAGCTGCTGGCTCCACACCACCCACGTACACACCCCTTCAGTGATCCATGTCAACCCAGCAGCCTCCAGCAGCCAGCAGAGAGGCACAGGTGCTGCCAGTTCAGTCTGGGCACGGGGAAGGTGGCCATGCCTCTTGTCTGTGAGGCGGCTGTGCCCCTCCTCTCTGCCTGCTGCCCACAGCCGAGCCAGGGGCTGCTCTGCCTCTGCTAAAGGCTTGAGCTTCCCGGGGAGAGCAGACAGGAGGTTGTGATACACGTTAAAACATGGAGTCACTGGCACCATCTTAGATGTCCATTATATTCACATACTGAGGTCACTCTTGGTGCCAGTTCTGTCTTCGATTAATAGATAAGGTTCCCTCTCTATTTGCAGTGCTACCTAAATAATCTATTACTGTAGGGAATAACTACAGTATTACAAATACTAAGTTAAAGTTATTTTGTTAACTAAGGACATTGGCAAATATTTAAGAATGGCCAAAGCATATGAATTGACAATAAAGAACAGATACAAGATAGCAGAATTCTTACTTAGTAGTATCTAGTGGGATAAAGTAAACACCTTACAATTTTTTTTTTTTTTTTAATTTTGGGTTAATTTTACTTACTTAGAAGCAAGCCTTCATGGTACCCCCAGTGAATGCTTAGGCTACAATATGCTAATACAGCCAATTCCCTGTCAGAACATGACAGGAACATTTTATGAAAAGCTTGGTTCTAGGAATAACATGATTTGGGAAAACTACAAAGAGTATTTGCAATAGTTTGCTGTATTGCAGTCCTCTAATTCATGGAAGAAATTTGAGAGCCTGTGAAACTGTTTTTTGCAATTAGCACAGATAGCTTGTGGAACCCTGAAGATGTGTAATTAATGTTACATGTAGCAAGTAATATTCAGTATTAAAGCATAAAATCTCCAGTAGTCTCTTCCATGAACTCATGTGCACTATATCCCTGTGTGAGAAAAAAAGCTAAGTTGCAATCTTCCAGTCGATAATCAATTAGAGACAGCAGAGACCCCCAGCCCCAGGTGCAGTATGTACCCAGGGAATTCAGGTGGATTTCTTAGCTACAAGGTAGCTCTTTAGCCGTGAGTCTGTGTCACAGCACATGCTACAGTTGAGACAGCTGTGAGGCACAGAGCATCACCATACGATTTCAGAAGGCTTTAAGCATTCACCCACACAAAGTAACACTCCACCACTTCAAAAGGCTTCCAGTATCTGCCCTTCTTGTTCTTTAGCCTAACCTTTTATACCCCTCATGTTCAAGCACTGCACCTGTGTGCCCTCTGTTCCCTTTGGTGGTTGGTCAGTGCACTGGGCACTCCATGGCTCATTGCTGTCACTGCTGCTCACCTGCTTCTCACAGCTGTGCCCATTGGGGATGAGGCTGGGCCACAGCCCCACTCCCAGTTACCACAGGTCTGTGTTCTAGCTGAAGGGAATAGCACTATATCTACAAACACCTCAAAAAGACTTCTTTCTACTCATCAGTCCCAGGCATGTTTTGCTCTGTTTCAACCAAACACTGCTAATCCAGAAACTATTTTTGTGGAGGTCCTAGACTGTTTGATGGCATGGTGAATGTGAGGAATGATTGGTTATGCTGAATGTCATGTGAATATCATTCACATGAGGCTGTGCTATCTGAGCAATTTGCCCAGGAGCTGCATAAAGTGAACAGAAGACATTTGATTGCTGTTCAACTCCCTAAATGAAGAGTTTGGAGTAATGGAGTAATGGAGGCATGATTTCCAATTATGTCTTGTTTGAGAGCATATCTTGGTAGTCCTTCAGCTTCAAGAAAGGCTCAGATTATTAACTTCATGTCCTACTCCCTCTCCCAGGCTAATCACAAGGAAATGGTACGGGTACTTCAGTGGTCCTGGACAGTAAAAATGAAGCTGAAAGGAATATGTTTTCTGGTTGGCATCACCAGAAGACCATCTGGATTTAGTTATGTCCTAAATTCTGATTGTGCTGCATCTAACTTAGCTCTTTCAAAAGTGATGAGTCTCTTGACATTAGTGAGGCTCAGAGCACTTTGCAAAGGTAGCATTGTGATTGCTCTTATTTGAGCAATCCTTGAGGCCCAAGGAGGAAAAATGTGTTTGCTAGTGGCCTTTAATTGATATTTGTTGAAACATAGAAATTCTGAGATGAATAGTAGTCAATTCAAGCTTTCACTGTAGCTAATGAACCTATATTTGAATCGTTTAGTCTCCAGGCTCTTACGACCCTGGTACAGGTTGCAGATTTCTCTAGATCATTTCAGGACTGAAGGCTGAATCTCAAGGTACCACTCACTGTTGTTCCATACTCACATATAATTGAGTCTGGACAGTATGGACATGCATGATTAGCACCAATCTGTCAATACAGTGTCCTGTGAAATCCTGAAGTTGTATGCCCAACCACCACAGAGAAGAAAATCAACAGTGGCCTCTGTTCAACAAGTGCTTGAGATTGCCTGAGCTCTAGCCTAAGAATGCATGGGTGCATGACAGAAGAGAGTGACACTCTGTGATGCACTGTGACAGTGCAAAGAGCATACTCTTTTATGTGCAACAAGCATTCCTGTTGTAAAATGGTCCATGGCCTTCGTGCCAGAGTCTGCCTTTGGCTGCTGGCTTTGGATAAATTAGTGAGAGATGGTTTATGTACTGGGAAGAAAACGCAGTCCTCTTACGTTGTGTAAATGCAGGCAAAGGAAGACTAGTAAAATATTTGTCTATGGTAGGACAATGTCATCTGGTTACCAGTCTACCAGCTGTCAGGCTCCTGACTCACATGTAATGCAAACTTGACTATTTCATATCCTCCACTTGACAGCAAAATTTCAAAGTCCTTTTAGGGCTTATGGGCTTTTTTTGATACCGTCTTATTGCAGTATTTCCTAAGAGCACCTTTGAGGTAGTATTTTCAAGGTATCGATGCTGCCTGGCCCTTGAGTGCACTCAGCAGCATGAGGGGGACGCTCTTCAAAGCCATCCTGAGTGCAGGCTGAGGTCTGAGAGGTCTCCAGGAGCTGTGAGAAATATTTGTGGTGAAAACCAAGGTCAGAGCTACATGCTTTTGAGAACATTGGATATGTTTATCACTGGGGTGGAGGCAGAGGGAGGGAACGGGTAGGGAATGTTTGGTTTTTTGCTGATTTGTTTTTTTTTTTTTTTTTTTTTGTTCCTTTAGGTGGAAGATTTTGCTATGTTGTTCAGTTATTGCTTCAGGTGGAAAATCATTTCCCACCTAGCAGCAAAAGTATGCCTGGCAAGGTGAGAAGTGTTTTAGGAGCACTTCATAGAGTTGATTTTCAGCCAAAGTCCCTCTGGGAGCAGTTACAACTGGTGATATTCCTTTGCAGGGTTGAAGCTACTCTGACTTTGGCGACTGAGGAAGCCTCTTGCTCTCTACAGGACTGCACAAGTGATATCAATTCATGTCCCTTTTTCTTCTGCCTAGACACAGTTAAGGCAGGTCCCTGAAGCTCTGAGACCCAAGCTGGAGCAGGAAAGAGGCCGTGTTGCCATAGTAAAGCAAAAGACTTGCTAACAAGAATATGTGAATTACTGAAACCCAGGAATTATTTAAATACCTCTGTGACCCACTCTTCAGGCCTAGAACTCCCATTTATTTTTTTATTATAGCATGAAGAAATAATCTTCAGGTGAATGAAGGAATTTCAAATTAGTAAATTTCAGAAGGGATGAAATAAAAACAAAACACATATTGATGGAAGTCTGAAAATTACATGCTTTTGAAAAAAAAAAGTTAAAAGATCTATCAATCACAGTGCCTTTATCTGGAGGAATCACACTGGTTACAAAGTGTATACATCAGAATCTATTGGTCGGTCAGATGCAATCATGAGTTAAGACATGTAGTATTATATTGCAATTGTAGTAGTATATATGTGTTTTTCATGGCCAGTCCTTGAAAAGAATCCTGGTTGTAGCCACAGAGAGCCAGGATTTTAGGATCTAAATAAATTATTTTATTTTTCATATATTCTGGGAAAAAACTCTGAGCTGGTGTGAAAAAGGTAGAATATTTAGTCTATCCTCCAGTTTTTGTTGCTTTTTTTTTAAATCAGGGACCCATATATTCACTGAACAGTTTTGCTTCTCATCTGTCTTTTTTTTCTTTTAATCTTGTGCCAGGTGTTTAAGAAGCGGGCAGCAGTGGTGTTTCAGTAACCTGCTTTCAACACTATTTGCATACCTTTGTGTTTTTCCATGGTGATCAATGCTCAACTGTAGTGAAACTTCAGTCAGTAAATTTCATGTGCAACCACTAGAGTAATTTCTTTTAATTAGTCCATTTTAGGAATTTTAATGTCCCTTTGTAAATATTTATATTTTCAATATGTCTTCATTTAATTGAGAAGATTTTTCACATTGTTTTCAGATAATCACAAGTAATATGCACGATGATAGGTCAACACTCTGAACTTTTAGTTTCGCTATTTCTCTTAGTTCATCCACATTTTGTTTGTCCATGTGTATTATATTCTAGTTTATTTATGGTTTTCCTTCATGGGCTGTTGCAACAGTCAGTGTTTTCCATGCAAACACCTTCATAAACTGCAGAGAAAGAAAATATACTATTGCATACTAGCAGGTGTCATGTAGACTGTTGAATACTTTAATCAGTGTGTACAGCTACTAGAAATCCACACTGAAATAATGTTTGATTTGTCCAGAACTTGATGGCACACAAATACAAAGCATTTAGTACTATATTCTGGTTTGTGCATTGAAAGAGTGTTGGGTTTGTGCTCTTTGATTTGGAATCTCTATGAACTTACCTCAAAATCCTGGATAAAATGAAACGGAGACCTTTAGAATTGATTAGCATGTGCAAATCATATTACTAAGTAATCCTGCTGATTTAGTGATTTTAATTTTTGAATTGTAGTGGTTTTATTCCTTTCATTTTATTGAAAAGTCTTCTTTTGCAGATAAATCCCCTTTAGCTGGTGGTTCTGCTTGCTGAAAGAGGGTCCTGTGTACCACAAGTTATTAACACATCAGTAACTTATACTGATTAATTCAACTTCATGTAAATAACAATAAAAACTTTTTGCTGCAGCTCAGAGGTGATCAAGAAGATGACACAGCTGAAAAATACTTACTCTTGAGTTTTTGCTGATTTTTTCTTTTACTTTTTCAAATTTTTATGGTTGTTACATACTTCCAGAAGAGCATTGCAGAGAAGGTTTGTTCTTTTTTGTTCTCTGTCACTTCTGAATTATAACTTCTTTTACTACTAGTCCAAGTGAGTCCATATATATGACAATATTGAAAGTATTAATTAACTCTTGCAGCTCAACCTTAGTTTGAAATTTAATAACATGTATGATTTGGTTTTCCCAGGTTATACAAGTCTTTGTCTGAAGGATTGAGTCTGAAGAACCAGCCTAGCTGTGCTTTCAGTACTTCTGAAGGTGGACTGCAGGGAAGGGAGGATGTTGTGACCCTAACCTATGGCCAGATTGAAGATCTGGCAGCTCAGCTGCAGCAAACTCGATCTGAGAAAAAGGACACTGAGCTGAAGCTCCAGAAAGCCCTGGAAGCTTCTCAGGAGGCCAATGAAAAAGTTCAAAAGTAAGTCACTTGCCTTCCAACAAAAATTGCAGTTGTAATCCACAGGAAACATTTTTCCTGGTATTTTGTCTATAACTGAAAGTGTGGCAGCACTCAGAAAAGGTCCTTTAAAACGATTCTTCCTTTGTCAGCTCATTTCCTACTCAGTGTGAAGTTGATCATTTTAACAGTTTTGTGCTATTAGGCAACTCAAGGTACCTCATTACTGTTAAGGAAATTGCTTCCTACATGTGCAAGGCACAGAGAAAGTCTTTCCATCTCCTATGAATGGTTTTCACTGTTCTTTTACCCCGTGGCAATCCTATGGCTGCAGAGTATTTGCCTTTATAATTGCATGGTAGAATATTACGGTTCTTATTTTTGGTCTGTTACACATCTGGCAGGTTTCTTGCCACGGTAGATGCTTATGGGGTTGTTTAGGGATGGCTTCAAAATCTCACTGAGAGCCACAGGAAGTCTCTTGAGTCAGTGAACAGAGATTGTATTCTCTTTCCCATCATGAGTTTCCCTGTTAAAAGGTTATTGAACTCCAAAACCTGAACTTCATCTCTAGTGAAATTCTAATTGTCGTGTTTGTTATTAGTAGTGCCTCTTGACAGTCCAGCACTTCTCATCTTTGCATTACATTCATCAACTGCAAAGTTCTCCTCTCTCACCCTTCCAAGGTGGCCAATGCTGAGCTGATGCAATTGTCCTGTCTGTCCATATATGTCTTCAACTTTAATGTCTACAGCATATTTACAGAGTAGCCAGAAATTGGCTTATAATATATTGCAAGGACCTAACAAAAGCTTTTATTGTTTAAAAGAAACACATGCGGAGTTCTATTTAAAATCAGTTTTATTCCTATTTTTTTATTTTATTCATAACTACATAAAATACAATTAAAGTATTTATATATGAAAATGCATCTTTTTAGTCATCTCTTTAAACCCTCCAGTGGCTGTTTGATAATCACTCAAGTCTTTATTCTGAGCGCTTAGACATATTTGGAACTTTGAGAGGTGTGCGCTTAATTAAGAAAAAACCTATTAAAAAAATTAGGTTATGGTAAAGAGAATATTGGTAGAATCTTTTTAGCTGTTTTTATTTGTTACATCTGGTTTTATTTATAAATGTTTAATAATATAGCTATTCAGCAGAGGTTGAGTTTTTACTGTTTTGGTTTTTTTTTCTGAAGTGAAACAATCTTGTTTAATCCCGTGTACCCAGGGTGGCTAAAGTAGAAGTGCAGCCACAAACTGAATTAAAGTAGTGGTGATGTACCGCTATAGTGAAAAGAATTTACGTAATTTAACATGCTCAACTACTTGGGAAAATTTTGGTCAGGTTAGTTTTCATTATTGTTAAGATCAGACGACTGAGCCTATAGCAAAATCAAACAATTGGTTGGAGTCTTTTGATGACAATAGCATGCCCTTTTTACCACGAAACTGTGGAAATGCTCTGCGCGTCTTCCCAGCACCCGGAGTCATCCACCCCCATCTTATAATTCAACCTGCAAACAGATTAAGCAGCTGAGTTTGTGGAAAGTGTGTTTACTTTGAGCTAAGAACCCTTGTGTGACACTATAGAGATTCCTCTGACACCTCTGGGAGAGCTACACAGACAGTTCGTACTCATCAGCAGGGAAACCGGGCTGAGAATTCCCAATTTCTTTGTAACCTCAACTGCTTCATACAAATCAGTGTTTGGCAATTAGGCAGGAACTCATTTGTTAGCTTAGCATTTTATTTAGAAGATGTAGGATGTTCTACATTTCAGAAAAGGACTGACAATTTATAAACCTGTCAACAGAAAGGTTTTTTGGTATTAATTACAGTAGTATTAATTATTAGCACTGCCTTAAAAGGATGCTTAATGTAGTTTAAAATGTGTCACTAAAATTCATAGACTAAAGACCATTATAAATAATCTGTTTTCTTGACTTTTTAAAATGCTCAACTAAAATTGAATTCTGACATATGAAGGGAGTAGTTTTGTCAGCTGTATAAAGTAGTTTCTCAATATTATTCAGTAAAATAGCAACAGTTAAAAATCAGAATAGTAAGATAATTATGACCTTTATTAAGAAAGAGCATTACTGTAATTAAGAATGTTGAGAAAATACATACTTTTTATCTTCATGCAATGTATTTTACTAGGTTTACACTGCCTTTGCTAATCTGTTCTTTGGCAACACTAAAGAATTTTTTAATGTTCTTAAAAACTTCAGTGTTTGCATTCAGCATGATATGCAGAGGTTAAAAGAGAGTTGTAATTCTCCACAGCATTTCCATCATGTCAGCCATTTGTGTACCCACCGGTAGTTGTTGCTTTCTAGACATGAGACCCGAGTCAGAATAGTGGTCCTGTGCTTTTCATCAGGACAAAAAATATCTAAAAAATTTCTTGATCCTATCCCACACGAAACAGCAGGTGGATGTGAACCAGAAGGGGGATGTTTTGGTATCTACTTATAGTCAACTTGGGTGTAGTAAACATCTGTTTATACTGAAGTAGGGTGAACATCTCACGTTGGCTAGCTGCAGTGTGAGATATAAACTGAGACTGTCTGCTCTTGCCTGTGATGATGATTCACCATCCTAACAGGGATGCTGGTGTAAAACAAGAAACATTGATGCTCAAAGGGTGGCCACACAGATTTAGCTGCATTTGCTTGAATATCTTTTGATTTTGAGACACTATGAAGATACACTTAGACTTTTAAGAGAGCGCTATACTTTATAAAGCAAGTACACATTCTAACTGTGGTCTATGTAAATGAATACATGTATGTACACACAAAACAATACATACTTATTCAATATACTATTATCTGCACAGTAATATTTTAATCAATACTCTGGAATGGCTATGACTATAATTTTCTATATTTAATTAATACTTCTATTTTGTGGTTACAAAGAATTGGGACAGGAGCACAGTATTCACCAGGAATGTTGGTATAGTACCACAGGCCCCCTGCAAGTTTGTCCTGCTTGAGAAGCCAGGAGCCAGCTGGTGCAGTCCCAGCAGGGAAATGGGGCTGACCTGGAGAAGGTGGCTGGGAGAGTCTGTGAATTAATTAATACCTCTGCCAACAGAGGAAGCGAGGCATTTTAAAAATGTCCTTCCGGCTGGAACCTCTGGGATTGTGGAGTGGTTGCTGATGTCAGTGAGATCAGAGCAGGTCATAATGTAATACCAAATCAATATTAGCCAATTATCAGTAAAGGTTGAGGCCACTTTTGATGTTTTTCCAGGAAATGTTCTATTTTTCTGCAACAGCTTTGCAGCTGGAGGGAATTTTAATGCAATTTGTCTTTTGGGGTGTTCTATTTTTTTTCCTCATAATTTAATGATTCTGGCTCAGTAAAGCGCAGCTCTGCATGTGAGCACAGCTACACTTGCACAGTCGCGTAGCTGTGTGAAGTGGCAGAGGAGGGTGAGTGGGTAGAATTTCTATGTAATCCTCTAAAAATAAACACAAATCCACAAAGCAACAGTGCAGTACTGAAATATACAGGTATGAAAATAAGCATAAATTGTGAGAAGGATCCTGCTTGTGTACTTTGCCAAGGTAGTTCTGACTATGAATAAAGCTAATATAAAAGTGATGTAAACCAGAAGTCATTGCTTCATTTTTCCTTAACTGTTCATTAGAGACCTTTTCAATTTTCTTTTTCTTTCTTTTAAAGAGGAAGTCGGGAGAATTACAGCTTTGGATAAAAATTTTTAGTTGATTGAATACATAAGAAAACTAAATGGTCTTCTGAATTAAATTAGCCTTAATAACATTCACTTTACCCCTAAGGTCTGATTTTTTTTTTGACCACCTAAATTTCATTGTGACTGAACACATCCTTTATTTGTTTAGTCCTGAATTTCTCTCCAGCCTTTTGAAAATGCTTTCTCTGCTTTTGTACTTGTTCATTTATTTTCTGAGCTGATGCTGAGATATAAGTTGATCTATGAAACAACAAAAACAGTTACTACCAACAGTTGACATGGATAAAAAGAATACAAAAAATGTAAAGAAATAAGAAGCAAGCGTTTATTAAGTAGTTAGTGTCCCCCTCTTCTGCAAGTAAAACTAAGCTGCCTTCTGAGTGCGGGAGCTGTGTGTATTTCACATCAATGTCCAACCCGTTCTTCATTGCTGGCTGGAGGGTCTAATCTTTCCCAGAATGATCAGAGCAGTGCAGTTGAAGAACAAGGATGAATATTTGAATAATCACACGACAATGTGAGGTGACCCTCCGACAGGGGACTGACCAGATACACATATGGATTTTGGGAAGAAGCTCTGATGCTCTTTTTTAACACAGCTGTGAGAAGAATGTGGCTAAGACCCAGTAGTCTTTCTGGAGTATAGCTGGCAAAGGAAACCATGAGGAGAAGAGAATTTAACACATGGGTGTAAGGGAGTTCACTTCATTGATGCGATCTGAGGGGAATGTCTAATGACTGGAAGAATCAAACTTGGCAATGAAAACACAAAGCTCTTTTCATCAATTCAAATGCTGACTCTAAAGCTGCAGATGGTTACCTCCAGCCTTGCCTATTCAGTGTGGGGTTGTATAAAATGGCACTTTGGTGAATACTAATAGATCAAAACAAAGATTTAATAACATAAAGATGTGGTGTTCATTTTCAAATGAGGATACAGGTCAGTGTCTCAGAAAAGAGTGAAATAAGTATCTTTATGTATGGGTCTAAAGTCTCTGGAGAATTTTAACTGCAAACATATCTTTAGTGTGCAGATTGTATTCAGTATGGGGCAGTTATGCCAGGAACAGGCTAAAAGCAAGATTTCAGAATTATTATACTAATTGAGCCTCTCTGCAACATGCAAATGTTGTTAACTAGTTATCTCCTTTTAAAATCATACCTACATATATTTAGCTGAAGTATACATTGTAGCTTGTATGTGTTGAGCTACTTGTTGTAGGAAAGAATGGAGCTAGTTAATTAGAAATTGCAGGCAGAAGCACTTCACAAAAGAAACAAGTTGTACATTCACTGTGACTTAAAGCTGTTTGTTTTGGAGGAACCACCAAGTCTTAGAGAACTGAGTCGGCTTTATTTTAAATTTGAGAGAGCTATTCCTTTCATATTCTTCTTTCAAAACAATAAATATGATTTAATCTCTTACTTTATAAAGATGTTATATTTGGATGTTGAGACTTTTCTATAAAAGTAAACCACTTTTTTTGTTGTTTTTTTTTTACTTACAAAATTGTACTCTGATGCATGTCAGATCAAAACATTAAATACTGGAGGCTAGGAGTGCGATTTCATAGATACTAATAGGTACACTGATTTGTGTCAGTAAATAATTTAGCACATG
The DNA here is from genome assembly GCF_015832195.1 of Motacilla alba alba. Classification (NCBI taxonomy): domain Eukaryota; kingdom Metazoa; phylum Chordata; class Aves; order Passeriformes; family Motacillidae; genus Motacilla; species Motacilla alba. The sequence continues at coordinate 38,218,099 of NC_052020.1, forward strand.
TCAAAAGTGATTTTCCTTTTAATGATAACTACTGAGCTGCCTGCTGCTGTGAAATTCGGCTGAGTTTGAATAGTTGGTAATCTTTTAATATCATATGGGGAATAATTTAACTGGTGCTGGCGTTTTGAAATGTAAAGTACGTCCTGGTGTCTTGTTGAAGAATGTAGATACAGAGCTAGTTTCTTAGTTACAGCAAATTGACTTTGCTCTGTCACACTAAGTTGCTTTCATTTGTCCCAGTTAAGGGTATGACCTGTAGTTTACTGAGAAACAGATGCTGGTGGGTACATTCAAAAGACAAGTGAGTGAGGGCAAGGTGCTAAGAATCTTATACTTGCTGTAGCAATCCACAGAAGTCAATGGATATCAGAGTTTGTATGGAAGGAAATGGAAAGCAAAGGAAGACAACTTTTGTTGTCAGTTTAAGATACCAATGCAAATTAGCAAAGGTTCTGGTTTTCAGAATTGGATCAAAACTTATTAAATGGGATTCAAAATGGAAAAAACTCCATGATGAGGACTGATGTGTTGGCTGCCTCATACAATGATTAAAAGCAGATTAAAAGCTCCATGGGGCCCATAAGAGATACACAATCTCCACAGGCAGGGTTTTATGGTGTTTAGGAAACCCACACTAGCCAGATGGAAGATTCCCAGACACGCAAATCTACCACATACTCTGAAGAATTCTGCAGAGCTGATGCAAATTTTTTTGGCATACCAGACATGAATAGGAACATGAGAAAGTTAAAAACACAAAATCTAGTAATCATAAGTCATACCACATATGAAATTATTACCATAGAGTAGCAATTACAGGCTGTGTGAATGCACAAGATTTAGGGGCAATAGGCTGCAGTAGTCTGCTTTAGTCAGTGAGGAAATAAGACTAATTGAAATATGTGAGAAAAGTCATGCTTGATCTAACTGAAAGCAGTACATAGCAGGGTCAGGATTTTTTTAAATACTTGGAATTCTGCACTAACACCAGTGATTCCTCTCAGAAAAATTCCCCTCAGACTGCACTAACATACATGGTGAAATGATGAATTAAACAGTCTTGTAGAGATACCTGTTTGTTGTAATAAAAAAAAAATTCAGTAAGCCAATGAGGTTATGTGCAGCCTCAGAGAAATTCAACATATAGACAGAAATCAATTTTCTGGGTCTGAAGGAAATAAAATATTGAACTAATATTCAAATCTAAGGTGAGCTGAACAAATTCAGTCATCGTTGGCATATTCTCTGGACTGCTGTCATTACACATTTCTGTATCACTAGGCAGATCATTTTTCCTTTGGTAAGGCTAACATATTATTCATACTGTACAAAAGGAAGTATGTAACTTTTGGAAAACTGGAATGAAATATATTTTCCTGATTGGATTATATTATCTTTATTGAATTACACCAGTTTTTAATTGGGCACTTCATGTTGCAATCCAGCTAAAAATTTGCAGGCTGTGATGGAGGGAATGCCTAATAACTCCGTACCACTAATACTGTTAACTTCTCTGCCCAAAGAATCACTTTGGATAAGCACTTGGGATAGAAGGGCTTGGAGAAGCATAAGCTGAAAACTTCTAACTGAAAAAAATTATTAAAAAATTTACTTTTGGTCTTTTCTGTCTGGTTTTCATGGAGAAGCACATGCTGAGACACAGTGAGGCACGCCGTTTTCAGAGATCCATGCAGAGCAGTGTGACCTCTTTGAAAGACATTTCTTTCAAAAGTGTTCTTGCCATCTGCCCCCATCCCACCCTTCATTTTCCAAGTAGTTGTTTGGGAGCAGGGTTTCTCCTCCAGGGTGTGACAGAATGGATCTCAGTTTTCTCCTCCATCTGTGGAGATTCAGATATCCTGTACCTCGGAGAGGCATTTTAGCCACACAGGTCTGGTCTGGATGCTCCCTGTTCTTCGCTTCGAAGCAGTGCCATGTAGCAGAAAATAATGCAGGCTGCTTGGATCAGAGAGGAGCAAATAGTCTACTCACCTCCAAGAAACAAGTCCTGTTTCTGACACTTACCTTTAGGGCTTTTTCTCAGATTTATCCGATGCCTCTTGAACATAAATATAAAACCAGTATCAGAACTTCCATCTCCCGTTTTCCAGGTGGGCACCTGTGATGGCCTCCCACAGAATCACACCTTCAGGTCTAACAGCATTTCATATGTTTCTTCTGTAGAAATTCACAGCTTCAGAAAGAAAAACATAGAAGTGTCTTCAACCCTGGTGTGTACTGCTCCCCTGAGAAGCGGCAGATGTGGGTTAAAACCAGGTTTACCTTAGCTTGGCTGCATAGTCTAACTGGAAGTATTATTTTTTTATGCTTGTCTTGAAAAGGAGAACTGATAGCACTGCTGTTGTCTTTATCACCTTCAAAGAAACTTGTGGTCTTGGTTTTAGAGAAGGCAGCTTAAGGACTTCTGAACAGCCTGGAGTAAGACATTAAAAGTTAGGGACTGCCCTTAACAAAAGAGGTTGTGGTATCACTGCTGAAAGCCTCATACAATTCTAATGTGTGATATTGCCAGAGCAGATTATAGGATATCCTCCTCCTGATATTTTGAGTCTCATTAATTATAGTGAGGCCTGTAGCATCTGACAGTTTATGATCAGTGCCAGTATTATGCTCAGTGGTGCACTTAAGAGAATGAAGACAAAAAATCCCAATCAAAGGGAATGACAGGTATGCCTTTTGTGCATTCCTTGCACAGCCAAGATATCCATTGGCTGCAGGGAGTTTCACAGGGATGAAGAATGCAAAATTGCACATACAGTCAAAGTCAAGTATTTATTTTCTTTTTGTAGCTATGGTTTACTTTTACTTAACCTCTGTACATTGTGGATTGCAGTGCAGATATTGTTTTGTTAAAGTATGGGTAGTTACAATATAAACACAAATATTTATTGTCATTTGAATATTTATCAACTCAGCCTTTCACGAAAATAAAAGCAGTGCTGAAACTTCATTCTCTCAAACACTAAAATGTATTCTATGAAAGTCAAATGTTTTCAGAGTCAACATAATCACAGCATCCCAGTTTTTGACCTGTGTGTTCATTTACAGTTTACTTATAGCTGCTTCAGAGAGATGGAAGTTTGTAGATTACAACATGGTTTTATTGATTTATCAGTAGCAAAATACACTAAGTATACACTCAGTAAACTGGATCAGCTAGCTCTTGGGCTTGTATTGTATAATATCAGCTTGTTGTGGAATACTTCAGAACAAAATCAGAATGTTGGCATAGTTAACTTCAGTGGTGTAAACCAGACTTGCAAAGACTAATATTTAGTAAGACCAATAACACAAACAAATTAGATTTTGAAGTTGTTTGCCCAATAGGAAGAAGCATGCTGACACAGTATTTGTAAGCTTATAGTTAACTATTCTGTGACAAATTATTAAATAACTTTGAACAGCAGATTGAGTGCTCCTTGAAGAATAGCAAGAAAAATTTTTCTCAGACTTGCTTTTTTTTTCAAAATGATAAAAAGAGTGTCACAGCAAATACTCATTTAATTTAATATTTTATATCCAAATAAAATAAGTCCATGGCATTTACATTGCCGTTACTAAATAGTATTTGGTTTGTTTGCAAGAGTCATTTATTTGTGGCTTGGCTGAAGGAATAAAAATAAATTTGCGGTTCTTTCTGTTAATACTCATACTGTTTCTTAACATATGCAAAAGATTGAGTACTGTAAATGTATATGCAGAAGCTCAAAAAGAAAGCCCAGACTTTCTGAAGCTTCTGAATTACGTATAACCTTTTAGAGAATTGCTGGGACAGTTCTTTACAACAACAAAAATAAATAACTGACTAAGCCAAAAAACTATTTTATTTTAAGCAAACTTGAAATCATTAAAATTTTTCCACTGCTTAAAATTAAGTATACCTTTACTAAACCAGGGGGAAAAAATTGCAGTTTGTGTTTCTGAACTACTACTACTACTACTACTACTACTACTACTACTACTGAGCAATTGATTAATAGTCAGATTTTTCCATAAGGTTTTTTTTTTTTAACAAGGTTTTGTAGAAGGACAGCATCAACTGTGTTTATGAGAGCTAACAACAGCTTTAACCCCAAAATTGCCACCGTTGCTTTGTTGGCAAGTTGCTCAACTTCCCTGTTCTACATTTATGCTGTGATGTGGGTATAAGGATACAAATCCAAACACTGAGCTCTTGGAAGGCATAAATCTTTAGGACCAAATTTTATCATTTTAGCTTCAGATCATGGAATTCTTGCCCATAGAAAGTATCAGAATTCAGCCTTTGAATGAAAGACATTGCAGGTATAGTGTATTATGCAGGTATTGAAATTTGTACAATAAAATTGTTTTATTTAGCCATTTACTTTGTGCCTCATAATATATGTATTTCTATAATTTCTATTTCAGCCCTTGATAAAATGATCATAAATTATTTAAGGGATATAACACATGCACATCAGATAAAAGGGATATCTAAGTGATGCATTCAACGCAAAAGACATTTTGTAGATTTTGCTCTATGCTTTTGAAGAATTTTGTGACTCTTTATGTAAAGCCAAATTTTTATGCTTTCGTCAACAGAAATTAAAAGGCTTTTCTCCTACAATCTCCTACAATCCCACTCATGTCATCACCAGGCAGAATTGCCACCAAGGGAAACATCAGGAGGAAGAGAGGATGTTTTGTCCATGGATTTTTTTGTTAGTTTTTGAGGGGAGACTGCCCTTTTTTCTGGAAATACTTTACAGAAGTATGACCAAGTGTGAGTTGTCCTCAAACCACCAGAGGGGTAGAGAGTTCACCTGCCAGTCTGAGCCCATTATGAAGGACTTATCACTAGTCACAGCTTAGTAAAATGCTTTCCTTTTACATCCATACCTGTTTCCATTGCAACTTGATCTCCAAGTGCTGTGGTGGGCATCATTCCAGCTTGGGCAGTATCACATCGGTGACAAAATACAACAAACCTATGTAAAACTTACTTTTAAAGTGGAGGGATTTGATGATAATTTGTAGGAAGGGATTTTCTCTCCATAAGCTCTAGATTAATTTTGGTCAAGAGGTGGAACCACCTCAGGGAGGTAGAACAGGATTGAGAGCTGCTTAGAGCCATTAAGTCTGCATTGGGTTTTTTTAAATTCTTGTGGAATCAAGAAAAAAGTTAACATTGTCTTTCTGGTTAATGATATGAAGGGGAGTTTGCCAGAGCTGTGCTTTAATGGGATGTACCTGGGAAACAGCCTGAGTACTTGTCGTGGTTTAACCCCAGCCAGCAGGCAAGCCCAACACTGCTGCTCGCTCACTCCCTCACCAGTGGGATTGGAAGGGTAAAAGCTGGAAAACTCATGGGTTGTGATAAAGACAGGTTCATAGGAAAAGCAAAAGCTGCACATGCAAGCAAAAAAACCCAAGGATTAATTCACTTCTTTCCATGGCAGGCAAGTGTTCAGCTATCTCCAGGAGAGCTGGGCCCCATCACACAGAACAGCTACTTGGAAAGACCAACTCCATCATTCTGAATATCCCCCCTTCTGCCTCCTTCCTACTCCCTTTTATACTGAGCACAATACCATATGATCCAGAATATCCCTTTGGTCAGTTTGGATCACCCATCCCAGCTGTGTCTCCTCCCAACCTTCCATGCACCTCAAGCCTCTTTGCCAGTGCAGCAGTATGGGAAGCAGAAAAGACCTTGGCTCTGTGTAAACCCTGCTCAACAGTAAAAAAACATCTCTCTATAATCAACTCTGTCTTCAGCACAAATCCAGAACACAGCCCCATACTGGCCAGAAGAAAATTGTCTCCACCCCAGCCAAAACCAGCACCATAGCACATCGGTATTTGCAATTGTACAAACTCATTGTAAACAGGACTTGACCAGAAGGTGTCTGAAAGAAGTGAGACTTGATTGGAATAGGCAACTGAGAGGTTCAGACTTGACTTTACAAGAAGTCTAACATGCAGGAAGGTGTAATATGGTGGTTTCAGACTGATACTTTCAACTTCTAGAGTCTCTTAATAAGGCCATTCTCTGCAGATCTGTAAATAAATCATAACTCTTCCTTTTTCACAAATTTGAAACGGTTTGTCTTAGATAATCAATTTTTGACATTGCTTTTAAATTTTTGTGAAGATGGATTTAGAACAAACCAAAAAGGAGGTCCTTTTTTCATCTCCTGAAATACATTTCTGTTGAATGTATTATAAGGAAATTGGCAAGCTCTTGCCAGACACAGTTCAGACCCCAGATTGAGATGCTTAGAGAAAAAGGCTCTGTATTCAGCAATTTTAGTCTCTAACTCAGTGGGATATTTTTTTATTATTATTATGTTTGTAGACGTGAAGAACCCAGATCTGAAACTGTATTGCCCTCAAGAATGTGAGGAACACTTCAGAGACACAATAAGATTGCCTGATTCGTGGCACTTTAATGATATCAGACATCATTACCAAGGGGCAGGACTAGTGTTCATCGGGAGTTTTCAGGAATTAACATTTCATTAATTATTCATTATTCATTATTTATTCTTTGAATGAATAAATACTATGACAGAATACTTTCTGAGGGGAAGACATATTACCATAAGGTAAAACTGCTAGTTTTCCATAAGCACGTGACACAGACTGCCAGGAGGTATTTGACAAGAAAATCCAGGAGACCCTTGCCTATTCATATCAGCACAAACTTCATGGAAATGTAAGGAGTAGGTTCCCATGTCAAGATTTCTCCTAAGAAAAGAGAACAGCTGTGACACAAAATGTGTGAAAACAGTACTAAAAGTGCTAAAGTACTCAGTGCTAAAAGTAATTCAAGCTTATGGAAGAAGGTATAGAAAAGGTTTTTCTGGCACAAATATCAGTAGTAAGCTTTGCATAAAATTGCCATAATAAACTATTGGATTCAAGCTGGAGTGATAAAGGAAATCTGGAGATTTGTTTAAATAATCTGATGTGCATCATTTGACTTTAAGTATGCCAATATATCCTCTAATTCAGCTATTGTTCATTTTTTATCTCTAATATCAGCCGCATGCTCAGATGTGAATGGTCTATCCAATAATAAGAGACTGGTCTTTATGATGTGTTGTAGATTTCTATGTACTGAAATACAGCGTAGTTGTTTCAGGGTTTATTTTTCTTTCTCAGAAGCTCATTTATTTTTGGCAATCAGTGTATGCTGTCCTGAGCAAGCATTTGAAAGTAAAGGAGTGATACCTTTCACAAGGTGGCATTAAATCCAGCATAGAAGCAAAGTCCTGATTTTGTATTATCCTCTAATGTGTAACAATCTACATCAATGCAAAGTAGGGTGAAATGCTGTCAAAATAGACCAACTGTGTTTACTGCTCACTTTTCCTGCTGCTAGTGATGGCACAAGGTGAATAGTAATGGTGAGCTAGCTCATAATCTTCCAAACAGAAGGTAGAGGGCAAACAGTTTGACAAGATTAGTTATTGTGGACCACAGATAAAGGCTTAATATTTTAGCCAAGGCCTGTGTAAGCCAGGCTTATTTTAAAATATGTCTGCTGTCAAGAGCCCAACTGGCTGTATTTGCTTCTAAGTTTAATCATATACCGAATTACTCTTTTGGGTTGAGAAGATGCTGAAAGGGATTTAATATGAATGCTTGTTTGGTGACAGTGCTTTTCAGAGGCAGAATGGTTTGCCCTGCCAAATTTAAGGCCTGTACATTTAATGGAACATACTTTTTGGAGTGACATTACAAACAGTGTCGGAAAGGCAGGAATTGGCAGTGGTGCCTGTAGCAATTAGATTCAGCACTGTGGTCTGCCATGGTTTAGAGCTCACTGATGCTGCTAAATCAGTATCTGAGATGTGTGTTTTAAGACCAAGAAGGACCATTAATACCACTCAGTCCAGCCACTTGTCTGACAGAGGACACTGAATTTTACTCAGCATCAGGTTCAAAACCATGGCTGAACTCCAGCATGCCATTTAGAACCACGCCCAGACTCAGATCCAAAAAATACAGAGGGAACTTGGTTAAGAAGAGAAAGGCAGCCTGTGCACTGGAGCCACATGTAGTCTTTATCACCATGATGGTTTATGAAAGAATTGTTATGGACCATTAAATTCAATGGGCAGTGATTTTTACTGAGGAGATAAAAAAATTATTGTTAAAAAGGCAGACTTTTGAGGTAGCAAAAATAATACCTGAATTGAGGAATAAGGGTAATTAAAAATTAGCTGAATTTGCCAGGAGTGAGAGGGTGATGGCTGTGTAGCATGGTAGATAGGTCATGCACTGCAAGGTCATATCCTTGACACCAGGCTTCAAAACAGTGAATATCTAAGTATTTTATTCAAAGCAGCCTCAAATTTTGAAACTGAGGACAAGCCACCCCAACACCCAGTGTTAGCACAGTGCTATTCCCTTGAGAGGGAAGCAGCTGGGGTCCAGTTCCCTTGTGCAGATAGTAAAGCTGAACCAGTTTGCTCCAGCCTCCTGAGTAAATGATCCTATCCAAGTGACCGGATTCTGGGCAAGACCAGTATCACAGCAGCCTCTCTTCTCTTTGTCATTTGTTTCCTTGAATTGACAGAAAATGCCTGAAAACAAGTATGCCATTTAGAATTTTATTAAGTTTATCCAAGAGGAAAACTGAAGGAAAGGAGAGGTAAAGGAAGGGAGTTTTTTCATTTTATTCTAAATGAAATTAAGTAAATTTGTTTGTATGACCACTCACCAAACAACCATTCCCTGAACTCTTCTGCTAAACTGCTTGCAGTGCTTTTGTCGAATGCATTTTATTGATCTAATATATTTTCAAAAGCTTGGTTTCTAAAGGGAATTAGTGTCAGCAAAACACATTCCACAAGAAGCCAGAAATCATGCAAGTAAGGCCATCTTCATAGCCTGAGCCTAATCTTATCTACTGGAAAGATAACCAAGGGCTATAGCTTAGGTTTATAAGCCTTTATATAGCGTTTCAAAATCCAGGATGATTTTGGTTTTATCACTTAACTCCTCCATTTGCAGGTAGAAACCATTGTTTTTGGCTTGTCTGTATATTGCTTTGCAGATTAGGACATGGGCTACTTGAAGGGTGCCCTTTTCTGTCACTTGGGTGTCCATTTTGTCTATCTCTGGTGCATGATTCCCAGGAAGGTCACTCCATGACTGTATAACTGTCATATTCAGAACCTGGGAGTAAAGACAACTGTTGTCTTTGGGGTGAGTTCCTTTGGCCAGAGGTGGAGCAGTGTGAAAGGATGTACCAACCTGTGTGGATTTAAGCAGCTGCAGAGTTTTTACTGATCCCAAGTTACAGGTTAGAGCTAGACTTCTTCAGCAGAATGTGTGAAAGAGGGAAGCAAGCCAAAAATGTGCATGAGAGTGAGCAGTAGGGAGTAGTAGGTAACATACTTGCATCAGTCTGTTCAGCTTCTGGGCTCCCAGAGCAAACTTCTCTGTCAGTTAGGATTTTAAGTCTGCTTTATGGAGACAAAGTCTAAAACCAAAATTGTTTTTACTCACAGGAGTAAAGCTTTGATAAAAGTCAGAGCAGATTGACAAGCAATTCAGGATCTGTGTAAGAACACTCCACATAACAACATAGTCTCCATCCAGGCATTGACAGCTGTGTGCACAGGGGACAAGGGAACACCGTTTTAAATACCTGGAAGAAAATTTGAGAATGGTTGAGAATATGTCTTGGGGAAGACTCACCTAGTAATGATCCTAGTAATGAACCTGTTCAGGTGTTCCTGTTCTTTCCTCTAAAGATGAGGATCTTCTTAAAGCTTAGCGACATGTTGAAAAGGACAATATTAAGCCTGTAACATGATAGCAGCAAGCCCCTTATGGAATTCTGTTTATTTCTTTATAGAACACAGATTTAATTGCTCAATTCCAAATTTGTATGGAGAAAGCATTAAGCCACTGCAATTCAAGACTCTTAACATTGTGTCTTTTGCTAACTTAAAAGTAATGATGGACTGGATGTCCCTTTCCTAAACTGCGTGTTTTATTTATTTTTTCCATTTCATGGGAGCATCACAGAAGTATGTAGTGTAGATAAAGAATATTTCTAGCGTCATCTTTGTGCTTTTCATCAAGGCAAAATCCATCTATCTTGAAAAGCATTGGACATTTTTACCTTCTACTTTTGGATATATGTAAATCAATAGAAATAAAACCAAAGTTGTGCCTATCCATTTGAATCCATAGATTTTTCCTGTATTTTCTATGTCCTTTTGTACTCACTTTGCATGCATGCATGCAATAATTGTATAAAGAATGCTGATGTGGCATTCGTTGAGAGAATTTATTTGTTAAGGGACAGATTTTCTAGAAGTATTTGAAGAACCAAGGAATAATGAAGGTCATCTACTGCAGTTTTCAAAAATTTCTAAGGAAGAAATTAAAATCTGTGAGAATGGGGAGTGAGCCCTTAAGAGGCTTTGTAGATCATTCCAAAAGGTGTGTGTCTGTCCTTGCACATTTGGACCTTCAGCACTACCACCGAATGGCCCGCTCGCCATATCATTCTTCTGTCTGATCTAAAATAAGAACTCAAATACTTTCTTCTTAAATTTACTTATTTAGTTGCTTCATGAGATGCAAATTCAGTGAGTGTCCTTGCTTACATCTCAGGAGAAAGTGTCACGTTGCACATTTAACTTATACTATGAGGACTCTTCACAAGCAAAAAGGCAAATGTCATTTGTTAGAATGTTAGAATTGGTTAGAATTTGTCTTAGAATACAATCAAATTTAGTCAGTGCTGCTTTCAGTTAAGTAAAATTTGGTGAAATTACTCGAAGTAGCAGAAGTTGGTTTCTTCATGTCTTCCATATTTTGAATAAAACCCTGCAAACATTGAGACTAGTTCCCAGTACCTTCCATTCTTCTGTTTAAATTACCTTTGATCTTGAGGTATAAAACTGTTACTGAAGTTTTCCACATTCAAATGCTCAGTCTCCAGAGGGAGCTGCCTGCAGTATCCCACTGGGCTGGGCACAAAGCCTTATCAACTAGGGCTAGCTCTGCCACCCTCACCCCTCACAGGTAGCACCTCACTGGCACAAACAGCATTTTTAGCTGCCTTTTATTACTCACAATGAAAATGTGAGTTGGGATGACAGAGTTGGGCTCTTGGTGAACAAAGAGTCCAGGATTATCATTCCAAAAAGCCCCCTGGGGGCTATATCAAGAGTTATTAACCACTGATTCAGCACATAGCATTATTTTGTAGGCTTAAGTGGGATTTCAGTGGTATATTGGGTCTTGTGTCTGTGTAGGGGTATATTTTGCCCTCTGTTATTTTATCTTATAATAGCTGCTATCATTTCTCTTTTACCTCGTAGCTTAAATTTCTTTCAAAGGTACAATATCTTAATTGACTGCTCCCTTTTTTTTCTCTTCTGATAAAGAATAAATAAAATTGAAAATCTACATATGACTGAAACAAAAGGCAAATAAGCTCTGCATGGTGTGTATTTGGTGAGGAATACCTCATTTTGATGATTTCAGTCATCATTCGTTTGAAAAGCAGGAGCTATGATTGTTAAGCCTCATTATTTTCAATGAAGCCTGACAGTTTCAAGGTCAAACAGAAGACAGATACTTTCATCCCAGTGGTATTTCTCTTCAAACATGGGCAGCTCTTCACTGACTTGTTCTGCTCTGGTGTGCAGTGCCATTGCTTGGTCACAGAGTGGTGCACATCTAAACCCAGTTGTAGGACAGTGTGTAAGCTGTGACATCCAACTTGTGTTTCCCCAAAAGGAGCCTCAATTACTGAGGTCATTCTGCCCCCCCCCACCCACCCCCCGCCTTGTATAAGCTACACAATATTTCTTTTTAACTGAACAGTGATTTAAATAAGCCATGATCTCAGATTTTACAGGTTTTATGCTGTCTCCCAGAAAAACAATTTTCAGCCCAAGCCTTCTGTTTGTCCAAACAGTTTGAAATGTTTCTCCAGTGCTTTTATGTCTCTAAAGTACATTAGAGAGGGTGCTAGTGTGAAAGAGACCTCCAGCAAGAGTTAAAATGGCTGAGAGAGCTGCGGTGCTTCTGAATACACATGCTAGTGAAAGAGGACTAATTGCCATTGCTGTCTGAAACTGCACATGGACTGACAGCAGATGTAACAGGGAAACTTCCCAAAAAGAGAGGCTGACAAAACTGACTGATCAGGAACTGAGTTAAAATCCTTAGAACTCAGAAAACATTGATGAATCCATGTGAGAAAACTTACAGGAGCAAATAACTTGTGAAATCCCTGACTTTATACCGGCATGGATTGACAGCAGAGTTATGGCTGTTTGGGTGCTGCCTCTATAAAGACAAAGTACAGTAGATGTTTTTTACAAAACCAGGGGGAAATGCACTGGTTGGTTAAGAAGGACAAGTGACTATTGGAAAACTGAAGGGAGAGGAGCAGTTTTTCAGCAGTTGCTACCTAAGCAGCAGTTTTTTACCTGTGTATTCGTTCCCCCAGAGTCCCTGTGGAACAGCTAGAATGAGCTGAACTTTCCACATACTTTTCCTGCTGTCTGATGATTACATTTGGGTGGTGAATTCTTAATCTCATTTGAGGAATTAAGTCACCTGGTGAGTACAATGAAAGGTGTAGCTTCATCGTGCTTGGTGGTTCCTGGAAAACAAGAGTGTTTCAATACGTACCAAGCACATTAGTCATGACTTGTGGCAATAAATCCATGTTGACTAGTTTACGTGCACTGAAGTTACTAATGCATTCATGAGATAAAATGAATTTTGCAATTTTGATAAAGCTGTGTTATTTTTATTTCCTATCTGCGTTTCTCATGTTGTATAATAATTTTTTAATTGTCTTTCAAGATAAGAGAAAAATGGTCAAGTTTGTAACAATGAATACAGCTATTTGAACCTACAACTCTGTTTATCCATTGTGGAAGCTCTGTGTATAATATTCTGGACATGGGTCTGAAAGTGTTCTGTTACACACAGTGTCTGCTTTTATACAGATAGTTTATTTGTGAGAGAGTTTTCATTGAAGGATACCATAAAATACAAACAAATTGAAGGAACAGCTTGAATACATGATTTCTGGAATGCTGAAAATAAATGTGTGTAGATACAAATTTAGTCCTTTGCATTTGTCTACATACTTTAACCAAAGAAAGATCAAATTAAGCCAGTGAGATTGAACATGTTTATAGTGCCTGTGCCTTAAAGCTAAGAGGATTGGGCAGCTCTCTGTCCTATTCACTTAGACTGTTAATTTTTTTGTAGTTGTATTGACACAAGAATCACGCAGGCCACCTTCAAAATATCATCATCCACATCCTCAGAAACTTGGCTTGTTGAGTATTTTGAGAAAGTTTTTACATAAAACACATCGACTTTTAGACATAAATTTATAAACTGGACAGTAAAAGTATCTGTTGGATAATGGGCAAGATATTACTTAAGGGGAAACAATAGTTAAGTGCTACATTTAACAAGAGCCATGGACAGCTCATATTTTTAAAAGTATAAAAAATTAATTGTCCTGCTTACACCAAAGTGTGTATTGTACCACAGGATTGCTGCACAGGATTTTGTGTTAATACCATACAGGGACCTCAGATACTCCATGCACTACAAAGGAAAAGTGAGTTGATATATATCACTGACTGCAGATGGGTTGGGTTGTAGGTTAAAAAGTTTTTTGCAAGTTGTCTGCATTTTCCCTTAATGTCTGTCTTTTACAGTAGTGCTTTGTTTCTGAGCATGACCACCACCAGGACAGCTTGGTTCAGTGCAAACACTGTCTCTTTCAGCCAGAACATTCCTAACATTAGCTTCCTTTTTTTTTCTCTCCTCTCCCTCTTCCCTGCCCCCTCTCAGGTTGGAAAGGCTGGTGGACGTCCTGAGGAAGAAGGTTGGAGCAGGGACCATTAGGACCGTGATCTGATTGAAAGCTGTAGTCTAAGGAAGCTTTCACATCTGGTGACCAGGCTGCTTCATTCAGCACTGTGTAAACACTGAAGCCTTAACTTAGCAAACAGTTGTTAGAAGTGGGACACTCCAGCGACATTCCAAGCTGAGATAAAATCAAATCATAAATGTTTAACTACTTTGCTGCTGAGTTCTGTGATTTGTTAAAATGTTTCACTGCAAACATGTGTTTGTTTTTAACCAAATGTATTGTCGCATGGTGTATTGTGAAAAATTATGTAGATGCTTATTTTAACAGTCTGTCCTCTCGGTGTTAAGACTATAGTCTGCTGCAAGGCACAGCATGGTCATTTTTTTGAATACTGCAGACTTCAGGTTCAAAATGCTGCAAAGCAATTTCAAGATTTAAATCCCTTATTTTATTTGTGAGGCTGCAAATAGTCCAGTATTTGTATGGTAAATATATTAATTGATAAAGTAGGTTGGCATTCAAGACATATCTCTGGCTGGTATAGTGGGTATTTTTTCCTCCTTACTCACAGCCCATTGAATTGCAGGTAGTAACTGTGGCTACATCAAAGGGCAGGATAAATGTATACCTTTATACAACAGTTGAATAGCTTCTTCTAGTACATGGCATTTTCAGTGTACCTTAAAATAAATTTGCATTTAGATTTCACTGGAAGTACAGCTTAAAAAATTGCAACCTGAAAGCCTTGTGACATTGTACAGTATCTCAGACAGTGGAGAAAGTTTCCTGCATTGTTTTTAGTCACTCCTCTGTGCTTTTAAATGAGGGAAAAGCTTTCGGATTTCAGAAAGCACCTTATAAAATAAAAATTCACCTTTACAGTGTTTGCCTCTTCTCATCCCATTCCTACAAAACTCTTGATTGCCCTGCGTGTGCAGTAGTACCATCCAGGTTGGGTTTGAGGCTAAACTGTCAATCCTCAGCTTTTTGGACTCATGAGGTGCCTTAGGACTTAAAGGCTGAAGCACAGAATCCTACAGGGAGGGGAGAAACTGAGGGCTGAGGGGGAAAATTTGGGGTACACTGACATTATAGACTCTAAGATACATTACAGTTGAGTTATGTTTGTGACCCAGCCATCTCCCTGTATGAACAGTCAGGCCAGTACTCATATAATCCTGCACAAGAAAGCAGCTGTAATCTCTGGGAATCCCAAATTCAATAAAGAATCTCAGCAGCCAGCTGGGCTTTAGTGTCTCCTCAGGACCAGCCAACTCAGACAAGGTGGATGTAGCTCCTGAGGCTTTCACATATCTGCTTTGCTTTGTGTTTAATGTTGTTACATGGTTTTACCTCTTAATGTTTGCTTGTTCAGATGTTGTGATAGTGCAGTCTATCTGGAGAAAATGAAATTTTAATTTTAGGTGTAGAGAGAGGCATTTTAATGTCTTGTTTTTTCTTTCAAACACTTAAATGTTAAACCTTCTTCAACTGCAGACCTAAGCCCCTCCTAGTTTCAGTTGACCAAACCTCTTGCAGGGAGATAAGTAGCATCCCTCCAAGCCACATTTACCCAAGTCACTTCTAGAAACTTCTGAAGTGCTCCTTTTTGACCTTTGGTCAATCCTAAGATAGCCAGTGAGTCTGGAGCCTCTCCCCCACACCTATTCAGTGGGAAGAAATTTTAATGCTTTCAAACCAGAGGATTGCCACCCCCCAGATTCCAGCCCCTTCACCATCTCCTGTGTGTTGCTGTTCAGCTCTTTGGGTGACTCAACAGCTATTTGTCCTGCTGTCCTCACTGAGATCTGTGCACAGAGTGGATGGCAAGATCTCCTGAGCAGTCAGTGCTATTGAACCATTCCTGCTGTAAGGAGGTAGTGAAGACCAAAGCCCAAAGACTACCTTTGGCAATAACAAATAGAAGATGCCCAGGAAAGGGTATAAAGTCAGGCCAGCTCTAGTGACCACTCTCCCAACTGGTGTCCCAGTAATTTGTTAGTTGAAGGCTTTCTAAGCCAGAGGTGGTGTCTTTGTATTTAGCAGCATTTTTTCATGACATGTTTTTTAATCCATTTAAATTGTTTGTATCTACTTGTTCCTTTCACAAGGTCTTATGCAGTTAATGATGCATTGAGTGAAAAAATACTTCCTTTTCTCTTATGAACCTGCTCTATTCATTTGCTATCATCTAGTTTTTGTAGGAGAGAAATGGTGAGGAACCATTCCCTGTTCATATTTCCATGTCCCATGTGATTTTACATATTTGGCATAATTTCCCCCACTTTTCCAGAGAGAATCCCTAGTCTCATTTAAAGGATAAGGATCTGTCCTATGTTTTTAATTGGCCTTTTCATACTAATCTGGGGTTTTTTTTTTAGCTCTAGATGCAACACAGTTTGTGCCTAGTGTTCAAGATGTAGACAAAATGTGACTTTAATGGTTGTCGTAATGATGTTGTCTATTTTATTCTCTGTGCTATTTGTAACCATTTTTAGCATTGGACTTGCTTTATGACATATTATTTATTGGTATTAATATTTCTGTAGTAAAATTACTATTCTAGGTCTCCTTCTTCAGTTGTAATGTTCAGCTCAGAGTTCATTGTAGCCTGCATGAAGACAGAACTGATTAACTGATTGTTTTCTGATTAACACAGCATTTATGGGTACTGAATGTCACCTGTTGTTTTAGCATTCCCTGGTGACCGTGAGCTCTTATTCCATCTATTCTCACAGCTCCTCTTTAATACTCACAATAGCAAAGTATCATCAGCATCTCCTAGCTGAATATGGTGATATGAAATACTGCCATCTCCAAATTAACCCTCTCTTCAAGGTGATTTCTTAGTTAAGTTAAACACGGCCTCTGGGACAAAGATCCCTGTAGGACAATAAGGTAGCTTTTCCTTCACTGTGAGAATGAAACATTTTTCAGTGTAAAAGTATTAGTTATTGCTTGGTAGCTTGTATGAGGAAGTTGTTTGCTACTTTGAAAATGCAAGTTTAGTAAATCAGGGCTTGTGCTCTATGCATGAATGTGCAAAGTTCCTCCTTCCCCTTGGAGTGTCAAGAGCTCCTCACCTTTCCCCAAGTATTTCTGTGTCCAAGTGAATAATCTTGTGAATGCAGGCTTCCTACAGCCAGACTGTTTGACCTCCAGCCTCTTGTGTCCATTGGCTTTGTTTGGAAAAGTAGGATGGGCCATGCAAAAGCCATCTAGCAGGCTTGGTGTCAGATACGTCTGATTGCAGGTAATACTTGATTTGGTAAAATTAATTTATAGTTTTGCTCCATAATTTTCCTTTTGACACATTATGCCCAAGGTGAAAAAATAGTTCTTGATTCTGTCTTTTGTATTGCACCAAGCAGCCTGGAATTCAGTGATAATTTAGGTTAGGGTGTTTTGTCATAAATGCAAAATATGGATAAATGTATGGATAAATTTTATTTGTAATTAAATCAGATGTGTTGATTTTTAAAATTCAGCTGGAAATGTTTTTATTCTTTGGAAAGGACCATGGGAAATTTACTATATTGAGAGTAGAAAGATTCAAAACCAGTTGAGTTCTCCCTCTTCCTTACTAACAACCCAGTGTGTGGTCTTTGGCAAATTCCTTAGTGACTGTCGTTAAAGGTATGCAGTCCCTGAAGAGGTTCCTGGGCTCCTCCAGGGTGTTTGCAAAAGTATCTATGTGGTTAATGTCAAAACACTTTCACTTCTTCACCTGCTGAAGTGAGCAGCATAAATCACATAGGTCTGGTAGGAGAGGCCCAGCCTTTAGTGCCCTCAGCAGAACTTCTGGTCCTGTTGAGCCCAGCCTAACTTTAGCCTTTCGGTGTAATGAGGGCAGGAAATCTGCTCTGGTCAGTAGAAAGAGGCGATAACGACAGCATGGGTTAACGGCCTTATCATATGGTTTATTCATTGAGAACTGATTGATGCCTGTGCAGAGCTCTGAAAGTGGAAAGAAGCCTGCTCCCACACAACAGACAAATGCAATTGTCGCTTCTGTCCTAATATATGTGAGAAAGATGAGATTGCATCCGATTATGTACCAGGAGTAGCAATTCATTTCCCTCCTGATGGAAAAACAGTTCATGATGAAAGGTGGCTCGCCATAGGTGAGTCTTATGGTGACAGTTGTAATTACTGGTCAAATTAGGTTCCCTGCTGTCTTGAATAGAACAGAGATACTCAGAAATGTTCTTCCCCTGTGAGATTTGGTGTCTTTCTCTTGATGATCCTGCAGTGCATTACATGTTGGGAGCCATTTCTGGTATATGCCAGGGTAAAATATGTAAATAGCATCATGTTGGCTCGGGATAAGAGCATTATTAATGCTTTTCAGCACTGTAATTATATTCCTAGTAAGCCTTCCCTAAGCCCTCACTAATTAACAATATTGTGACAAATCAACTTTAACAGAAAAGAACTGTGGCCCTTTAGTCTTTTAGTACTATTTTTCATGCAGCCCGCAGCTGAAAACTGGTGGCATGGCTTTCTCTACTAGTGTTGGGAAAACTGCTGATACTGAAAAGTTTAAAGCCAGCTCAGTCTTCTTAGTGGAGTACTGTAGCTGAATTCTGTTTGGTTCTTCTTTGAATACATTCATGGCAAAGTAAAATTCATTAGTTAATCATTAATATTAAGGAATATTAAAACTGTTTTTATAAATAAGCTATCATATTGAAATTGTTTGGTGATGTCAGTATGTTGTCAGGTACACATTTATTTATTTATTTGTTTATTCCAATTCAGGAACATTTTACAAGATTACCTTTATATATAGTCTTAGCAGGTGTTGTAACATCTTTAAACCATCTACACAAATGAACTTGCCATCCAAATGTCAGGATTTCTCTGTGCCTTTATTTCTTTCAATTAGAATAAGACTGTTGGTTTTGATGGGTTTTCTTCTTCTTAACTTCTACTGCTGAAGATTTTCCTCCATGCAAGAATCAGCTGTGAGGCACATGAAATCACTGCTGGGCAGTTTCTCCTGCTGCGATCGCAGCTTTACACGGGCTGACTCTTATCACTGTAACATTTCACATCGGGTCTGCACAACTGGACTTTCTCTGTTTGTTCTTCTCATGCATTGGTAAATAAAATGTATTCACAAGTTCAAAAAGACAAAGTAGTGTTCTCATATTAGGTCGATTATAAGTCAGCTGTTGGGCTTCAGTGTTCTAAACATTTCATTCTTCAGTTTTGTTGGGAGCCCACGTGTTCTGGGAGGCTTTTAAACAAATACTTGAAATGGTTGAAAGATTTACATTGCCAGTGCCTAGCTAAATATGTAGTCTTTAGAAAAGACATGGTTTATTTTGGCACCATTTGACAAACTCAAATATTTTAAACATTTGTTAAGTTTGAGCTTGCACATTTGAACTAAAAGTTTGCATTCCAAAATTGCATCTCAGGTTACCTGTCTCCCTCTCTTTTGTATTTTATAATCCCTTTATTAAAATAGTCTACAAAAGAAGTTGGGTACAGAGTGTGGTTTTTTTATTGTTAATTATAAAATATTGTCATTAAAAATCAATTTTAAGGTAACATGGACCTGATAAACTCTATTCAACTAAATGTCAGAAATACAAAGCCAGAAGTATTTTCAGAATTTAGGATTTTATGTTGGTAGCCAAGACTTCATTATAAAATTAATGGAACACAGTAATAGTGGGACCAAGTCCTGCAGTGCTTTTCTCTTAGTCCTATTATGTACTGTGATGAGTAAGTACTAACTTTGCTGGTGAGTGCAAAGCGAGGCAATAAAGAAAATAGACTGAAAAGCTATGAAATAGAACAGCTTGAGGAAAAGGAAAAACAGTCTTTGACTTGGAATTGTTTTTCTTTTCCTTCCTTTGTCAGAAAGGAGGAGCAGGGGCAATGTTTAGTCCAATTGAAAATGAAACAAAAGAAACCCCACAAAACCCAAAAAACCCAGCCTCCAAAAGAACACCACTTTTATTTTCTTTGATGTTTTAACCTGAAATTTGTACTGAAATGTAAAAAGTTGAGAATTTATTCATTGAAATCACCATATTTTGTTCAAAATCCTGCCAATCCCTGTTGAGGAGTGCCGAGCGCACCGTTACCGTTGTGTTCGTGCTCTGGCATGTTGCCCAGGCAGTTGCCAGCTGCAGAGGGTCACACTCCTTTCTGAGAAAATGTCATCAGGGGGAGCTGGGCACGTTCCCTCATGGTGACCTCGGGCCAAAGGTCCATGCAGTGCCACATTGACAGAAGTTCATCATGGTTTGAACAGCTTCTGAACATGATAGATGCAGATCCATTTTCATATGGTAAAACAGCAATATAACCAATAGAATTGGTCACAACTGCTTCCCAGTGGGCATAAAAAGGTTAGGATTGCCCTTGCAGAATACATGACATAAATTTGTGATGATTGATACTCTCACATGAATATGCAGGCTACATTTCACACACTGTTTAAAAATATAGTGGTTTCACAAAGAATTCAAAGGATGGAAATAGTTTTATTTGTTCATGAATAAGTATTAACAAAACTGATTTCAGTAACAAACTTATTAGAAAAATCAAAACATTAAGATGCAAAAATTAAAAGCTACTTTGGTAGTACTCTAATTTATCGTCTGAAGCCACAGGACTTTGGTCATGATTATTTGACTCGCTGATGTGGTGCCCCTATTTCACAGGTTTTATGATCAAGGAGATAAACATCTCAAAAATCAATCTATGAGAAATGAGGCTACTGGAGTGGATGTATGTCTAAGTGGATGTAGCTATCAATTTAGATGTACTCTTCAGAATCAAGATTTCACATATGTCTAAGTAAAATCAAAAAGTTAATTCATTCTTTTTTTTAGTAGATATAAAATAACAAGTAGTATGGTCTTCATCAATACATGCTCATAGCACTAAAATCATCCCATTTGGTACTTTAATAGGGTATATAAAATTAATAGGGATTTGTGTCTTCCACTTTAGACAGAGGACTTTTTCCCTCACCCCTAGCAATCTACCAGTGTTTGAAGTACAAGATAATAATTAAATTTTGAGCAGTACACCAAAAATAATTGGGTGAAATCCAAATATGCATGTGTGGAAGGTTTACCTGCTTCAGACATAGAAGAGGAGAAAAAGTTAAAATGAGTGACAGAAATACTTTGCTATGCTTACATATGGAGTTTTAAAACTTCACAGAAGTCAAAGCAAGACACAGCTGTTTAATATTTGAAAGTAGATGTCTCAATAAGGTTAAAGTTGGTATGTCAGCAAAAGCCTAGGAAATTATTTGAAATTTGGTTGTTTTCATTTTTTTCACTAAATTTGTGTTTGATGGAACAAGCTCCCTTGGTTCTAAATTTCAAATAAAACATTTCTAATTAACACTTATCTGTTTTGGTCAGAAGATAATCAGTATGAAAATCACCAGTGTCCCCTCTACTTCTGTTGTCCTGTTGCTGAGGTTTTTTTGATATAGACGGGACACAAAAAAGTTGTATTAAAATACTAAATATTGAGTTACATTTAACCTGAACCCTTCTACAATTTTCATCAATAATTTTCAGAACACATTCAAAAGAAAATTTAATAGTATTTTGCCCCTAAGTTAGCAGAAGTGCCTAGATGAGCATTTGGCTACATGACTGGCCAGATGGGAAAGCTTTGTTTAGGAAGGCAGTGGCAAACAGCTTGAGGGCTGCAGCCTTTTCAGTGGACCAGGCTGATGACCACTAGGAATGTCTGGAAGATCTAGTCCTTGCTAATTTACACCTCTCAGGGATTCATTCTCAGCTATCCAATATAATCGGTTGCCACTCTATGAATAAAAGCAAGGGCCCTATCTATAGCAAAGTTGTCATTTGGTGTCACTTGTGTCATTTATTTGCACAGTAGTTGCTTTAAGACAATCTATAAAGTCATTTTGGCAACAAATTTTATATATACAAAAGGAATCTTGTAGTCTTTAACAAAAATAGTATCCCTGTTGGACTTCTTTAGGAGCTCATATTTGGCTGCTGTGCCAAAAATCTAGAAAAATGTCTGGAACTGTGTACCTCTTCCATGGACTATTCTGGAGAGTCAACAAAACTGAATTGTATCATCCTAATTTACTTGGGGTTTTTGCTCTTGTGAATTGCAGCAATGTTCAGCTGTGCAGAAGGGAGAGTGGCTCCCTTGGAGATAAAGAGGACCCTGTGGAGTTTCAGGGCATCTGAAGATACCTGTGAAAATGAATGGATTTCTAGGGGATCTGTCATGGGGAGTGCAGTTCAGAAAGGTCAGTGTGGTCTTAGGGCCAGACTGTTCCCTCAAGGGGAACATGCTGTGGGGACAGCTGTGTTGTGTGCAGGAACTGAGTTGCAGCAGCAGCACAATAAAGGCGGTGATGTCTCTTCTGCTGGCTAGATGACCCATGGGTGCAGGATTCCTTGCCTGGTGCACACACACACACTGCCAAGATAGAGATCCTCATTTGGGCCTTTGGGCCATCTCACCGCTTGGGCCCAGACATCTCCTATTCTAATGTTTTTCTGTAATTCAACAGGTCCCCATGAAAGGCAGCCAGATAAGTATTGATCAGCCCAGCTGTGGCCAGGAGGGGTGGTGCTGTACGTGACGGTCAAGCGGGCAAAGGGAAAGAGAGGTCAGGACAGAAAAGGAGGGAGGAAAGGTAGAGGTGACCATGCTTTGCAAAACTTTGTAGGGACTTGAGATTCTGTCTGGCTGTGTGGTCCCAGCAGACAGGGAACCACTGGCCTGCATTTCCACAGAGCCAGTCTTTAATACCATACCCAGGCTTGCCCACAACCAAGGCTTGACTGTGCCCGATGTCATCTCTGATTTACACAGGCAATCAAATCTCAGCCTAAGTCATTCACAGAATCTGCTTGTTGGACTACTTTCAGTGTTTCTGTACATCCTTGCTAGAGTGAGGAACCTATCGCAGATGCATGAACCAGGGCTGTGCTCAGCTGGCAGCTGCACCTCTGCTGGAAGAGCTGAGACTAAGTCTGGATTACCAGGTCAGGCAGTGCAGGAGAAGCAGACCCCTAGAGCTAAAAGGTGGCATGTGGCCCCCACAGCCAACTGCTGTACCTTTGGAGCTGGCTCCACAGAAATCCCTGGGTTGGGCTGCCTGGTGGAAGGCAGTAGAACCACATCTCAGTTTTGTGTGGGATCCTGAGTGCATTGAGACTGCTCTGGGACACGAACCAAAGCATAGAAAGTGAAGCCAGATGGGAGAATGGCTTTTAAAATACACCCTCAACATAAAGAAAATGCCACTATAGATGCATCCTGAGTGAAATTTGCCTCAGGAATTTGCTCTTCAGAGATAACTGTCTGCCTGGCCTTTTGCACAGAACAGGGCTTGCTCACACCTTCTGTCCCAAAGGCACTGCATATGGGACTAACTGCACCCGTTTGTAGTATTTTGGGACTGCAGTTTACTCTGCTCCTGAGAGCCTGAAGTGCAGGAGAAGCATGGACAAAGATGCACAAGCTCACTCTGCAATGTGTTAAGCAAAGGCTTGACTAAGGGCTGTGCTGCCAGTGCAGAGGGATATGTGTGGACGGTGAGAGGGACTGCTCATATCTGCACAGCTGCAGCACCAAACCTTTGAGTACAACAACAACCACCATAGCACATACTGCAATGAAGGTCAGGAGGGTTTGCAGTTTTGCTCTTCTTTGATCACATAATGGAGAAGCTCAGCTCCATTGCTTTTCAAGCAGTTAAATGCCAGCCTTGCTCCACATTTTACCTGTCTGCTGAGGATAATTTTATTTCCCAAAGCTCTAACATCCACTAGAGTAAGACTCTTATAAATCTGAACTACTTATGCCTAAAGAAAATGTACTTCATCAGTGGGTGTTTTTTTGAAATCCCACAAGACTTTTCTCAATAGCAAATCCATTTCTACATAGCAAATCCACAGCTGCCTGTTGTAACAATCCAGACTGTTTTCCAGTAATGGCATTATCCTTGTAATTTTCCATTCATTGAAATCTGGTCTGCAAATGACCAGCTTTGCATGTTATGAGGTGCTTTCTCCAGAACTTCACCCTCCCACAGCCTCATTTCCTGTAGAGCCAACTATTGGTCTTGAGTGACCTGCTACCTACTATCTCATTAAAAGTCTGGTTTTTTCAGTGCTATTGACATTTTATCCTCTAAGAGCTCTTCCAAAACCACCTGCTGCTGGTGTCTGGCTCGGTGCTATGACTATTGCTTTCCACTAGTAGTAAAGCAAGCTGAGGTCTGGCAGGCTGAACCACATATTACCCTCTTGACCCAGGATGTGTAGGAGATATACCACCACCTGTCATAGGCATGTCCTGTTCCCTCCTTCTGCCCCACCCCCCACTTGCAAAACCTGTAAGTTATGTCTTTAGTTCCTATTCAGTTACTCTTTTACCTAAATGATTGATATACAGCACAGGTATCTAGCTAGCTGCCATGTCAATTTATGGTGATTATAATATGTGCATGTAGCATATTTCAACCCAAAGAAAAAGCTTTTAAAAGCTTGAAAAGCTATTACACATCATAAATGTGAGAAGCCCTATAGAATCAACATACAAAAAAGCAGATGGCAGGCTCCTCATTTTTGACTTACTCATGCTTTCCTGCTGCACTTGCCCTAGGAAAGCTGGATATCAACCACAACCACATCAAGTCCAGCAGTCCTTGGTTTGTTACACCTAAAGTAAAGTCCCAGGCCTTCAGATGGAACTACACATGTGTGGGGAATTACAGATCCATGATGAAGGACTCCACAGATGATCTGTTGAACTTTTTTTCTAATTTGTCCTCCTTCAGCTTCAGACCCATGGGTCTCATTATGCTTCCTTTTCCTGAAAACTCAAAGAGCAATTTACTACCCCAAATCCTTCCCCATTTTGGTATCTGGAGACCATGAACAGATTACCAATCATCTTCTTTTGGATAAACTGAACAGGATGAGTTTCTGATATCACTCATCAGGTATTGCTCAGACAGTAAGTAATTTCTAATTCTTGGACATGCAGATGCTTCATTTGTATACAACACCCTTTTCCTGCATTCAGATATGGTCTATATAGAGCTGATTTTTGTGCACATTCCTGATTTCAAGGAGCGTGCTCATTCTCTAAGGCACAGCATTACCCCAGGACTTTGTGCTCGATGTCCTAGACAGCCCTTCAGAGTATGTGTATTTCCATCTCTCTCTAAGAATTTCTGGATGTGGAAGAGACTAGAGAGAAAACTATCTCAGGCAGAAAACAGTAATAAAACAGTAATTAAAAAAAAAAAAAAAAAAAAGGTAGCAAAATAGATTCAGGAAGCTCATTTCAGTGAACTCTGCTTCATTAATACTGATGTCTACATCCTGGATTTTTGTTGCTAGACCATAAATCTTGCCCAGTAGGGAAAGAAATATATCCCTGTCACAACCATCTGAAAGTCAGAATTGCTGAAGCCAGGTAGATATCTTGTAAGGCTGCTGCAAAAAAAAAAAAAAAAAAATTAAAAAAACCAAAGTGATTGTGTTGTTAATCTTGTTGGTTTAGTTGTGTTCCATGGTGATTTTAATTATACTGTAATTTGAGCTATGTCAAAGGATGGTAAGAATAGTGGCTGGGTAGAGGTTAGTGGAATGTCAATGGAAAGAAGTGATTTGGGGGGCAGATGTGATGGGCTGGAATATTGCTGTGCTCCCAGAGTGGGGGTGAGGCTGTTCTTGGCACGAGTATGACAGGGAGGGAGCAATGCCAAGAGGCGGTTAGGGCTGGCAGGAAGGGATGACAGTTGCTGAGTGGGAAAAGTTATACTGCACTGTTCATGAAAAGGGGGTGAGAAACACTGCACTGATGCTAGTTAGGAAGGAGGAGGTCAAAAATAGGACTCAAAGATATCGGGAAGGATATCACAGGAGCAAAACTGCAGAGATAAACACCAGTACTGAGTATCCACCTTCCCTAGCAGGCACTTCTCATCTGTGAGGTTGAACCCTGAATTTACTTGACTTTTGTTCTACCTGACAGCAGTCTCTGCCCTCATGGCTGGAAAAGTATCCAGCTGGTAACTTAGCCTTGGAGTCCATCAATAATTTGACCATCAGCTGCATTTGATGATCAGCTATGGCACTGATGGACTCTAAGCTACTACTGTTCAATTAAACAATGTTTTGTGCTCTGCGACACTTAAATGTTGTTTAGGTAGACTGACATGGAATAGCACTGGTTTTTGACTAAAGTATTCCTAAGAATGTTAACAGACTGCTTAAAATACGCCTAGCACAGCTACCTTGGACTGCACAGCCATAAGACATGTGAAGCAATCATTCTCAAGTCCCTGCTGCAGCCTTCTAATGCTAATGAGGAGCTACTGGGGGTAATATTAAGCGCTCATTGTACTGGTAGGCCGAAATATTTTACTTTGGTAGGGGAAAAGAGACAAAGTTCATTAAACAAAGGCTGTCTTTTGTGGTTTTGTGTTCTGGACTGTATATGAGGAATATAGGTCTTATGGCTGAGGGGGAAATGGTAGTTTGTGCTGGCATATAACAGATTTTGATGTCTCACATACCTTTAAAGACTGCTTCTCTCTCGTTAGGGAGCAGGCTGTGGGAGGAGGTTCTGTGTACTCCTTTGAGAGCCAGAAACTCCCCTATAGCAAACTTGTTCTATGTCACAGGATCAAGACCACAGATTTCCCCATTGATTTTCAAGAGCTCTTGTCATACCAAAGAAAAGCCAGCATTAAATGTGTGCCACCTTTGCCCCTGCATTTTGGGGAGGTCTAATCGCAGGAGAGACCACATTTCTGCTTCCAAATTTTGGGAGGACACAGAATCTGTTGCACTTTCTTACAGTGCCCTGAAACACCAGCTCTAAAGCAGAAAAGTAATGATGGTCAGATTGCAAAATAAATTCTGTGAAGTTTGCTTTGCGAAGAAGGTGATACAGCTTTTTTTTCCTTTTTACTTTTCTCCCCCCACTCCAACAAAAGCAGGTCTAAGAGAGCTACCTGGAAGCCCTGTTGCGTTTTCCTTTAGTTACAGCACCAGGCTTCATAGATTTAATAGAAAAATTCATCTTCTAGTTCCTTCTGTTACATACTTGCATAGATTAGATGTTAATATACCTTTTTTACAAGGGTAAAGGTAATGATTTCTGAGCCACACAAATTAAGTATGTCGTTTCAGTAAAAATTACTTGAATTCTGTGTATTGTTTCCATAATCCCTTTTCCCACTCCCGTATATCAGCATTTTTTCTGTATAGACTCTGTGGCATGTAAGTGGTCTTGCTTTTGCTATAGCCATTTCTTGACAGCAGGATCAATCCTGCTCCTGCCAGGTGCTGAAACTGCTGAACTCGCTTTGGCTGAATAAAAGCTGTGGGTGCGACACCCGCAGCTCTTGGCTCCCCTCTGTGGAATGCTACATTTGTATTAACATGTATCTTTCTTTGTGATTTTTTTTTTTTAACTGAAAATGATGGCCTTTAAAACCTCTTCCTGGAGAGAGAGAGAGAGATTGGGAGAGGGAAAAAAAAATACACTCCCCTTGGAATTTAACCTTAATTTGAACCAAGATCAGTGAAAGAAAAGCACTTTCGTGCATTGTTCACCAGCTCCACCCAGCCAGCCCCTTATCTAACCTGAGTCTCTACTGCCTATAGCTTTGTAACTTTGCAGTAGAGCTCTCCACATGCTCTTACACGCTTTGAAACCAACCTGGAGACACTGTGACATTATAATACCAAGAAACACTAGTGATCCCATTTTGCAAATCCTTAGACTGCACAGTGCAGCAGCAGGGACTGTCCTTCCAGAGGTTTATAAAGGGCCTAGTGTGTATTGCAGGTAAACAGCAGTGGCTATTTCTGACCCCTGGCAAAGGTGAGAGCAGCTTCCAAAGCCCCTGACTCAGCCTCTCTGCACTCCCCAAACCAGGAGATGTTTAAACATAAGTAGCTCTTCATTTCAAGCTGATTCCTTGGACTTTTTTTGCCTTTTAGAGGGAAGCAGACAGTCCTTGATTTGCATGACATCAGCTCCAGGTCAAATTCAGCCTTAAACACACACATAAAAAAGCAAGCTTCCTTGTTTGCTGTTCAGAGGCGGACTTCCACTGTATGTCTCCTGTTGTCTGCACTGGGGACAACAGCCAGTAGATTGCTTTCCTATTACTTTTTACTTCCTAGAAAAGGCAGGCAGCTGCTCCAGGTGTGGTCCACCCTCATGCTGTCCCCTGACCCCTATCAGCCATCTGCTCCCTGCAGTCATCATGCCTGTCCTGGCACCCCTCAGTTCTCCTGACTTGTGATCACATGGTCCACTTTCCCCTGCTTACAGTCTGCTTTATATCCCTTCCTTCCACGTCCTCAGTCTTTCTTCCAAGCCCTTTCTTCCAAGTTCATTATTCTCATCCCTGCTTCTATCATTCTCTACAGCCACAGGCCACCTCCCTGGTTCTCCAGGGTCTTTGAGCCTGAATTCCCCTCACTCACAACCCTTTGTGCTAAGTGCTGCCTCCCTTCACCTGCCTGCAGATGTGGCAGACATCTGGCTGAGGACAATGCCCAGTGCCACCCATGCCAGCAAAATAGTGTCCATCATCTAGGGAGCAAACTCCTTAAAACTGAAGGCAGGAATCAGGCATTCACAGTGGATTCTTGAAATAAAGACCAAATACTGTGCAGCTCAGAAGGAGAGGATACTGTTAAATGCACCAATGGCTTGCCATGTAACCTCCCTTATTTTAACAACTGCCGCCTGCTTTTCTTTTGAAGAGGTGTTTTGAAAAATGCCTTTTGTTGTTGTTCTAGATAGCCTAGTAATAAAACCCTTCAAGGAAATATTTGACTATAGCACTGTTATTGCAATCCTCGAGTGTTTGAAGGACCCCTTGGAAAGAGTGTCAACCAGGAGACAGGACAGAGGAAGCAGGAAAAGTCGAAATAAGAAATATCAAGGAGACACGGTCAAGCATGAATCATTTCTTTCAGTTGAGACTGAAGCAAGATCAGATTTCACATCCACCCTGGACGGGACTGGCATTTTCACACACACGACAAACCCGTTGGCATGGAGGTGGCTTGATTTCATGATTATTGCAGGGGCCATTGGCATATATTTAAGCCCGACTTAGATAAGGGGTACTGGGGGAGGGGGCAGTCTTCCATTTATTTTGAGAAAACGACAGATCAGAAGAACAGTTAAAAAATAAATAAATAAGTTTCCAGGCAGGTAGGCAGCTTTAGTGGATACCCACCCGCCAGGGAACCGCGTCCCCGGCGCCTCAGCGTTGGCTGGGAGCGCAAGCGGCCCCGCGGGGGAGTGACGGCTGCTGCAGCCCCGCGGGGGGAGCGCGGGGGAGGCGGCTCCGCGCCCCGGGGCCGCCGCCGGGTGCCTCCAGCTCGCTCCGGGGTTCGGCTGGCAGGGGGAAGAGGAGGAGGAGGAAGAGGAAGAGTAAATCCCGCGGCGCGCGGACGCGCCCCAGCCGCTGCCCGCCGTGAGGGGATTCCCTGCCCGCAGCTCTGGGCCGGAGCTGGCTCAGCAGCCGGAGCTGGCGGGGCGGGGGCCCTGAACCCGCGCTTGTAGGAGCCGTGTGCGTGTGGCTTCCGACACGGCCACGGGCTGACACCTGTGCCGAACCCCCCGCGCTCTGCAGCGGGAGGGCTGGAGGGGAGCAGCCCCGCCGTGCCGGGGATCGCTCCTCGGCCCGCCGCTCGCCCGGCCCGCAGCCCCCCCGTCCCGGGGCCGGCGATCCCCCGCCGTCGTCGGCAGCCCCACACACCCGGGGCCGAGAGCGCCCGCGGGGCGGGGAGGGGGAAATCCCCGGTTGGGCGGCATGCCGGGTCCCCCGCCCAGCGCGCTCCGCCCGGGGCGCCGGGGCCGGCGGCGAGGCCGCAGCAGCCGCCCGGGAGCCGCCCCGCCTCGGGAGGGGCCGCGGCCGCCCGCACACCGGCCAGGGCGCCGGGCAGCGCGGCCCGGTACCCGCCGCGATGGCAAACGTCTGGTCCGCCCGGCTTTAATTCCTCCTTCGAGCGTTTCGAGGCGCCCGTGTGTTTTGTAAGCCGAGCAATAAATTTGTAATTAAAGCGGTGCTATATTGGAAAAACTTTTTTTTTTTTTTTTCCCTACGTAGATCTTTAATTTTCTAAGTGTCCCGCTCCCTCATTCTGGCTCAGGCTGAACCTGTGCCAAACCGCAAAGCCTATAGAGCACAGGTCCTTGCAGCTGAAGAGAGCTCTAGCCTGTGTCTTCAGGAAATTAAAGAGCTCTGTGTCCTCGTGTGTCTGTGTATTGACTATTTTCATAGGGGTTTAGCTGTGGTTTGCAGCTCAATATTGAAAGGCGTTATTGATACTTCGAGGGAAAATTTGAGAAAAATTATTTTCCTTTTTTTTAATGTTTTCTCTGTGGTTTTCCCTCTTCTTGATTTTTTTCCTTACTAATGTTACTGGCATGGGAACAGCACTGTCATACTTCACCTCATCAACGTGTTCTGTGTATTTGGTGCAGTCTGGAGGATCTGACTGCTAAGAATTATTATATCCAAA
Organism: Motacilla alba alba; assembly: GCF_015832195.1. Lineage (NCBI taxonomy): Eukaryota > Metazoa > Chordata > Aves > Passeriformes > Motacillidae > Motacilla > Motacilla alba. Next base: position 38,248,516 of record NC_052020.1, read on the forward strand.
ATACATGTATTTTGATTATTTGTTCTTGGATTTCCCAGTCACAAACGATTCACCTGGTTAAGTACAGTGACCTCTCTCCTTCTGAAATTACAAATTTAAAAAGGTATTACTCCTTTCCATGCATATCTTATCTGATTAATATATATCATTGCTTTTATTCTACTCCAGCATTTCTAGTATGAAGGCAATATATACAATGAGAACATATTTATGACTTAGAAAACATATTAATATATATTAAGGTCTTTATCATTACCAGAAACTTAAAGGAGTTGGCAAACCTTTAAGCCAGCACAGTAGACTGAAATGTTCCAGCTTCTCAGTTGAATATGCATCTGCCAAAAACCTGGGAACTACTGTGCAGATAACCCTATTATCTGACAATATGTGAAAGTTCCATCCTCTAGAGTGTTCTGTATCTCCTTGAAACACTTAGAACAGCTATTATTTAATTAGTTCTTATTTACTTATTACATTCCAGTAACCCATAGGTTGTAACCTTCTCTGTAACAGAGTGAAACAGTCCGTGTTACAGAGCTGATGACCAAAGGCTGGAAGTAGCTCTGAAGACCTCTTGTTTCTGGCACTGAGGTATTTCCAGCCTTCATTTGGCTTGAGCAGGGCAGAGGCCCATGCACTTGTCTCCTCAGCAGCCTGCATTAAGCAGCTGACCTCCCATCTGCTGGGGGAGGTCACCTGGGGAAGCTTTGAGCCCAGTTCTCTGTGTGTGTGTGTGTGTGTTTGTGCTTTTTTGTGTGTGTGTGCAGGTGTGTGAGACTCCCAGTGGGGAAGAAACCCATCAGAAGGTTGGTATCCCCCTGATTCCTGGAAGCAACAGAAGGAAACGCACTGAGCTATGCTGCTGGTAATGGAAGATGAGAAACCACCTGAATGCCAGAGGCCTCCCAGCCATCCTTCAGCAACCTTAAACACCTCTTTCCCTCTGTTATTGGTATTGAGAGGTGATCTTAGATGGCTTTGTTCTAAGGACTGTGTCGAGGAAAGAAGCATTTGGATATTTCAATCATTCAGCAGAGCATTGGTGTGCACCTCTTGGTTGTCTCACCTATCCATCCTGGATCTTGAGTGGGTTTGACCTAGTGGCCTGCACTTATATGGGCACGCAATTTTTGAGGCGATCATGGTCCCAGCAAGTCATTCCCACCTTCGCTGTTGTCAAAGGGCACCAGCAGCCTGGAAAGGTGAGGGGATGAGCATGGACACCTGAGCGTAGGAGGACATCTGAAGGAGCCAGGCTAAGACTGCCCATGTCTCTTCCCATGATGCCCCACACCCAAAGAGATGGAGGGATGGAGGGAGCCCACGGGACACACACACACCCCCTGGCCCCCAGCCCTATTTCGTCTATCACTCATAATGCTCGGGCCAGTTTTGTGGCAGGCTAAAGCCGTCACAAAAGTGTTGAAGGTTAGGATCCATTTGTTGTTGGCTTCATTTTCAAAGATGGAAATGTTCTGAGTGGCTTTGCCTGCCATGTGTACACAGATTGTTCATTCTGCTGAAACACCCAAGGAAACTTAGGTGTGTGTGTCCCCGAGCCACCACTGCTTGGAAGAGATGAGGGGTGAGGGCTGGGCCACCACAATGCTTGCCAGTGCCCAGATACTGGGAAATAAAGAGAGTCTTTGTCCTAAACCTGTCAGCTTTTTACAGTTTCTACCTGAATTTGGGATATGCTGGTAATTGCAGGAAGAGAAAAAATCAGCTGTGATTCCAAATGAAAGTGATAGTTTAAAATACAGTAACTTTTGTACCAATCTCACTGGAAAAACAAAATACTAAAAATTAGAACTGCAGAGCTGCCTTTGACCTCTGCCTATTAAATCACGATTTTAAAAAAAAATGGAATTCTGTTTAATTTGACGAATCTCTTGTGTTTATTTTTACTTAGCACTGCATAGCATTTCATGTAACTTTTTGCTCTGAAAGGGATGAAGGGCATGAAACCCTGGAGAGATTTAACCAGAAAGAAAGGCAGGCTAACTAATGGCTGAGTGGTCCAGGAAGCTGGAGATGGTGCAGGGTTCTGCTTTTTACTAGAAAGAAATCTGGCGTGAAAGCAGGATCTTTGTTGCCTAGGAATTAAGTTGTTGCTGCTGCTTATTCCTTACCTGAACTCCTAATCCCCTGTTTGTGCTATGGTACAAAACAAATTATTTCACATAGACCAAAGGACAGCCTTGTAACAATTAAAGTCTATTGTGTAAAAGTATAAACGGCACATTGATCGTTAAGGTAAGCAGACTTGTAAAGACTAATTCTTGGACATGAACTATACGGTCATCTAATGTACACTTTGGAGAAGTCATTATGCGTAGGGAGATAAATTACAAACTGTAAAATGCTTAGTTAGCCAGTTAACGTGTATGCTTGGTCTAAACAGACCCTAGCAGAAACAATATGAAGTCTGCTCCTACTTTTGCAGAAAGCACAAGTATTTTAACAGTGTTTTCCCTGGGAGCAAACACCTTATACTAAGTCTCTTTAAATTTTTTTAAACAAATAAGGAGACCCTTCCTCTCAAATAAAATAAAATAAAAAAAAAATAAAAACAAAAACAAAAACAAACAAACTAAAAAAAAAAAACCCAACCACCCACCTCTATGATACTTTACAAAGTGGGAAATATTCTAAATCCTTGAACCTCGGACTTTGCTGAGGTCCATGTAATCTCAGTCACACTCATTAGGAAAAGAAAAAAGAAAAAATCTACCCCCTGCCCAGGGAGTGTTTAAAAGGATGAGTGTGGATCCACTGAAATCAGTCCTGTGAAGGTCAGCTTTGTCTTGTAAGAGGAAAGGTGACAGGGTCAGCATTATTGCACATGACGAAACCCCCACGGGGGCTGGAAGAGGTCATCTCTCTCCTCCTGTCCCCTCGTTTGGCCAGTGTGTCCCTTCTGGCGGCAAACCTGCTAACGAAGGTGACGAGATTTCTTATTGCCAGACAGAAGCACTCGGCTGGCCGGCTTAAGGTTCCAGGCTCCCCATTTAGGGTGGGTGGAAGAACTCCTGTTCCCCAGGGCACAATTTGACTTTTGGGAAGTGTGGCGTCCCTCTGAGCCTGCAGCGAAGGCAGGAAGCTTCTGGGTGACCGACACGATTTGCTGGGCCCTTTCCGTGTGACTGCCAACGCCTAGAGGGCATTGCCTCGGAAAAGCGTCTCTGGGGGTTCTGGCGGCTCCCACTTCTGCCCTTGCAAAAGCTCTTATGGGGCTCCTGCAGTTGGCACTGGGAAGTTTGAAAACACAAGCGGGTTTGGCGGGATGGATGCGTGTTTGTCGGTACGCAGTAACCCGTCAGACACGGGGGCTTGCATCTCTAGCCCTCCCCGCGGCCGCTCCTTGTGCCCACTGACACGCGTGTAATGCACCTGCCCCGGGCCCCATCGCCACCCGTCGTACGTGCAATGACTTTAGCCTCTCATTGCTGTATTTTGCTTGGCCTTGAAAATTAGCCTGTTTGGATAACACCCGATAGAAAACATTTACGCTGGAAGCCAAACAGGCAAATATTTTAATCTCTCATATTAACACAGCGGTTTTCCAATCGGTTGATTTTTGTGCTCTATTATTTATTTATTTGTGTGTGCGTTATTCATTCATCCGCTTCATTCGTTCGCTCATTCATTCATCCGGCCCGTCATTCATTCATTCCTCCATCACTTTCCCTCCTCCGCTGGGCCAGCGGTAGCCCGGGCTGCTCCCGCCGCCCTCTCAAAGAGTGGCCCTCGGTTTGCTGCATTCCCGTTGCCCTGGACGGTGTCGGGGTGTGATGGTGCTGAGACACCCCATTCCGACCCGTAGGACAGGCTCCTGGCTATCCCTGCGGTCCCTGGAGGAGGCGGGGAACGCCGGAGTAGAGCCCTGTTTGCCTGCTTGGCTGCTCTGTGCCTGCGGCAGCTCCCACCGCCGCGGCGTCTCCGCAAGCCAGAGCGAGCAGCGAGGGGCGGCGGGCGCTGCGCTGCACCCGGGCGGAGTGCGAGCTGACACGGGGCTGGGCGCCGGGCTGCGCTGCGGAGGGAGAGGAGCGGCGGAACCCTCCGGGCCCGGGGGCGTCCCTGGAGGGAAATGTCAAGAACGTCCAAGCCCACTGCTGTCGGCTCGGTCGGCGGAGGGGGAATGCGCAGTCAGACCACCAACATGCCTGGAGCCGTACAATCCGCCACTTAATACACTTCTGCAATTTAAACTTCGGGGGACCCCCTCCTTTCAAGCCGATTTGTGATATAGGTGTTTTCTCATTACACTCCTCCCCCCCTCTTTCCTTTGAAATGCACCCCCTCACCACCCTCCCGCTCTCTTTCTTCTGAGCCCTGCTCTCTAATTCTAGATGAGTATTACTTTGCTCTTTTCGTTGGCCAAGCACAATTGTGTTATTGGAGATAATGAATTCAATCCCCATCAAAGAGTATTAGGAGCGCCTTGGCCCTGTAGTGCCTTTTTTCAAACCGGGAATGAAAGGCAGAGAGAAAATTCTCTGGGTAGCCTCTGCGCTGGCAGCTTTTGAAGTGAAGGGAGGCGGGCATTGTTGTTCACATTTTTGTCCATACGGCAGAAGAAAGACCGGCGGCTTTTGATGAGAAGATGAGAACCGCCTCGTAAGTTGAGCAACAAGTTAGATGGCGAAGTCTTCCCGCTGCCTACTGCCTGTGGATAACATATGTCCCGCATTAATAGGGGCTCAAGGGAACAATTGCCCGGGGGGTGGGGTGGGGAGAGCTCTGCTCGGCACCGTCCAGCGGCTCCTTTTTTTTCCCCGTCCTCTGGACACCGATGCCCCGATGGGAGTGTTTTTAAGGGAGACCCGAAGGTATTCTCCCTGTCTCTTGGTTTGCTCGTGTGTCCACGGGGCCGAGACGGGCAAGCGGTATGCCCCGACCACGGGATCTGCTGAGGGAGAAAAGGGGCACCTCTGTGAGATGCGCCGGCTCATCTCTGTTCGCCGTTTCGTTCTGCTAGGGCTCCTGTTGGCCGCGATGTTAGGTCTGCTGCCGTGTGTTTGGAGGGCATCTCCCCTTTCTAAGCAAGAATCTGTATTATTAGTTTGCGGGGGGTTTGAGGGGGAGAGTGGTTTTGGTTTCTTCCGGACTAAATGTGGGGTCGGGACTTGGTTTTGTCACTTGTTATTTCCTGTCTATTTCATATAAGTTAATGACATACCTGAAGTTGGTAAAGTATTTCCTTAGATAAAGCCACCAGGCAAGGAAAAACAAGAAGAGGTAAAACGTCTGTTGTTCACATCCGATAACCTTAGAACTAGAAAACTTGTTGCATACATTTGAATAAGTTCAGACATGCTCTTATTCCAATCTCCTGCCCCGCAGTTCAAAGATTCCCCGCCCCCCGGGCTTTATTATGCTAAAGAGGTCATTACTGAGAGTCACTATGGAGAGATCCCGGTTTGCAGAATGAGGCCCACCTCCTAGTTACCAACATGTTTACATTTTCTGTCGGTCATAAGCGGAGGAAATGTGTGTTAGCAACCCGCCGGGCAGGCTCGGGAAATAGAAGGAATAAAGGGGGAAATATATTTCAGCTATTGCGCAGTAGACGGCAAACGTAGGTGATTAGGGAGCACTTAGAGGTATCGGGCACAACGGCGGTATTTGCCACAGACGTAGTTGCTGGAGGGGGCCAGATCCCACTCCCGGGGCAGGCTACCCCGCGCCTCGGTGCCCGGGCAGGCTCGGAGTGAAGTGAGAGTCCCCGGGAGCACGACTGCACCTCCGTGCTCTGATAGCCTGGCGGGGAGCGGAATGACACGGGTCCCTCTGCCAGCGGCGTGGGGCAGCTCCCGGAGCGCTCCCTTCACCGAAGCGGGTGCCAGCCCCGGGGGCACAGGGCACCTCCCCCTGACCGCTCGTGGCCGAGGGGCGCCCCGACCGTGAAGGGGATGCCCCCGCTCCAGATCATGGAGGTGGCTTTTCCACCGGACGGCGGCGGACTCGACACCCTTTCACTGCCAAGTGGTGTGTGCACGGGCCCGATTTCGGAGGCAGAAATGCGGTCCCCAGAAACACGTCCACCTGGGGACCCCCGCTCCCCTCTATTCCCTCGGGCGACTCAGTGAAGGCAGACGGGGGTCCCAAATCCTGAGCTAGGCTGAACAAAAAGAGGGCAACGCCGTCCGCTGGGGAAGGCTTGGGCTACCGAGACCGGGCGGGAGACCCGGACGGGCAGGGAGGTCAGTGGCGTCCGCACCCCGCGCACACCGGGGCCCCGTCCCGCCCGCTCCCGTGGCGCCTCCGCGCCGCTGCAGAGCTTGCCCTGCTGCGGGGGGACAGCCTGGGCGAGCGCAGGGCAGCGGGGAACACAGCAACGCTCCGGTTCAGCACGTGTTCCGCCTGCTGGCTGTAATAATAATAATAATAATAATAATAATAATAATAATAATAATAATAATAATAATAATAATAATACCCTGTCTGCTGGTAGTTCACCCTTGGAATAACAAGCAGGTGTAGGTATATTTCATGGGAAAAATTAGATTACCAATTGTACAATAATAATATCAAAACAACGATGAACTTCCCCTAAAGTAACTCGTCTGAGCAAAGCCCATTCGAGCAAGGCTACCGCAGCAGAGGCGCCATTCCGGAAAATTATCCTTTCTATGAATTCAGCTAAATGCAGGAGTTTTAGGGTGGGGGAAAGAGAGGACATCGCATTTTTTCCCTTGTACAGAAAAATGGATTCTGCCATGAGGCTACATATGCCTTAAATCCTAATGACTGGAGACAAAGGTGAGCGCTGGCAGTTTGATCTGTCCAAAGTTCAAAGATCTGAAATCTCAATGAGTTTCTGTTTGAGGTGAAGGGGAGAAACAAACACCATAGCAAGGCTTGGGCCAGAAAGTTGCAAGGTTTGCAAGTGAAATGCGACGCTATTTACACTAATCTATCCTTAACTGCTACTTTGTCACAATGGTCAGAATAATTATTAGAAAATAACCAGAGGGAACAAAGGCAGGTTTTCTTCTTATCGCCTCCCGTTTTCCACTCTTCTCTTCCCCCAATAATTTTTCCCCGCTGAAACAGACCTTTCGAAACTACAAATTGCAGAAAATGTTTAAACTATTAAAAAAATATTAATGTTCCTGCCTTTGCCAGGAGCTCAGAAGGCTGGCTTCGCATTAAGAAGAAGAAGGAAAAAAGGAGTCATTTTGCTGCACGACCCTTGACATGTAAATAATCAAACTAATTGCATTTTGATTTTAGCTATTAGCCATTCTCCTATATTTCCCGAACAATATTGCAGCGTGGGAGTTTTGCGGGGACTAACATTCTTTACTCCAGTCACACTCTGTGCACTATTGTGGCGTGATTTTTGCCTGGTCATTGTGTGTTATGTATATTTCCACTTGCCTCCCCTGGAAACAAATACATATTAATTATATGTATGTTAATATATACAATATATGCATCTATATTCCTCTCGAGAGAACTTTATACCCCATGTTTATATGAGGATAATTTGCTTCTTCATGAATTAAATGTATCACGAAAACGCACACGGAATCTATTTATTTATTAAGTCTCTGATTTTAAAATGTTGTTTTCAGAGTGATTAAACACACATGCTCACAGATATATGCCTAGAATCCGTTTCATCAAAACAGGAAAGAAACCATACAAAGTGCATTGTTATCACAATCAGGTGTTTTATCTACAACATTTCTGTAAAAAAACCGAGACTATTGCTCTTCTAAAGACTAGTTGGCGTTATAGCAAGGGAATTCATTTATTTGGTGTTTATGCTGACAGACCAATTTCAAGACTTACTCAACCCATTTCAAAACAATTTTTGAAGCTATGCCAATGGCTGAAGTGTTTTCTCGCACCGTTCTCTCACGATTTACTTATGGTTTATTGATACTAATTGGATTCAAATGAAAAACCGTCCGGCAATTTTTTTTTTCTTTCTCGTCTTTCAGTAGTCCCGAACATTTGTAATTATTCCTTCCAAATAATGTATATCCTCCGATTGCTTGCCGATGTAGATGTCAGTGTTGTCCATTCGCACCCAGGAAACAACCCAGCAGTTACTCGTTTTATTTCTCCCACTTGACCTGGGCGGCTGAAGTTGCTTTTATTCCACCGACTCTTCCCTTCTGCGAAGGGCAGGTGCTGCTCGCAGGTGCTCCGAGGAGGTGCCGCGGGTGGGGGGCTCAGGGGCATCGTGTCCTCTTGCCGGGGGAACTGTCGGGCCCCGCGGCAGAGGAGGGCTCCGCTGCGCCAAGGGACCTTTCCACGTCCCCTCGCCCCCGGCTGCAGGGTCCCCGCCGCGTCGCCTCGAGAGCCCCTGCCCCGCAGGCGCACCCTACACGTCTCCCTCGTCCCGGGCCGGGGGCTTCCTCACCGCCCAAACTCCGCGTAAATCTTTACAGAGATCCCCCGCCGCCCCGATTTACTCCCCGCTTGTATTTAATGACGCTAAATGAGCCGTTTTCGCTCCCCCGCACGTGGCCGGTCGGAGGTAATTTGCCGAACAGGAAAAAGACGAAGTTCCCCTATAAACTGAGGTGTCGGTCGGAGCCTGGAACCTGAAGCCCGGCGGGCTCTGTCCCGGACGCGGGGCTAAGACACCATCTCTGACAAGAGCAAAAGCCCCGCAGCCCCGCACCCGCCAGCTCCCTCCCTTCTAGCGCAGAGCGGCCAGTCCGGCTGGAAGGAGACGCTCGCAAACCCCTCTCTACACATTGCGGGGAGGGGGGGTGCACCCTCTTCTTGTGGATCCCATTTTTAGCTTATATTTGCCCTCTGCCTTGGGGTTCCCTGAGCACAGGATTAAAGCGGCAGCAGCAGCAGCAGCAGGGCAGCTAGGAGCGGAAAGTAAAACGGGACTCTTCGCCCTGCTGCTGATTTCTGAGTCTTAAAACTGATCACAGAATGCTGCGTGCTTTGCGCCGGGGACCCGCGTTTTTAACATGAGCTGCATCCCTGTCTTGTCAGTGGCTCGTTCCCCACCGCAGACACCATTTGCCTACGAGAAGAAAGGGGAGGAATATAATCTTGATGGCGAGTGGCGAAAGGGCGCACGCTGCATCCGTGACAGGCTCCGCTCCTTATCTCTGAGAGGTTTGGAGCCGCGTCGGTCCGCTTAAACCCTTTTATTACCCACGCCCCAAATATTTCCATTACACACGGTCTGTGCTCCTCAGCTGATATGTGAAACTTGCTGCCTTATCGCTGTCAGTCGATTGATATTTTCCGTGTATAAGCCCAAGGCATTAAATCAATGTCTGCACTCTGCAATGGCATATTCTCTATAGACTAGTCTGTGGGAGACAAGTGAAGTCCTGCTGAAAATCGGCTTCATCCTGTCTCGATTCTCACGAAGCTCCTCTTGGCAGAAGAAGCGGGGCTTTGAATAGGATCCGCCCGCCCAGACCCGGTGTCGAGCAGCCCCGAGCTGCCCCTGGCTGCGGGGGGTCTGTTGATGTTTGCCATTTCGGGACATTCAGAAGCGAAGGTGCCACACAGTCGGGCCATGGGGTAACCGGCCGCACACGGCGACGGGGACAGAACCCCCTCCCCCCAGGTGCAGGACTCGCACTCGGCAGCCGGGGGAGGACCTGCGGTAAATGCCCATCCGACCAAGAGCACCCGCACAGCACGACGCGGTAGACAGCTCCGTGTCACCCAGAGCCGTGCGCGCACCTCCGACCGCGATCACCGCCGACCCGGCCACACTTGCAAAGCAGAGGGGCTCTCCCAAGACTCTTTTTTCCCTCCCGTTTTTAGCTGGGTAGTAGTGTTGGAAGAATGTAGTGAGATTCCTGGGACGCTGGCTTGGCTTTTCTTTTCTAAGTCGAACCTTAATTTAGTTTGTGGCCGCTGTCCCTAACCCGTCAGGGGGCAATTATGTGATAATGACGAGAATTACACAGTTCTTTTATCTGGCGGCCGTGCACCAACAGGGCTCGGCACAGCGAAATCCGTTCACACTTAAACTCCCCTCCCCCGACAAAGTCTATTGCTGGAGACCAGAGCTCTCCAGCGCGGCTGCTGGTGTCGTTCCGACGGGTGGTTCCGAGCCGGAACTACAAAGCGGGATCTGGGCCTTTCCAGCGGCCCGGAGCGGCGTGGAGCCGCCCTGGGGATGCTCGCCGTGGGCGTCGTCCCGTCCGGCGGAGAAACGCCGAGCCTGGCTGCCGCCGCCCCGGCAGCCCTGGCCGCAAAACACCCAGGAGGTTACATCGCCTCGGGTGGCTTTTTCCTGACATCCCTCAACATATCCCACAACCGTGAATTAGGGAAAAAAATTAAAATAAAATAAAGGACATTACCACACACTCAGCTTCACAGGCCGGTGGCACCGCAGCGTCCCACAATCACACCCTGCGGGAGCGTCCCCTGCCTTGCCTCTGCACAAGCCTGGCCGTACAAATCTTTCCTCTTCACATCCACACTTTAGCACAAAAGCACGTTTTGATTTTTCTTGCACACGGCTCCGTCCTCCATAACCCGCCCCAGAAATTTTGTAAGAAAATAGCAGAAGTATTTAATTGATAACATTTGATTTATTTAAAGTCCTTAACTGCAAATGATCAAAAACATACTTCACGCATTAAATTCTCAGTTATCGTTTTAAATCAAAATATTTTTTTCAATTACAATCACATTTATAAAATTAACAAAATTTCTTAAATTCACGTGTAATTATTTTTTACGGTCATTTAAAGCAATTTCCAGCTGTAAAGAAAGAAAACAATATAAACCATGCAATAAATTAAGAACATTGAAACAGCGAACAGGAATAATAATAAAACCCGTCTGGCTATGCTAACACCGTGTAAAACTGTGGAAAGTGCAATAACACTGGATGAAATAAGCTAACAATGGCGATAATTAAATGGCCACAAAAAAAATTTATTAGACAAGTTTGAAAAAGGGGGAGAGACAGAGCTGTCCTCTTTTCCTTGCATCAGTGTAGTAGTCAATGTTTCCTGGGGGAGGGGGAAAATAACCTGGTTATAGATACACAGTTCTAGCTGGTACACAATGAATACACTTAAATTAAATAACAATGTCATCCACATGTTGATGAGAGTTCCTGATGAACTAGAATCTTCAGTAACAGATGGGAAGGAAAAAAAAAAATCCAACTGGCTGTGACCTCTTGTAACTTTATATTACATCCCAAAACAGGTAACACTTGGAAAAAGATAAGGGTCGCATCCTGCACTCCAAAGCTGCAGTTGGTCCCCTCGGGAGTGCAGGATCCGGCCCACAGCATCTGGGTTTTATGTGGGTTGTAGTAGCCGAAGGTTTATTTTGCAAGTATCAAAAGGATGATCCGAGAAAGTAAATAGTTCTCTTGTTGCTTAGAGATTCTCTTAGTGTTTTGCTACTTCACAGCAGTATTGTCCTTCAAAGCCTTTTTAATTAAAAAAAAAAAAAAAAGTCTTAAATGTCTACTCGCTTCTTCATCTCCGTATTGTTAAAAGTATTGCCACATACCTGTAAACTTACATGAGATTATAGAACACATAAGGGAGGGAGACGAGAGGGCGGAAAGCACAAACAAGTAGTTTACACGCTCAACATTTTTTTCTTCTTTTTAATAACACCCTGCATAGGCTGGGGAGGTCTCCGGGGAGAGGGGCTGGGAGGCAGGGGCCGGAGGGAGTATGTACAAGCGGGACGCGGCCGGCTTTGCAGGAGGTCGTGGTGGATCGTAACAACACACAACGCGTTGCGATACAATTAAAAAGTAACAGTCCTTTGCACGCAGCGTGCGGAAACACCTTGGTCTGTCTCAGGGAAAGCGGGGAGAGAAGCCGGGAAGGGGAGGAGGGGTCTCGGCCCCGGCGGCGGGGGTTGCACAGCTAGGAGGTGTTTAGCACGGGTCTGGAATACACACCTTGGTAGTACGAGGGCTCTAGGGCCGAGGGCTCGATGCTGCTCCGGCCAGCCATGGAGGCGCTGCCGAGGGGCAGCCCGCCGGGGATGCTGGCCCCATAAGAGGAATATTGCAGCGCCTGCTCGTAGGCTTTGAAGTCCAGCTTGTGCTGCTGCTCCGAGGAGGACATGAGGTTGTTGATGGAAAACGGGTGGTTGAAGGAGTAGTGGGGATCACCCTTGAGGTGGAGCTGGGGTTCGTGGGCTAATGAGTGAGGGGGGTGTGGGACAGAGGCCAAGGTGGGCACAGAGCTGATTGTGGAGGAGGCGGCCGAGGCCGAGGTCTTTAGCTCCGTGCTTGATCCACTGTGGTCCATAGACTGAGGGCTGGCGGACGGGTTGGAGCTGGAGAGAGAGGGGGCCGTATCCAGCTGCGCAGGTTTGTTGTGGCCTCTGTGCAGTGGGGAGTTGGAGCTTGAATTAGAGGCCCCGGCCTGATCTTTCCTGCCCTCCTGAGTGGCTTTACTGTTCGCCGGCTTCTCGCACTTGAAGCGCTTTTGCCGGCGGAGGTAACAGCCGTTTTCAAACATGTTGCCGGAGTCGGGGTGCAGGGTCCAATAGGAGCCCTTGCCGGGCTTGTCGGGGGAGCGGGCCACCTTGACGAAACAGTCATTGAAAGAGAGCGAGTGGCGGATGCTGTTCTGCCAGCGCTGCTGGTTCTGTCGGTAGTAGGGGAAAAGGTCCATGATCCACTGGTAGATCTCACTCAGCGTCAGCATCTTGCTAGGCGCCTGCTGGATGGCCATGGTGATGAGGGAGATGTAGGAGTAGGGCGGCTTAGCGTGGGGGTAGGTCCGCTTGAAGGACTTAGCGTCCCGTGTCCTGCCAAGGTTGGACTGCGTGTAGGCCATGGGGCTCATGCAGGGGTTCATGCCGCCGTAGGGGCTCAGCCCGTTCATGGGGGCCGGCTGGGCAGACATGGCGTTGATGCCACCGGGGCTCAGCGCCGTGCCCATGGCAGCCACGCCGGCCGGCATGCCGTTCACGGGCCCCGCCGAGCCTGCCGGCATGCCGGCCACGGCGCCGGGACTCAGCCCAGCCCCCAGCCCCGTGTTGGCGTAGGACATGTTGAAGGAGCTGGAGGTCATGTTGCCGCTTGTCGTCATGGTGTTCATGGTCATGTAGGTGTTCATGGTGTTCATGGAGCCCAGCCCCGAGTTCATGTTGCTCACGGGCACCGAGGAATAGGCCTAGGGCAGCGAGACAAAGAGACGGAGTTAGAGAGGAGAGAGGTGTGGCAGGACCCCGTAGGGGCCGGATCCGCCAGCCTGGCCCAGCCAGCCGTGCAAACGTCCTGCTGCGGGACGCCGGCCGCGTCCCCGACACCAGGGAAAAAGCTTCCCCAAAGCTGCACGGAAAGGCAGCTACTTCCATGAAAAGGTCTATTTCGTATCGATATACATTTATAAATAAACACGGAGCAGGAGTGCTCTCTCCGGACGCGCTGCCGGTTTACCGGCGTGTCGCAGCTTGCGCGGGCTGCACCGGGATCAGCGGGGCGCAGGGACCGACCGTCTTCCCTGAGCCGCTCCAAGCCCTCGCGGAGCCGGGCTGCGGGCTCAGACTGCCCCGGCAGGATGTGTTGTCTCGGGGCAATTCCCGTATTTTGTTTATGTGTCCTGTCTCGCTAGTTAAATACTTAAACTCATGAAAGTACTGAAATTGGCGGGGGTACACTGTTTGCGCCAAGGAGAAAGACTGCTTGTACTTTCTGAGAAAAATCTCACGCGTGTCTCCCTTCCCGCAATAATTTAAATTTCTTTTCTAATAAACATACAAGATACAATAATGCCTTGTTGCAAAATAATTTTAAAAGCCCTCACCCAAACCAAACAGGTCTTGTTGGCCTGTTTTATCTGTGGAAAGCTTCCCTCCGTCTATATTTTCTATCAAAACAATCTTTAAATTAAAGTTAAAAAAAATCAATCAATCAACCAACCAATCAAACACCAAAACTTTCCCAAAGTATGAAAAGCCTGAACTTTTCCTCTGAGATTTTCTATAATTGCACGACGTGGAAAAAATTGAAGGACCCTAACACATAACACAACTCTTTAAAAAGGCAGAGCCGGAGAGCTTGAATTTGTGCTTTCCGCTACGGCATCTGATTTAACAGGAGAGAGAAAGACGTCCTCAGTTTACTCGAACTACGGCTAATATGGCTAAGAAAAGGAGGTTTAAGCAATGGTTAAATATTTAAAACTCATTTCCGATCCCCACAAATTTCACGAACTTATAAACGCACTTTTGATTTAGAGGATCACATTAATTATTTGAGATGGTAGAACGCGGCTGGGTTTCCCATGTTGCATTCTTGCAGTTATTCAAATTAAATGACAAGAGGTGAAGAAAGATTGAAGTAAAAAAAATAGTAAAAACGAAGTTCCCTTAACTTTATGTTTGTGGGCAATGCGTATAAGCGAGGAAAAATGAGTCTGGAAACGGCACATAATTAGGATGACCCTTGTTTGCCCTCAGCCGACTTTCCTTTATTAAAGGAGATGCCAGCCGGGTGACACGTATCTGCCTCTGTCCGCGTGGCCCTATGGGCGCGTGTGCCAGCTTCGGGTGCGGGACGAGGCGTGGGGACTGTGGAGCCGTGTGTCCGGGTGTGCTGATGCAATGCCCGGGTGCGCACACCCAGGTGCCTGCCTCGCTGCCGCACTTCCTCAAAACGGCTGCTGCCAGGGCGGGAATCCGCGGCGCTGCTGGCCGTGCTGCCGGGCCGTGCTGCCGTTCTCCGGGAGCCCCGCTGCAGAGCCTCAGGGGCACAGCGCGGACCCCAGGCCCCACAGGGCCGAGGCGCGCCGGGGGTCGGCTCCGGGCTCTGTCGCGGCCCTCTCCTCCGCCGCAGCGGCGGGCGCTTGGGCCGGTTCTCCTGCACCTTACGGACGGCGCTGTCAGACGGCGCGGGGGGCGGGAGCGCCTGCCGCGGTCCGGGCCGGGCCCGGGCGGGGGGCGGCGGGTCCGGGTGCGGGCCCCTCCCGGCCCGGCTCTCGGCAGCGCCGCCAGCCGGCAGCAGCGTACGCCGCGGGCAGCCCGTCTGCAAAGTGCGGGCGAACGGCTCGTCTTCCCCCTCCTTTTCTTTCCCCCGGCCTTAACAGGTGAGGGCCTGGTGCTGGCGAGCAGGGAGGCCGGAGGTCCCGCCGAGAAGCTCGGGGAAGGCGCTGCCCCCGGCCAGGACGCGCTGGCGTCCGTCTCCTTCGGCCCCTGCCATCCGCCGGGAAGGAGTCGGGTGCCGGCGGCGCGGCGAGTGCTCTGCCCCGAGCCAAGAGTTTACGGGGTGCTTTTGTGCCCGCCGCGAGAGAAGATTACGCCTCTTAGATGAGATCAAGGGCTGCCCCCGGCCCCCCGGCCCTCCTGGCGGGCTCGCAGCCGCCCCGCGTCTTCCCCAAACGCCTCCAGGGCTCCTGGAAGCTGTGTTTTCCTTGGGGAAGCCTAGCCAGTTTCGGCGCCGGAGGGAGGGGGAGGTACGTTTGCGTTGGCAGGATCTGGACTGCAAACCGATTCCTCCGATTGCTGCCCCCTCTAGACCCCTAGCCACCCCCAGGTCCTCCCCTCCCCTGCACAGGGGCAGCAGAGAAGTCAGACCCTGGGATTTACTCACCTCCTGAGTGTCGGCGTAGTAGCTGTTCCAGTCGCTGCTTTCATGCCCTTCCATTTTCACAGTCCCTAACATTATGGAGCCAACCTGCCCGGTGTAACCATCCAGCCTTCTTGCAAGTGAGCGACGGGCAGTAGGAAAAGACTCGAAAGCCCGACCTAGCAGGAAGCCAGCTCTCAGGAGAGGCGGGGGGTGCTGAATTCTGCTCTATAACCAGCCAAAAAGGAGGCAGGGAGCGGTGTGGGGCGAGACAGTTGAGAAAGTGAGGAAGTGCGGCTGGGATGTGAGTGGAGTTGAGCTGATGTGGATCTTACGTCGCAGAAGTACCCACCTCCTCCTCCTCCTCTCCCCATTTGTCCGCCGCACAAAGGCGTTCGCACCTACAAAGCCGGAGATGCACCTGCAAACAAGGCAGTCCCCCTCGCCTGCAACTCCCCCCGGGGCGGCACTTTATTTGCAAAGCTGCGTAATTGGTTTAAGCATGTGGGGAAAGAAGGAGAGACAGAGGTGGGAGAGGGGGACAGAGGGGGGCGGGGGGCGGGACGGGATGGGACGGGATGGGACGGGGGACGGGCACGACCACCCTTTCAGGTGGACAGGACAAACGCTAGGAGGGATAGGGGGAAATGAAATGAGACAGATGAAGGAAGGGCAGCCCCCTCTATTTGAAGAGAACGCAAAAGGCCATCCAGCCTTAAACCCCTGAGATTAGAGGCAATATTTACTAAAGGCCGGTAGATGCTCCTTTAACTTGATGACCGGGACGTGCTTCAAAGTCCCGAGTCCTGAAGTCCGCAGGTTCCCCCCTCTCCCGCTCGTCACTTCACAGTTGGTTAGAGCGTAGGTACCTCCAGGCCCTGCCGCGGCGCCCCACGTTCCCATCGCCCTCGGGGCAGGGGATGGGATTAGGCGCTCCGGGCTGCGAGCAGGAGGCTCTGCTCCGCGCTCCCCAAAGCCCTCCCAACTCTCCCCCCACCACACCCCCCTCTTCCTCCGGGCTAAACGAGCCCTTCAAACGGGGTGCCGTCCTATGTAGATGGTGATAATGATATTGCTTTTTCGGGTGCCTTATGTTCAGAAACCATGTGAGTCACGGTGCTGAGACATAATACTACAGGTTCCAAATAAATACGGACAGAGGCCTGAATGCGGATCCACTGATATTAACCTCCACTTGGCAAACATCAGGTGAGTCACTAGAACCATTTTATATCTTTACTGTGGAAAGCCTTCAGCCCAGAAGGCTCATTTGGAAGCTTTCTCTTATTCCAGAAGCCCAGGAGCAGCAATAATATGTAGCGAGTATCTAATTTCCAACTTCTTGCTTATTGACCTGATTTCTCATAATGAACAGGGGAGGAGGATTCTACACAGGCTGGTAAAAGGTAAAAAACACCGATAAAACAAACTGACATTGGAAAAAGCTTTTTATTATTATGGAAGGAATCTCTCAGTCTTTGCAGAGGGATCAAACATTTTCTGTCCTGTCCGGCTCTTCGAGCCTATGTCAATACCACGGACTTTTCTTAGGTTTCTCTATCCTATCCCTTGTGAGTTCGTTTCCACCTAGCTACTAGAACTTATATTGCCTCAGAGTAGAAAACAAAAATCAAAAAAGTCAAAACAAAACAAAACAAAAAATCTACATCACCAACCAGCAGCTCATAGCCCTTCCCCCCCAAACCCAAACAACTTTTCCAACAGTGGGAATTTGAAAGGGAAACAAAGCTTCTTGGGATTTTGAGAAAGGCTTGCACATCATACCACACAAACTATAATACACACCTGGGTCTGAATTTCAGCTTGACGTGTTTATCGTTCAGCATGGCCACAGTTGCTTCCACAGTGATTTGTTCTCGAGTGAACTGTGGAAATGTCACCCCCACATACAGGATTTTAAAGTTTCTTATATAGACACAGGATTCAAATGACGAGATATAGTATATCTCTGCCACGACAAATATGTTTTAACTTGTTCTCTAAATGCATTTTCTGTTACCCCTTTCTTTGTTCTTTCTCTCCTCATCTACAGAATTAAGTCAAATCCTCGAAACAAACAAAACTCTGGAATCAGCAGAAGAGAATAACATATGAAAACATGTCTTGAAGGAAATAAAATATATAAAAGCACTGGATTAAACTCCTGCTTTTTCAAATGGTCAAACTACACCCGTGGAAACTGGGACAAACCCCAGTGGAATATCTAAGAAATATTATCATTGCCGTCTTCATGTCTGCACCCTCCCTCTTTTCCTACTGGAAGCGGTGTATATATCTGAAAACAGAGACCTTTCGGTGGTGGCTTGCCCATTTCAGTGTTTGAGGTCTGTGGAGTATGCTTCCACCCTAGCAGCACAGCCGCATGCGGGGATGCTGGCAGGAGTGCAGCTGCCCCAGAGACCCCGCTGTCGCCCCCCCCGCGCTGGGTGACCTCGGGGCGGTGCTGCCTCGCTTTCCAGAGCCCAGCCCCGCGGGAGCAACACCCGATGGGACGCCGGGCGGCCCATGCTGGGTCACCCCGTACCTGGAAAAAAGGGCAGGCACAAAGCCGGCCTCGCTCATCGGATGCTGCTACAAACCACGGAGGCGTTTCACCGGGCGGAGCAAACGTGGAGCCGGCAAAGCCGCCCGGCGGGCCGGCCGCCCCCAGGCCGCCCCGGCTGGGATGCCCGCTGCCCGAGAGGGGAGGGGAGCCGTGCGTTGCGCAAAGCCTCAGCGCCTCCTGTTGTCCGGCTGCGGGCTTAGCTCCCTCCTGAGGTTGCTCCCAGAGGTGAGAGCACAGGCAGGATCTTCTCTTAATCTGCTTATATCCTCTCGACTTGATGTATAATAAGCAAGCCCTAGTCAGAGCCAGCCGCTGCTGGAAATTCTCTTCAGTCCGGTTGCTGTGGTGCAGCCCTGGTGGAGAAAATCCTCCCTTAAGTCCAGAAGAGGGTCAGGACGCCTCTGCCCACGGCCACAGGAAAAAGCGGGTATTTCGGTAGTTGCCCTTGCCCTGCACTTGAGCCTTTATGTAGTGAAGCCCTATAGAGGATGCTCTGCGAGTCCAGCGGGATTTATCAGTATCCTTTGCAGCAGGCTCAGCAGAGAAGCGCTCTCCTAGGATGCGCCAGGAGCTCTCCAGTCCCGCCTAGCTGATGGGGTTTTCAGGAGTCAGGTTAAGTAGCACTGGCCCCAGTGCAGCAGCTTTCCCCAGCTCTGGTTCGAGTAGCAACAGTTTCTGTACACTTTTCGTTTGTTTGTTTCTTCTTTTTTTCTTTCTTTGATTTTTAATTTTTTTTTTCAGGGCGACCTTTTAGTGCAACCTGGTGAAAGTGCAGGCTGAGGTGAGCTCTGCTTTACCCGGCTAGATGGGATCAGGGTCTCAGCTCTTGCTCCACCAGTGCCCTCTGCCAAGGGTGCAAAGATAAAACCTGACCAAAAAAATACGGAAATATGTGTGTGGAGTGGGGGCAGAACCTCCAGGAGAGACCGTGTTACCAGCACTGTCGGGAAGAGCTGGGCCCCGCAAAGGCCGCTCAGCAAGGGTCTGGGTTTTCGGGAATCTCGCCGCCCTCTGGACGGGCCGAGTGGCCTCGCCGGTGGGAAGCGGCTTCCCGCAGCTGCTCTAGTACCGGAGCTGGCCCTGGCGCGGCGCTGCCCACGGGGGCCGGAGCTCCTCGGAGCCCAGCGCCGCCCGGGAGCGCCGCCCGCAGGCTCTCTGCCACGCGTGGGCCGGGCGGCCGATGCGAGCGGCGGGAGCTTTAATGTTAACGTGGAGCGCTGTTTCAGTTCGTTCCGGTCTAAGTTCCCCCTGGCTGCAGCAGCATCTGCCGGCCCTTGGGTTTGACTCGCAGGGGCTTACTCTATTTTATCCAAAATACCATCGTCTTTTGAACGAGATTCTCTCGGCAGTGCTCGCGCGGGCCAGGCGTTTAGCTCGGGAAGGAGCTGTGAGGTTTTCTCCGTATCGGTATGCATTCCCTGCCCTATGCTTACATCCTTCCTTTCGTTAGCCCGGATCTGTCTCCGGCAGAGGGTCCCTCATACCTGGCTTTCCAGACTGGCCCAAGCCTGTGCAGCGGGTCCCCGAAAACACCGTGGGACCCCGTCAGCCTCCCCCACGATGGGAAATCTGTCTTCCCGTCTGTTTCCAACCTGAAATCCTTTCCCATTCAAGCGGACAAACAGTAACCGTCTGGGAACGTGCCTGTGCCCATAGCCGGGCACTTTGGACGGGGCGGGATCGTGGGTGCTCCGGGAGCGGGGGTAGGTGGCTGCCGGCAGCGCCGCTCCTTCTGCGGGGAGCCCACAGAGGAAGCGTCCGATCGGGGGGCTGTTTTCCCTCTCTGCCTCCGCCCCTCACACAGGCACAGCCGCCCCGGTTCTGTGCTCCTGCGGCTGAGTTCTCATCCAGAAGAGCCCGTGGGGGTCCCCTCAGACTCGGCCCGAGGAGCCCCCGTCGGGGCGGTCGCTCCCGCGCCCCTGCCCCCGGAGCTCACGGGCGAGAAGGCGGCTTTTCACCCTCCTCTCGCTGGGGAGCAGGGCCCCAGCAGGGAGGGCACTGCATGGGGTCATCATTTGCTTCTGAGCTTTTGCTAAGTGAGAGGGCTCTTCCAATCTTTGACCGTGACCATCAAATAGCCTCCTTCCTGCGACCGGCCCAAGGTAGGGCACCCCCTTTTCCTATAGCCCCTCTTGCTCCCCAGGAGCCGTGCTCTGGTTCTGTTGGGCGGGCTAGACGTGCCCTCTCCGCCGCACCATCCAGGGCAGGAAGGGCCGGGCGTCTCACTCCTCTCGGCCGGGCCCTGCCTGCCCGCTGCCGGGCCCTCGGCCGCGCGTTTCCAGCCCCCTCGGCCGCCGGGCGCCGGGGCTGAGGGACGCGGGCAGTGCCGCCGGGGGCCCGGGAGCGCGGCCCCTCCGAGGCCCAGTCCTGCCGCGGCCGCGCCCTCGGGCCCGGGCGCCGGGCCTGCGGGCTCTCACGGGCTCCTTTCATGGCCGCTGTGCCAGGCCCTGGAGACATTGTGTAGCTCGTTACAACAGTGATGTTCCGTGGCAGGGTTTATTTTATTTTATTTTATTTTATTTTATTTTATTTTATTTTATTTTATTTTATTTTATTTTATTTTATTTTATTTATTTTATTTTATTTTATTTTATTTTATTTTGTTTTATTTTAATTTCAGTGCAATTCATTGCATTTCATTTTCTAGGCATCCTGCAGAGCCGATATCATAAGACATGAACGACATAACAAATAATATCTCATCCTCTGAAATACTCATGTATCTAACCAATTAAAGGAGAAAGAGGAGCAAATAATGAAATGAAAAATTATGTTGATATCCGATGGTTACAGTGATGAGAATAAGGGAGCTTCTGTTTTGTGTTCTTTTGGGATTTTTTTCCTATAGTGTAATAAAAGAGTTCTTAACTAGGTAAATCATTACCCATCACAAACAACCAGTTTATTTTTGCTAATATGGTTAGATGTATGTATGCTGTTTCCAGAACTCCAGCTGTCAGGATACCCACACTGGAGCATGTGATTGACAAAGTGTGTTTTACTTTACTTTTACAAGAATAAATGCAGTTCATAATAGTAATTTGATTCAAAGCAGCAATGTAGGTATTTATTTCAGTTATAGTTTGTTTTACTTATGATATACTGAAACATAAATGTAAATGCTTCTGTCATGTATTTCAATCGGTGTGTCTGTTCTTGTTCAATTACTTGATATATTTTTGAAAATCTTACTTGGTTTATTTTGTTTTAAAGGGTGTTTTGTTTTGTAGCAGCCACGTACTATGGCATGGAAGAAACACTATCAGAAGAGATAGGAATATGATTATGCACAGATAAACACAAGTACGTAGATGTCACCCACTTTGTAGAATCTCCCCCACGTTCCAAAAATGGTGTTTCAGGACATATATGGATTTTTGCAGGAAGCAAAAAAAGCAAACTAAGGCAGTGAGTGCAGTTAATCTAAACAAACTGGTATAAGAAACAAACCTTGATAGGAGATGCACCTATGCATGAATTCTAGAATTATTTCTTTGTTAAAATTGCCCCAGTAATTTAATGGACTAAAATCTGCCCTCCCTGCCCCAACAATATCTGCTGCTGGAATCAAAGGTATTTCCACTCTCCAATAGCCTTGTTTCGCCAAAACCTGCAGTGAGTTATCTTTGAGAATATCTGCTTTACTGATAAAAAACCAATATCTATGTATTGGACAATAGATTCAGAGCTGATCAGCTCTTTGTAATATTAATCTTAATATACTACTTCAGTTCTTTTGCAAACTGACTTTCCTATGTAGAAAGTAGACTGGTTTCATACCTTTAATTTTGAGAGATGGAGAATGAAGGAATGCTACTTTCTTTTACTGCATATCACCACATTTTCAAATTGTTTGCTATCTTCTATTTTACCTGCAAAAGCTATTAATTTCACTGTCTCTGTCTCTACAGTAGTTCTGCAGAAAAGCATTGGGAGATACCGTTATCCATTCTAGATGGCTTCTTTGCCTGACAGCTCTGAAGAATTAAATGTTCAAAATAAAGGCTGTCTTATTTAAACTCCTCCTCAGGGAGCAGTTCCACAGTGTTATATAACGTTATCCAGCTTGCAGTTTCTAGAGTATAAATTAATTCAAGCTGCATTCACTGCTCATTTTCTTGAGCTGTATTACCAAGGACATTGAGCAATTGTGGAGTGTGTAGCAGCATTTTCACAGATATAGAAACACTGGCCATTTACTCCTTTACAGGACATAACTAACCTGTGTATAGCAAAAATGATGCTTGCCCTGGAAAAGGATGACCAGATACCCTAACACAGTCTGTAGTTTTACTCTGAAATGTGAGAGTGTGAGTATCAACTGGTAATACCCAAAGTCATGAGATCCATAAAATAGTATAGTCAACCAGTGCCTATGGGAAAGTAGAGGAAGGTCTGGTTTTAGTAAAATGTTAGGACTTCCCAGGAGAAGAAGCTGTTCAGGATTTTGAAGAGTGGTTCATCATTCCAGCAGCTGTCTAAGCTTCTGCTGCTGCTTCAAGTACTTCAAAAGTGAGTTTGAAAATTTCTGAGAAGTTTAAAGAGACTGACATAATGAAGATTATTTAGATCACCACATGGCTTCCATCACTTGGGTTCAGTTCTCTGTGCAGCTACAGGTGAGACAAGGTAAGAATCAGATTTAATTCATTCCTCCTCCATCCCTTTCTAGCCAACAAGGCAGCTAAAGTGTTTCTGCTGTGCATGTAGTTCCAGGTTTATTCCTTTTTATGTGTTAAGGTGGGATGGTTGAGAGGGAATCTGAACTTTCCTTCAGTTCCTCCTAAAAGGAACACCCCTCTCTTCCATCCAAACAATTTCACAGGTTGTCAGTTGGCTTTGTCGTTATCCATTAAACAAACCCTTTTCCCCGTTTTAGGATCGATGAATATTTGCTCCAAAATCCATCCATTCCCAGAAATCCTTTAAATCTTTTCTAACATTATCCTTAGAGGTAGCTGGAACTTCAGCCTCTGCAGACAACTCTCCCTGCCCTTTGGGGGGCATTTCTTTTTGTTGCTGTGATGTGAAGATTTTTTCTTGTGATTAAGTGAGATTAAGCTGAGTCTTCAGCTGTGAAGCCTGTGATCTACAAACACATTATATCTACACCTATGCATTCACTATCAAGCTGTTGTCCTAAGAGAACACAAGAGCTGGAGTGGAATGGCCAATTGGAAACCTGCTGTATTAACTGAAAGACAACGGAGAGTAGAGATATGATATATCTTTGATACAATCAAATATAGTCAAATTTTAAAACTAATGCAAGCGAAGGCCCAATCCCAGAAAAGACTTTGTCAGGTGTTTAGCTGTAATTTCTCTGTTTATTGCTTACAGCCTTATTGAAAGCCAGGAATGTCTCTGACCTTGTGCCTATAAACAGCCATGTGTAATGGACTTCCAGAAGTAACTAATGTAATTTCTCTTGGGCTATATAATAAAATAGCATGTTCTTGGAAACATTACTGTCATGTCATGCTAAAAATAAATCTGTGAATCATTTTGACTCAAAATGACCCAGTGATTTTCTCATTGTATTGATCTTCTCATTATAAATACACTTTATAATAAAAGAGCTTCATCTCGTTTTCAACTTTTTAATTTATATCCATTTTGAATTACATTATATTATATTAGGAAATGCCTATGTTCTTAAATGAGGAGAGGAGAAAAAAAAAGACAAAGCCCAAAATCCTAGGAGGAAGAAAAAATGTTAACTATTTCTGCTGGCATGGCACTGGCAAATACAGATATCTTACAATCATAATGGAGATTAGTAGAGCTGGGTGTGCATATTTGTTATGGATCAAAGATAGGATATAGTGATTAGAAGAATGACAATGCTTTCAACACTCACAAAGGGATTGAATGTGTGATTTATAATACTAATTCCACAAAACCTTTCCATGGCTGCTTACTGCACAAGGGATTCAATATAGATTGATCACTGGGAAAAAAAAAAGTATTTCCTTCAGCTCAGCTGGATGCAACTAACAAAAAGTCTTTTCAGTATTGACATTGTCTGATTTAAGAGATAACCCCTCTGCTGTTTACTCTACTATTCTGCTGCAGACTACTGTCCCCACAGTGTAACTGTCAGAGAACTTTTTGTGCTACATTCCCAATGCCCAAAATTCACAGTTAAGAATTTTACCTTATAATCAATCCATTTAGTCTGATTATGTATGGCTATTTTATATATATACCTGACAGAAATGTTAAAGATGTTGATGCCCTGGAAAAGCAAAGAGTAGCCTGTTCCCTGAGTATACATACCTCTGATTTTCTCTTTATTATCAGTCAGAAGCACAGATTCAGTTACGAATTTACCACTGGTTTTACTAGGGGACTTTAGAAAGTCATTCAGTCTCTCTTTGTTCTGGTTTATAAAATGGAATAATGCTACTTGGACATCATGGTGAAAATGTATTTGTAAATATGCTCTTATCCTTTTTGAACTATGGCATTGGGGAATAGTTTTGAGCATGTGTACTGCCGTTTTGAGGCAGACTGGATCAGTGCTTTGGCTGTAGCACAGCAGAAAGGAGAATGCAGCACCTGCAGGGCTGGCGAGCCTCTGGACTATGACATGTGCAAAGATTGTCACAGCCAGCTGGAAAAGGATACCAAGGTGAGGCTTAGCATTTAGTGTTAAACTAGGTGTGAGGTAGTAGTTATGCTCTTACTTTCCTTTGAACAATAACTGCTCATCTTTCCAAGGACTCTTTGTGGTATTTTCTCAAGAGCCTATAGCAGGCTGTAGGCATTTCATATGCACCATGCTGTCCTGATTTTGGGTTGCCTAGATGAAGTTGGCTATTGGAAGCATGATTAACTCCAGTTGCCTCCCAGTGTCTGTGGGGCACTATGTGCATCTCAGTCCATCATGTGCTTGGATCGTGGAATTGCTGTGCACTGGGGGTGGGACTTCCTGCATGACATGGACTCAGACAATTTCAGAGATGAGGAATTGCATTTTTTAATTTCTCTAACCAACTGAACAATTTTTTAATGATTGCTTTTCTTCCTAAGAAGAAAAAAAATCCTTATAACATTAATAGACTAATAACTTAGATAACACAATTTATGTGACATTAGAAAGCTTAGTGATCTGGTGAGGTCTAATTATGAAAAATAATAATGTGTACCCAGGGACTGAACTTGCAGAAGGTTTTCCAAATCTAGATCCATTTGCTAACTATAAAGATTCATCTACTGATTAAATTTTGGAATTTGCAGTCTTCAGAGATAGGGCTTAACCTGTTTAACTAAATACTTAATAAAACTCCCCACCTTCAGGCTTCAAGCATCGCTGTGATCATTAAGGGATGATAATAATAATACCTGGGGAAAGGGGGGAAAAGCTTTCTCTGTTTTCCTGTGTATCAGAGATGAGAATCTGTGCAGTTGTCATCTCTGGAATTCAAGTAAAGGATCTAGAGGATATACAGGCAACAGTTTCTCCAGGAATGGCTGCTAAGCATCATGTGCGGCTTAGTAGGGGAAAAAATGTAGTGCTTGTGACTTAACATCAGATCCCCTTGGGTGTTTACTTGCTTTGCTTACAAGGCCTAGAGACCATTAACACAGGACATGTTTAAGAACCAAAGCTTGAACCTCTCTCACAAGCTAACTGCATTCCCCAGGAGCCAGCCACTGCCCTTCTGCAAGCAGAACTGACAGCCAACAGATACAGTAAGATAACGCAGCATACTCATTTGCCACTTTATCACCACTATTAAATTAAAGAGGAAATTTGTGCCTAAGGTTTTTTCCCTTCCTCCTAAGACTTTTTTTTTTTTTTTTAAATGCAAATCCTTCTTGTCATTCAGCAGGTTCATACTGGAACTTCCTGATGCAAATACCTCTTCACATGCAGGGCTTTTTCTTCCACATCCCACTGTGACTCCTGCAGAGAGGAACTGTTCTAGGTAAACGAAATCATTGAAGCTTTACTTACTGTTTAACTAGTTTGAAATGAATCTGTTCTCTAGGCTTACATCTGCATTAAACTGCTAATAGGATTCATCTTCAATGTGGTAATCGAACACTTCATTCCTGTTCTGAACTGCTTTAATGGCCTGGACTGCTAACAGGAATCCTTCAACAGAGAACAGCTGTTTGATATTCTACTACTGCTTCTCCAGCTACTCTGGGATTCTTGCTAGACAGACAGAGAAGCAAATTAGGCACCAAATAGAGAAGCCTTCTAGGGCATATTTCAGGGCTTTAATAAGTTATCTTGCTATCAGAAGAGAAAACTTGCTATTAATTGGCATGTAATGACAGGCCAATAACTTTCATCTTCAACAGGTTTTCAGTTGCATTATCAAGATAAAAATTAGCCATCTAGCCTAGTATAAGTGTCATTCTTTGCAAGAAAGACACTGTGTGCCCCTTGAACTCCAGGAATACAATTAGGCAGGAAAAAAAACCCCACAAAAATGTAGCTGAAAGCTACAAAGAAAGGAGAAGATAGTAGGAGACATTTGCCTATTAGTCTAGTGGAGCTTTTCAATCAGTTTGATGCCATATTTGAATCCAATATCTGCAGTTAGTCCCTACAGTTCCTTGTGATCACATGGGTGTTGGAGGTTCCAAAGTGGAAAAAGGAAAAAAAGGCTTTATTTTTACTCACCATAACAGACTTAAGTGGATGACAAGCGTAATTCTGTGAACTGTTACAATCCAGAGATTCATGGAAATTCCAGCACTTTGCATTCATATTATGTACAGGAAACTGCTTTTCCCCCCTTACCGCTATAATCTGCTTTGCTTTGCATGTGTTCTAGACCATCAGTCTTCTTGGGAACCTGATCAATGTCATGTTGTAGGTTTGTAGGCCATGGTTATGACCATCTTGATAGATTCAGTTTGACTTTCCACATTTTCTTTAATTTATAAGTTAATTTTTAAAATTTATTTCCTGAAGTTTGATGATTTTTGGCATTTGCTCTCTTCCCTGTATTTGTTGGACACTGAAACACTCTTTTTTTTTTTTCGTCCACTTATAGTACGTACTTCATGTGTGAAAAGAACTACTGTTAAAATTTAACTTTCACCAGACAGCTATCAAAAATGTTCGACATCTTTGTTCTCTGAAGGATTGGCTAGTAAAACTGCAATACATGATGCCAGGACTCCTCTCAGAGAACTGGTTTCAAACTTTTTTGCTCATTTAATACCACAAAGCTGTTTGGTTTATGGACTCTGAGATGGAGTCTCTACTGTTGCACAACTGATAGTAGTGAAAATAAAATCCCAATAACAGAAACTTTATTGATGATGATGAATGAACTGCACACAGCTGACTGGGGCTTTCATCTCCAAGCTGAGACTTTGACAATAAAAAAAATAGTTTTGTAAGAAAACTGTGTCTACAATTGCACCCAGGAAACAACTCCAATGCATGGTGCGCAAGTTCCCAGAAATGCCCATTCATATGTTTGGTTCTCAGGGCAAAGCTGACACCAGAGCAAGGGCTGCCATACACAGGAGACAAATGAGGCTAACAAGGAGCAAATCCCTTGCCCATCCTGTGCCTTTCAGGATCCCGCGGGTAAGCTGGAAGACACATGTCTAACGACATCCCCAGATGAGGCTGATCCGTTTCAGCTCACTTAGGAGACGAATGTCTCACCAGTGCCCGACTCATAAAATACTTCACGTCCCGGTCTCTGAGCGCGGCGTGCTGGCAGCCGCTGCCGCCGGGGCAGAGCGCTGGGCGGGGGCTGCAGCGGGCGCTGCGCGCTCTCTCCCCGCTCGGGAGCGCGCTGCTCGTCCTTGCCCTGCCCGGCTCCGGAGGCAGCGGCGGCGGCTCCGCCTCGGGACCGCGAGGCCACCAGCCAGGAGGCCCTGCGGGACAGGCAGGACTGGGACTTGGAGGGGCCCGGTGGTCGCTGGTCTTATTGTTTGTTTGTTTTGTAGGCGGGAAGCTATTTGTGTTTACTTCGAGAAAGTGTTGTGCTTTATTCTTTCTCATTTGCTTTGTTTTCCTGTTTGAGGTTTCCTTCCAACTTTCAACTTGTACTCCCAAAATTAGAAATGATTCGATTGTTTCCTGATGTAAAATGCTGATAGCCGTTGCTGGTGCTTCATAACACTGTTTGGAACAATCTTGTGAACACCAACGGGACCCTTAGCAAAATATAGGAGCCCTTGCAAGCTGGCACCTCTGTATATGCATAAAATATGAATCCTCATTTCTGCTTGAGTTTACAGACTGCATACAGTAAGAGAAAATTGCTAGAAAATATCAGTACTCAGGACTGAATT
This sequence comes from Motacilla alba alba, assembly GCF_015832195.1. Classification (NCBI taxonomy): domain Eukaryota; kingdom Metazoa; phylum Chordata; class Aves; order Passeriformes; family Motacillidae; genus Motacilla; species Motacilla alba. The sequence continues at coordinate 38,276,868 of NC_052020.1, forward strand.
ATGTGGAGGCACTGAATATGGTTAAGGAACATGATACTATATGCGAGGAATCTCAGTGGGGCAGTCTGAAGATCAAACAAGCAATAGTTACTGCTCTCAGGAACATGAGCATTTAGCCCTTATTGGAAGATTTAACACCAGATCAATTGCCTCAGTTAAGAACATTATCCTCTCCAGAGGTCGAAGAGTCTACATGAGCCTGTCATGAATATAAATAAAAATATTCTTAATTAATTCACTGGGCGTTCTGAAGTTCAAAGAAAGTAAGGGTGTCTTCTGAAGCAAGAGACATGAAAAAACAAACTCCTGAGTCAGGCTGATGAGAAGAAAAAATAAATCTATAGAAGAAGACTGTGCTGACAAAAAATCAGGGAAGTTGCTCTGGAAAAGTCAATGCAACTTTATTCATGAAAATACAGTTGTAAATCTTCCAGTAATATCATCATTTGCAGGTACCACTAAAAAAAATTGTAACAGTCAAACACCCATCACCACCTTAGAAGTCATTACTCCGGATTTAGTTTTCATGTTAATAGCTCCCCTATCTCATTAGAAAAGACAAAAGTTGAGAATAAATTTAAGGATTGAGTGTGTATGCTACAGATGGATCTTCAGAATTAAAGAGGTACAACTCAAGAAACAGGTACAGTCATTAAAGATAGTGTTGAATTTAGCTCTACAGATTCTGATCCAAGTAAAAGCATTTCAAGAAAAGCAAAACTAACTAGGGAAAGCTGTAAGAAGAGACACAGAGTGATTTCAAAAGCAAAGCAACAAGATTTAGATGTTGAATTGAGAAGGATTCTGGGAAAAGGAAGTGAGCAGCCAAGTGTGAGGTCTGCTCAAGAAGAGATGGAAGAGGCAAGGGATGTAACTAGACCAGACATTTCAAAAATATACGAGAAGAATTTCCAGCAGAGCAAATCTGAAGGGTCTACTTCCAACCCAGTGCTGCCTGTGAAAGTGGTTGCAAGGTCTATTGATGAAATAATTGCTTCCCTGCAGTCTACTTCTCCATCTCCCTTAGACCAGATGATCAAAGAACTCCTGGAGAGTATTCTTGGCCAGAAATACAACATAAAAATGGAATTAGATGAACCAGAACAAGAGCAATATTTTTCTCTTGAGTAAATATTACTTTTATAAGAATTGTATATTTTTTTTCCCAATTCCTACAATGTGTTACAACACAGAAGCCAGACAAAACAGATGGATAAAAATATTAATGTATCATAGAATATTCTTCACCCTTTCTTCTGCTGTTTTTTTTATGTCCCTTAAAAATGAAAATGAGCCAATATCAAAATGAGCCAATATCAAACTAAAACATTACCTCTTTTGGGGTGCTATTTTTTGTTATACTGCTTATAGTTTAAAATGTATTTTTCTTTATTCTCCTTTCCCTTTTTAAGCTGACATATTCCAGTATGACAGATGAAAAAGTGCGTTATATGCACATTGGAAGTATTGCTTCTGTCAGTTATTGTTTAGCTTGTGAAGTCTTCGTAAGACAATTTCTATTATTGTCATAGTTATGTAGATCATGTAAGCTGCTGTAATAGAGTTCCTTCAATTAATTTCAGCAGGTAATATCAGTTATACTAGGCAACAGGTAGATGCTGGAGAAAACTTTCCTAGATTTTTCACCAGAAGTTTGCCAATTTATTTGTTAACTGAACTGTTGACTTAGTTTCAGATGGCTTTTTGTCCTCTCTAGGCAGGGCTGATAGTTTTGTCTCAGTTCCAAGACAGCTAAAATGTACAGTACTTTACATTCCCTAAATGTGAGATTGACTCTTTTTTGATTTAATAAAAAAACTGGAATAGAAAAAAGCTCACCTGAACTACATTAATTTAAATTTGAAAGTCCATGAGCAGCAGTTCTGCAGAAAGAACTGCATTTCCAGTTGATTTATGTCCTCTGATTTGATTTTCTTCTGAGAGCTATTTTGTTGAGGCATTCTGTGTCTCCACTTTCTGTATATTTTATGGTGTATTTCAATTGGCATTGAAATCAGAGAAGACTTTTCTCAGTGAGGCAGCATTGGGATGATGTCTTTTCATTGCTTGACTTGTATTTTAGGTACGTAATAATTTGGGACTCTTTGGCTGGAATTTGTCAGTTGATTACAAAAATTCTTCAGGCAAATATGAAGAGGATTAAAGAATTATTAGGCCTGGAAAACTGTATTTTACCTTCCCAGAAATAATTGGTAGCGATTGGTAATGTGTGCAGAGTTGTATGGTTTTCTTACTTTTTTTATAAATTTGTCTTATGTTCTAGGGAAGATTTTCAAAAATTGGCCTCTGCCCAGTCCTGATATGTAAACTGAATATTTGTTTTTTGTAGTGTAAGCTGCTGGGCTCTGAGCTTTGAAAATCTGACCTGGGATAATGTGATACTTAGTTCTTTATTTCTAATATTTTCTCAATCTGGTTAAAAATAAAAATAAAAATAACATTAAAATTTGAACGTAGTGATGGCTTTCTGTTCCAGTTTTTTGTTGTTTAATGTTTTTTTAGGTATGGACATACAAACATTAGTGAGGATGAATGAGACCCTTCTTGCTGACTACCTTTTTATTTGAATTCAAAGGCTGTTGTCTTTTGAACTGAAGTGACCTTATAATTAGGTTGAAGACTTTAGCAATTCTTTATTATTATTGTTATGATGATGATGATGATGATGATGATGATGAATGGATAATTTACTTTAAACTGACCTTCATAGCTTATATTCTCATGTAAAGTAAGAAATGTATTGTTTAAAATCAAGGAAAAAAAGAATGGAACTGCTAAAATGAAAACCTACTCTCAGAATTAAATGTGTTTTTTCATTTCTTACACAAAAAAAGAAAAAAAGAAAATAATGTTCTCTATCTTATTTTCCATCCTGTATTAATGATTGGTTAGCACTGATACCTCATGGTGCTGCTCAGGGGGCTGTGTTCTGGTTTTCCCCCTGCACTGAAATAGCATTATGTGGGAATAAAATGCCAACTCAGTGGGACATCATTACTTAGCCCTGTGTCTTCTGAGGGAAATTGGTTATCAGTTATGTTTCCTATCATATTTTCTGTGAAAACATAGAATTTCTATTATAAGAATAATGTAATTTCCAATGTCTGGAGAAATTTTTTTGCTTTGAGGCTTGTTGCTAACTTTGAAGTATATTGAGATGCTAAGTATATATTTGGTTTAGCATCCATAGGAAAGTGTTTATATTTGTCTCAGAAATGCACTTTCTTGGTGAAGAACCTGCAGCTCCTCTTTAGCTGATCACTCAGAGGAGCTTGTGAGGGTGGTAAGTAAATGAACATTTTCATTCTCTAAAAATAACATAAAATTTGAATTCTTCTATCAAACAAGGACTATAGAGTCCACTGTACTACCAGCAAGACATCATATAATATAGTTTAGTTTTTAAAAACACTTGTCTAGCTCTTTTAAGTTAATATCAGTAATGAGGCCTTGAAACTTTCTCTGTAATGCATTAATACTCACAAAATTGGTTTGATGGAGAAAAGTTCAAGAAGATATAGACGTGTATTGGCTTTACAAACAAATACAAACAGGTATTTGCTTCTAACATTACAGTACCTCACTTATTATTTGGTCTATATGTTCTTTATACTTCAGCTGACATGTTAATTATGTTACTGATGTACTGACGTATTATAAAGCTATTTTTAGGAGGATTGCTGAAAATGTTTTTTGTTTGCTTGTTTTCACTTTCAGTGCTATCAGATACATTGTAAACATCATAGAAATGAGCAAAAGACTGAAATTTATTTAGCTTAGTTCTATTCAAATGGTGAAACCTCTAACTCTTCCTATTGGTTTTCTTATTTTTTGCTTACAGATAACCTGTGGAATTCTTTTTTCACAGTCTCAGCATCTGTTAAAATGTACCTAAATCAAGACTATGATGCTTTTTATTATGAGTTCACAATACATTTCAAATTCAGGAAGCACACAGTATTGAGTACAGTCAACATGGTTAATCATGACAAAGGCTGTGGGACTTTCTGCCACTTACTGAAGGGAGCTGCTTACTCTCCAGGGGTGGGCTCCACCACTCCTGGACACCTGAAGATTTTTTTTTTTTTGGAACAGGTAACTAATTTTTTTTTTTTTTAAAGAGATATTTTAGTTTCATAAAATTACTTAGGGACAGATCTTGGGTAGATGGTTTATGGTTGTGGACTTCTGAAATCTATCTGCTTATTTTCTCAAAGTAACCAGTTTAGTTTGTGGCATTTTATCCACAATCATTTTACAGTTCCTTATCATCATTAGGCCCACATAATTTATGGTTGTCCTAAAAAGGCTACAGACTTTGTGGTGCAGGGAGTATCTTTTTACACTTGAGCCTAACAAAATTGGAGATTAATCCTAATTAGGTCAGTAAGCTGCTATTGTAATATGAAAACAAATTTATTTTAATCAGATAGATTGTCGTCTCTCAGAGTTTCAAGCTTTGTCAAAGGGTCATTAGCTATGTTTGTGTATGAACAACTTGTATAAATTCACCATGTTAAAACATATTTGCATACTCACACATCTCAAATGACTTTGTTTTGCCATTTATCAGGGTCATTTCTGTACTTTTTTATTCAAAACAGAGAGGAAAATAATCTCCTATAATAGCATGTAACTACCAAATGAGGAATCAAAGAATTATCAGATAAAAATATATAAATCAGATATATTTAGAGATAATTATTAAAAACAAACAAAACCCAAACCCTAATAATAATAAATCCTTAGTTTTCTTTATGTAAGGGTTCATAAATTTCATAAAAGACTTTTCAGCCACAAAGAGTACCACAAACATAGCAAAATGGCTGAAAATATTAAAATGGTTTATAAGAAGTTATCAAAGTGCTGGGAGTACCTAAATAATTTTCTACACCTCTGGGAGGAATGCTATGTGTAATTAAAGATTTTTTTTAAAGGCACAGGAGAAGTTTCCATCACTTCTTAGGTTAAAATACTGGTGCAGGAACCATCTTAGTCAAGGATGGGCAGAACACTCAAGAACAGATTCCCACAGGAATTAAGAGTTGCCACAGCTCTTTTATCTCCCAAAGTTCATATCACACCTCTTTGGCCTTGTTTTTGTTAATGCAAACACATGGCCCGTAGTATGTATATTGACAGTAGACATAATTTTATTAAAATAACACAATAGCATTGTGCCTGTGATTCAACCAGGGTGAATGGACAAAAGAAAAAACACCACACCCAACAAAGGAAAGCAATCACATACCATGTACAGGTGTCTAAAATGAAATTAAGATAATATTTGCTCATATAATTCTGTTGGTTTTGACAGAGCAGGAAAATTAATATGTAAAATTTGCATATTATGCAATACTTTAGAAACATAAGTTGATCCAGCCAGGCTGAGCGAAGGGCTTTGTGAAAATTTCTCTTTGATTCCATGAATTGGATAAATTGCGTAGGGAAAGAATCACAGTTGGCTTAGAAGGATTGTAATAATTAATAGCCCTTGGCAATCACCATGCTTGAAAACATGCATTGCAAAGAAGAAGGAGGTTGGTTGGTATAGCTTGAGAAGACAATGCTGAATCTGTCTTTTAGTCTGAGCTGTTTCTCCACTCCTCTACTTTAGTGTGTTGTTCTTATGGTGATGAAAATACAAGTAATATGAATTGTTTTTTTCTTATGCTGTCTTTTCTGTCAAAGATAGATAAATTACTAAGGCTTTGGCTAAAAGCAAGGCACAAACGTGTACAACATGTACATGCAAGACCATAGCTTTCTATTGCTTTCCAGTTTACATTTTTGTGGCATTATATGCCACACTTTTTATACATCACTTTTTGTTAGCCTACAGACTCAATTTTTCCTTTTCATTTTGCAATGTACAAGAAAAAAAGTTACAATTCAAACCATTCTTCTTACATGGTATTAAAGTTTTGCAAAAAAGACTAGGCCTTGGAAACCAGTATTTTTAAATTGATAGGTGGACAATACACTCAGTGGAATAAAAATTCTACTGCGTGGAAGATTCTTATATTAAAAAGCAAGTGGGCATTTATAGTGTCAGTAAACTATGATGTATCAGACTGTTTCTAATACAAGTTCAACTGGTTGCTTTACTTCATTCTTGCATTAGCTTGTGGCTTCCTTCCCCAGAAGAATTTAATGTTTCGGTAGCAGTTTTAAAGATCAGTATTCTCAAATGAAATGTAGCTTGGATGTGATACTTGTTTGTTGTTGCTATCTTTAGCACAGGCTCCTCAAGGCAGTGTGTGGCTCACTGGGTAAAATCTGTGTGTGCTAACCAGTAGCTCAGAACACACACTGTCCTTAAAACTACCGCCTGTGCTGAGAGCTGCTGCTGCATTTTAATTCTTCTTTTTTTTTTTTCATCCAAAAAGGGGAATTATTGGACCACTGCTTTAACAAGCGAGAATAGTATGTTTGTGAACTAAAAACAACTTTAAATTTTGTAATTGCTTTCCTGCTAGTGCAGGAATTATAATTTTCTCCTCTGGAGAAAATGAATAACTGAGAATTGCACTCAGCCTGTAAACTTCTCTACTATGAGCAGTTCCATGGAGGAATAATTTATAGTAAAGTGTTAAACATGTATGTAAATGTTTGCAAAAGATGAGCTTAAGATCATTTGTCTCTGAATGCACTTGTTTCTTTCAAACTAATTTGTGTAATGAAGGCTCAAAATTTAATTTACACATATATCTTCCTTTGATGTTGTTTTTTTTCCTGTAAGACAGTAATATAATTTTATTTTAGCATTCTTGTTTGACACTAGTTTTATTCTCTTGCTCATACAATTGGCACCAGTAGAACATGAGGAAATAAAAAATGGACCTCAAGTCCAGCCAAGTTTTCACCAAGCAAGCCTGGTAACATTCTGAATTATCTAGGAATGTTAAAATATAATAAGTTTATAGTGCTTCTATTTGCTTGTGAGTTGTTAAGATAGGTAGTTCATATTTTAAACTGATAAAAATGGAAAGGAAATTCAACACTCCTTGAAAACATTTTGGTACTTCATAAATCACAAGTATACACTTATTTTTCTTTCTTTCTTTTTTGTGCCTCTTGTTCTTTCTTTTCATATGGGATTTGATTTTCCAACTGCTGGATATGAAGAATTTGGCTTTTATTAAGTAGCATGCTGATTAGGGAAATGGAATCATAAGATATCCATCTATATTCATATGTGTTAGTGCCCATCATTCTATTCTTGTCATTCAAACTGTTTTCAAAATTCAAATATTTGAACTTAGATATGTTTGGGGAATTGCCTAATGTTTAGAGGCATTACTGATTTATTTGCTTTAAAGGATCATACATCTGTTCATATAAATTCCTGATATATGTTTCTTCTTATATTTAGCTTTTTTTCTTACCAATGCAGTCTGTAGGAGAAACAGACCAGACCTTTGATAAGAAATTTTATAAATGCTATTATTTAGTGTTAATCATTGTAGGTCCTTTTCCTATTACTATGTTTATTTTTGGAAATCTAATTAGCTGAGGAAATATTGAGGAAATATTTGGCTTCAGATAAAGTTGATACAATGTTCAAGGTATTTTGTAGATTTTTAAGGAATAATTGCATATAATAAATTCTGTACTGAATTACCTGTCAGGGAGGACAATTTTTTCTTTAATTTTTAAAAAATTCATCTTTTACACCAATTTTTTTTCTCTTTCCCTCAGAAGTTCAGAAAGAATCTCAAGCAGCAGAAAATAAATCTTTGCCTAAAGATGAGCTGTTAACATATAATAAGCAGGTGAAGCAGGTTTGGTACTATTGTGAGATGGTATTGTTTTTCCCATGCTTATGGTTCTGATACTTTATAGCAGAGGTCTGCAAGCTGTTTCCTTACCACCTGCTCTTAAAAAAAAAAGATTTTCTATAAAACAGGTCTTCATACTGGTCTTGCAGCTTAAGGTTAGAGGAAAAAACCAATTAAGGTTCATTCGGTCAGATGTTGGGTTAGGCTTTTCTTTATGAGATTGGAAAGAAGATTACACATGGAACAATGTATAAATAGAATCCTAATCTACATTTAACAAGTGGATGCCTTCCTAGAAAATAGTTTAATGCTCAATATCCTTTAAGTTTTCTGATATTCCACATGACAAAAACTGTCATTAGTATATCAATTCTACAAAGCTTCGAATTTTCACTAGAGAGCGAGTATCAAGTGTATACAGACAGTAGGAGACATTTGTTGCCAAGATGGAACACTATCTTTTCTCATATGTTGTCAGTTTTAGCATTCTAGTATTCCAAAACTATAAACAGACACTAAAATAAAATCCTAACTTAACCCTTTCTTCTGCAGCTTTGATGTAAATGATTACTTTGCCTTAAAATTGTTATTTGCGCTTATTGTGAAACAAATACCACTATTTATTACATTGACAATGATTTAATGAGGACAACCAAGAAGGGGATATATTTCTACGAGACAGTGTTACGTGCAGAGATACCACATAGCTTTGGCCTAAACTGAAATAAATGAGATGAACAAAGTTGGAAAAGCTGCATGGAAACACGGATGCAGGTGTTGAGAAGAAAGAGGTAGAAGATCAGAATGAAAAGAGGATGAGACAGATGCACATGGAATACTTTTTGATGGCCCGATATTTGTGAGTTTATTGTTTCAAGGTCTTGTTGTCATAAAGCAGAGGTCTAGTCAAAGTGAGAAAACATCTGAATATCTAAGGGCCTTGTTTCATCTGCTTTTTTTAGGTCCTTCCACTGATTGTAGTTTGGCCCTGATTGTGTCTCTTCAAGCTGAGTGGAAAAAGGAGAGAGGTAGGCATATGCCTAGAATTCCAGAGCATTAGCATTTCCTGGTCAGCCAGGAGACAAAGATGCACACAGTTTATTCTGAAGAGTAAGGGACCGGAATCTCTAGGAGTGGGAGATGACAGAATTTCCCCATCAGTCCCAGCACTGCATTCTGCCATGGGGCCACAGTGGACATGGAGCAGAGCCCTAAGTCACCTGAGCAGTTTCAGCTGGCAGGCATTATTCTACAGAGAAGGATTAGTATTTCCCAGCAGCTTTTGTGGTAGCAAAATTACTCCTGTTAAATGGGTTAGAGTTCTGTTGAAGAAAATGGATGAAAATTAAATTATATATTAAAAAAATTCTTAATTAAATTGCATTTTTAAATTTTCCTTACAATATTTGTATGTTTACATGTCAGAAATAATTCCAGTACTTCAGTAGAAGTACAATATTTCAGAAATTTCATTTGCCATCTGTACTTGATGATAATGTTTCTTATAATTAATATTGATCACATCATTATAATATTTCATATAATTAATAATAATCATTCAGTTTTGAACAAAAACTCCATGACCATTGAGTTCAACCATTAACCTAACACTGCCAAGTCCTTCACTAAGCCATGTCCCTGAGTGCCATCTCTACATCTCTTTCAAATGCCTCCAGGAATGCCCCTTCCCTGGGCAGCCTGTTCCGAAGACTGACAAACCTATCTGTGAAGACATTTTTCCTAATGTCCAGTGTAAACCTCCCCTGGTGCAACCTGGGCCATTTCATTTTGCCCTAATGCTTGTTACCTGGGAGAAGAGACTGACCCCCACCTCCCTACAACCTCCTTTCAGGTAGCTGTAGAGAGTGATAAGGTCTCCTCAGCCCCATATCTCCAGACTAATCACCTCCAGCTCCCTCAGCCATTCCTCACAAGACTTGTGCTCCAGATGGTTCATGAGTTCTGCTGTCCTCTGGACACACTCCATGCATGTGTTTCTTGCAGTGAGGGGCCTGGAACTGGACACAGAACTTGAGGTGTGGCCTCACCGGTGTCCAGTGCAGGGGGACAATCCCTGCCCTGGTCCTGCTGACCCCACTGATACAGCCCAGGTGCCATTGGCCTTTTTGGCCACCTGGCACGCACTGGATCATGTCCTGCCACTGTTGACTGGCACCTCCAGGCCCTTTCCCACTGGGCAGATTTCTAGCCACTCTGCCCCTAGCCTCTAGCACTGTCTGGGATTATTGTGACACAAGGGCAGGACTGGTGACTGAAATTTAAGGCAATTTGCCTTATGGAACCTCATGCAACTGATCTTGGCCCATTGATCCGGCCTGTCCAGATCTCTCTCTAGAACTTTCCTGCCCTCAGGCAGATCACTCCTGGCCAACTTGGTGCTGTCTGAGAACTTGCTGAAGGTGTACTCTGTCCCCTCATCTAGATCATCAATAAAGATGTTCAGCAGGACTGACATCAATAGCGAGCCCAGGAGAACAGCACCGGTGACAAGCCACCAGGTGGGTGCAACTCCTGTCACCACTCTCTGGGCTTGGCCATCAAGCCAGTTTTTAACCAGTGAAAAATGCATCTGTCCAAATCATGAGCAGCCAGTTTCTCCACGAGTGTGCTGTGGGAAATGGTGTCAAAAACTTGACTAAAGTCCAGGAACACAACATCAACTGCCTTTACTTCACACCAAACAGAACATATTGTCACAGGAGATTAGGTGAGTCAAACAGGACCTGCCTTTCACAAACCCGTGCTGGCTGAGCTTGATCCCCTAGTTGTACATGCCACGTGATGGCATTTAAGATGATTTTCTCCATGACCTTTCTGGGCACTGAGGCTGACAGGCCTGTAGTTCCCTGGATCCTCCTTCAGTCCCTTCTTGTAGAAAAGCATAACATTTACTACCTTTCAGTCAACTGGGATCTCCCTGGTTAGCCAGGACTGCTGGTAAATGATTACAAGCCACCTGGTGAGCACTTCCAACAGTTCCCTCAGTACTTTTGGGTGGATCCCATCTGTCCCCATAGACTTTTATGTGTCTAAGTGATGTATCGGGTCACTGATGTTCTCCCCTTGGATTATGGGGGCTTGATTTTGTCTTTCAGATTAGGAGGCTCAGTACCCAGAGAGGAGCTAGTCTTCCTGTCAAAGAGTGAGGCAAAGAAGGCATTAATAACTGTGTTTGCAGGTAGTTTGAAAGTATACTCTGCAACATCAGTTCATCTGCTGGTTGCTAATCTACATGTGCGAAATGATGTATTAACAATACACATTACAGTGTCATTGATGGTAATTTTATAATATTAAAGAATATCATAAGATTATTTATTACTTCTAAATTATATAGTACTATTTGACAACAAAACAGTTTCCTAGTCATTTAACAGTACTGGGATACTGTGATGATGCTTTTTAGACAGTATTAAATATTTTGGGCAGCTTGGCATTTTGGTAATATATGGATGCTATTGTTGCAACAACGCTCATCGATGTGTGTTCAGTGATCTTACAAGAGAAAGTAATTTGCAAGATTGGCACTTGACAAGATAACATACATTTGGTTGTATTCAACACAAGTACTACATAATTCAAATCTATTATTCAACTTGAAAGTTGAACTTGAAAGTGCTTTCACTTTTACACACAGAAAGATGAATAGAGATAAATTTTTAGGAAAAAGAGAAATGGTTTTAAAAACTCATATGAACTAACTAAATGCGCTAATACATCCTTAGCAGAACGATTTTTAAAGAAAATAATGACAAGGTACTATGTATTAATATTTCTATAGAAGACTATTCATTGGCATATTGTTGTGACATATGATTTCAAAATTATTTTGCTTTGCTTTGTGGCCTCCAGACCCTATGCAATTTCAAGAAAAATAGATTGATTGTGTAGATGAACTTGCAAATTTGATTATATACAAAGCAGTCAGATGAAAAAATGCAGCTATTTGCTTTAGTCACTGTAATTTTATGTTACATTTGTAACTGAATTGCATAAATGTTTTGATTTAAAAGGTTGTGTGCTAGTTCACTGGTGTTTCTACAAATAAAATTGAATAGAATATCAGATAATATAAATTTAAAGAGGCCATGTAATAGTAAGTGTCTTGGGTCATGTTCTCTGACTTTAGTTTTAAGGGAATTCCCCTCTGCTTGGTATAGCCTCCATTATTCATTAACAAGAGAGTGTTGAAGTCCCCCTCCATGGTGTGTTTCACGAAACAGGTGAGATCACAGAACTTTGAATCACGATTTTGAAGTAACAGCTGCTGTAGTTTTAGTTTTGGCTGTTTCAATTAGCCATATTGGTGTCTAAGACATCAAATGTTTTTAAGTATCTTCTGTTTCTTTGGATGTCACTTGCATGGCTTTTTAAAAAGAATTATGTAGTATCTAGACGTTTCAAAAACTGGAAGTGGCAATGAATCTGAGTTACTTTTTTTCCTTTAAATTTGGCAAGACATCATGATGGCAACTTATATGACATTCAAATGGAAAGATCATAGTTTTATATTTGGTGCATTTTATTGTTACTTTTTCAGGTAAACATATTACTTTAAAGCTTTTCTGTAGTCTAGAATTTTGTTAGCTTATTCTGTCTGTGTAAAATTTTGATCAGCTTTCAGTTTGTCTGCTAAACATTAAACATCTGACTTTGTTCCTTTGTCTTTTTTTCATGGATGTGCTGACATAAACAGTGTTGTTTATTTCAAAAATAGGCTGACAACATATGAACCGATTTCAATTTTGAATGACACTTTTCACAAGGTAGTGACTTATTTACTTATCTTCTACAAGCCTTCCCAGACTTGCAGAAGTAATTACCATGGTGAAGCAGGAAGAGCTGGGCCCAAAAGTGGACCAACTTTTCATATTGAGATAGACTTTTTTCAAAACAAAGCACTTTAAATTTCATTTCCCCTACTGTGTTGTTCTGTTTCTTTTTGATGCTAGGATTATACTTCTTTATTTTCTTGAACCTGTTTTGTTTTGTACCCTATACAAGCTTTTAAGTGGAGTTCAGAAGAATCCTTTCTATTGATGGCACTGCCAGTCTGTTTTAAAGGTATTGAAGAGGTTGTAGGAAACAGAGCTCTGAAGTCACTGAGGTTGGACTAGAGCTCTGGAGGTTGTCACACCATGGCAAAGGCAGCACAAGGGTGTAGATTCTGAGGCTCAGTTTTGTGTATCCGAAGCAGACACTTTGGCAGCAGTGATGACTTCAGTAGTGCCTTTTCCTTGCTGTTTGCTTTTGCTCCTAGATTACTATGAGCTGTCCTGGGCAAAATTCCTTTGTGGGGGTACTCAACAAAGAGAATCAGAGACCTAGATGAATTTCTGTCTTTTCAACCTTTTTTTATTTATTTTTTTCAACATGTACCAGTTATTTATTTTGCAGTGTGAAAAACCATTTTTTTGGTGAAACTAAGCACAACTAATAATTAGGAATGAACAGCTATGGATGAAAACAGAAGGAATTACTTACATATTCCTACTGGAGTTCCTTTATTTAGTAAATGCAACCTTGAAGAGACTTTCAAAAAGTATTATCCTTTAAACTATATGTATGTTTGAATTTGCTTAAAAACACAACAAAAATTGCAGATGTGTTCATACTGTTCTAAGTTTATTAGTTCAGCACACCAATATTATTTTGATGCTAATTTGATTATTCACATTGTAATATTTTGAAACACACCAATCTTATATACTATTCAGAAAAAAGAAATTAGAGCACACTGGAAATTTTGTTTTATTACACTTTTCTGTTTACTCCTTGTACTGAATAGCTGTGGGCACTGCTGTGATATGTGTAATGACAGCAGTTCAAACCACTATAGTTTAGTTTATTTGCATTTTTCTGATGGTCAGAGCTGTTTGTGTGCCATTGCTCTTTGTACTGCTCCAGAGTGGGTGTGAAAATATCCATGTAACTCAGCAGTTGCTAATACTGTGTTTATCTGACATTTATGAACATTTTAGGTCCATCCTGGGATATACTACATATAGAAAGAAAAGCAATACAAAAAATTAAACCAGACGAAGTTCAGAAAGAGCTACAGGAAGAGCACAACCTGCAACAATCTTTGGCTCCTCAGGCTTCAAATGTCAAGTAATTTTTAAAACTAATTTCTTAATTATAAAAAAATTACTGAAAATATATGAAGTTATTGGTGCGTAGCAATATTGCGAAATTTGGAGAAGAAACAATCCTTCAAGTTTGGATCTGAATGCTTGCAATTCCTGATCTAAATGATCAGATTTAGTTTGGTATCTCTAGTTCAATTTTCTGTTTATCTCCTTGAAATAGTTGTGATTTGTTTTTTAAAACCCATAGGAGCCATCCAGTCCTGTTATATGCAGATGAAACTTCTTTTGACTGCAGCAGAAACTGAAGTTGCTTATGTGGGGGTAGCATTTGTCCATACAATTCCAAGAATAATCTAATCAAAATAATTAAAAACAAACAATGGAAAATACCACAAATTTAATATAAGCAATGCCAGCTGTAAGTCATCATCTTTAAATAGAGAAGATGTATTAAAAATTCATTAACTTGAATTTGTATTACAGTCAGTGCTTGTCTGAAATTCAGGAGGTTTTACATGGAGAGCTGTAATTTAAGGACAACTGCTTATTACCTTGCTCTTGTCATAGGGTGCATCTGTCATTCTCTAGTAGGAGTGCAGATTACAAAAGCAGTACAGAGTGTGTCCTGATTTACCTGATCCTGTCCATCCCATGCCAAGTCAGACTCTTCAGTTTTATGGTCCCCACTGCTAATAAGATCTTTACAGATAGCTTTGTTTAGATGGACCATAGGTTACTACTTTGTTTCTCTATAAGAAAAGAGGAAAAGAAAAAGAACCTTTATTTATTGGATTTTGTTTTTCTTAGGGTCCTGAAAGGTCTATTGGATACAGAAGAGAGACTTTTTATGGCAGGCCTTAAGTTTGTAAATGGATAATACTTTCAATTAAGTAGCTGAGAATAGTCATGGGAAAAGAATGCTTACGTTTATGAAACAGTCAAATTGGCATTTAAGTGACCCTTTGCATGCCATTGCTTATCTGCATTGCTTAAAGATCATTTGGTTAGCAAGATTATATATTAAAACAAATAGTGTCAACAGACAATGAGTGTTTTACCTTCAATAAATACTTACTGTCAGATTATCAATGGTGCAGAAACTGCACAATTTTCTAAAAAACCTGTATTTAGTGCATTAAGTGAAGGTAATGCAGGCCACACACATAGTATTGTTTTTTCATGTCCCCTTTTCCAAAGAATGATAAATAGTCTGTTTTAGGAGAGTGTGTGCTGTAAAAACATTCACCTTTACCTGCAACATGCCCCAAATATTTCAGTTTACATTGATAAAGCATTGGTTTAGTTCATTCAATGAAATTATAACTTCTACATAAGAGGAGCAATGGTAATGCAATTAAAATAGTATTCAAATTGATTTTGGTTGTATTTATTTAAAGTAAATGATAAAACTTAGAGAAAAAATCCCTAGAAATTTAAAAATTATTTTGCCAGCCATTGTTTAGAAATAATTCTAAATGTTGTAAGTTCAAAGTTAAAATTTTTGACATCTTTATTTTTAAATTTTAACTGTGTGGTGATTGCATTGTAGGGAAAATGAACTGTGTTAGAGTATCCTCAACTACTACAAACTCTTTTGAAGATTATATACTTGCTATTAAGTTAAAAAAGCAATGGGAAATATTTCTTTCTAATTTTAAATTAATATTATCTACTTATTAAAGCATTGATCTCTGATCTCATACACCAGAACAGTTATTCTATTATAACAGTTATTCTCTTCTTTCTAGTCGTTCTGCTTTACTGTTCAATTATTAAAAAAAATTCCTTTGTATCATATGGAGTTGCTGGATGAATGCCTTAAATCCTAATCAATCTAATGAATTATATTATTGACTTGATTTTCAAACTGGATATTTCATTTCTATGTTTAACTTCCACATTTTTTTTCACAACCCTGATGATATTTTCATTCAGGCAAAAAAGCCATTGATTTCAGTAGAGGCTTTGCATTGTAAAATCTGTGAACTGTTGTGTTGAAGCATAAGGTAGATAGGTACTTTTCTATATATTTAATTTGAATGACTTGAAAAAATTGTTTTGAGTAGTTTTGATTAAAATGAAGAGATTCATTCACAGTCTTTCCTGTGGAGTGATCATGTGCCTATGTATACTTCATGCCATAATTTTTTGATGGTAAGTCAAAGTTCTACTATATTACACTGATTTTTTCTTTACATGTGTGAGATCTTTTCTTGCTGGCTTTTTTTTTTAATGTAAGGAAATACAAAATATTTTATGACATGAATATGTGTTGCATGATAAATCAATCTTGTGTTTTTCTTTACTTCATCTTGTAATTGTTGCTGATTTCCTTCTTATAATATCTGTTTATAGCATAAGGCATAGGTCTTTATAACAAAAACCCAAGTTGTTGAAAGTGTTGTTGTCTCAGGAGAACCACGGAAAAATAGTAAAACCTGAAAACTGTTCAGTGTAATTTCAAAATGGAATTTCAACCTTTTAAATCTGGGATCTGCTCTTAAAATATAAAGGCACTTATGAACTTGAATTAAAGTACCATATATTTTTGGAACCATTTCTGATTTTTTTTTTTAATCTCAGGCATTTTTCATATACTGCTCTTTACATTGTAACTGTCTGCACATTAGACATTTATTAACTTTGTAGAGTCCATACAGTAGCCAGAGACTGTTTTTAGAATTTGATCCATGGCCTGTGGAAGTCAATAAACTTTCATCACCTTTAGTACAACTTAGATTGAAGAGTTAAACAGCAGAATTTTTCAGTTATTAACTTTTAAAAGATAGTCAAAGACCCAGTATTTCCCTAAAATCAACAGCTGAATTGAAAATCTAGGAAGAATTCCAAGTGATAGCATATAATAAAAATAATTCAAAATTTTAAGGGTGTTTTTGAGGTATTCTGTCCTGAGTATTTAAAGATTAATGTATATTTAATGTTTTCACAGAACGTTAATTCGCATACACAATTTAAGCTGTAAATCTGTGTTACTTGGTTTAAATTTTCAGTGCAAGAAAGGAAAGACCTTCTTAAGCTGAGAGAGGAAAATTATGACTACTGCAGTTATTTTTTGTTTTAGATTTATTACCAATTACTTAGCTTTTACCCATCTTTCTTTTCTAAATAATATGATCTCTACTTCAAATAGAAATTACCAGTCTCTTTATACCAAGTTTTTTTGTTTGCAGTTTATATACTATGGTCTGATATATGTCATGATGCAATATTTGATCAACTAACATACATAAGAATCTAGAGATTAAGATTCTTGATGTATTTTTTTTCATTTTTAGAGGTCAACATTATCCAGGAATTCATCCTCTGATTTTCTTATTTTCATATTGCCCCCTTATTTGCAACAGTTTTATCATGTTTTAGAGAGAAGAGGTCATATGTTATTTACAGCAGAGGACATGAAGGAAGAACCTTAATTGATGGAGCAAGTTGAAAGAAAAAAGTATGAACTTACTTATTCTCAGAGTTTCTATGATTGAATTACTTTATTAATGCACAGGATTACACGTTGAAAAATAACATTCATGGTGTTTCAGGATTTTGTAATTTAAAAGTGGCAAAGAAAAATATTAGAAAAATTTCCCTTATTTGGTAGATGTATTTTAAAGTAAGTAGAAGAAGGGTACTAAAAGACTTGTATCTTACTTAGAATGCAAAACCTACTGTTTGTTTTTTAAAATAAATTGCACTTTGTTGACATATTAGTTATATGCCCCAATTCAGGTTATTAATATATTCTACTCACATGAGGTCCCATTGAAATGAGAAGAAATACTAAACAAATACAGTAGGCTTTCTGTGAATGTAAAATTCTGCAGTAGTAAAAGGTTTAAAGTACACACGCACAAGCTCTTTATCACAGACAGAGTCTTACCTCAGTCCTGACTCTACAAACACTTAGGAACAGGCGTAACTTTAACTAATTGAGTGTAGTTCTGTTGAGTTCCCACATGCACAAAATGAAGCACATACAGAACTGGGACCTAGAAACTTATATTCAAAATATTAATTGCATTTATAATAGGTAGTCATGTGATAACTGCAGAATGTTTAATGAATGAGGAGCTGAAGTAGAACAAAATGCACCATAGTTAATTTTTCCGAGGCTGAGGTAGCATGTAAGAAGGGATCTGTCAAAAAGTTTGTTCTACAAAAAGTTATTAAACAGAAATTGAATGTTGGAATAACCCTACCCCGTTTTATCATGTTATAATATACACCAGTTTTTATCTTTGATGGTAGTGCATTCCAAAATGGTTGGTTTTAATTTTTAAATGTGTTTTGCGTTCAATAATGTGCATATGAATCAATACCAAACATATTATTTTTTTCATTGTTTATTACTTTTTCCTTTTTTGTGTCTTTTTTGTTTGCACAGTAATACAAAAAAATCAGAATTGGAGCCTTAATACGCTCAAGTTTTTCCTGATTGCTTTTGAGACTGGAAGTTTGCTACTTCTAGTTTCCGTGTTTGACCAGCTCCAAAAATACCAAATTATTGCTTATAAAATCTGTAGTGACTAAAGAATGGTAGAGTGGTAAATAAGAATAAGGCTTGGTCAGTTTTACAGGGCAATTTGTGTAGCTTGTTAACTTGGGTTCTCTTGAAAAACACACACTTTAGTGCAGCCAAATGCAAGGTCATAAGGACAAGAATAGGGAATTAGGGTCATACTTTGCAGGAGGGGAGATTGTATCCTGAAAAGCAGTAATTCTGAAAGGAGCTTTACAGTCTTGGAAGATAAGCAACAGAAGATGTCTCTGTAACAATCTCTGAAGTTTAAATGAAACATATTTATCTTAAAATAAAGGTGGTGAGATATTACCAAAAATATAGAAAAGAAGTTTTGGGATTAGAAATATTATACAGAGCTTTCCTGCTCCCGGTAAGTGCTCTAATAAGTGAGATAGTCATGTCAGCACTTGTTCTCTCTCTTGGCTGCATGACTTTTGCATTCTTTTCTGCTCAATGACACAACTTCCTGTACCCAGAATGGTCAAATAATCTAGTGGTGAGTTTTGAATCCTCAGATAAGCAATGAATTCTCTTACCCTGACTCTATGTTTCAACAATATCATAAAGAGGTGGAAATCACATTTCTGCCCTTTTTCCTCTTATAAAAGAAAGAAAAATCACCATGCCCTTTCTTGAAAGAATGAAGGCATCAACCCTTAGAAGAGGGCTCCATGATCTGGATTGGAATTGGGGGGAAATATCTGCCTGCAGCCCCTGGAGGATCGAAGTTCTAGAGAGGGGCAGCTGATTTCCTGTTGTGTAAATCTGTGATTCTCCTTCCATAGCAATGTTTTCAGGAATGTTGTGCACGCAGTGCACTTAAAAGAGTGTTCAAATAGTCTTCCAGGGGAGCAAGCAGAAGTGTCAGTTCCTGTGTGTGTTCTCTCTAGTTCTTGACTACCAGTTCTGTACTAAGACTGAAAACAGCATTATGTAGGTTTTACACGAGACAGAGCAGAGTTGAGGTGAATATGGGATCTGTATGGCATACTTCCTGATGCAACAGGATTTGCTAAACCAAAACATAAGAGATCCAGTAGTTGAGGCTTCAGTCTAGGCAAATTGAGAGTAGCTATAATATTTCAATGTATAGCAATGAAAGTAGCAGGTTCTGCAATGATCTGTTATTTACAGCCTTCATATCAAGGCTAGATTTCTTTCTGAGGTATAACCTGAGCTTCATCCAGCCAGTTTTGAGCTCAGTGCATGTATAGTGACGAAATTTCATTATCTCTGTTTTTTAGAAGGTCATGTTTGCTAATAATGATGCTTCTCTCTGCTTTTAAAATATGAATCTACAAATCGCTTTATGGAATTTTTTAGTAATTGAATTCTTCTGATGTAGTCAAGATTATCTTAAGCATCAAGGATGGCATTATTTCAGGTACAGGATTAGGCCTTGATATTTCCCTTTGGTTTTTGCGAGCAATTTCTGCTTTTGTCAGCAATTTGGATACCATATAAATATAATTCATAGCCTTTGTTAGACTGTTTGCTTTTGATTCAGCAGCATTTTCTGTCTGTTGCACAGATATTTTCAGAGAATATAAGGACTCCATGAGAATAAGAACTCTGCTCAGCATTGTGAACAAGGGTCTCAGAATACCAGTAACCCAGTCACAATTTTTTTTGCAGGGCATGATGGGATAGGAATTAAGGAAATTCTTGTGAGAGTAAATTAATGGCTTTTGTGAGCATTTCTCAGGTGTGAGAGGCAGTATAAAGGTGGGCAAAAATGTGTTCAGAAAGGAATCCCCCAAACTTAGGAATTTACTGATGGACTTAGAAGTCACAAACGTAGAAGTCATCATTTTCTTGTTCAAGAGATGAAAAAACCTCAAAAAGGCTGTGAAGGTTTTGAAAACAAAGGAGCATATTTTTTTAAAAAATACTTTTCTTTCTTTCTGTTACTTCAAAGAATGGGATAACTGTCCAAGGAAGCACTATGATCTTTGTGGTGGCACTTTGGGTGACTGTAAACACAGCAAGGTGATGTTTGTCTAGGCTAAAGAAACTGATGCTGCAGCAAGCAGGGTATGAAATGAGATATCAAACTATTAGCTTTGTGGAGAGATTAAAAAAAGAGTTTGATTTGAGAATGTTGTGAATGATACCTGTTTTCTGAGTCTGTGCTAGCCATAATGAATGAAGAAAGAAAGTAGTGAGGAGGTCATGAAAGTTGAAAAGGCAAAGGCTCATTAGATTCTTGTCTGTCAGCCTTGCTGAGCTAAAAGTGACAGCTTCACACCCCGAAGAGAAAGATCATCTGACATTTTTGTTGGTACAGAGCAGTGATTAATCATACCATGATTGATTACCATGGAAAGGGAACCTGTACATGGTCTTTGACCAGACATTACTAGACACTGAATAGAAGAAGAGTGAAGGACAGAACCCCTTAAAATAAGCAGGATGTTGAATGAGTTAGATGGGAGTAGAAATAGAAGAGATGAATTGTAGAATCTATGGGAGGATGGGATTTGAAGATGAGAGTGGTTTGATTTTTCAAGTAATCAACAGGTTGAGGAAATGGAGGTGAGTTAAAAATTTATAGATTAGTAGAAATTCTGGGGAAGGAAGTTTTACTTTGAGAGCTACATTCCCCAGAAAGGAAGAGAACTAAAGAGTAAAAAGGAGCCCAGGCTAAAGTTCTTCGCTGAACTCGATGAATCCTCGAAATGCAGAGAACCAAGTTCTTTGGAGCACTGCCATCTAGTGGCACCTGCTGCAGTCACCCGCCTCTTTCTAAATACCGATTGATGTGTGCGAGCCCTGAAGGTCAAAGGGGTCATCGTCCTGACACCAATTTCATTCCGTTAGTTGTTCACATGTCATAACTGAACAATTCCCTGAAATTATATAATATGACAAATGGAAATGATCTGTGTGGGGGTATGCATGGTTTCCATGTAGCAGATAGTAAAATTCAAAAGACTTTGTTAATAGTTTAAACAGCAACAGATCTATTCTTTTTCCTTAATTCTGAGCTCTTCTGTGAAACAATCTTGTTTGACTGTAACAAAGTCCAAAGACACCTACCGCTGCAGGATTTTTTTATGGTAAGTCAGATCAAGAAAGCAATAATTTTCTTGCTGTAAAGTCTTGTCTTCCCTATGAAAAATATCCACAGGCTTAAAAATACATATAACTTTTCATTCACACCTGGAAAAAATGCCTTGAAGAGCAGGATGTATCAATTTATCTAGACTTAAACTTCCCAAGGCCAGATACAATTCTCTCCTGAGTCTGACTGTATTAAGTTTAATTAATCAGATAGCAATGCTGCTATGTTTTTGCACTCCTGTTTAACCTTGGCAGGCCTGCATGCTCTGCAGAAATCAGTTATCTGAGAGTTAAAAAGCTACTTTTGTAGCTGTGAAAACCAGTATTAAGCTAAATATATTTTTAATGAGGCTATATATGATTGTCAAACTTGTTTCTTGCAGATATCCTCCAAAAATTTTAACAGGATCGGAGCTTCATATTATGTTTGTTAAGATTTGTTCATATGGGAATTCCTGCATTTCCCTGAGACTTCTGATTTTACCCTCTTTTGCTAGCAGATGGAAACAATAGAAGATCAGTATTATTATCACCTGCAATTTTCCC
Organism: Motacilla alba alba; assembly: GCF_015832195.1. Classification (NCBI taxonomy): domain Eukaryota; kingdom Metazoa; phylum Chordata; class Aves; order Passeriformes; family Motacillidae; genus Motacilla; species Motacilla alba. The sequence goes on from NC_052020.1 coordinate 38,298,923, forward strand.
TCCATGTTGTTTCCCTTTTCCAGAAATGAAAAGTCTGATTGTTGTTTTGCATTAACTCCCATTTGATTACATAGGATAAACTCTTTGAATTGAAAACTATTTATGACAAAAGTGCCCTAAAAGAAGGCCAGCTCTTTTGGATTGCTGCCTCAAAAATGACTTTTGACCACCAAATTATAAGGAATATTTTGAATGTTTTATACCTTTTTCTATCTTGTATAGCTTTAATTGACATTCCTTTTGTGCAGACACACATCTTGAAGAGTCAGAATGACCTGTGGTGGGCTGCCCTGGTGGGCACCCTGGCAAGTGCCCTGCTTGATCCCTTTCCTTCTCAGCTGGACAGGGGAGAGAAGATACAATCAAAGGCTCATGGGCTGAGATAAAAAGACAGGAAGGGATCACTCCATTTTCCATCATGGGGAAACCAGAACTGAGCTGGAGATATAGAAGTGTAACTTTTTACCAATTAAATCAGAATAGGAAAATAAAAAATGATCCCAAATCTTAAAACCACCCTTTCCCCACCCCTCCCTCATTTGAGGTTTAATTTTACTCTGGAATTGTGTATTTCTTTCACCCCAGCGACACAGAGGGATGTGTAGCATGGATTGAGGTCAGTTGTGTCTGCTGCTCCCTCCTCAGGGGGAAGACTCCTCACACTCTTCCTCTGCTCTAGCATGGGGTCTCTCCCATGGGACACAGTCCTCCATGAACTTCTCCAAAGGGAGACCATCCCACAGGCTCCTTTGTGTACTGCTCCAGCATGGGGTCCCCATTGGGTCACAAGCCCTGCTCCAGCATGGGCTCCTCTCCAGAGCAGCACAGCTCCTGCCAGGTGCAGTGGGTGGGCTTTCCCCAGGGTCGCAGCCTCCTTTGGGCCTCCCCACCGGTGTGTGGGGCTCCTGCTCCAGGCAGGTCAGTGCTGCCCTGTGATCCCCCATGGCTGCAGGGGCACACCCTGTCCCGCCATGGTCTGCACCGCAGGCTGCAGGGAATCTCGGCTCCGGGGCCCGGAGCACCTCCTTCCGCTCCTTCTTCACTCACCTTCACTCTGCAGTTTCTGCAGCTGTTTTTGTCACATATTCTCACTCCTCTCTTCTCTGCCTTCAGTTGTGTCTGCTCAATTTTTTTCCTCCATCTTCTTCAATAAGTTATCCCAGAAGTTATGCTACCATTGCTGATGGGGTCGGCCCTGGCTTGAGGTGGGTCCATCTTGGAGCAGGCAGGCATTGGCTCTGTCAGACCTGGAGAAAGCTTCTGGCAGCTTCTCACAGAAGTCACAGTGCAGCTGCTCTGCTACTAAAACCTTGCCACTAAAATCCAATAAAACACCAGATGTTTAGACAGAAAGAAAAACTTATCTGAAAAGTGCTTTTCAGAAGTTAGGATTTCAGTTTGTTTCTCTTTTCCTTGAGAAATATGTAAAAATTTCCATTTGAAAAAAGGAACCTTCCAGAAAACTAGACCTGCAAACTAGACAAACTAGACCTGCATTTTTTTTAGTATTACATTTTAAGAATTCCTTTTTAATGCCCAAATGCACTTCAGAAGGCATTTTTTTTGTTAAATCAAATGGATGGTTCTCAGTTATGTTGAGACACTGTCTCCCCTCTGCAACTTACTCAATATTCTGATCATTTAAATAGGTCTTCAAATAGAAATACATCTAATCAGCAGAAACGAGAATATGTAAATTCTCTAAAATATACCTCTGACAGTGAAATTGCAACTAACAAAAGTCCGACTCTTTAGTTCCATGAATGCACAAAATACTTCATTACTAATTTAGTGTTTGCAGAAAAACTGCCCCAAACCTGACTAACACCAGTAGATGTCAGTGTTGGCATATGCCAATGTGTTGAGAAAGTCAAGCGTTCCATTTAACATGCATTTTAATTTGCATACATGTACAGATAGCTGAATAGATGAAGCTGACTTTTTTCTCGTTCTGATAAATTATTGATGTTTTAATTTTTACTAAGTAGTGCTTATTCTGAATCAAGGATCTTTCAGTTTCCCATACTCTGTCAGAGTCTAATTAAAAATTTTACAAAATTATTCAATGCTTCATTTATTTTTAAACTTTGGTTAATTATCAGTAAGAAGTGTTTCCCCCTGTAAATTTCAGGCAGTTGACATGAAATTGCATTTTCATTTCTTTAACAAAGATGTTTTATGCCTAGTATTAAAGTCCAAGTTAGTGAACTGGAAATCTGAAAAAGACTGAGAAGTGATACATTTGTTTTCACAAATAATACTACTTGCTTAATAATTAATAGAAATTAAATACCAGAGGATAACAGTTATTCTTATGTTTTTGACTTCATCAGGTAATTCAGGGATGGGGGCACAAAGTACAAAGATGCGTAATTCCGTTCAGATATTGATTATATTTCCATATAATACGTGTGTACTTCTAAACATTATAGAGAGTCCTTCTGTCTTTTCTTCTGGTTTCTGAATATGCCTCATTTAATTTTTTTGTAAATGTCACCACCAGTGGCATATATTTTCTATTTTAAAATGTAACTTTCCTACAATTACTAGGGTTATTTAATTCAAATTTCTTGGGAAAATTTTTAGGGAAAATTGATTTTAGCCCTCTATGAGCTTCAAATAACTTTGAATTAATTTTTCAGATCCCTTTGTTTTGACACATATCCTGAGATATGCAGATCTTTCTTCCCATTAAATAATAAATTTTTTTTCCAACAGCGTAGTCCCCATGTCACTCTTTTTTTTTTCCCTTTACAACTTTATATAAAATAAAATCCAGTCCATTAAAACTAAGGGAGTGTGATATATAAGTCTTATTTCAAATGAACATCTAAATAAATTAAGTTTCCTTTTTTTAACAGACAAGTTTGATTAAAAGATCAGTCTCGGCTCTGGAGATGAATACTTTCAAAGATGAAACTATGTTAAATATGTCAGCTAATTTCAAAACCAGCATGAAAGAATTGAAGGATATGAAGAAATGGATAGCTGAGCCAGAGGTTGAGACAGAGATCAGGAAAATCTCCCCTACCAAGCATCTCCTGAATCAAGCATCTACTGTGGTCATCCTCAGACAACACAGGCAGATGAAAAACACCTACTTTGACTGGACAAGAGGATGGTGAGAATGACATTGTTCTTGTAAAATGACCTCAAAATGCTGGGATTAAATACAATGTTTTCCAAAGAAGAAAGAAAACAAAGATATCAAAGAAAATAATAAACTCTAGAAAATTAGAAGCTGTGGTTAAAAAATTAGGACAAGTCTCAAAGATTCTTAAAGGGTGTTTTTTAATTAATGTGTATTGCCTTTTTAAAAAAATGGATTTTAATTGCTAACTATGTTACCTAACTACAGGCAATTTAAATTTTTTTAAAATATTGAAACATCTCAGAAATTAAGCAATAAAAGTTTACTTCTTTAGAAATTATGTATTTTTAATGCAGAGAAAAAAAATACATACTGCTCAGTTATCTTTAGGATATTTAGTATGTACTGCAATTTAAATGGAAATAGCACTACTTCATGACATGATGCCAAAAGATTTGTCTAAGTATACATGCATTATTAAAATGGTCAAACTTTTTCCTCTGAAAGATGAGGGGGAAAGTAATGATCTTGCTAGGTTTTATTATTACTTAAATACTTGTTTTCTAAGTGTGACCTGCAAAAAAATCCCCCGATATTATCTAGTTTTGTGTGCACTTACACGTGTATGTATTGTACTGACTCTGATGCTCAGGCCTGGTTCTTCAGGCCACTTTTCCATTCAGCTTCTCGCTTTTTCTGCCTTTAGAGAGCTTTAAGCAGATTTATTGTTATGAAAATAAAAGATACTTACATGGTAAGTATACTGCTATGGTGAGTTGTGGCTAAGAGAGGAGACCTTTCCCCAAGGTCTTGCTTTAGAAAGGAGTACTGTATGTTCTTTGCTGTTTAAAGCTTTCATACAAGCTTTGCTAAACCAAAGGGATTTCATCTTTGTACTATTTTGTGTGTCATTTCTTCATGACCCTGCTGTATTTTCTATTTAATTTTCCCTTTTTTTTCCTAGTCGGACCTTTTTGTATAAAATATTATAAATGAGGTACATAGTGTTCTAAATATAAATCTGTGTAAAATATTTTCTCTCTGTTCCCTTCTGCTATCACTTTTGTATTAGAAGGGTTAGTAATTTTTGTGTCAAAGATTGTTTCTGTTAAAGACTTTTGTTTCTTTCACTTTGACATCTCAAAGTAGATATCGAAACTCAATATATCTGAAGGTTCTCATGTCGGATTTTTTCCAGATAACCCTTTTGGAAATATCCTTGTAAATTCAAGAGCTTTTTTTTCCCCACCTCTGGGTGGTGCTGCTTCTGTTTCTGTTCTCATGGCCTTTTCCTATTAACGCTGGGATTTATCTTTGATACATTCATCTGTCTAGGATTTATTATCGTTTAGCCAAATTGGTAATTGTCCACTCTGAAATATTATCCTGTCTTAGGTTTAGCACTGTCCTTGTAAACCTAAGTTAAAACCTTTGGAGGAAATAAGCAGACAACTGCAAGTAAGTGCTGAATGTTTGGGGGACGTGAATCATGAACCAAAAAATTCTGCTTACTTGCAGCTTCCATAGTGGTTTTTGATAAACAGCTGAGAATTTCAAATATTGTCATTAACAAGAAAACTGATATTTGTGGATGTTTGATGACTGGCAGATTGCAGTTTGATATTGTTAATATGTCTGAAAACCTTTAGTTAATTTTAGTATATTTTTCATTACATCTGTGTCTCTAGGAAAGCTTCTATTCATGATAAATTTATATCAAAGTGGTTTCAGCAATCAAACATTATCAGAGCCCCAGCATCTCTTGTTTGTTAGTTTTTGAAAAGTTTGCAGAAGGGAGGGGGTGGAATTCCAAAATAAACTTCTGCTTGCATGTGGATCAGCAGAATATGGAACTGGTGCCTTGGGGAAACTTTTCCTCCCACTGGGACTACTTATGTGAGAAGGATACTGAACTACTGAAAGAAACCGAGATCATGGACTTCCAAGAAGCAAATATAAAAGTAGAACTTGTTGATTCAATGCAGACTGTTCTTCAAAGTGCAACAGTTTGTAGTGAAAACTTAGAAAAAGAACTGAGAAGACTGGCAGGGCTAACAGAAAAAGAACACTCCTCAGCTTTTCACTACTGCAGGCATGGAGAAATACAAAGAAACTTAGGCAAGTTAAGGTCAGCTATGGATGGCTTGGAAGAAGTTTAATGCCAAGTTTTACTTTTATGTAACAGTATTTTTTAAAATTAAAATTAATTTTTTAATTCTTCAACAGGTGAAGAACTAGGAGAGCTGAAAATGGGTGGAATGCTTCTACTTTTTACTTTTGTATGACATCATGATCCAGGTTTCTTTCCCAAAGAATGAAGATGCTCTTCTTAATAAACTGTCTTAATTTACCCTAGCAGTCTCCAAGCACAATAATACTTCTCCAGAGGCCCTGGCTCAGGATAAAACACTTCTAAATACACTTGGAGATAGGATAAACAGAGAGGACAGAAAGGTTTTCATTTCAAGTTTTGCTGCTGGCAAAGAGGAAATATGTATTTTCATATTCTGCAAAAGCATAGCAAGCAAGTAAATTAAAAAGCCTTGTATTTCCCTTTTGTAATGACACTATTATTTGATGCTGCAATTTTATACAAGAATGCTATTGTTTTTCTGTGTATGTCTATTTTTTCAACACTTTTGAATTTCCTTTCTAGTGCTACAAACCTGCCATTACTTCTGCCCAAACCCTGCATAACTAGCAATAAATGATCAAAACAGAGTAAAAACATTGCTAAAAACCAGAAATGGAAAGAATATTTTTAAAGTCTATAATTTGAATGTAGAAGCCATAAAAAGCTTTCAAAGGAATTCTTTAAGCAATGGTTTAGTTGTCTGTGTTTGTGAAACCTGGCTAGGGAAGTCTTGTGTTGGACTTCCCTATGGCATTTTCTTTAACATCTATGTTACACATAGCAAGGGATAACGTTGGGACCCCAAAGTACTTTGCCCTGTAAATAATGTCACACAGTTAAAGGTTAAACAACATCCCAGCTCTTAAAGCAGCATTTGGTATTTGGAGGAGCAGTCCTCAGCAGCTGCTTTTGGAGTTCATGACCCCTATACTGGAGTGCCTGATAGTGCAAGATTGAACCAGATTTTCTATGTCAATATTGCTATTTTGCACTTTTAACTAATGCAAATAACATTTCTTCTGCTAAAATGCAGCACTCTGTTCATTGGAACACTTGGAAATGTGCAGAGAAATGAGACAGTGAAGTGAGCTTTGCTTCATGTTTTGGTTTCTGGATTCCTTTCACCTAGCAGTTTCAAGCCACAATAAATTCTGAGGTTCACAGTGTGTCCTGCAGTGACATCCAGCCTTCAGATTTTATTCTATTTGCCTTTACCAAAATGTATATTATCTTAGGGTGAAATTTTCACTCATTACATCATTTCTGTTAAGGCTTTTCTGAGGGACAAAACTTTTATTTTATCCACCTGCACTATGCAGTACTTATCTACTACCTTCCAGACTTAACAAATTATCTGACCAGAGAATTGACTATATTCAAAGAAACCCAGTTATCATCTTGTGTCTGTTTTATTCACTCCAAACTTTAGAAACAGAATGTCAAGGCATTGAAAGGCTAAAACATCCACACCCTGGCAAAGTGGATCATTGACCACTGGCCAATATCAACTGTCAAAATTACTTGCCATTGCTATTGCATATTTAAGTGAAAAATTTTTTCTTTAAGAGATATAAACAAAATCCCTATGCAATTTATGGATCCTAGAGATAGGTTATAGACCAAAATTTGAGAATTACTGATGCAGCAGGACAGTCTCAGATTTGCATGTCTCTCTATGCATTTCCATAGGGCTGTTAAGTTTGTGTTACATGCATAATGAATGTATGTGAAATATAAGTGTTTGCCACGGGAATTTTGGTAGGGAATGTTAAATACTTTCTACAGGAATTGTTACAGAGTAGTTTGAAATTTTTTTTTTTTTTTTGCAGGGATAGGTTAATTATTTCTTTCTTTCAGATTCAGGAATTCTGACTTCTAGAAACAAGTAACTCCTTTAAAGAAATCTTAAACCACAGTAATATACCAGTGGATTAATATTTTTTGCTGAATATTCTGGTAGCTTAATGTCTGATTTTGCATATGTGTAAACATTAGTAAAATTTTTCAGATTTTTAGATTAAATAAAATTTTGTTGGTCAAGGTGTTTTCTTAAAAAATGCTAATAATACCTTCAAAAATGTTCTCATTTCCTGTGTACTATTATTAGCACATTTGAGAAGTCCTTTCTGCAATAGAAGTAAGTTATTTACTTATTTTGTTTGTAGGCTGTAAGCCTATAATCACTGCTGTTCAATGCTTACTGGCATATACATTTGATTTACCTCTTTTGAGACAGAACTTTTGCTGCTTTGGGTAACCTGAATTTTACAAATTAATAGAGCAGAAATAAAGCTGGTAACCATCACTGATGTGTAAGTTAAGTTTTCAAAGATTTTTTTCCTTTAGTTGCCTTTGGCCCCAATTTCACAATTCTTTTTTATGTTTTTAACTTTACATTAGTTCTTTTATCCCTTATAAAGCAGACATGGATATTCAAAGTCTTGGGAAAGAAGTTGGCTTTCCATGGCAAAAATAAAGTGCTTCAGTGTGTTTAATATAAAAATAACCAAATAACTATATGTATAAAAATTTAGACAATATACACATATAAATGCATATATATATATATATATGAGGACTGAAGCTGATAAAAATCTGTAGTGGTTTTGGTTTGCTAATTTGAGATTTTGCTAATTTTGAGATTTTTTTGGGGTAGTGTATTTTTAGTGTATTCACTTTTTGTTGTGAGGTCGGATTAGGAGAAAGGTAAAGTATGTTTAAAACTTTAAAAGGGTATAAAGAAAATTTATTAACAGTAATTAAAAGAAAGAGCAATAAAAATTAGAACAAAACTTTCAGAGCACTTTTCTTCTCTTTAATTTTTTTTTTACTGATAATGTAAAGAAATAAAACTTAAAATTTCAGTTAGTTTACTACTTCTAGAATAGTTTTTTAGTTTACTTAGGGAGAGAAGACTTTTTGTAAATGTTATGGAGACTTCTTTATAAGAAAAAGCATATTTTCAAATAAAATACATTTGAAAAAATCGGTGCTACGGGAATAAATAAATAACTTATATTATTCCTGCTGGCTAATTTAATACATTACAGAATGTCTACAAATTAGCAGCTACTAATGAGCTTGCATCACTGCTTTTTAATTTAATTTCAAAGCCAATGGAAATGAAATAGAAATTAAGGGAGAAAGTAATTTTAAAAAATCTAAGAATAAAAGAATATATTCTTTTTATGCTTGTTTAAGACTTTCAGTCATTAGGAATAATAAGAATGAGGAATTACATAATGTACTACTGCATTTTTTTTCATTACAGGATTTTCAGTATAACCCTCCAAAAAAAGATGCACTTATAAAGCAAAATATGTTCCTTTTACTGTTAAATTTTTACATCTATTCAGGATTTTAGTGCTGTGATCAAAGAAAACCCCAGCAATACTCAGGTGGGACAAAAGTATTTGAATTTTAAGTGGATTATTAAAATAATATTACTATATAGAAGACTGAATATGCATTAAACAATAACAAAGCAATTGCATTTGCAAAGAGGTGTGTAATAGAAATAGAATAAGACTTCTAGGCCATGGTATTCATTGGGGAATCTTTGTATTACTTTAATGACTTTGGATTAGTCCCTAGACCTTAATTTAACTAAGCACAGAACCATGTGTTCAGATCCCACTGGAGTAAAGCAAATATAGAGTCAGTTGGACTTAAGCATGTGCATATTGCTTTGCTCTAAAGAGATGGATTTATATAGATGCTCAGAATGACAGATGCCCTTAAGGATTACATAGTTCTATGACTAATTTTCATTGGTTGCTTAGACACTTCTAGTTTTAGCATTATGCTGAATTAATACTTTACATTAAAATTTGAATTATGAATAAAAAGCATCTTTATTTTTAAATTATAAGGATTATTTAGAAATTTGACTTAAAAAGACTGAAAAAGTTTATATAAATCATAAAAAATATATACTTCCCTTCTAGAAAACATGTCTTCTTTTTAATAAGATTTACATTTTTTCTATATTCTTTTCTGTATCAATGGAAACAGATGTAAAAGAGAAGTAAAAGCAGATACTAAATATCAGATTACAATGCTTGAATTTAGAAATATCTGCTTGATTTGTCCATGGGATGCAGGCATCTGAGGAGCCATTATCACTAAGGGCCTGAAGCAATACAGTTAATAAGCTCTAGGAAGATGGAATAAAGGCTTTTCTATAACAGCTTTTTCTATAAAGGCTTTTGTGCATTGTGTTGGCATGGCAAGGTTTTGGCAGAGGATGGGGCTACAAGGGTGGCTTCTGTGAGAAGCTGCCAGAAGCTTCCTCCTCGTCTGACCTAGCCAATGTCAGCTGGCTCCAGGATAGACCAAGGCCAGCCAAGGTAAAACAAGGCTGAACAGACAATAACTGTATATTTTTGGGTGGAATTATTTGCTCTCCTCTCCTTGGATTATATTGATTAGATCTTCATCAACTGTAATGAAAAGGCAGGCACCTACCATTCATATATATCTACAAATCGATGTCCTAATTCAAACATCTTATGCTGGAACTGATCCCTACCCAATTTGAGTAGAAGTGGCTATAGAAGGATTCTTTGTGTGTCTTCCGCCTGCCAACCCATCTCCTTCATCACAGGGAAGCACAACACCTTGCAAAACTTTCCTGAGACATTGGGTTCCTGTGCTGCTAAATTTCTCAGTGAGCTGCCTCTGTGTGTTTCTGCTTTCTACCTTGACTATAAAGTGAAGGCACAACAGGGCACACAGAGGCACCATGCAGCTTCAGGCTGGGAACACACAGCTATGCTGAACTGTCTTTTTGACAAGGCCTGTTTTCTGAAACAGTGCTAGTTTCTAAGTGTTAAAGCCCAGGTGTCAAGACAAATTGAACTTGGGCAAAGACTATTTGTGCTCAGAGGTCAGTTGGCCAAGAATGATGCCAATGGATAAAGAAAAATAGGTGATTACAGTGACTGAAGGTCAAGCTTACATTGTGAAGACACTAGTTCCTTTATAAACAAGGTGTTGTAAAAGTTGTTTTTGGCTATCACTCTTCAGAAAAAAAAATCACTTGAAGTATAAGCACAGCTGCAGAAAAGGTGTGTATTGCACTGAAACAGATTGCACACAGAGGTTGTGGAGTCTCCATCCTTTGAACTCTGCTCATTCTCTACCACACTGTATTTTAACAGGGCAGATTTCAATAATAGTTTGAAAGAATATGAATCAGCTGAGAAAGACTTTTCAACAGCTAATATTTATTTACCTGTTATGATTATGTTTGGTTCCATACCAACAATTATGATAAAAATTTACTTGGTTTTATTTTGTGAACCAGAAAGCGTGTGTATGTTTTCTATTGAAATTGATCAGATGTTATGATGTAATTTAAAAGATGACTAAAAAAGCATGCTGATTAATATGTGTTTTTTTCCAGTCTCAAAATTGAAAGAATACGTCATTTAGAAGGTAAAATGTTTCATATAATGTGTGTCATTAGCAGGTGAACAAATCCCCATTCTAAATGAAATTGAGACAAGAAGTTATGGGAAAGTATGACACTTAACAAGTGTGAAAATTTTTGTGAGTTTTTGTGTGTATGGGTTGGCATGTATGGGTTGACATATATGGGTGCCTAGAAAAAGATATTCAGGTAGCTTATGTTGAATATAAACATGAAATTTAGTGAACATGGTCTTTTGGTCTTTGTGGAACAAATTTTGAAACTGTATTTGTCTTTCATAAGTTTTCCTGTTGGGAATAGACATGATTCATAGCTCAGAGGTACTGAATCAAACTTTCATCTTCTTTTCAGTAAAAAGCAACCCTTTTGCTCAGGCTCATAATTGCTGTTATATTCCTCCATTACTGCTTTTTTTGTCATTGCAACTAACATGAGACTCAGCAACTTTGGTTACAGAAGAAGATTTTTTCCAGTAACTCAATCTACCATTGTTTGTATTATTTTTTTAAAACAGAGTTTCATTATGGGACTTTGATTTGACATGAGTTGATTGCACAGGTTATGATCTTTCCTGAAAGGATTTTTTAGATTTTTTCTTCACAGTGGCTGGTATGGGGCTGTGTTCTGGGCTTGTGCTGAACACAGCTTGGTAATAGAGAGATGGTTTTGTTATTGCTGGGCAGGGCTTGCATGCAGCCAAGGCTTTTTCTGCTTTCCATACTGCCACGCTGGTCAGGGAGCTGGGGGTGCTTGGGATGTTGGGAAGAGACACATCCAGGACAGGTGACCCCAAATGACCAAAGGGATACTCCAGACCACATGATATCATGTTCATGTATAAAATGGGGGAAAAGAGAAATAAGGGGAATGACTAGAATGATGGCATTTGTGTTCCCAGACAGCTGTTCTGCTCAATGGGGCCCTGCTGTCCTGGAGATGCTGAACACCTGCCTGCCATGGAAAGCAGTGAATCAATTCCTCGTTTTGTTCTTGCTTGCCTGCGGGGCTTTTGTTTTCACTATGAGACTGGGTTTATCTCAACCCATGAGTTTTCTAAGTTTTACCCTTCCAATTCTTTCACCAGTCCTGCTGGTGGGGGAGTGATTGAGGGGCTGTGTGGGGCGTGACTCCCGGGCTGGGTTAAATGACAACGTTACCAGAATCTATTTGGAATGATAGTTTTTCTTTAAATGAAAATAGAACATCTTACCATGGATGATCTGTTCTCCAGTAATTTGTAATACAAATTTCCACTAATAGATTTTAGAAATACTAATTTCATCACATTGCTATAAAAAAAGCTCTGTTACACTGCAACACACAAAAGGGAGAAATTCTTTGTGACCATGACATAATTCAAGTATCAGAAAAGGGACATCATGTCTGATCAGACCTTTGTAGTTATGTGTTTCTGTGAACAGTTTCATAGAAACTATGATATTACTTTTTTTCCTTTAATATTGACTGTTATATTACTAAAGCTAACTTTGTGAAGACCAAGGTGACTGAATGTTTATTTACTGTTTTCTACCACATCTTGCTCTTTTTGCTTGTTTATTTACCCTACTTATTTTTGTGGAATCATCCCAAGTGGATGAAGTATAATGTACAAAGTATAAATATATGTGTGTCTGTATTTCCATGCATGGTTATCATGTTGATGAAATTGGAGAACGATTTATGTAATTTTCTCCATGCACACAAAGTTGAAGTTTGCTTGCAGATTGTGTTGGTGGTATTTTTGCTCCTTTTCTCCTGCTCCACATGCCTTTTTCAGTGCTCTTTTTTATTATTGAAGAATTGTTTATTGATGAAGTTGCTAAATTATGCATGATTCTATGGCCTTTTCCTTTCTTTGACCTCCTTATGAATTACCTGCTGACGGGTTGTGAGATAGTGGTACCCTCATCATGTATAGTGCATCATCAAACTTAAATCAGAATGAAGAGTGGTCTAACCTTTCCCTTGGATCCTTTTCTGGTAATATGCACTGTAGATTTTCTTCAGCTTAATCTCTCTTGAATGCCATTCAGAAACAGATACTTAAAAGGCTTTTATCTTCATATTTAAAAACTGAAGCCAACTCACTGTCAATAAAGTGACAATTTAAATAAAATGGGCTATACTGATCTCTCATCTGCCTTTAATTTTTTTTGGTTGGCTCTGTGGACTTAAATTTTTAGAGATTTCATCTTCCACATAATGCTTAGGAAATGGCTGGTGTCCTGTTGTCTGTACAATCTCAGCCTTTAGCATTGCTCGCATTCACAATTCAGGGACAATGTTCGATTTTTAAAAAAGAAAATGGGAAGTAGATGGAGGATTTATTTGCACAATAGAGCATGAAAATTTCAAATTTCATGATCAAAGCTAACTGCATTCTATGAAACAGATTATCACTTCCTTTTTATTGTCTTCAAAGTTTTCTTCTAATTTTTTTTTCTCACCTAAAAGAAATTTTATGGTTTATAAACATTTGTAAAAGTGGTCTTTAGTGGCTCTAAAAAATTCCACTAGTAAATTGCAATTGCATTTTGTACTTGAATTTTTCTACTAGTAGGGACTACAGTAGGTTTGTGGCATTCTGAATTTTGCCCAGCTCATGATGTGTCAGGTATTAAACTCTGAGGTTACTTCCCTTGCTAGCGATAGATTCAGTAACATTTCATACTGGGTATAATTGAAGTGCTTTTACTTCTCAAATGCCATTTAAGGGTAGGTAGCTCTTGTCCCTTGCTCTATGGTGGTATTAATTCTTTATGGATTTAAAATATGATAATCTGAGGTCTATTCTTTCTGCATTTATTTGCTTTCAATCTCTTTTTCTAGAAAATCCTTTTGATAGGCTCTAGTTAAGTTTACTCAGTTCCTAAGGAATCTCAGTTGCATGCAGGTTTTTCCTCCCTCTGTAAAATACTAAGTGCACAGCTGGAAAACAGACACACTGGTTGACTAATAGAGAATGCACTAAAGGACGTTTTGTCAAAAAAACCAAACAAAAAAAAATGGAAGCAAGGAAGATATTTTCATTTGAATTATTTCCCTGTAAGAGAATGAGAAGTTATGAATAACCTTTCACAGAATAGTGAGTCACACATGTACACCCATCCACTGACTGTTAAAGCATTTTCCTTCTATAATTTAGACTTTCTGGATGTGATGCCACACCAAAATGATGATGAAATACATCTTTTAAGACCAAAATGATGATGAAATACATCATTAAAAAGCAAAACAAAGTGGAACTTTTTGAAACAAAGTGGGAAACTATTTTATGTTTAGGAAAATTATTTCTGGTTTTTCAGTTCTTTTGCAGCAGCCCTTCGCCTCCTGGTATTGATGAGGTTAGGCCTTAGGTTTTACAAAATTTTAATGTAAATCTGATTTACTTACTTCTCAAGTCTGAAAACATTTGCGTAGTGTTAGTGTCTGTAGTTTAATGATGTAGCCTAAGAAAGAATGTGACAAGCTGAGATGGATGGTCTGTGAGAGAAAAGTAAAGGACTCAGCAGTATTTCAAAAATTATAAATTATGAAAATAATTGATTTTCCCATATCTTCAAGATGTCCTCCTTTGTGAAATAAGTAGACAAAACCTTTTTTTTAAATAAAAACCTCTTGAAAAATCTTTTTCTTCCCTTTAGAGTTAGCATCAGCAATATAGCTGGCTGTAGCTTACAGAAGAATATAATAAAGAAAATTGACATTGAAGTGACAGATTGAAAATTTCGATGACAGTAAATAAAATAGAAGAAAAGTAAATTAAAACATTGCACTCTCAGCTGAACTCTAGTGTCATCCAATTTTCTGAGTTTTGGATACTTTTTGTGTTTGGGTGTGTGCTATAATGGCAGCTGGGTTAAAAGTGGATTACTGAATGAAAGAAGCTTAAAAAATTAAATATTTCAGGTTGATGCTGTTTCTTTAAAAATACATATAGAACACAGTAGACTTGTTTGGTGTAACTCCTTTCATTGCATTTTCTCAGATTTCATAACTGAATGTTTCCCTGGTAAAGCTTGATGAGAAATTCCTCTGAAATCTGTTGTAGGTAACTAACATTGCCCTTACTGATTGGCTTACTCACTGTGAGATTAATAATAATTTATTTTTTGCATATATGAAACTCAGAATATACTCTTCTATGACTTCACAAAAGTCCTTCTTTTATGGAACTATGGAAGCAGTATTAACTACAGGTGTAGGAAGTGATGTCCTGCATAAACTCCATATCCTGCATAATCTTTTTAACCATACTCCATCAGGAAAGGTTTGAAATGTGAAAATCACTGAATATTTGCCATTGCTTAAAACCCTACTTTTTAAGTGTTATGCTTTTTAAGCTTTTTGCCTTGTTCTAGTTTATATTCTGATGACTCTGATCAACTTAGTGTCCACACAGTTACCAACAATTTATTTTGTGATTTAATAAGAAATTCATACACAAGTTTAAAATAACCCGTTGTCCAGGAAAATTGGCAATTATTTAACTTCAGGCTTTCCAAATAGTACTTTAATTCTAGTTAGAGCTATTCAGAAGCTATGAAATAAAGAAAGAAAACATGCAACATTAAAGACTATTTTTTAGTATCTTAAAGGTGTATCAAGCAGAATAAATGCATTAAAGTAGTCTCAATAATGAGTTAGTCAGAAAAAGAATGATCAGCCTTGTTTTCTAGAAATGGAATGACCTAATATTCCATTCTTTTCTCCTAGTTGTTTTCATGAGCTTGCAGGGATAACATTTAATTTTATTTTCCAGCAATATTAAAAACTTGCTGACTTGCCTAATCTCATTAAATATTACAGTGTTTTTATTACCTAACAGCAATAATAATACACTTACAGTGTATTTGTTTCTGTATCAAGGGACAGTGATATGGTGTGTCAGACTTTACAGTGTAAATGTGAAACTTCTTCCACATATATTTAAAAAGAGGGGTAAATGGGACATACATTTAAGAAAGGGGAGGGAAATAGAGGATTGCTATTGATATAAAATTGGTTTATTGATACAAATAAAGCAATGGGGGTGTGACTCTGCTGTATGTACTGGCTACTTTTTTTCAGCTGTTGCTCTCCATCTCAGGGTGCAGTTCTTGCTCTCATGGCTTTGCAGATGTTTGTGTAAAAGGGCAGGGTCAGTGCAAAGGAGACCCAACATTCCTGTTTCTGATCAGGACAGGACATCCTTTGCAGCAGGTGTAGGGGAGTTCAGGGAACTATCTTCTGAAAACAACTGCAACTTTTGGTGTAACTGCTGTGGTAAGATAGGTCTCAGGAGGCCATAGGAGGTGTTTGCAGCAAGCCATAGATGAATCTGTGATCTGCAGCACTGCTGAGAATCCAGGTGATTCTGTGCCACTTGCTTGACACTTGTGGCATTGGTGGCTTTAAACAAATAAATGATACCTTGCCATCTTTGTTTGACAAATGGCAAGTGCTGTTTTTCCTGTCTTTGCTGCCATTTTCTGGGGTGTGGGATTGTATGTACAGTGGTGAGCCATACCCATGTAGTTGCATTCATAAAGGAACTGCAGTTAGGCATTATTTGGGCGCTTGAAATTCGGAACCCTTTGTACTTCTCTTAGCAGCCCTTCCCTGTAACATTTCAGAGTGTGTTCTGGGAGAAGATCTATCCACTCCCATGTGCAGAAGTGTTCATACCCATGAGCTTGGTAAACTAAAACACTTCTGGCATGGTGTCCTCCATGTGGCAGCTCACAGATTCTCCCCTAGAAGGGAGGCACAGGCCAACCAAAGATTTGTGATGACCTTATGACTCATATTTTGAGAAAGGCAAATGAATGAAACTGAAAGAACAGCAGTAGCTTGTTGTCTTGAACAGTTAATGAATGCCTCTGGTGAGGCAGTACAGGCTGCATGCAGAAATGCTGGGTCAGGACAGCTGCTGCAGATGTCAACGTGTGTACTGACTGTCAGAAATAAGATGGAAACACTGATTGTTTGAGCTGCACAGACCAGCAGAATGACAATCAAATGTGAAGAATATAATTGATGGATGTGCTAAGATATACAGGTCAGTGAGAAAAATGAGGCCTGTACAGATGCAGGTAGATATCCCTTCCTGAAACTTGGCTATAACAGATATACACACTCCCTCTTTCCTCTGCTTTTCTGCTCTACTTCAATGTTTCTGGTATTCATTATTCTATGAAAAGTGTAGAATAACATACTTTTGCTGCATTCAAAAATATTGAGAAGGTCTAAAATATTGCAGAAATGAAAGCTGGACCTAGACTAACAGAGCTGGCTATTTTATGAACTCCAGCAATATTTTCTGTCATTTGCCAGGATTTGACATGACATGTAGAGAAGCCAGCTCAGTCTAGCCAGGGGCCTCATGGCAACTGCATCTCCCTAGCTCTTAGTTCCTCCTCTAAGTTTTGGAAAATAACAACAGATGGATTACTTGTTTAGAACAAACAAGGCAGTCAGAGGGAGGGCAGAGCCAACTGTGCTGATATCCCAGTCTTTCCCTAATGATCCATTAGTCCAGCTACTGATGTGACTCTGTGTTGTCAAGTAGGAATGACAAAACCTTGTCCAACACGAATGGTGAAATTTTCCTACCCTATGTTCTGGGAAACCTGTGCCAGGATTTCTCCCAACAATTTTTCCTTAAACAAAATATAATTAAGAAAATGAAATTGTTGAGTGCAAAATGAGAATTTTCTGCACATCCTCTTAGGAGGAAACAAGATAATTCAAAATGTGATAGCAAAATTAGATTTGAATTAATTTCTTACTGGTGTCAGAAAGGATTAGATGGCTAATTTCCTTTTTCAAAAGCAGCAGGTACATTTATGTACTTTAAAATATTCCATACACTATCAGTATATTTTGTTCTCTCTATAAATCTGAAAATCTGGATGTAGCTGATTGTTAGCTTAACTTCAATTTAAAGACAGTAAGGTTAGTGTCAATTAGAAACTTTTGGGCAGTGGGTTTTTCACTAAAAAAGGTTGTTTTTGTTGAACTCTGACAGTGTAAGCATGCCCATTTCGGTGAATTCTTGTTTAGAAAAAAGACAAGCAAAATACAACAATTTATTTGTCTTATGTTTTTACATTTACAGAACAGGATACTTTGACTTTAAAAGCTTTAAAACAGCTCTTTTCTGTTTTGAGAAGTTGTGTTTACTTTGCTCAAAACCCTGAAATGAGTTTAAATGTGGTAATACCATGTTAATTGGTTTAAAATAAAATCCTAGTCCATTAGAAAAAAAATTCATTTGGAATATTGCTTCTCAAGAGTGTTTAATTTTTCTGTTTATTCTCTGAACAGTAAAAAGCTTTTAGCTCAATTTTATTCTCTGAAAAAAAAGTCTTTTTTTTCAATCAATGTGACTCTATTTTCTTTTGAAAAATTTACTCAAACTTGTGATTTTTCTTGGAGCACATTGCCAGAAAGTGATGAATGCATTAGTTTTCCTGGCTCAATATTCAAAATAGGGGGTATTTTTTGTGTTCTTGGAGTTATAGCTAGAAAAACTGGTAATTTTTAGAAGTTTGTAATTTTACCATTTCTGTTTTCCTGCAAGTACTTTGTTTTATTGCAGAAGAACATAGGTGTGGTGAAAGACAGAAATTAAAGCAAAATGCTGCGTGTAGTTTAAGAAAGTTCCATCCTTTTTTCCTTCTCATCCTCATGTTTTTGTTCTCTCTGCATTTGATCCAGATGGTTCTCTTCAGAATCAAGCATGAGCTCAAGTTGCAAGTTAATCAGGAAAATTAGCTATAACGAGAGGGGAAAAAGATTAGTAATTGAGTTTATATGGGAAAAAAAGATACAGTGTCAAGAACAAACAAAGCAGTAAGGATTTACATTACATCACAGGGGAAATACCTACAGGAGTATGAAACCAACTGAGTTGCCATAAACACAATTGAGTTTTATGTTGATGGAAATATTTTTATTTGTGGAAATGAACAAATAAAAGTCCTTCAGAGTGTAGTGTCCGTATTTTCCCCAGCAACTGAATTTTTAATGCATTTTTTCAGCTGCAATTGGTATTAAAATTTTATAAAGTTCTATGACAATGAGCAAATTTAAGCTTTTCTATAACTTTCATTTCTTGAATGCAAGGTTTTTTCATTGAAATTAGTGAAAGTCTAAGATTAATACATTCGTAAATGATGACAGCAAAAAACACAAATGTAAGTTGCACTGAATGTTGGTGTTTGCATCCCATCTTTTTATGCCATAATTTAGTATGCTTTTGAATGAGAAGACAACACATTCATCTTTGGAAATGATTGAGGGAAGAATTACTGCTTTATTCTTCCACTTCCCAGGGCCGGTGAAAAATCAGGTGTATCAGCTGTAATGAAAAGCAGGGAAATGACAAACAAAATGGAAGAAGGATGTCAGATGTGTGAAAATGGCCATACTGCTGTGAGTAGTTTAATAAACTGATGCAGAATAAGGGCATGAATATAAAAGTTCTCCTGAAACCACGTGTGGATTTATTCAGAAGAGTTACCAACACAAACACAAGTGATAAGCTCAGGCCCACCCTTGAGTTGAACAAAAAACCCCTCCTATGACAGTGATGTCCCAACAGCTTGGTTCAGATCCGGTGCAAAGCAGCAGCACTAGATGCAGCCTGGCTCCTGTGTAGCCACACCTTTCTACCCACTCATCAGTGCTCTGAAAAAGAAGTGCAAAAGTAGATGAAGCAATAAACACAAGCTGAATCATTGTGCTGTTTGTGACTCCATCTGCTGAAGTAAACTCCTGAACACAGAATTGCAAGGGAGCAAGTGGAAGAAACAGACTTCAGGGAGGCTTTGGGAATCACCACCTTAGAGATGGCAGGACGGATTTTAGACAGCTGATCTCAGTCATGCCACACAGAGCCTCCTCCACTGTGCTTCCTAGTACTTCTGATAGTAAGAATAGCTTTGGGAATCACCACCTTAGAGATGGCAGGACTGATTTTAGACAGCTGATCTCAGTCATGCCTCCACTGTGCTTCCTAGCACTTCTGATAGTAAGAAGGGGTGTAGAAGTCTGAAAAAAGCCCCTGGAATCCCCATGGTTCTGTCTCATGCAAAGGCATCAGTATTTGCAAAGCAGTGTGCCTAAATTAAGCTGCCCTCCCCTGAACTCTTTCACTTCCAGGGCAGTGAGCTGCTTAACAAATGCCGCCATCCCTCCTCAGCCTGCCAGGAGCATTGGAAGTTTTCACAGCTTTGCTCTCAAGAAGTAGATGGTGAGAGCACTTCCTCCACTACTTCAGGTAAACACACTCATGTCCTCGGAGCCATCCTGACCCGCACAGCTTAAGGGGGCACATCATTACCCCTGTTCAAACAGAGCCCAGGAGATACATTAGCAAGGGCAGGAATAGATTAATCCAGCTTGGCTGGGTCTGGGTGAGGACATCTGGCCATGCTAGGGAATCAGAAGCAATAAGAAAAATGAGAGCCTGAACCAGTGAGTTGATGCAGTTAAGGTAGTTTGGCTGTTCTGACAGAAAGCACTCCTTGCTTATTCAGCTCATTTGATCTTCCTATTTATTGTTCTGGGGAATTTAATGCATTAGATTCAGCAGAGATTATGTTAAGTAATCTTTTCATAAAATCATAGTTTTGTGAATGATATTGAGTAAAAGGAGAGGTCACATTTTAACCTTTCCTTTACAATAAAACAAGACATTAGCATTTTTATGTGCAGGTCTATGTATATTATGCGTTTTCTATAATGATTGTCAAGGGTGAGTTTTTCACAGCCATTTAGGAGGCAATTATTTTGATGAATGAGTAGCTCTTGCCCTTGATAGCTGCTAAAATGTGTCAGGTTTCTTTTAGATGTGAGAAACAGAATCAATGATATTTTGCTGATGAACAGGGATTTTTCTTCTTCTAGTAAACTAGGTGCAGTCACTGGATACTGGAGTTGATATCAGAATTATTTTTCTCTGACATTCTTTCTAACCTTCGCTTTCCACTTAATTATAGGTACTACTATTAATTACAGGTACATTACTCTTTCTGGGTGGTCCAAAAAATTAATGACTACTGGTGTGAAGACTCATGCCAAAAGTACCTCTGAAGCAATTTTATAAATGTTTTAATTTCCCTAGTGTTAGTTTTTTCAAGTATATATGAATGACTTTAAAAGTCTCAGAGCAGAAACAATACCAGATAATAAGCTTATTTTAGATTATTTAAAAAAAAACCCCTCATCAAATCACATAACAGCAGTTGTCCTTCAGATGTTTAACATAATTGCATAAATTAAATCAGCATCAAGTATCTTTTTCTGAAGTTGTCAAAGTATTTTCAGACAATCATTTCAGTATGTGCTGTTTGTTAGATGTTTACATGCTAGAAAAAAAAATGCTTTCAGAATTTCCATATCCAGTTTTAAGTCCTGCTTATTTGCACATACCCATTACCATTTGTTCTGTGAATGGTTTTCACAAGAAATTGAGAAAGATATTTTCCCAACAATACCTAATTACTTTTTAAAATACAAAGAACTAACTCCTTTTTTTCTGCTCGTTCCTCTAATATAGGGGAGTGATTTCAGTGTAATGACAGACCTCTAGACTGGAAGTTTCTTGAAAGTGTAAATGTGCCTGCATGACTAAAAAAGATTACACATGCAAAACCTTAGCACAGGTCATAACTAAAGAATTTACCAAAGCATTTACTTATTTTTGCTCTTCCTTTCACAGACTGCTTAGGTATTTTGGATTCCCTATGCTCATGCCATGAGACATAGCAAAAATACCTTCTGTATCTCATTACTAGTTTTCATTAAGCTTGTTGAATTACCTGTCAACTTCTTAAATATTAATGAGGATTTGGAGAAATTGGCTAGTACAATAATTAGATGGAAATTGGAGGCCTTATCAATTAATACCTCTGCTATAAGCAGTTTGGGACTTTTAATTTAGAATAGTCTGAGTCTCTTACATGCAGACTTTCAATGAGAGAACAAAAAGAGGGTTGGGAAAGTGCAGCTCAACACACAAGTCAATTAACATGGTGTTGATGTAGTGTATACAAAATGACATTTTGTCTTTGAAGGTTGATGTAGTCTTCTAAACCTTCCAAGTTTTAAGATGTTACAAGTAGGCACAATGTAAGAGACTTTCTTCAAAATATTGTTTCCTTCCTGTAAAATGTCACTAAGGTGATACAGCATGTTTTGTAGCTAAGGCACTCTATAGCTGATCATTTGTTGAATGATATTACATTTTTGATACAAAGTTTTCATATGTCAAATGGAATTATTTATCAAAAAGTCAAACTTTGAGAATTTTTTGTTATGCTCCTCTTTTTCAGCCTAATAAAGCTTTGATGTTAATTACATTCAAATGCTATGTTCAGCTTGAAATGTGGCAGTGACCTGGAGAATCTCTCTACCTGGAAGAAAAAAAGAGAAAACAAGGGAGATAAATCTTGTCTTTATACCATGCCTTGTTCTTAACTGAATCCAGATGTTTTCTCAGCTTTGGATATCAGAGTAATTTTCTTCTCCTCCGTAAACAGACTTATCAAACCTTGTGCAGTTTGTGTGAAATACATGAGACCTTCTACTCCCTTACACTACTTCTCACGTGGTTTCCCTGCTGCTCCAGAGTTTTTCTATGCAGAGGTCCCAGTGCCGGGCACAGCTGGCTGGCAGCTGGCACCTTGCACCCTGTCCCTGGAGGGTACCACCCTCCAGAAGGCTCCTGCTGCTGCCAGAGCAGTCTGTCTACCCTGTGATAATCACAGGAATAATATCAGGACAGAAATTTCAAATATCAGGCTGCAAAGGTGTGTTGCCAGGGTGGTATAATTGCATATGAAAATGTGTGAAATAATTTTTCCTGAGAGTGTAAACTTTTGGGACATAGATTTCTCTTTTCTGCATGTTATAGAAAAGCGTATAAGGAGCCTATTTCAAATGCTGCTGGGCTTTAGATGCTGCTATGATGCAAATAAAATAATATCTGTCAGCAACAAAAGTCTTGATGAAAATCTGTTAATTGTCCATGTAGGAACATTTACTGTTTTCTTTTTATATGGAACTGCTCACTAGATGTCCTCACAGGATCAGAACTCCTGGAGTATTTTTTATACTGAAGCTTGGAAATTGTTATATTTGCCCAATCCTGAATGCTTATGAGCTGTAAAGGGAAAGTAACCATGTATATGTCTCTCTGAATCAACTGGAAAATTAAGACATACAGATGGAGATGGCCAACTTTATATATACCCAATTTTTACATTTCAGTTTTAAAACTGTGGCAGTTTTTGCTGGCTTTGTACAGAATCCATACAGGATACAGAGCAAATATAAATGCTGGCTTATTATATAAGTAAAAGTCAATGTAATTATTTTCTGATAGAAAAATGAATAGTGGGGAAATTACCAGTGCATAAAATAGAAGTTAATCAAGAACTTGAAAGCCTTAGCATTGCATGAATAGACTTCAGGTAATCATGTAGAATATAAGAATGATGATAGTGTCAAATTAAACTTGTAAGTTTTCTAGGAAAAATTGTCATGATCCTCAGAGTTAAGTGCAACAGATTTATATTGAATAATATATGTTTAATTATATTGAATAATAGATATAATATGTAATATATATTTATTTTCTATTGGATAATATAATGCTAAATATTGAATAAAAATTAATCATGTCTTATGATTATTGGTTATTTGCCATCAATGTAACTAAAACTATGCCCACTATAAGACAGTCTGTCTTTTTCTTGATTTTAGCTCATTAGTTATCCTTCTTGTGAGGCCAAAATCTGTCTTTTCTAAGCTGGCTTGTTAACATAGATTTTTTTCAATTGTAACACCAAAACTGACCATGACATTGAATAATTTATCCTTCTCTGTAACATGGGCCATAAGATAAATGTAAGCAGTTGTAGATAGTTACAACTGCACTTTTGGAGTTGATGCTTTTGGAGAGCATGGAATGTACCTCAGGCAGATTTTTGTCTCCAGCATGTTGCAGACAGCTAAAGAATAATTTGATCCTCTGTAGAGACTTGTGCAAAGATCCTTTTTCTCTTCACAGGACCTAGGAGAGGGGTTGCTAGGGAGCTGCTAGTCTGTCTCATTATTATACAAATTAACACGGTTTTTCCGTTTTTTGAGCATTTCTAAAACAGGGCCCTTAATGGGGTTCTGAATGACCACTTTGTATTTGGGACCATCTACCCATTATACAGCAAGGAATAATGCAGTAGAATTGGCTTTACCCATTTTCCTAATTATTTAAAATGATCAAATGGTTCTTCTAGTAACTTCTAGTTATTCCCTAGAAGTGTCATTAGCAAAACATAGCACACAAACATCTTTTAGTGGAACAGACGTTTAACATATTGGAGTAGCAAATCTATTTGTCCTTCAATAGATGTAACTGGACAAAACACAGTTTTTTCTGGGCAAAAAATGGGCAGAAATGAATGAAAAACACAAATGCGTAAGTATCTTTAAAGTCAGTGAAAGAATCCAACTGAGAGTACAGAAAAACTAGTATTTTACAAGGAGATAAGCTGTCTGATAAACTTTGAGGCAATTGCCTTTTAGGTATGCTCATTTTTCTTTCCCTGAAGAGTTAACTCACAGACATACCTAACATAAAAATACCTGGCAAGTTGCAAGCAGTTATGTAAGTCTTGTACAGAAATAGAAGTGGCAAATGGGGGCAGGTACCTCTTGGAAAACACACTCGCTGGAAAACATCAAGGAAATAGCAGTATCTGGAAGGAAACTATTCTAAAGTAAAACTAGAATTCATAATGCCTGACAATTTAACTGTGCACATGAGAAAAAGATAAAAGCAGTGCCGTATTTGAGGTGTAAATACTGATACATCCTGTCTTAGTACAACACCACCACCACCACCTGTGTTGCTTGGCACTGAGAAGGTTTAGAGATCCAGCTGAAGACTGTGAAACAGTAAGAGGAAAAGATCGAAGGTCAAGCAGAGCTGATTTATACAGAAAATTATTTTCTGACAGGCAATTGTACATAAGATGATTATGAAGCTCCCTAGGAAATATGGATTATATTAGAAAGTATTTTAGCTTAGGAAACCTAATCTACATAGGATCTTGCTAGGGTCAGAAGGAGATGAGCTTTTGCAAAGTCCAGTCAAATTAGCCTTGTGCACTTATTACTTGCCCGGGGAAGCTTATCTTCATGAACCAGAGGAGACATCTATCTTCCCTAGCATTTGTGACTATCCCTCTGTGCAATGACATCTAGCCTGGTGCATATAAACATAAATTAATTGTCTAAATTGATGGAAGAGAACATAAACAGTAAAATAACAAAACCAACCAATCAAACAAAAGGAAAAGTAAACCAACAGCAAAAAAACCCTCAAACAACTCAGCATAAACCAAATAAAATCCAAAAGCAGTTCTCAAAAGAAATTTGGGCAAGCTGTTAATGAATAGTGTTATATTTCTAGTGATATTGGTAATGTCCTTTTGCAGAAGAGATGCTCCTAAGAGGTAATGATATAAATTCATACGTTCTTAACTACTTTAAACCTTACAGTCAGTGCTCTGCGATTGACCTTCCAGAAAGCAACACCAGGATCTCTTACTGGTGTACATTTGTGCTGCTCTGTTCATACCAACATTCTTAGGAGTTTTAAAATATATTAAGCTCCTGATCAAAACCTGGTGCATTTATAAGAGGTACCTTTGTTATTTTCTGTTCTGTATTGTTCCCAAATGTTGTAGTCTGCAGGTGCAGCATCTCTCTTTTTTGCTTCAGTGACAGCACAACCCAGTAACTGCCTTCTCCAAACAGAAGCTAACCAAGTTATTTATTTTTTGTAGATAGCAGTATTTGTGGACAATTTCTTGAAGACCATAGAACCTTCTCCACAGGATTTTTTTTTTCATTATATTTCAGTTTCTAAAGTATGCTTTCATTAGTGTCTTCTGTACAAGCTGGCAAGATCAGCTCTGCTTAACTGCTATTCTGCTTGGAAAACAGAAGGAGAGGCTGGCCATGCAAGGCCAGCTTAGTTCCCCATGTGTGTTCATGGTTGCTGACACTGCTGGGAGTTCACTCATTCTCCACTGTAATGTGGGAGTCTCCAGAGTTCCTCTAAATCACAGATGGCAGCACACCTATCACAGCATCACTCTAAAAATGAAAATTGCCAGAATGGAACACCTGTGTCATTTCCAATACCACCTGGGTGAGAAACCATGATAGATGGAGGCAGAAGGAGCCAAATACCCAGTTCCATGACTGAATATGAAATGTTATTTCTAAATGTTTCTCATAGTAATCTCCCTTGTAGTCTAGTCAGCATTTGAAATCTGTCTGATAGCTAATTGAATTACAATTTATAATACCTGTGTTTTCCTTAACAATGCAGTGTGCCTGAGTAAGGGCATATAGGATGCTATGAAATTTTGGGTCAAACTCCAGGAAATGTATGAGGAATTGCACTCTTGATATAGTTAATTAAAAACTGTTATTCATTATAACACATATTTTGGCATTTGTATTCCCCTGAAGTCTTCCAGAATTAATTTTGTGAGGAAAAAATAGCTGCAGATAGAGGACTGCTAGAGATTTTAGTGAGCTGAAGCAGCTGCAACCACCACACCTATGACAGGACAATGAAAAAAACAGTTCAGGCTGGACTTTCCCTCTTTTATGTGGACTAGCAGTTTATTCCAGCCCCATTCCTCTGCAGCCTCTTCATCTCAACTTCAGAGCATACTTGGGCTATTCCTTTATCTGCTTCTGTTTAGCTCATGTTGCCTTAGGTAAAAACACTGATTCAGTCTGTTTTCATTAAACTGAGCCCATCACTGCCCCCACTTTCCATCTCTCACCTGTTTTGGCCAGAACTGCAGCAGCCTGAAATCTTGATGGGACACTGTCCAGCCCTGTGTGCACAGGCAAGCAGTCAGCACTGAGAAACAGGTACAATAAATGGAATTATAGCACATAACATTGAAATAGGAGAAACAGGTGCATAACAGTCTGTTAGAAGGGTAGAAGTCTTACTTCTTACATATATTTTTTTTTGTTTCCAAAAACCTAACCAGACATTAAAGAAATAAAAGTTATTCAGCTGTATCATTATTTTGCATCTTCTGCTCCTGCTGAAAAGCCCCTTTCATTTTGTGACCTTCACTGTAGCCTGCAAGGTTGTTTAAAATTCTGACAGTATTTGTGTTTTGACAACAGGTGTCAGCAGTAAGTTGAAATGACAGATGAAAACCTGAAATAGTTCTATGGTTAAGAATTGGCATAAAGAATTAATCTGAGGTTTATTTACAAAACTTACTGTGCTCATATCTCGCTTTGCTGAGGCTGTGAAGCTTGTACAGTCTTTGACGATTATGATTGGACACAGCTCAGGCACCTCCTGAACAACCTAGGCAAGATCACAAAGTGATCATAGACACTGCTGATGTGAATAAAGGAGATTTTTACGTCCTTTTCCATTGGCATGCACTGGTGTGTGAGAATCAGGGTGTGGGGAATTGCCAGGGGAGGGAATTGCTATCCAGCCTTGACCCTACTGACCACCTTTAAATTTTTTTTATTTCTTTCCAAATAAGGCTAGATGGAAGTTGTTAATGTAAAAAATATATTATCTCTTGGTATATTTTTTCCAGTTGAAATATACTTAGCAGAAGATACAGTATTGCAAATAATTTAAATTACCACTCTAATGGCCACATTAATGCTGTGTAAAATGGAATGATCTCTCCTCAGGGACTCAGTGTGAAGCTTTACCATAATTCTGATGTTTTGGTACAGTATTTAATTTGAGGTTTTAAACATATTTTTCTTCATTTTTATCATCATTAATCTATCAGTTTCTCAGCTGACACAACAGCTCTTTTAGTTCACATTGTTCAGGGGAAAAGCTGAGACAGTTTGACACTTGAAAAAAAGTTCATTTTTAAGTGGAGGTGCTTAAACATTAAAATTTTAATGTGTGGCTATTAGACATGCAGAAGTATTAACTGGTGAAACCATGAAATTTAATGCACAAAGATGGGCACCCAAATTTGAAAATGTTGATCAATTTGAGTTGTCCAAAGCTATTCAAGATGTCTACAGTCAAGATGAAAAGCGAGCTTGACTATCTCACCTCCCATTCTTGCACCTTATTTAGTACAGCTGCCCCTTCCTGCACTGACATTTTCTAAGCCGTTATTTCCAGCTGATTTCAGATTTGTGTTGTTGCACCATCCTGTATTTTGCTAATTAGCCACTATTTTTTGTCTGTAATGGTCTTTCACAGACAGTCTGAATGAGTCTGTCTCATCCCTGCAGTCCTGATCCATGGGATACATTCTGGGCCACTTGCTGGGAATGGACTTTGCTGCTCTGCACAGCACATCACAGGTGAAGGAGAACTGGGGAGCTGCAGAGAAGGAAAATCTTAGCTGGGCTGGTGTTTGAAGACTTGGCATTTTTTTATTCTCCAGTACATGAAGTAAATTCACAGGTAGTTTATCACATTTCTAAATTGTTAATAAAGATAGTAATTTGAGCTCGATGCTGAATCATCCAGCTTCATCTAAGTGGGTAAACCATATCAGACTTTCAAATGGGAAATGTCTGGAATAAGGTATTATATAACTGTGAAGGTGACTGAGGCCTCCTGAATACTTGTAAATAAGGATTCATTTATCTGTGACTTTGTAGAGGGTTTTAGAGGATCACTTTGATTCTAGTACTTCTTGTTTTATTCCATGGATTATTTTGCAAAATGTCACTAATGTTACATTTTTTTGTCTCTTAGAAGGTTATTTTTAGAAAGATGACTAGAGTTGTGGGAATAATAACTATTTTGGCACAACAGCCACAATAAAACAAAATATACTTGGCTTGGTCTGAAACAAATTTCATCTCAGAACAATCCAACCAAAATCTTTTGTTACTGATTTCTTCATTTGGAGGATAACATCAACACTTCAAGACATATATCTTTAGAAAATATCAGGTTTTAAGTGTACTAGCAAAACACTGCATTTTAAAATAATTTAACATCTCTTGTTTCGCCCTGTCAATCCAGAATATAAAACCTTTCTTCCCCTTTTGATGTGTTGCTTACACTAAGGAAAAAAAAAGATATAAACATAGAAATAACACCAAACATTTTTCCCACTGGAAGAGGGAATAAATTAAACAGTGGCCTGGTGGTCAGGAGCACTTCTGGCAGGTCTTTCATTTGCTGAAATATCAGGTCAGCTTCACAGGTTTCTGTCACTTTGCTGTGACACCCAAAAGAAAGTACAAGTGTACAACTGGTAGTGAAAAGCTGTAGATGTCACACACCCACAGCATTTATGCTGTGGCCTTCCTCTCTTCTCCTCACCCCACCTTTCCTCACCCTCCCTTCCCTTCCCACTCTACTTTTGGTTTCATGTGTGCTGCTGACTTTGAAAGCTGAATGATTTCAAGAATAAGTGTTCAGATGCGGGGTGTGCACGGAGGAGGGGTGAGGGAAGGCAGGGCTGAACTGCTGTGAGTGTGCAGGGAAGATCCAGGGTGGCAACGGCTGCTCCTTCACTAATTATACATTTTATGAAACCAAGGGCAATCTATTTGTTGACTTAGAGATGGAACTGACTCATATTTTGATGGACTCAAGTTTTCTGTGAGTAGGGTTTCTTGACAGGCTCGGTGTATGTTTGTTTGGAGATCAAACACTGAGGACACAGCTTTTAAAATGTAAACAAAGAGGAAGCAGATGAGGAGAGGAAAACAAAAGTCTGTTATTTGGGATGATCTGGCATGAGACAAGGATAGGACTTAATTTCTGCCGTTTACTGATTTTCTACGACTTGTGAATAATCCATGTAAATTTTATTTATAAACAAAAGACAAATAATTTTTAATGGATAGCTGTTGATTGATTCCTCAAGTTGTTCCAGACAGGCCTCAAAGACATTAGAGTCTGTAGCTGGCAAAATGATAAACAATGATTGTCTAAAATTCTATTTAGAAATTAGCCTTGTGCTGTACTTTATCTAGCTGTACTTATTGACTGTCTGGGCAATGTACTTCACATCTTCTGTAGCCCAATGAATCACAGTATGTTATTAAAAAATCAGTGCTGCCTCTACCATCTCTCATCTCCTAATTGTATGATGCTGCTGAGAGGCTTAAGTAGACTCTGTGATGCTGCTACACAGCATCCATCGTTGTTTTTGATGTATTTTTGTATAGAAGATAAGGAAATAGAGAAATCCCTGTGTGTTTCACACAGAGCTCAGGCAGGGGAGATGAAGACAGGAACATGATGATGAAGGCACTGTTCTAGCTATTTCAGTGTAGACTTTTCTTTTGGTATTGAGATGAAAAAGAGGGAAATTTCTCAGCAGGTAAGGCATGTGAAGTACACAAAAGAAAATTCCAGGCAGAGGGACTAGCCAAATATAAGAAAAACATTGGAAAATGTATCTATGTACATATAGGTGTAAAAAAATGCACATATATATACACATGTAAAATAAATATATAAATCAACTAGATGTGTATGTGTGTATGCAAATATATATCTGTATTTATAAAGTATTTGCAATGAGGAATAGTGATAAAGGGGATCAGACCACATTACATTAAAAAAATCTAATTATGTCAAATATTTTCCTGGTTTTGAAATTTTTTCAGAGGGAGGAAACTGTGTAGGTCAGGACGTTAGGATTAGATACTGACACAGAAATCTTTTAATCTGTGGGATCAGGGAATTCAGCTGTGAGCACAAAAGAGCAAAGTATTTTCACACAAGTAATTCTAACCCTCTCAGGAGAGCTTTAATCCTGTGACTAAGTCCTAGTGAAGTCTGTGAGATCTGTCTGATAATGATGATAAAGTTTCTGATTATATTATAAGCAGAATAAATAGAATGAAATTCAGCATTGAGCTGTGGAGAGAAGGTTTCCTAATTTAAATGTTTGAAGAAGTATGAGAAACATTAGTGAATATTGCTCATTAAATCCACAGTTAACAAAAAAAAAAGTTATTCAATAATATTTCTCAAAAATTTAACACATGCTGTGAAAAAATTTCCAACTTTTGTTCTGGTTTTGTGTTCATAATAATAAAAATGGCCAGTGATAATGATGAAAACATCAGCATTGACATAGCCACATGAAGAGGGGAATCAGTGAAGTGAAAATAGAAAGATATTGTGTGCATGTATGAGTTTTCTGTCCAGTAGTACAAATGGAGAGGTTCAGGAGGTGAATAGTTTGGTCTGAAGAATTCCACCAACAAGAGCATCTGTTGCTGAAAATGGATCTTTTTGCCCTAACTCTGTAGGTAAGATTTTAGGAGAGGGATAAAGTAGCTTACATGTGGCTTCCAAAACTAACTGAAAGTTCCTCTATATTAAAAATTTCTGACTGGATCAGTATGCACATAAATGAATATATCTCAAAGCACCTTTTCAAGCTCTGAGAAGAGACATCCCTTGATATCCTGGAGAAAAAATTGCTGGAATGAGAATTTTGTCTTGAGCTATCCAGTGGGAATTCTTGCTCTTTTTTATTTACCTTTTTGTGTACTTCATTTTAAAATAGAAAAATTTAAAGTGACACATCAGTCAAAAAAAATCTATGCAAGTATTTAATTCATACTTCTCATCCAGAATTATTTTAGATGTGTTCAACCTTACAAGGTCAACCTAAGTAAGAGTTATGTTTTAAATGCTCTTGTATATTTAATTCTATAATTATTTTTTCTGTGAAAGCTTTTAAAACTGTTCTTTGAAGTAAGACAGTCCCATAGAGATACATGGTGCATCTCCATGATGAACACATGCACATATTGTTTCTACCCTGTTGTCCCTGCCCACTCTTTGGTTAACGTCCTCTCCCAGGCAGACAGGTTAAGAAAAACCTTTTGTACTGTAAATGGCCTCAATCTCAATATTCCACCCCCAAAAATTAGCTTTTCACTTCATTGTGGTGATGATGATGGCTCCAGTGGTGCTTTGGAGGGCTACTCCAGACCAGACTCTGCCTGGGATACACAGGTAAAGCACACAAAATAAATTCAGAGCCCCTTTTGCTGACTCTTGTTGATTTTCACTCTTTTTAGAATGAATCACAGGAAAGAGTCACCCAAATGTTATCCTGTAAACTGATGCTTTTGATGCAACCAGGTGTTACAACCTTCCTTCTCTGAATGAGGTTTAAAAGGGAAATTTACTTTGGAAAGAGAAATATATGGCCAGCATATTTCTGCCGCTAAAAATTCCACTGGCATATTGCTGTATTATCTGCAATAAAACACAAAATATGCAATATTCTGCACATTACAATGATTATTATACTAATGCCAACTACCTTATTATCCTGTAATTTTCCTTAAATAATTTGATTTTACAGTTGGTTGGCTTGCCTCAGCAAATTAAGTAATCTGCTAAAAATGAAGATAGGTAATAAATTCTTCTTCACACATGAATCAAAAAATTAATTGATGTTCTGAAGTAAATTGTAACTAGAGTGCTTTTTGTAAAGCTGTCCTCTGAGTTTGGTGAATTTGGAAAAGACATATAAAGGCAGATTAAAGCACATTAAAATGTAGGTGACAATGCACCATAGGCTGTCTTTTGGACTTCTATGTAGATTGTGCTTATGTAGAAGGTCTTTCTTTTAAATACATGGGAATTTCAAAGATTGGGAAAAGGCAAAGAAAAGGAGATCAAGGGGATATGATTTCTTGGAAGTCTCCTGAAAGCCACATTCTTGCAGAGGATTTTTTTTAACTCTCCACCCATGCATTTGTCTACGAGAGGAACATTGTGACAAAAGATGTGTTGATATGTCTCCAGGGTGGTAGATACTTTTTTCCTCATTTTTAATAATCAGTTTGCTTTTAAATGAGGTTCAGAGCCCTCAGGACAGCCTGCCATAAACATGTGGTCATATCTTGCACTTTCAGTGTCATCATCAAAGGAAGTGCAGTATATCATACTTCTCACTTTCTCAAACAATCATTTAATCAAGACCACAATAATCCATCACCTCTACGTAGGCAAGGATCAGCATCCAATTCAGAGCATTAATAGTGAGATAAGTAATTTTTATGTTCCCTTACTTGATTTATGGGATGAAGGTGAAATAGTGAGAAGCTGAATAGGGTTTCAATCTATTTTGTCCATCAGCAGTCAATATCCCCCTCACAACCACACCACCTTAAATAAATGGGTTTTTTGTTTTGTCGGGTTTTTTGCTTGGGTATTTTCTAGGCTTATTTTTCAGATGTTTGGGTTTTGTCTTATTTTATTTTATTTTATTTTGAGGAGGGGGAAGCAGAAGACACAAATGCAATAAAAGTTCTTTGACACTGCAGCCTAAGTGGCATTTCTTCCCAACAGTTTCAGGGACTGCATGCCAGGCAGAAGTGGGGTCTTGCAGTACAGCTTCCTCTGTGGTTGGCAGGAAGGAAATTTACATTTCTTTTCACATTTTGATTACAGTTGTGACTGAAATTAATAATACAGTCCTAAAAAAATAAAAAATTGATTAGGGACTGAAGCATGAAGGTTACTGTTCCTGATACCTGTCAAGCGCAAATGATCAGGAAGCCCCAGAAGAGAACAACGTGCCCAGGAAAATCTGAGCCCTGCAGTGGAGGAAAATCAAGCCAGGTTAGGGCAGAGGTCACAGCCTGAAGGAAGGGATACATCTCTTGGGTGTTGCTTTTTTTTGTTTTAGGCAGCAAGAAAATGTTTATGATTCCTACTCTGTGTGTTCATGAATCAAGTTAATTTTAAATTAGAACATTCCTCAAATAATGCTGGAATTACAGGACCAGTCCAAGAGGGGGAGAAAATGGATACTTAGTTCTAGAAATGTAGCAACTTCTATATCTCCTCTGATAGATTTCATAGCCTTGCAGCTAACTTGAACTCTGATTTTGCCAATAAGTTTCAAACACTCCAAGGTCCTTTATGTGTATCTACTCTTTGCCAAAAGATGGCTTATTTAAATTCTTGGATGTGTATTTTAAAATATAATGTATATACTTGAATTTTTGTTATTGCATAGAAATACTTCTGTCATTAAATATGAAAGTTGTTTTAATACATTAGCAAACAATAAGAGGTGCAATGAACATTTTTGGGATTTCTTTTTCTGTGAAACTGCCTTCTGTATCATATTTTTGGCTTGCTTTTCTATCTCTTTAGGAAAAAGCTCACAACCATATAAAATTCTGTAATGTAATTGTAATTTTATTGCTCGTTGTTGGAAAAATGACATTTATAAATCTTATTTTTAGATATGAAAGTAATAAAACATGCTTTGCTATTAAAAGAATAGTTAAGACTGGGTATATCATCATCAACTTAAAATTTATACCAGTTGAGAGGTTTTGGAATGCGACAGCTGAAACTCAGTTTCCTGCAGAGAAGGATTTATGAAATGCTACAGGGGGCAGGGAAGGATGCATTACAATATGGCCTTTCCCACAGAGAGGGATCTTACAGAAATCTAACCTAAAATTTCCTTGCCTGTGTATGCATCTAAAATGAAACACACCTCATTTACCTGCAGCAAGTGCCTGGACTCTTTGCTTTTCTTCAGAGAAGCCACAAGAAAGACCAGAAAGAATTCTACATTCTTCATATATGACTGGCTACTTTGGAATGTGCTAAATTAAGCTAAGACTTTCCAGTGGAAATCCTGACCTCTACTCTATTTTTAAGTCAGTCTTTTTCTGAAAGATCTTGTAGATAATCTATTCCTCTGTGCCTGTTTACCCAAATAGTACACATTATGTGACCACTGCTTTAGCTTTTCCTGAAGCAGCTGAGGAAATGTTGTGGGGTTTTTTTTCCACAGGGAGAGTAGAACTGCAAAACCACTAAAATGAAAAGATATTACTTGACTTTTAGCCAATCTCTTTTACATGTAAATTATTTTAAAAGAACACTTGATGTAAAAAAAAGTTTGTAGGTAGGATGATATTCCAGAATTCTTTCCAGGCACATATAGAGTTTGTTCCTATGATTGCCAGGTATATGATTGCTGTGTTAATTGCTGTTCAAATTATTCCTGGTACTGTGTGCATTTTAGGAGATTCCTTACTGTGGTTTCAGCTTGACTTTTACCCTTGGACTTAGGTCACTTACGTCTGCTCTCTCACTGCAGTTGTGCTCATAGTGCAGACTCAGCTGCAGGTACCCAGGTGAAATGCTTCATGATTTGAGTCTTGTTGTCTTCCTTGTGTCTGGTTGCTGCTGTCAATTGAACACAGGTGACTGGCAGAGAGTAAGGGGCTCAGTCTGCCTCTGTCCTCTAGATTGCCTCTGCTTCAACCCAGAGAAGTGACCCAGCCTGCAGAACAAAGGAAAGGAGCCTCGAGGATTTCTGTCTGGGCAAGGATCTGTCATTACAAGTCACAAATTGAACAGATGATGGCCACTGCCTCCAGTGCTCATCCCATCATGTGGGACTTGCATTTGACATACTGGGCTTGAATGTGCTCTTTTCAGCCTCTTGTAAGCAGCACGAGGCAGTTACTCTTCAGATGTGAGTTCAGTGCTTCATTGTGCAACACCAAAAAATCACAACTTTGAAGACAGAAAGTAACCTAGCTAAGCAAGGTTACATTTTTTAGGGCAGAGAGAGGGATATGTAGCTGTGGGAAACTTTAGGAAGGCATATTTTACTCACTTTCACAACATTACCATGGTGAACAAAGCAAATTTTGCGTTACCATCTGGTGTCAACTACTTTACAAATCCGAGATTAAGTTAGGGAGGAAAAAAGAGGACACTAGAAAATTCAAAGCGTCTCAAAGAAGGATTTCTTCTTGAAACATCAATGCTGACACACAGAAACAGATGGATGCCCCAAAAGCATATATGATTTTCTTTCACCAATTTGCATAACGTGCCTGCAAGCATAAATAAATATCTATGAATTTATACATGCCTGCAGATGTACAGAGATACCAAGCCTGTTGGAGAGCAAGAAATAAACCCTTTATGTCATTGTAGCAGCAGTGCCTAGGATCAGCCCAGGAGAATTTTACAGGAAGGGTGTTGAGACACTCTCATCAAGATTTGTGGGTGGGGACACTTCAGAGTTGGTGGATGTTCTGATCAAAGGAACTCTTGGGGACAAATAAGTCAAAGGAAGAGAAAGACAGAAAATTAAAAAACCAGAAAAGCGAAAATTATACTCGATGTCTCTCTGAGAATAGCAGGGACAGGATCCCAGACAAGTATCCTCCTCTGAGGACTCTCTGAATTGCAGTAAACTGTGGTGATGATGGTTCTGGTGAGTTTTTGACATCTCTCCCTGAATGCTATGTATATTTATTATTAGGTTCCACAAAAACTCCTTCTGGGTTGCTCCCAATTAGAATGTTCTTAGTGTTAACTGAAGTATGATGGTAAGGTAGCAGCGTTGCACACTGATTAGTAGCTATGCTTCTGTACACATAAAAAGGGAATAATACATTTTGAGGATTTAGATGGCTCTTAACTTCTTAACTTCTCCCTTGTGCCCTGTATATATATATATATAAAATAAAAAAAAAAAAAGGGAATGAAAGGGGGAAGCTAGGAGAGGAAGGAATCACAAGCCAGTGATGCCCCTGGTATTGAACAACAGAACCTATCATAACAACACCATCAAGGTTTGAAAGTGCAAGGCTGTGAGAATAACAATAGGATGGGAAGAATAAGGGAAAGATTTTGACCCAGAGGCCTTGGAAATGCTGCCTCAATGGCTTAGGTATAAGATATTAGAGTTTTAACTAGTAAGTTCGTACCATTACTATGACTAATGCACCACAGTACCAAAGACACTGGAACAAGACAGATTTTCAGCTCCTTCAGCATGTCTCACTGTGGGGACAAACCTCTGTGTTTTCAGGCTCAGGAAGATGAAGAGAACACTCCTGTCCTTGCTACCTAACTCGGGTTATTTTGGCCCTCTTCCCAGGACTGGGAATGTCCGGAAAGACCTAGATCTAGGCAAATCTAGACACCTCAAAAATGCACAGAACAAACTGGGGCCTGGCATTGCTCTTGTGTGAGTGAGTCCTCTCAGGTTCAGTGTGTTTGGACCAGAGCTGGTTAGCCAGGTGGTACCAGAGGTACATTTTCTTGGCTAACTCAGTGCAGAGGGACCTGCAAGTTTCTCTGCTGAATTTCCCATCTCTTTCCTAAAGCCCAAAGTGCTTCTCATCTCTGGTTTGACTCTGCTGGAATATGGAAGACTTCAGACTACTTACAGTTTTTTTTCATGGTGACTGTATTAGAGCTAGAAATCACCCAGACTGAAATATAAATTTATTGGATACATCTCAGAATATTTAATTATTTTAATTATGTAAATTTTAAATATTATTTTAATTTGGAAGTCTGAGGTGACTCTAGCCAGTGTGTTTCAGAAAAGCACACCAAAGTATTTAATTTAACAAAGAGTATTTACGAGAAGAAAATATAAACAATCATACTGGGTTTTACATAAATAGCAATTAAGTGTATTAAGGTATGAAACATTTCATATTTTATGTTAATGCATAAGAGGCTTGTTCCTAAACTCGGTGTTCCCAGCCATAAATGCAACATTAGGAAGAAATTTCACAGAACAATTCTAAGCATGTAGTGAGGATAAGTTTATAACTCCAGCACAAATTAATGTAAATATTACACCTCCTGGTAAATCTTACTGAACTGAAACTGGATGTAATTTAGGTAGATTCACTGTAATAGAAGATTTCAAGACAATGGGATGTATTAGTATCCATCTGTTTAAAGAGAAGTTAATTGTCATAAACCAGAAATACAGCCCAGAAAATTATGTAAAGCTACTGTAAATTAATCAGAATTTGTTTTAAAATGAAAAGCAATTGGAAATTATTCTAAGAACCGTTCTTCCATAGACACAACAGAGCCAAGCTTAATTAAAGGCCAGAGAAAGAGAGAAATTAGAACTACATCTGAGTAGCTATAAAACTGAGGTGAAAGGAAAAGGCTGCCATGCTTTATCAAAGCATGCATCTCTATTTAAAATTTTTTAAAAGAGTCACTCTCTTTTCCCCTTGAACTAAAGTATCATCTTTAAATAACCAACGAGATGCACAGAACATCAAGAATGCATACTTGGTCAGGACTTGCAGGGAGTTACAATGATTAGAAAATTTAAAAAACCCAAATGAACAACTCTTTTAATTCCTCCATGATTGGCAAGTTTGCTTTAAAAACTGGATTCAAAAGTCAGTAAATTAAGAAATCAGATAGCATACCAGAATATTAGTGTCATAAAGAGGCTAGTCAGGTTTTTCATAGGGAATATTTCTTTCATAAAATGCAAATGTAGAGAGAGGTGTCAAAAAGGCTTTAAGGCATGCCAGTCTGACTTTGCTTCTGCACTGTTCTCCTTGAAGAAATTTAATTTTACATGAGATGTTAAGACTCAAATTGGAGTTCTTTTTTTCTAATTTATAATGTTTTATCTGCCTGACCACCTGTGGGGAAACTTTACACTATTTTTGACATATCATTAGCGCAGACCTCAGGTTCCTAGCTACTCACTGTGTCTATTTTATCTTTGCTGTCAAACTTGTTTGCAGTGTGAGCAGTCTCTTTTGGATCTTCAAGGATAACTGGGAAGTGTTTTATTGCCCCTGCAGAGCTCAGTATTGGCTCTTGTGTTGCTTAGGGTTTATATGCTGGCTGGCTGTAATACACTAACAAAGTCATCTACATTTTGGGAACAAAAGAAAGTTCACTTCCCTGTGCATGTTCTCCATTTTTCTATTAATACAATCTACTCCAAGGAAATTATAAAGAGGCAGAAAAGGAAACAGTGAAGCAACTCTTTCCAACTCTTTAGATTTTTTCTTCTTTCTCTAGAACAGATTTTCTTCACATATCAGAAGCCAAGTTTCTCAGGAACAGGTGTAAACTTATTACTCTACATATTTCCATGCTGAGAAGTATAAAAAGTAGAACAGATGCATTTAGCTATAAGCTCTATCCAAGCTGAAGTTTTGTTTGTAGAACATTTCAGCTGTGGATGCTTCTTCTTAGATAAGAACTTCAAAAAAAGTGCTTCAATATTCACTTATCTCTTCGATTTCCTTTCTGTTTTACTGGGCAGTGAAGTGGTTTGTTTCCAACAAAACTTCTAGCAGAAGCCAAGAACCTGCAGTTGTGCAGAGCTTACGGGTTGTAAAAGGTTTTTCAGTGTATTTGTTTCCTGCCTGTATGGAACTCTAGAGTCTGATTGACTGTTTTTCATTGCTCTTGGTGTACTTCCATAAATGTGGCACAGGTTCATAGCAGAATACTTTTGAGACAAGTGGATGTGGAGGATGAGTATTTCTTAGCATTTGGGATCTTATTTCTCCAATGGTGCATGATTGAGTGCATGGCGTTTAGCCAGCAACCAAGCCTGTGGCAAATAACTCTCTCCTTCCCAGCTTTTATCTTTAAACTTTGTAAAATATTTATTGTAAGTACTTAGATGTATTATAGGCAAACATTCCTTTTTTTTTTTTTTTTTTGAGTGGGATTGCTTTTGTCTTGTAAGAACACGGAAGGAAGAGTAAAACAAAGGATCACACCTCTTACACATTTATAGGACTGTGATATCATGAGTTTGAGAACCCTGGAGCCTGGCTTCACTGAGGATTTTATAGAGTTGTTTGTACTTCTTCAAGCATAATAACTCTTAGAAATTTGAGGTTTTTTTCTGGCTTCCTCCTGTTAAAAAGTCTCTGCACTCTACAGGCTATTTTATGAATCTTTTTCTGCAGCTGTTAAGATTTATCTATATTGAACAAAATTTGCTTATGTCTATTGGGACTGCTTCATCTGAGGTATTCCTGAACTTCAGGGTTTTTTCACAGCATTGTGCTGGTGGCTTATAGATGCCAAAACATAACTAGCTTGGATTCCATCATTCCAAATCAATAAGCCCCAGAATTTCTTGCTGTTAAGTCCAGAACACATGCTTGAAAACAAGCATGTAATACAGCGTTCTGTATGCTCCCATTAAAAAGTGCTTTTAACAACCATAAACAGTTCACACCAGGAAACAAGAAAGCAGGTTGTGCAGTATAAAAGTAGTGTGTCTTGTTCTGCGTTAATCTGGGTGTACCTGTTTGCAACAGCAATATGTGGCTTATTAGTGCATGTCAGAATTATTTGTTACTAGGGACAACTGGAAGATAGATGGATATTATGCATAGTCAATTAAACAGCTCCATGGTTCAAACTGAAGTCCTTCTAGTATACCCAGCAATAGCAATATTCTGTGACTGCCATGACCTATTTTGGTGTCACTTTCAGGGCTCAACCACCAGGTTTCAGAAAATTTTTGTAGCTTTAGAAAAGAAAGCAAGATTTCTGAACTGCCTAGATTACTTAATACATATTCTCCAGATTCTTTGACTCGCAGCTGGTAATTGCTATGGCTTTCCTTCGTGCTAAAAGCAATCATCAGACACAAGAAATTATTAATATATGTGGTATTTGTACAACAGTGACTTGAAGTCTGTCCTTGCAATTTTAATGGTTCTTGCAATTAATTCTGTGTTTAGAAGGATCATAAATAATGCTTGGCATTGTAATACAGGAAGACTAAATCAGAATTGTTTGCTGAAATCTGCTTCACATTGTCACATCTATGTCTGTAGAAAGTTGGTAGTGACAGAAAAAATGTCCTGCAAGGTTCCTTATCATCATCTTGCAAAGATGTGTATGACCCAGTCACTGTATCAGTGAAGAGCTCTGTCCTTAAACTCACCCCTTTCCAGGATCCCAGGAGAATACAGCGGGGCAGGAAGGGAGCAGAGGTGTCTGAGCTTCCTGAGGTGCTTGTGGGGTTTGGCTGCCTAATATACAAATTTCAGAACTTGCCTCTAACCCTGAGCCACCCAAGCATTAAGCACACTTTCTGAATGAATGAAATGTGGACCTGTATTTCTCCTGAAACTATTATTGTAAAATTCTGACTTCATTTTTGCTCATTTGTCTTTGAAAGGAGTTGGTAATTCCAAAGAAGAGGTTATTTTCCTATTTAAACCTCCTTTCCCCACTCATATTCAGAGAACCATAAGTAAATACTTGACCAGGCCTTCACAACTGTGCAAAACATGACTTCTGGTGTATTTCCTGGTCTATGATGGACAGCTTACAGTGCCTTTGTCTCTTCTGCCATCCAGCTCTGACAGTAGATTCAGGGAATGTCACCAGTATGACACCACCCTCCAAGAGGTATGTGGAAAGACCACATGGCAACTGGCATTTAGTCTCATGCAAAGTGTAGGAGAGATCTCCTCCTGTAGCCAGGTTCCTCCTCTGAAAAACAGCTCTGTTGATGATGAAGTATTTGTCATTTTACCTGTGTAGCTGCTGTACTGGTAGAGAGGAGGTCCTGATTTTAAAACACATAGTTACAAGGAAATATCTACATAATAAACGACCACTGCAGACAAGGTAAAGAAGTATTTATGGCTTATCAGAACTATTCTCTGAAAGGACCTATTGTGTTTAGAGCTGGTACCATGCCTTGTCTTGCTTTGGAAGGAAGTCAGAGGCTGGAAGGTAGTCCAGAATACTTAGTACTTAGACCAACCTAAATATGTCATTACTTCCGTATCAGAACACCATAGACATAGGAAGCTTTTTGCTTTTAGAGATTAGGGATTTAGATTTTTTTAGAATTTTTTGACTACTCCCTATCCAGGCATTTCCATGAAATTACTTTACCTTGCCTGTTGTGCTGAGGATGAGCAGGAAACCTGGAAATGTGCTAAGGCTTTGCTGACATATGGAATTCAAGTTGCTCTGAGAGTGGAGATGGAAGGAGCCATTCCTGGTCCCAGAAGGGATCTGTGAGTAAGATTACTGTCGTCTGCCTAATTTCATTCTCATGGGAAGCCATGAATCCTTGCTGTACAGATACTTAACTAATACACTGTATAACATATAAAAATAGTAGACTAAAGTGTCTACTTCAGCCATGTGCCAGGTTTTAAAGCTCTTAACCAAGGAAGAAAACTTGGCAGCTCTTAGACTAGGTAGACCCGTGGAAAAGTTTAATGGCCCCTGGAGCAACACCATTTCTCTGCAGTGTGGGAACCTGAATTTAGCATAAGTACTCTCTGATTCTTATAGGCACAGGAATCTAGGCAAAATCCAGTCAGAGCCAGAAGCACTTCTTTCTTATCTCATATCTTTGAAACAGGAATCGTAAATTTGGGTAGAATTCTTTTGGCGTCTATTTCAACAGACATTTACAAGTATACCATTTATGAGCAAATATGTGTATTTTAAGAAGTTTGGCTCTGCTGACTGGTACTTTCATAACGGGCTGGAAAGAAGTATCAAAAAGCTGCTGTGTGGAATCCTAACATTCACTACTGTTGCATTTTAAAATGCCTCTGTGTTTGTGCTTTTGGAAGAAAAAAGTCTTGCTAAATATTTTACCAGTTCTCTCTATGAGACCTCAGTGCAGAAGCCCTTAGGCTGAGAATGTGCATTTACAGGCAGAACACCTCCCATAGTCTCTGAAGGTACCACTGAGCTAGACAGGCTACTAATCGTGTTCTAGATCTTCAGCAATGGCTCATGTTTTCCTGACTGAAATTATGATGTACTTTGGCACTATTTGGAAATATATGCCACAAATTACAAATTACAGTTTCCTGTGTTCACAGAGCCTAACCTAAACTGTGACTGCATGCATGGGTGTTGCTTTTAAAAATCCATTGTGAATGTCCTAATTTTCCCCATAAATTATTTCCAAAGAAATATACTAAGAAATGGATTTCCTCAATCGCCATTTAAATTTCTGAGTTGACTCCTGTGCTTTTCTAACAATTTCTTTTCAGCTTTTCTGACAATTATGAAGTTGTCTTGTCTTATTCATGCAAATCATTAAAACAGTGCCCTTTCCTGCCACTGGTGCAGTGGACAATCACAAAAGGTTTTCTTGAAATTACATGCCCCACTGGACCCTTCCTAATTTAAATATCCTCTCATGTTTCTCATTTTTGCTTTGTTCTAAGTTGTCAATATTCCTACTCAGTGAAGTCAAGTTGTGTCAGGAATCATGGCAGGTATTCCCAAGAGATGCTGTGCTTTTTGAAATGTTGAAGTCTGAAAATCAATTGGTTTTACAAGAGGATAACAGAGGGGTTTTGTGTGATTCTTCACCTCCGGGCAGGGAGGCAATGTATGGCTGCACTCTGGTTTTTCTGTAGCTATAAATGTAGTTACTCAGCAACACAGCTTGAGACCTACTGTTTAATTTCTGTCAGTGTTTATTACTCACAATCACAGAGAAAGGTTTTGTTCTGCTGGTAACTGTGCAAATAATACCCAGGCTCCACAAATGTCCCCCTCCATGTCTTGCAGGTGAACAAGCAGCCTAGCAAGGGCTGAAAAAATGTCATCTCTGAAACCAAATTGCTCACTATTAAATTGGCTAAATTCACCTGAATGTCAAACAATCAAAAGGTTTAGGAAATATTTGCACAGCCCATGTACATCAAGGAGTGCTATTAACCTAGAATTAATAGCTGATCAGCTAATAGCTGAATAGCTGTCTGCTCTTAAGCTCCTCTTTACGGGGTGATAGAGCACAATGCATCACTTCTGACATCATTAAGGGCTGTGTCTGAAGGTGATATATTTCAGCAGAAAAGTTTAAGCAAAATAGAGGTGAACATCCTAAAAAAACTTCCTTCATTCTGAAGTTTTTTATCACTGAACTGCAATTGAAATGCGCTGCAAGGGGAAGGATGAGCACCTGCTTCTGCACTGAGCTGCCTTCTGGAGGGGATTGTTCACAGCCTTTTCATGAAGGATGGGCCCTCATTATGTGACTGCTATTGGTCACAAGCTGTGGCAGAGTTTTGCTAAATGCAATCCTTCAGGGCGCACAGTGAATTTTTTCCAGCATGTTGGCTCTTGCCCCATTGCACAGCCTGTGTCTGGGTCCTCTGAATTTTGCAGCCATAAAAAAGGAGAGTTTGACTTCAGACCTGCCTGCAGGGCAGCATGTAAGGGCTGACTCCAGGGTGGCAGGGTCACCTCTTGGTGTCCTAGACTGGCTTGTGTGGCATGAAGGAATTACTGCTGTAGTCTCCACGGCTCTATTTAAATCAGTTGTGTGTTATCTCTACGTGTGGGATATGTATCCTGTGTGCTGATTTGGCATAACTTAAATCATCTCAAATCCTATCCTCTTCAGGACAACAAAAGTGCTTTGACTTATTGTGATCTCAGGAAATTCAAAATCAAATTTGCAGCATTTTTTCTCTAATCTGGAGAAGAAATTTCGGAAGTTTTCTTCATATAAGGTTAAATATATAATTGAATTGTCCTACCCTGTAGGGTTGCTCTATTTTTTTCTTTTTAATAGTGGAAGAGTCAGCTGTCTACATACAGTTCAAAATGAAATGCTTACAAGTCCTTGACTAGTGAACTTTATTATGGAGATGGAAACCTGCCAGCAAGTCAGGGTTAGCCCATATTTGTCTGCAGTGTTAGAGTTACCTTCACAGCAGTTGAGATCTGTGTTTTGGGTGCTAAGGAATGTGAGTTTTTCTTAAGAGAGAAGAGTGAGGGCTTTACACAGAGGCAGATAATTATGGAGTTTTCTCAAAAATGAGCCAATCACTCATTTTAAT
This sequence comes from Motacilla alba alba, assembly GCF_015832195.1. Classification (NCBI taxonomy): domain Eukaryota; kingdom Metazoa; phylum Chordata; class Aves; order Passeriformes; family Motacillidae; genus Motacilla; species Motacilla alba. The sequence continues at coordinate 38,343,245 of NC_052020.1, forward strand.
GAGGTGAATTTCAACTTGGATATAAGTATGTCCTTGACATTTTTTAGTAGCAGTGACATTATCTGAGCAGCTTGTTCTAAGAAAAACATCACACATACATAGGCACATCTACCTCTACAGGGAAAAAGACTCTAAGCAGGATGGCTTACTAAGAAAAACCACTAACAGCTTACTAGACATTGCCAGGATTGTTGCCTCAGTTCTGTGAGAGTTTTTAAGGCAATGAAACAGCAACTGATGAATGCAAAGCTACAATGTTCAGAAAACAGCTGTAAGAGTTGATGATAAAGTCACAAGCATTGTGTGATCACACTGGGATTTTGTTCAGCACTGTTATCTCAAGGAAGTCTCTGATATTTGTAATGTCAGCTGGTGAATGCCATCTTTTTTTCTCTTCTCTCCTGTTCATATTTTCTTAATTTCATGTATTTGGAAATACTCTTCTAATTTATAAATAGTTCTAAATTTAATTAGGAAAGAGGTATATTTCTGAGAAGTCCAAATATTTATTCACCATAAAATAGAAATCTCAGCAAATTTAGTTTCATAGTGTTAGTCACTATAAAAATATCCACTAAACACAAGCCAGGGTTTCAGGTGTATTGTGACATTTAACTCAGATTGAACACACCAGGAAATAGATGCCTAAAATATATCTTAATCCACCTTGACAACCTGTGAAAAGGTTAGGGGAGTAGAGGGAAAGATTCACTAGGTGCATTTTACAGATAAGGATTAGAGACGGGGAGTTCAGTGCTGTGCTGCCCCTTTTGAAGCTATCTCAAAGACATAGATATATGGTGTACAGGTAATGGCATTCCAGAATGGCTTTTTCCAGCAAGAAATATGGTTTCCAAAAAAACCCAGTTTTCTTGGGAACATGATTTTACACATCCAATTATTTTTTTCACTAGGAAAAAGAGTGAGCCAGCTTTGTCTGCGATGCACTAGATCTTGATTTGTTAAGTTCTTTGACATCTTAAGGTTCTTTAGTGCCATTTCATCTTGATTTAAGAAAGAAATTTTTTTTATAGTGAGGACAGTAATTCAGTGTGTCAATGTTCCTAGGGACTTGGTAAAGTCCAGCCACTGGAGATTTTCAAAAATGCAATTGGACCGGGTCTCAGATAATCTAATTTACACTCCCTTTTCCAAAAAATGTTGAAAACCAGATGCTCTTTTGAGATCCCTTCCAGCCTATGCTGTTCTATTATTCTAAGATAAACAACAAACTTTTTGTCATGTATGCCATTGCATCTTTAGAGGAACTGTATTTCTTACTGCAGTTATTGGAAGCAACATCTCACGCTTTCCTCTGATTTTCAGCTTTCATTTATTGGGATGCTTTATATTTATTTGCTCAAGTTTCAATTCTGGTTTGCTTTTGTTAGCTCAACAGCTGTTTTCTCACCCTGGTGTTTAAAACTTGAGATATTTACAACATTTAATAACAATACCATTCAGTGTTTTCTAAGAGTAATGTAGTCTTTTTATAGTCTATGACCATTCAGATTTTTAAAATTTGACACATTTTAGAAGAAACTGATTTCATATTAATCAGGATTTTTTAAAAATTAAAAATTTTGTCATACCAACTCAGTTTAAAGTACCTAGCTGCATTTGACTGGCATTTCATTTAGCTATGGAAGAGTCCTTTTTGAAATTCACAGTCTGTCCTCAAAGCTGTACTAGCAGATAAAAATTAAGTTTTTTTGTAATTCATTGCATATACCTTCAAACCAAACGGTATTTCATCACTAGAGGCACAAGCGTCTATATATATTGTGGAAAAAACCACTTTGACCAGCATGCACTGAAGATGAGAAAAGGAGAAGAAAATCACAGAAGAGTTGAGTTGGAAGGGACATTCAAAGGTTATCTAGTCCAATCCCCCTGCAATGGTAGGGTCCTGTCAAACCTGACCTTGAATATTTCCAAGGATGGGGCATCTACAACGTCTACAGACAACATAGTCCAGTGGAATGCAACTTTTCCTCTTGTTCCAATTGTTTGCCATTATTTTTCACCTTCAGATTCTAAGTTATTGCAAAAATTTGGACCAGTTGGACAAAGTTCATTTTTTATTCCTGCACAGAGATTTTATTGTACAGTGCAATCTGTGGACTGGTTTTCCTGTGCAACATACTATTTCTCTTGATGTTCACCTCAATTGGTTGACACAGTTTTCATCTCTTCTCTTCCTCTGAAGACTCTGGCATGATTCATGTGCTCCCAGTAAACTCTCCCATAGCAAAAAATATAACTGTTACAGCATGTTTTTCATGTTTGACCTATGTAATTGTATTAATCACTTTTCTAGTGGTAAGCATGGAGTGAATGGGTTTATAAAGAGAATACTCTCCACTTGACTCACTATATTCTTCATTTTAGACCTGTGTCACATCACGGGTCTCAGAAATCACAGAGACTCATGGGTTTACAAGAGTCCTGAGGTAAATGGGGTCATGTCTAGGAAGGTTCTGACAATATCACTGTTTCAGAAAGGGTAGCAACTTTTTAATCAAGATAGCTAAACTTGGCCAGCCTCAGCAGGGACATTTCTAAAGCTACAAAATTCTGTTTGCTGCTTATTTTACAAATCCGTGTCTCAAAGTGGATGCAACTAGCTGTGAAGCGAGGGGAACATATCCTCCCTACCTCCTGTCAGGCAGCCCACTGTCTTGTAAGATGAGTCAAACAGAAACCTTCTTATTTCTGATTCAAATCTTCCTGTGTAATGGCAACCTTACCCTGGTTCTTCTCAAACTATTTGCAAAATTATTTTTTGAAACAAATAGGGAAAGGTTGGTGGATTATCTCTGAGCTAGAAACCCTGCTTCCAGCTTCCTTCTAGTACAAATGGGCTTCCAGAATTACATGGCAGAAAGCCCAGAAGGCCAGTCCTAACTAGAAAGATTTCCAAGGTTCCCAGTTCTGCAGAAACTGGTTTGCAAACTGCTTGCATTTTCCTGCTTTGCATTAGAAGAGACAGTGATAAAAGGCAGAGATAAAAAAATGTGATCTGGGCTTGCTGGGTCTCCATTCTTTAGAGAAGACTATCAAAAAATGTCAGTTTCATATTGAAAAACCATGTTTACTCCTCATTGCAGTCTGCTGTAATTAACAAGGCAGAAAATCTGTCGTGTGAATGAGACAATTTGCCCAAGCCAAATGGCTGCTTTTCTGCCAAACCTTTCCTAGCACCTGACTGATGCAAACCCACTCTTTGGACAGCCTTTATCTGTCTGAGCATCTCTCACAGCCTGAAAAAGATGGACTGCATCTTTAGCTCCATTGTGGTAATTTGTATATCTTTATAGAACGCTTGGGTTGCTTGAGTTTGACAATTAAATGGAGGAGATAGGCAAAGCTAGTGCAAATTTGGAAGACTAAATTTCTCTGATGCCAAATCAAGTATGTTCATCCTACCTTTAGACAAAAAGATTAGCATAGTGTAAAAATTGAAAGCAATTTATCTTAAAAGCTGCATGAGATACCATGAGATGCTGGTAATGAAAAGTATCTCAGGTATCTAATTCTTTTGTTGCTCAAAAAAAATCCATGAATAGATTTTAAGTATTTCACCAACATGCAAAACAATTTATAGGAAAATCGTGTGTAAATTTCTCAGTAAACTCACATCATATATTCACTACTTCTAAATCAGTTATTGTAATTTATGCATCCTTAAGCACATTGTGTAACGTTAAGCACATTGAGGTGTTTCTCCCTTCAAATTCACTTAGCTGACCAGCCTATATAAGTATTTAATCATGCAAATATATAACTGCATGCATTAACTATTTTTTTTCTCAAAAAATGTTCTTATGAAGAAAATATTACTTATGTGAGTGCTCCACTTCAAGGAACAATATTATTCAGAATTGCTTTCAGAGGATGCTTGATCTTTATTTGAAGTTCCTAAACACATTTTTTTGCAATATTTCCATGCCAAAGTAAGCTTCTGTGTTGATTAACATGCAGTACCTGAAATTTAATGACTTTTCTTTGTCAATTTAAATTTATTGGCTACTGGGTTTTAGATTGGGAATAGCTTTTGCCTTTTAATTAGGTATTTAATATGGGGAACTGAAAAATCTGGCAGACTGCAGTCAGAATTAGCAAAAGTAAACACAGGAAACATTGCATGTCCTGGCTTCAGATGAAATGAAAAGAATGACAAGAAATATGATTTGATTTGCTACATGTTCATGACAAACCAGGGATCAGCAAACTATGTTTGCTTCTTGTGGTCTATACTCTACATGCTTTCATTCACTTTAACTTCAGGATTTTTTTCAGAAGTGCAAACTAGCCAACATCCTTTGGTCACCTGGGAAGGGCTCACAGTAGCTATTCAGTGATTTAAATTTCAATTGTTTTCCTGGAACACCTTTCACAGGTGTACTTCAAAATCGTGGGTTTTTTTCATCTTTTGCTGTAAGAGGTCTTCAAGGTGATAAATGACTAAAGTGTGGTGTGCCACAGCATCTGTGATTGGAGTAGAACAGCAGAGCACAGGCACCTGTGGGAAGGATGCAATGGAGGCTCCAGGTGTTACTCTCTGGCAGCCAACAGAAGAGTGGAGTCATCATAGACATCTTCTGGGGACAAGAGAGGAAGACAGAAGCCTTCCCAGCTGCTGAACCAACCATTCTGTGCTCGTTTTGCTCCATGTTTTTCTTCTACTGCCTTCACTCTTAGGCTGGCTGGAAATTCCACTTTTATTAAAAAAAGTAAATTTGCCTTGGAATCAGCTGTGCCCTACAGAAACCCAGCAAGGGGTGCAGACATCAGGCTCAGAGAGCAGAGGCAGTTGCCAAGGAGAGAAGAGTCACAGGATGAGTGTTTCAGATGGCTCCGCTGGGGTTTGCCTCTACTCTCTGATGGCTGAACACTGCAGATGCTGCTGTGAGAGTAAAGTGTTACCACAGCACAACTGCTGCTTCTCATCAGACCAGAACACAGAAATAAAGCAGAGTCATGCACAAGCGGCAATGAAGTCTATTGTGAAGACCTATGTGTTTTTACTGCTAATAATAAAAGGTTGTGCTTCATACAAATGCCTCGTCAACATGTTATCCTAGGCAAGGGGTGAGCTCATGGAACCTGGAAATGATGTCATCTCAATAATAGCTGTGGGTAAATGAAAACATTTTAATGCTGCTGAGGGAAATGTCATGACAACAATCACTAACACAGTCTTCACTGTATTGAGCCACAAGCTGTGCTGGAAAATGAATATGCTCCAAATATTGCCAGAGCCACAGGCAGCAACCTTTATTTAAATAGATTTTAAGGATGACGTTTATTAAAATAAGTTTTTAACTTAACATTTCTCTCAAAAATTTCTAGCATATTTTGCAGGTCAGTGAGGACTTTTCCTCTTTTTTTTGTTAATATGAAACTGGCAGCTTTTGGACCCAGGTCAAACAAGTTCCACTTCTATGGCTAGTGTGTGTATTTTACAGGTTTATAATCCTGTGTAGGTCCTGTTCATGTTTCTGGAATTCTCATTACCAGACTCTGTTAACCCAATAAAGGGTAATGAAGAAGAAATTTTGAAATATTTTGGCTTTGATTTTACTCTCTGGGAACCCAGTCACTTTCTTTTGTCCTCATTTACACCATTTTATATTTTCCCCTCTATAATTGTGTTTTATTTCTGTCAAAAATGGATTCTGGAGTTTATTTTGAGCACGCTGCAATATGTGGGCAGGGCCTTACTGTTCCACAGCTTGAATTGATCCAAGGTTTCATTACAAACTTCCCTGTTAGTGGGGCACACCTAGGACCCAGCTTTTCTCTCCTATTTAATCCATGTTGCTCCTGACAACAGTAGAGCTCTGGAATCCTGTATATGCACTTATGCATATTACAGGCAAATCCTGTTTGATTTTGCAATCCACCCTCCAGTGTACACATATGTAAAGCTGATGGGTTTTTTAGGAATGAAAGGTATAGTTCCCGTGGTGAATATGAGTCTGTATGGTTTACAATGGTGTTTTAATTAAAAAGTGTCATACAATTTGCTATCAAACTTAACACAATGCTAAATTGCTAAATGATGAATGTTTATGCTCAGTCAAGACATATTTTTCTAGATTGCCCAGAGAATGCGTAATGACATGTAAGAGACAGAAACTTACACTGCAGTTCTAGGTTTGTTGTTACAGGCAGTCATAGCCAATTCAAAGCAAATAATGTCCTTCCCTTCATACCCTCCAGCCAGTATGTGTCTGTCTTTCCTGGAAAATGACACAATATTTTTGCTATCTGATGAGACAAAATACCCTAGTAAGTAAATAGGAATTTGCTACACTGCATGATTATTTGTTTTTATGTCCAAACGCAATGATAAAGAACTAAATTTTAAGCTGTGCAAAATTGTGTATGTGCAACAATTGTTAAATGAGAGCATTGGGAAGCTATTGGTAACTATCTAGTTTCCTCTGCTAGCAAAAGAGTCAGAGATTTCTTATTTACAGTTATGACCCATGTGTCTACATCTATCACTGCAGAGCTTTTGATCTTCATGCATGAGTTGTGACTGTGAGGACTGGAAGCAGACCCAGCTGTACATCACAAGCTGCAGAGCTGTGTGTCTGTGTCTGCACCGTGCCATCCAGCCGCAGTAGCAATGGGAGGGACAGTACAGGTAAAGATCATTTGTATGCGGAAGAATAATGGATTTTTGGATAGTTTACAGAAAGCACTGCATTTAGAAAAGAAATACAGCCTGTGTTTAAAGTTAAGCAAGATACTGTAATATATAACAGCTGTTTTGAGCTCTTTCAGCAGGACAGGCTGTGCTGAGATACAATGGACAGATGTGGAGGCTGAATTGCCATGAGGTGGGTGCAAATGTGAGAGCTGCCAGAAGAGCCACTTGAGCAAAGCACTGCTTCACATCCAGAGCTCTGTGGCACTCTTGTGTTTGATGTCCTGCCTTGGAGCAGTGCTGCTGTGTAGCAGGTTTTGCCTGCCTTGCTTCCCTGAGGGCAAGGCCGTGATTTTTGCCATGAGCTAGCTAGTTCTCTCAAGGTCAGGATTGCCACCTGGACCTCGGTGAGGCAAACCCTGCTCACACTGCTAGGAACAAACCAGTGAAAAAAACAAATGCCTTCTTAATTCTCCTAAGGTGGTGATACCCAGCTAATACACTTAAAAGAAGTGACAAGTGGCTGGCACTTGTCTAACCTATTACTTTTAAACACTCCAGGTTAATCTGTTTGATTGGAAAGCTTTAGAACTCACTTCCTAAGGAGCTCCAGGTGGCAATCAGTACAAAAGTAAAAACCACCCAAATTGTCTCTCTTGAGAGCCTGACACGAATCAGAAACATGCCTTGAAGTTTGCATGTGTGAGAACACAGCAAGAAAGACTGAACAAGGTAAATATTCATGTTCAGTTTTATAGTTTCTTTCAGCAAGTTATTAATTCCCTTTAACAGAAAGTTGAGTTCAGATGTAAAAGCAAAAGCAGAATCTGTTTTTAAAATGCTACTGAAATTTGAGTGAAGCTTCCATTCAACTGCAGCAAAAAAGGCAGCTTATGATATCAGGAATAGATTCTTTCTGCATCCCAAACAAATCTGCAATACATTTCTTAGGATGTTGTTAAAATGAGAGTTTGGAGGAAAGATAATGACTGTACACTGGATCAATCTCAGCCTCTAGAACAGACATTTCTAATTTCCATGAAATTAAGTTATGGAAGGTTAAAATGTTGCTTGAATGATGAATAATACATGCTTCAAATATCCTGCATGCATGTTTCATCACAGGAGCCAAATGCTGTGGAGATTTCAAATTAAAATTATCATCCTGGTTTTTTCTCTCTACACTTCATCTTCAATACAAATTAATTAGTTTTACCTTGCTTGCCCTTTTGTTAAGAGCTTTGAATGCTGTGAGTAGAGTTCCATGTTTAATGTCTGGATGCAAACTATAACGGTGATTGAGAATGTATTTCCAAATTTTTTAGAGTAACTCTTACAGTATGCTAGCAAGATACTAAAATATTAATTAACCAATTTAAACATTGCCCATTATTTAGAAGCTTGTATAACAGAATTTTTTCATCTAGGATCAAGTTTAAAATTCCCAGTATCCATGACAAGCCCAAATATTTTACATCCATCCCTTGCATCCTCTCTGAGGCCACTACTGAAATATTTATAATGATAACATTTTGGTCACCAAGTCCAAACTTTGAATGGAAATACATGAAGGAAGAATTTGTAGTGCCTGAAGTAGGGAATATTTGTTAGAGACAAACTTCTTTGAGAAATATGACTTTTAGCATCTGGTGAAGTGCCTTTTTTCAGCCATGTAGGTGTCTGCAGATGGAAGGGGTTCTACCTTTATGTCCATAATTGTGGATCTGGAGCCACATGTTTCCTTTATGTACACAAACGAAAGGGTTCCTCTTTCTATCTCAATCACCACTTATGTCTCTGGTCATATTAAAAGTACAAAGAAAATCAATCATGCTCCTGATGAGAGGAAATGTGGTGGTGATAATTACATCTCCATTGAATTTCTGTTGCTGTTCTAGAGAGGACAGAAATTGAGTGACAACCTAAATGTATTGTAACAATGCACTGAGAAAATAAGTGCAGCTGACATGTCACCCACAACAAATGTACTGTGCTCAACATAATGGATAGGATTTAAATACTTCCTAGCATATTAGATAGAGCTTGTCACAATTTTTTTCCCTGATAGCTGGGTTAGGCTTATGGCACAATCATATGGTACCTAATGGACATAAATATGTCTTGGAAAGATATCAGATACTCACACCCCTGAAATCTGTTAATGTAGGCAGATTTCAGAATTATCGGATCTGAAAAATCTAATTTCAGGGAGAATCATCCTTTTGGGAAGATACTCACATTTTAGTATATATGATATCTGCCTTTCCCTTTAAGCAGAGTGTATTGCAGTGAAAACATCTCATACACCTGTCTTGGACAGCCTTGCTGCTGACATATTGCCTTAAAGTAAAAGTGGATGTGAACTTAAAACTGTTTTCCTGTGACAGTGTAAAAAGTAAGAAGAAACATAAATTGTAAAAGCAAAGAGAAACATTTCACCCCCTCAATAACCACAGGTTAATGATAAGGAAGATTTGGGTTACTATGGATTTCCTCCTAGCTTTCAGTTTTATGGCTGAATTTTCACCTTTACTTTTGTATCACCCTTATCCTTTTCTACCCTTACCACAGTCTTGGCATTAGTCCAGGGGTCCTGTTTTCCTTCTCACTGTTTGGACATTTCTTTCTCCTCAATGACCGACATAATTTTCAAATCTTTATGTCTTTCCTTCTCTGTAGGGAAGTTAATAAATTTACACTTTCTTGGATGGACAGAGATGGCAGCTAGCTCTGTGTGAGAAAGACTGAGAATCTGTGATTTGATTAGCTGTGGACAGAAGCTAGAAGAGGTGAGAAAGGAGGAAATGAGTGTTGCAGAGTCTGAGAGAAAAAGATGTGAAAGATATGAAGAAAAGAGGACTCAGGGAAGAGAATGGTATCCTTCATCACCATGACTCAGAAGACACCTAAGCTGGTACTGATCTTTCCAAATATGTCAGGAAGAACTGGGGGGTTGCAGTAAAACTTTTGTCTTGTGTGCACTGGCCTTTAGTGTTTGTGTACTTAGCACTTTTAACTCAGCATAGGATTGTCCCTACTACTCTGCATAAAAGCAAACAGGCTTTTGGACTCAGGCATCAAATCTGTTTCAAAGGTTTTATTTCAAGGCTGACTGAAAGCTGACTGATACTTTCTGATACTTGTTTAGTCAGAGTGTCTCTAATTTCTCTCTCTGTCCATACACTGTATAACAAAATTCTACACATATGGTATGATATGTACAGGCAGTTTAGAAGGAAATAGTTAATTTTCTAGGCCCTTATCTGGATTTGTCTTCAATGTTTCACTCTGTTCTCACCAGTCTTGTGATCATTGTACAGCTGAAAAATATGTGACTGCTTTTGCTACACAAACAGTAAACATTAACTGCAGTAGATTGAAACATATAAAACAGGCATAAAATGCATCAGCATTTTCTCCCTGCTGAATTCTTAGTGCTGCCAAAAGTAGAAAACAAGAAGTGTCACCACTACTAGCTGTCATCCCCTGGCTCTAGTGAGCAATACTGACATTTTTCTGGATGCCAGTTCTATTTTCCTATATTCCTACACAGTATGTACTTCCTATCTATTCCTATGTAGTAAATAAAATGTACAGCCACACAGTCTAAGGAAAAAATGCATGTTAAATGGAAGGTGAGCTACTCCCTGCCTCTTCTGCAGCTACCTCAAGCATGATAGCTCTCAAGTACAAGCATCTCATTTACTTTCTGAAAGTAACATCCAGTGATGACAGCCTCCATCAGTCTCCTGCAATGACAAGACAGAGCACCAGCAAAGTGGGCTTAGCAGATTTTTCTGATTGTGATGCAGGACCATACATGCTGGCAACACATGGAAATGTTTAAAAGGGCAAGAAAAATTTGTTAAATGAATCTAAATTTGTTTGTTTGTTTGTTTGTTTATTTTAAACATGAAGGAAATTAGTTTCTGAGTGTAGGTGAAAGCCAGTATCATTATTGACTTCAGTAGAACTGTTGTTAGTTGCAGAGTCAAAATCAGAGGCTCCTGGAAAGACATTTATGCATCTGATTCCCATTACAGCACAAAAAAAGATGTGTCAGTGCCCTTAAATCTGTTTTTTAGGCTTTGAAACCTGAAGAGGCAGGGCCATTTTGAAGTATTTTTACTTTCACGACATGGATCCAGTACAAAGCAAAGGAAAAAGCAAACATTTTGAAAATCAATATTGCAAACTGCAAATACATTAGCTTTAAGTGTTCTCCTGCAATGTAGAGATTTTTTAGGACAGTGATCTATTTTATTTTTGTCTTTAAAGGAAAAAATGCCAACATCTGTCAGGCTTAAAACAAATGTATTTTATTATCAATTTCATAACAAACACATTTAGCAATCCTTTTCATTATCTTGCCTACAGTCTTTGAAGGTCACCAGGAGAGGAGGTGATCTGGACTTACACATGCACACACACGTGCACTTTGCCTATCAAACAGGCCTCCCTGCTCTGGGTACTGGTAGAGTGGTCACTAATGGTCTAAATCTTTGTGCCACACCAAAAAGTACTTTGATTCCTCTGTACTTTTGGTAAAACACTGCTCCTTTCTCAACCCTGCACAGTAAGTGATGCCAGTAACTCAGGGTCTGATTTGCTTGCCAGCTTCTTTCCCTTTCCACCCCCACAAAACAGCCTTTGGATTTTCCAGCTTCATGCTTCATTTACATGAGAAACCGACATTTTAGAAAGTAATTGGAAAAAGTGTATTTAAAAATAATCCGACAAGGCAGACAGTCTCATTAGAGTTGCTCCAGGCTGTGCCATAATGACCTGGAAATCACTTATACACAACTCTAACTCTGCTTGAGGAGGAACTTATCTAGAGACACACTTTATTTGGTTTTAAATGCAGCTTTCTTAGTGAAAGTCAGTTTGGGCTGTCAAAGAAATAATTGCAAATTCTTTCCAGTTCCTAGCAATCATTATTACTTACTATTTCTCTTTATCTTTTCTTTTGTAGCATGTTACATGACCTAAAGCACTCAGAACAGCTTTCAAAAGTCATGGATAAAGACTGATGAGTATATTATCATCTAGAAATGTGGAATTGAGGTTAAGGGACTTGCTGAGGAAAGCATTGCAAGTAGTAGATCTGAAAGTGGAACCGAGATCCTTGAAACTTGTTCTTCCATTTTAATCTGCCCTAAATTACAGTGATATTTTCAAGGATTCGTATTGTAGCTCCGCTTAACAGCATGTTGATGTAATAAGACAATTTCTAAATGCTCTCAACTAAGTGGCAGATTTTGCTGTGAGTTCATGATGATTTTGGAGTGGGTCCAGGAGAGGTCTGCAAAGATGATTAAGGGACTGGAACATCTCATTCAGGAGGACAGGCTGAGAGAGTTGGGCCTGTTCAGCCTCAAGAAGAGGTAACTGAGAGGGAACATAGCCAATGTCTGAAGGGAAGGCACCAATGTCTGAAGGGAAGGCACCAAGATCCAGGTTCTTCTCCATGACACCAAACAATAGGACAAGAGGCAATGGGCGGAAATTACATGGCACAGAACGTTCCATCTGAATATGAAGAAGGACTTCTTTATTATGCAGGGGACTGAGTACTGTAACAGATTGCCCAGAAAGACTGTGGAGTCTCTCTCACTGAAGATATTCAAGAACTGCTTGGAATACACAACCCTGTGCCATGTGCTCTGCATGAACCTGCTTGAGCAGGGAGGTTGGACTAGATGACTCCCTGTGGTCTGTCCCTTCCAACCTTATCCTCTGTGATTCTGTGATTCTCACATGGGGTAGGGTTTATTATATCTAGCTTTGTCCTCTTCAAGACTCCATGCTTACTCTGAGCTGGCTGTCCCAGATCCCTGTCTGTTCAGTGAAGAGAAGCAGGCATTTCCAGGCAGTGGCTTACCCTAGTCTAGAGCACCCATGCTGATTCTGATGTGCTGACTCACACCATGGGGTACCTACCCTGAGTGCAGTCCAGACTGAAGACTTGCAGACTGGAGTCCTGAGGGCATTTCTCTCCCAAATATAAATTTGCTACAGACAATGTTTCAATTCCTTCTAATGCTCTTCCCTTTCCACAGAGGCAGGCTGCTGCTCAGCACTTTGAGACAAAACTGCTAGATTACAAACACAATTCAAATTTCTGGAGGAAAGAAAACCTTGAGCTATGTGTGATTAACACTCAAAATTAATTTAATCATTTTAAGAATAAGATATGGTACAACGCAAATGAGCGCTTCCAAGAACAAAAAAAATCCCAAAGCTATAGCGGAACCAATTGCTGTAGTAAGGAAAGTGTCATGTCCAGTTTTCATAAATCTGAGCAGTTAAAAATGTCTTTCAGGTTTATGCAGCACGGTTGGCTGAAATTATAATGATACATGAAGTCAACAGTATTTCCACACTGCAGAGGAACAAGACAAATTTTTTCAGAAAGTAAGGACACAGTAGAAAAAAACATAGAGTGAGATTTTTGTCTGGAGAAAGTTTCTGATCATGACAAATTTTTCTGAAGGTTTATGAGGATATGTATTTGCCCACAGTACATCAGCCTTCCCATCAATGAGCCTGATATTTGTTTTTTCTTTACCATTATCTTTCCATATGTTGTATTCTTCATATACTACAACAGCTTCTCAAATTTATACCTCAGAATTCAATTTTATTAATTAAAACTAAAGGTTTTTGAACTTTCTTAAAAATTAACTTAAAATATTTAGGATCTAGGAAATTAATCTTAAGGAAAAAGCTCTCAAGAGGGAGACCATTATTATGTTTTTGTGGCTTTCCACTTACACTTGGACCTGCTGGACCTGTGATCCATATAGAAATGCAGAGCTGTCTAATTTCTTTTGAAACTTACATGAGGCATTTTAATATATTTTGAAGTCTGGACCTCTAATACTATGCAGTACTTGCAGGCTGTTGTTTGCTGAAGGCAAACAAACCTTTTTTCTTATAATTTTCTCTGCCTTCAGTGTGCTGTGCTACAACTGCTTCAACAGTTTGCCACGCAGAGCTCCTAAGGCACCGACGCCTTCCCTTCTTCTTGAAGCTCTGCATTGAATAACTGGCCAAGGAAACATGTTTTTCTAGTGGAAACTCTAGACAGACATAAGCAGTAGTACCTGATACTGGATGTTGCTGAAACATATCTGTAAAGCAGAAGAGTATTCTCTCCAAGAAGGGGAAAATGAATAATGCTGCCACAAGCCTAGGGAATCTACATTTCTCGTTAAAACACCAGACTGCTGGCAACTAGCCTGCATATTATAGACAGCTGGTTGGCAGCCACAGGCATAATCTCATTTCACAATAAATTTGAACATTTTGAAGTTTTCTGTTTAACTTAAGTCATTAAATCATCTTTTTTTCTGAACAGAATAGACACCTTCCAGGTCTCCTGGTTTGAAATTACATTTGCTTAGGGCTTTCTCATTTAACTGCAACTTCCACATTAAAATATAAGGGCTGAGAGTCTTATTTTTGTTATTTGTGCATGATTTAATTTAGTTACTGCCAAAACACACCACTTCAGACATATCTGGCAAAAACAGGTGTTTTACTGTGGAAGCAGATATCAATTTCAATTTTCCAGACTGTAATGCATATTTAAGATGGGGGGACAGTGTAATTTTATTTTGCTGATGAGGATATTTTGTGCTGGTCAGAGCAAGACTAAGACTGTAAGCTGTCACAAAAGATATCATTGTTTAAACCATATTTCAGTTGTCATGAGCTGATTGTATATCTCTCACAGAGCCCTTCAAGATGATTATAAATATGACAGCCTGAGCTCTGATTTGCCTTCCTCATTCCTGTCACAGGCTCTTCTCTCTCTTCTCTTCCTTTTGCTCACCATCAGCTCCTCAGTAGTTTCCTAAATGTGAGGGGCTGCCTCCAGCTATGCAGAGTTTGGTGAAATAACAAAAAAACTTCTCTGTATCTAATTCACCTGATAAATGTCACAGTGCTCTGTTTAGAAAAAGAAGTGAGCACTGCAGCTTTGAATTCTGTTTCTGGAGGCCTGTGTTTTACATAGCCACGTATCCTTATCCTAATTATCCCAGCCTGTGGTTTTGCTCTCCTGGGTTACAAACACATGTGTACAACTACATGTGACTCAGATATCTGAAGACTTTTGTTTTACCACTACCACTTAGACTGTGAAATTGTGATTTGTGACCCCTGCCTTCTTAAGAATGGCCAGCTCATAAAAGAAAAGCCATTTGCTGGTACCTACTGTGTACTATTAGTGTCATGCACACTTAGAGTGTCCTGTAAAGCATGCAGCTTTTCTTTTCCACTTTATGATTGCCAGGTCAACAAAGATGCACATCAGGTATTGCATGTGTTTTCACTGTCACTGCTTTTGATGCAGCCATCCCTGAGAGCAGCATTTGTCCTGGAAAAAGTAGGAAGAAATTAAATGTCATGGAACAAACAAATTGCCAGATAATGCAGAACATTTTTGCAAAACTGAGTGTTACATTTAGCAGCGTCGCCTCATTGTGTTTTAAGAAGGCCTGACTGCTTCTGGAAGATGATGTTACCATAAAGCCCCGCTGCTGCCCCCTCCCATCCGTGCTCTCACTATCTGTGTGCAGAAACTGGGGCTCCTCATGAGCTGAGCCCTGTCTCAGGTTCAGAACAAGCTCCTTTTCCTTCCTTTCTTCCCCATGGAGGGCTGCAGTGTATGACCAGGGCAGGGGTGTGACTGTGATGTTCGGGCAGGTCTTTGGAGGAAGGGGAGGTTCAGAGGCTGCAGCTTTGTGAGTGTCAATACAGAAGCCTCTTGTTCCAGAACGGGGTAGGAGGTATCCTAAGCAATCAGGTTTGGGAGCTGAGGAGTAAAAGCAGAAAATATTCTGAGCAATGCTGGCAACAAATAGCTCCTCCCAAGGGAAAAACCCCAAACATTTCACAGAGTCCTTCCTTGAATCTCCCTGCTCCAAAGCAAGGCAGGACAAAACCAATTTTCCCATTTCAAAAGGGTATGAAGTTACAAGGTTTTCCCCCTTTATGCTAAAATGGACTGTGAAGCCCTAATTGTCACTGTTAATTAGCACCAGAGGGTACTGACTCTTGAGATTTTGAGAAATTTGCGCTACTTTTGATCTCATGTTATCTCTCCTTCCTTTTCTTGAGACAGGAAAAATACAATTCTAAAACAGATTTCATCTTACATGAGGGACAGAAACTTTATTCTGAAAATGTCCATATGTGTTGTTTTGACAACACAAACACTTTCCCTCAAACTTCATTAAATTGGAAGTTCCATTTTTATTTCTGTCACAAGAAGTTTTAATCTTTACCCATTGTGGTTAACATGGTCTAAATGTCTTTTTCTTTGATAAACCCCTTGCTTATGTTTGTTCTGTTAGTCTAATTTCTTCCTTGACAATTCTTCATTACTGATCTTTTTCTTGTCTATTTTTTCATTTTTCTTGTCTACTTTTTTTTTCTGCTCACGTTTGTCCTCTTAGTCACTGGGTCTTCAAATTCTAAAAAAAGTCTGCAAATATTTTGAAATTGTGATGGTGCCTCAGTGCAGCTTATTTTACATGAAAAGGTAGAATATTGTCTTCAGGAAAGCAGATTAAGAGAAAAAAGAAAACCTGTTATAATTCCACAAAACTATTCCACTGGAACAAATATTTTTATGAAAAGAAAAAATTTAAAATACCTGGGTCTTTTCAGTTTGCCATTTAGCACTAAAATATAAAACTTAGCCTATGTGTACATATTAGCATAGAACAACATTTTGACTAATTTCCCATATATTTGCAGGTGCAGTTTAATCACATAATATATTAATTACACTGATATTATACTGAGTATTGTTTTTACATTCGTTTACTTGCAGTACTGATTTTATAGCAACATAAATACCAGTGAGATTGGAGGAAACAATAACCACACTGTTTTTGCTGTGCACTGTATAACTGCTTTTGTTTAGTATTTATTTAATTACATTTTTCCTCTACAATATATGGGGTTTATGATACAGTTGGCTGTCAGTGTCTTCCTTAGAAATATTATTTAGTAAACAGATCAGGAAATTTAGGGGTTTTTTTGATAAAGCTGGATCAGTCATGAAAAATGGACAGAGGGAACTGAAATTGATGTCAAGCTTCTTTTCCAAATATATTTTTGTACAAAAGTAACATTTGTTTTATAACAGTCGGGTAAGAGGTTCAAAGCAATATGTAGTGGAAATCATAGCAATATCACTTAAATCCACAGAGAGGACACAAGATAATGGAGCAAGTAATACCAGTGGCCCAGTTTGAAGCCTGTTAAACTCAGTATGTTCTTGCCATTGCCTTCAGTGAGCTTGGAATCAGAAATGCATTTCTTTTGCCATCTCTTCAGATTTTAAAACATGGTATTTTGTTCTGAAAGATATAATCACCAAAAAAAATTTCAAATATTACCCTCTCTACTTTTTCCACTCCTGTGTCCCTAAGCTGACAAAGACAGAGAAGGGGATTTGTGGCTCTTACTGCCTGTGTGCCCTGTGGATGCAGGGGCTGTACTGCAGCACCAGCTTTGGGTTCAGGTGCTGGCATGGGCATCAAGGGAATGGTTGATAGATGGGGAATTTTCACAAGAGTTCAGTGGTGCAAGGCTGGAGTGATTTCACTGGGAACAAATGCTGGTGTCAGAACTGGCAGGCAGGATACACACTTAGGTCAATGCAGAATTTGGCTAATAACTGGTGTTTCCACAGTCTCAAATCCCACACCTGCTTTCTAGACTTTGACCTCTTGGCTACAGAAGGCGCAACTGGAGTCACTAAGTTTGGAAAGGGGTCATGATTAATGCAGGGAGAGAGCACAATGTCCAAGAGTTAGCATGAGCATGATCTATACGTGTTGACACAGTGGTGGTTTAGAATGCCCAGGGATTTATTACAAAAAGCAGCAACACTTAGTCATGGGGGAAGATATTTTGCATTCAAAAAAGCTTGAGATAACTAATAACATGGCTTCATTTACCCAGCACTGTATTACTGAGCTTCTTGACATTTTCTCCTTCTTGTTTTAACTTTGCCTTTGTCTTTAATTTCAACAAGTGGGAGAGCCCATGCTTGACTGCAGAATAGAAATAAGATGAAATACAGATTAGCATAAAGCTATTTCTCTTTGCCCCTTTCCTCTTCATCCCCCATGGTTTTAAACTGCGAGTAGTCCCCAAATTTTTAAAATATATTTAAATAAAATTGTCTGTATCAGACTACTTACCAGCTGAGCATGCACTTACCTCATGCATTCATCAAACTTACCGTTTTACCAACTACTCTCTAATAACATTCACCTGCCAGATGGACAACATCACAGACATAAGGGAGTGAATGGAGGAAAAAAGATTTCTCTGAGGGCAGAGTCCTATTTGCAATTATTAAAACTAATATGTCACCCTCTTGGGTGAACCTGTTAGACACACACCTATTACAACAGAGATCACTGACAGCTTCCTAACAACGCTGTGTGTTTTTGTTGGGCAGCTAACCAAATCCTTTGCATGTACTTTCCTATATGCTGAACCCACACAGCACTCATTCTTTCCTCTGTCAGGGCTTTATTACATAAGGCCAGCACCCTGTATTCTACCTGTTTTCCTCTATATCATCTCCTCTACAGCCTTTATCACCACACTATTTGAGTACCATTCACCAGTGCATTAAGCATTGTACCTGCCATCTGTCATATGTTTGTCCTCTGATCCTCTCTGTTGGGAGTGTAATGTGCTCAGTAAGGTGCCCTGTTTTGATAGGATTTTTGTTGGAATAGATTTTTTACAAGTGTGTAAAAATAGACAAAACCTGCCTTGACCTTAGAGTAGATAAGGAAGTCAGTGATGCACTCAGTTTCCAGTTCATGGGGAATTTATGCCACAGAATGGACCAGCTCCTGAGACAGCACTGTTTTCCTGAGAGAGGGAACCTTGCACTTGTGGGAGGAGCTGTTGGGCTTTTCCAAATATCAGTAGATATTTTGTATAACCTGGGTCCAGACCAAAAAGGCGCTTCAAAGAAAAGATTCAAGACCTTGAATTTTATTTGGATGCTTTTGAAATCCCCCAGCAGAGCTTTGCAGTGCTCCTGGTAACTTTTGTTCCTGAAGAGACAGTTCTTATTCTTGGCCCTTTCTTCCATTCCAGATTGGTGCTACAGCTGAGTTTGCCAATCTGTCAGGACACATTTTAAGGCTGCCTCAACAGCGAAAGCATTGCTTTTGTCTGCAGGCTATCAGCCAGGCCTTCTGGGAAAAACATCACTTACTGCTTTCATTCCTCTTTGGAAGCCTCCTCCAACAGTTTTTAAAAACTTGTCTCAGGCCTTGCCCATCTTCCTCCTGGCCATCTTTGTTTCCTGAAAATGTTTTTGGTACTCATTTGATTTTGGATTGAGAGTAGAAATTAAGGAAGTCTAAAAATTTAAAAGAAGCTGCGTTGAGAAGCTCTGTGGTACAATTCCATTTGTGAAATCAGTGTGTTTCTCTGTGTGCTGTCTTTTGTTAGATAACAATTTTGTAGCTTTCTGTAGCATAGAGAGATACGCAGACAGTTGAAATTCTACATTAATCATAAAGAAACTCTGCAACCCAGAAAGGCTAGCTAGTGCATGAATTTACAAAAGCTAGTAACTTAACAGTATTTCTCCATATTTTTGTCACTAAAGCAAGGTTCTTACTGTCTCCTTCAGCAACCCGACACTACAGCACCTTCTGCAGCAAATACCTTTCAAGTGGCTCAATTGATTTGAGTCTGAAGAAGTAGTGGGTGAATGAATTAGGTAATAAAATATGTCCAGAGGTGATGTGTGGAGTTTAAAAACCTTCAGGTTGCAAAGCTTGCTGAAAGATTCATGATGCTAGATGGAAGACAAGTGCAACATGTTCTGTTACCATGTTCAAAATTGCAGAAGAGTCATGAAGAATTGATACCAGGGCTTCTTGTTACACCTAGAAGTAATTTTGACTCTGCTGGATTACCACCAATGATAGCACTTACTGCTAGCCTTATCTCTGCTCAGTTACACAAACTCTTAAGTTTGTGCAATACAACCATGGTGATTTTGGCCAAAGTTTTTAATTAAACTTTTAAATCTTGGAATATAAATAAAGAGTCTATTGTAATTTGATTAGTATGTGAAAAACAAAACAAAACAAAACAATAAAAACCAGAAAACAGGAATCAATAGTATGTGATTTCTATATTCAAGCTGATACTCACTTCACAACAGGATCATTGCTAATGTCATTTTTTCTGGTCATTGTCCTCCTCATATAAGCTAGGAGAGCAAGACTGTAAAGCCATGTCAGAGCTGTAATGTACAGCAATCCAACATGAAGCTTTTTGTGTTTTATCTCATACTGATTTTTTAACACTTTGATTTTATTCTAGCTTATGTACTAATGCATTGCTATGTGAAAATTATATTTTTTAATACAAGAGGCCAATGAAATCTTTTCAGGTAAAGCAGATTTTTCCAGACTCCAATCAAGAGATCATTATTAATTTTCTCAGGGCACAAGGGCTAATAGGAAGAGCTGTTGATCTTCCACCCTGTTTCTGAAAAGTGTCTCTGCTCAGTGGCCTGCAGGAATCATCCAAAGCAGCAGTAGGTATAAGAGCTCTTTTCTGAGTGTGGTTTGTCTGGGTGGCTTCAACAGCACTACACACTACTTAGAGTTGTTTAGTTTCACAGTGTTCTGCAGGACAGGATAAAGATTGACAAGGTCCATTGATTCAAATGTTTTGGAAAAGTGCTTTAAAACATTACTGTGAATAATGTCTGTCTGACACTGCTTTGCAAGTCTCAATCAATCAGGGTCTGGATCCATACTAATTTCTCATAAATGTTCATTATTAGTATTTACATTACACAGAGCCTGTGCTGGTGGGGAAAAGGTGCTGGGGAGCTGTTTGCTTAATATGATTGATAAAGAAACCCTTATTGTGACTTTGCAGTTTTATATCACTCTGTTGAAAGACTGGGGAGATTTATGATGCACCAAGTGCAAATTGATGGCTGTTCTGGAGGATAAGATACATGACCTAGAAGTGCCAAGTTCAGCATAGTGCAGAATTAGAGAACTGCTTTTCTGGCAAGCAGATTTGGAGCTCGTTGCCCCAGTGGCAAGGGAACTGATTAGGTTCCAAACTGATGCAGTGAACTAGTGATGTGCAACTCAGAGATGCTTAATCTGTCTAATGATATTGTCTCAGTATCAGACACTTGCTGAGTTACCAGCTGGGAAAGAAGAGGGACTTCTCCAACAAATATTGTCTATAAGAAACAGAAACAAAGAGCTTTTTAAGATGTCTTAAAAGTAAAGACATGCAGTCTATAATTTAAATAAAAATAAATGCATAAATATTCAAGAAGAAAGAAGGGACAACAAATGTTCTTTTTTCCAAGTGCAAAAATGTAGAAATGTGACAGTAATATTGGATGGAATGATCAGTCAGGCAGGTCTTGCTCTGCTGAAAATACACAAAAATGTTATATGGAACAGCATAAATATTAAAGGTGTGAGAGGTGCAGAAGACTAGAAAAGCAGAGAGAAGTACAAGTGATGTTGGGTTTTATGAAAAGCAGAAAAGAGAACAACTTAGAGGCGAGGGGTTGGACAGATGACTGTTGAAAACAAGGTTTTGGCTTTGTGGAGCACTGTAATTTGTCACAGTTTACTGAGAATTGGGGTTACTGTCCTTCACAGACTGTTAGAGTCTTACTTTTCTCAGCTGCAAATCAGCTTGAATAAGTAGGAAGAGAAGTAGAAACAGGAACAAGGGGTATAAAGACAGAAAAGACAGTACATATTTAAACTCAGTGCCTGTGTCTCATAAACACTGTGATCTGATGTGGCAAAGCATTTTTCACTGAATCATTTACCCATGTTACAAGACTGACTATTGAGCTAGGGGAATTGGTAATTCTCTTTAATGAGAAGAAATTTTATTTAACTGGCATTACAGGAACACAGTGGGATGATCTGTATAACCACAATATTAGAAAACACCATACACAGTGCATCCGAAATTGAGCCCTCCATGGATCACAGCAGAGGGACATGGCTTTTTGGCTCTTTACTAGATCATGTAAAACAATTTTGCTTGATTACTTTGATTCATTATAAAGGAATAATCTACTCAGAATGTGGCTGCCTTCCTCAGAAGAGACTGAAGTCTCCATGAGATGGACAATGGACAAAATTCTTTTTCAGCAGTGCCCAGTTGCAGTGGATTCCTGCTCCAGCTGTGTTTATAGGTATCTTTGACACTTGAAAAGGAGGTATTTTGCAGAGATGAGTAAATTTTTTTCTTCTTCTTCCTATGATTTTATAACTCGTGCTCCACTCAGCAAGAATAACTCAAGTTTATGAGACTAAAATTTTTTAAAAAGACAATTTTATTTACTTCTCTAATCTAGAGACTTCAACATTTTCATGGACTACATGAGCTTTTTCTGTGACATGAACAATTATCCCCAGAGGCATATAATGTATTCCTCTGAGAATTAAAGCAGATTTCATAAAGGAAAAGGATGTTGTCTTTCTCCCTTTTTTTCCTCTCTTCTCTCAGATATATATATATATATATATATATATATATATATAATTTATATACACACATAAAACTAGTTATCTCAAACCCCTGTCATGGCACAGACCCCGCATTATTTGATGTAATTGCAGATGAGCATCTCCTTCACTGTACACAGCAATACACTACTGTGAAAATCAGATTCCTGTCTAATGTTCTGTAAGTAATGTGCAAAAAAATAAAGCAACCAAACATGGAAACCCCTTGACATTGTATCTGGTGGATTCACCAAGTACTTGTTTCAAGTACTCAAAAGAACACTTTGGAAAGCAGTTTTGCTCTTCTTCTCTTCTCTTCTCTTCTCTTCTCTTCTCTTCTCTTCTCTTCTCTTCTCTTCTCTTCTCTTCTCTTCTCTTCTCTTCTCTTCTTTTTCTTTCCCCTCCTCCTCTTCTCTTACCAGCTTGTTAGAACATTTCAAGAATAAAAGAGAAAGCTCAAGACATGTTTTAGCACAGGGGAAGGTGATGACGACTTGATAGCTTTTTGAGGGTAGAACCCCTTTGTTTTCAGCAAAATACAACATCCCAATTAAAAAAAAAAAATTACCATCTATCTTCTTTTTGTCTATGGAATCATGGCCAGAATTCAAAGGGCATTTCAATGCTTGTAGGAAGAGAAACACAGTGGAATCTGTGAATCTCCTGTCTCCCATCAGAGGTCACCATCAACCCAGGGTGTTTAGCCTCCTCCAGGATCAGGCACTGTAGGAATTGCATCAGTTTTTCTGAAACAGGGTTAACTTCTTCTCTCAGACCTGAACAAATAACTTTCTGCTTTTCGGTCACAGAATGATCAAAGTGACAGAATAGATGATTGAGTCAGCAGTAGGACTGGTTGGATTTTTGCATATTATCCCCAACACAGTCATGCTAAGCAAATTAAAGAACCAGTAATTCTGCAGGCAAAATCTTTGCCCTCAGCAAACGCTGACAAAGCTACAAGGTTTTACTGCTGCCGGCACCTTATTCTCAAGCTTGAAAATAAACCTAGGATTAAAAGTTTCTTATATCAAAACTTTTGTCTATTCAGTGGAGCTCGTCAAAATGTTTTCATCTGAATTGTTTTCCATCAGAAAATGGTGACTGGGTGGAATCCAAGTGTTCCACAAATCTGGTTTTGGTGGTGCTGGGGAACACAGGGACACTGCCTGTCTGTCTCTCAGATCTGAGTCCCCAGGGAGACACACAGTCTGTTTCAGTGCCAGGGAGGCCATCTCCTCAGGATGCTGAGAGCAGAGAAGGATTTGAGAAAATACATATTATTTATTACAAAATATGACCCTTTTAATATGCCTACCCTATGCTAAATGCTGCTGAGTAAAGCAACTGTTATGTGTCTGTAGTCCTGTAAGTACCATACAAAGTAATGGCATCATCTGGAGTTAGTCAATTTGTGCTCACATCAAAGATGGCCTTTAAAGAAAGAAGTGAGAACATGCTGTCCTTTCTTTTATAAACACATCACTTTCGTTCATTCTTGGGTATGCTTTTCTCCGGGAGAACAATAAGTTTCATACTGGAGAGACGAGAGACTGAAGTAAAAACATTTCAGTTCTGGCATTTCAGCCCCCACATCTGCAAGAGTAGGAGTTAGGCTGCTTTGGTTCACTAAACTGACAGAAATAATATTTTTTCCTTCTACATTTCATTTTTAATAATAATAATAATAATTCCCCATACCACAACTTTTACTCATTGGCTGGTACAGGTCCCTTGAGGGAGATAAAACACCAATGCAACAGAAAGGGCATATGTACTATATCTGATGGGAAACATGCCATTAGCATGAGGTGAGTTGCACATGTGCTTAGAAAATTGTACATTGCTACCTTAGTTCAACTGCAGTACCTGCTTACCGGCTTCCTCAGAGTTACACCCAGGATAAAATTCCTTTTAATGTCTCTATTTATTGCAAGTAAGCCACTTAGACTTTATCTACAGTGCTTAGAAGATAATTTATAATACTGAGAAGCCATAAAGCACTGAGGATGTGCTGACACTCCCATGACTTACAAATACCCTTCTTTCATCTGCAGTTCCCTAAAATCTGTTTAACTTGGTGAGAGCATGTGTTTTGGGAGAAAAGAATTCTCAATATTTTAAAATTCTCATTTAAGGCTGAAGCAGAGATAAAAATATCATGTATTTAAGAATCTATTGCTAGAAGAACCAGTTGTTTGGTTTGGAAGCACTGGGTTTAGCTTTGCTCCTAATAACATAATATTTTCTTGTTTTTCTACAGAGCTCAAGAGTGCACCTTGCATTTTCTGTCAAATATATAATTTCCATAACTTTTCCATCTTCCCAAAACTGCAGACTTCAAACTAAGCTGCTCAGGTTTCACAATTTACTGTTTTATGATGTTTCATGTGTATTTCTCTCCCTTTACTTGATCATAAAATGAGGATTCCTTCCAGTCTTAGCTTCACAGGAGCTTCACCCTTTTAGAAGTACCTGATTCCCATATTCATGGATCCAAATGAAAGAGAAGGGTGAAGAGCAACATCTGGAATGATGGCAAGAGTTTCCTGAAAGAATGAGAGACATGCAGGAAACACAAACATGGTAAGGGCAATTGTGTGGTGCAGCTGCCACCGCTATGGTGTTTCACTTCAGGAGTGAAGAATTACTCCACAAAAGGGACAGAAACCACCCCAGGGAGAACAAGCCATGAATATGATGTCTATTAGGCTTTGGAGTATGTGATGGTTACGGAGATCTGCTACATCAAATCTGTACAGATCTTGAACATTCACACCTTCCTTTGCTATTCAGATGTTTGGTCTTTTTCACAATATTGGTGAGTATTTAAAATACATCTAATCCTGTAAATACTGAAATTCTTCAGGCACTTCTCACTAGTTTTTTAGATTTAAAAAAAAACACTATTTGAATCTTACTCCTCCCCTTGGTGCTGTTCTAGTCATAAAGGCAGTAATGTTTTCATCTTTTGAATTTTTCCTTTGTGAAGCTGACTGCAAGAGCATCCTAAAAGAATACTTTTTTAGACTGGTAATTCTGATTAGACTGGTAATTTTACTTCAACAGGCACAACTATAGCAAGGTGAATAATCCACTGAATAGAAAGGACCATAAAATGGCCCTGTGAATACCATGGTGCTCACATGCACCGTCACACAGCACATGTTACAGCAGGCACAGTTTAATCCAAACTGACTTTGGCAACACTCTTTATTTTCCTGTGGTGTACTTCCTATCTCAATGTTAACACATTGCACATGTTAACAAATCACATTCTCATAACCAATCTGATCATAAAAAAGGTTTTATTGTCCTCATTGATTACCAGAGACTTTACCTTTCATGTAGCATTCCATGTTCTTGGATACATTGTGTCCAAACACAGATTTTACTGAGTTATTGAAGACAGTGAAGAAATATGAAAGCTGCTAACAGCAGCTGTCATGAATAACCTGTCTGAACACAAAACATACAGAAGAGATACTACATAAATTGTATCTTTAAGACAGTGCTTAAACTGCTAGCACATGAGTTTAATGAATGTGAAGAATGTGAGCTGAGATTTCTTTTGCAGTTATTTCACCTCCATGATTGTATTGTGGTCAATCCAAAAATGGAGATAAACCTATTTTTAATAAAGAGAGTGGAATAAAATAAAATAACATTGATTAATAAAATAAAATCTCACATTTATTAAAATTAATAAAGTTAACTCTCAGTAAAAAGTTCTTGATGTCCAGGTTGATTTGTTTCATGTATTTTCTTTGGTGCCTTTATGTTTCTGGTGCTTCTGCAGAGCTGCTAGTGAGGACTGAGAAGCATTAAAAGGCTTGGCTCTCTAAGGTGAGAAAGGCATGGAGTTAGGTTGATGCACACAGTATTTTGCTGAGCAACTTGAGTGATCCTTAGTGATCCTTAACATATGGAGAAAAGCTTTTTTTTTTTTTTTTTAGTATGTTTTTGATTGCTTCATAGAAGTCAATACGACCTTCCCAAACCTTTCTCCTGGAGATGGTTGTAAAAATGCTTCATGATCTCCAATGTGTGCAAAAAGGAAATGGATCAAGCCTGAGGAAATGATCCTTTCCCTCCAGAATGCTCCTTCATCTCTAGGGAAAACATCTAAACAAGAAGTTTTTGTTCGGACAAACTACCCAAAGATGACCCCAAATCCAAAGGGAGAAAACTTAAGTGTGTTTAAATTTTGGCTGAGTCAAATGTGTTTCTGACTCACACTGTTTGTCCTGTTCTCCCCTCCCACCTCCCAGACACAGCAGTTATTTGGGATGCAGACCAATAACACATCCAGCCACAATGCCTACAGCCATTTCTGGGTAGCTGTCTGGAAAGCAATGTTGATTTTTTTCTGTTCAAGACAAATTGGCAGTTTAAGGGCCTCTTTGAAAGCAGAAACAATGTTAGGTGAGGTTTGTATGTTTCCACCTGGGTATTTTTCAAAATTGATGCTGGGCTGCTTGTGTCATCAATAATGATCTATTTCTTATTTAGTACTCAGGCTGCAATTGGATTCTGTGCATAGTGCTTTCCAAGACAAAGACAAGAATAAAAGCTGTGATCCCCAGACCTTCTAAATCACAGATTTCAGATACATTAATTCTTAGGCAGGAGTTTGTGCGTCAGTCCTGTGACAGAAGGAGGCTGTTATCTGGGAGTGACTCTTTTAAATGTGGAGATGTGCTAAGATCATGCCTCAACACTCTGTGGTAGGTTGCAAACCAGACCAGCCAAGTGCAGCTGGGACATAGGATCCTAGAAAACATGATGCTGTACTGCAAATGAGTGATAAATGGAACTAGCTTCAGAGACAGTCAAAAGATTGAAACCAATTCACAGAATCACAGAATGGGCAAAGTTGTCCGGCCTCCCTGCTTAGACAGGGTCGTCCTAGAGCACATTGTACAACATTGCATCCAGATGGCTCTTGAATATCTTCAGTGAGGGAGAGTGAAAATGCTCCTGCCAACCTGTTTCAGTGTGTGGTCGCCCACAGTAAAGTTCTACCTCACATTCTGGTGGAACTTCCTGTGCATCAGTTTCTGCCCATTGCCTCTTGTCTGATTGCTTGGCACCACTGAGAAGAGCCCGGATCCTTCCTCTGGGCACCCTCCCTTCAGATACTTGTGTATATTGACAAGGTCTCCTCTCAATTGTCTCTTCTCACTGCTGAACAGGCCCAGCTCCCTCAGCTTTCCTCATCAGAGAGATGCTGCAGTCCCTTAATCATCTTTGTTGCCCTCTGCTGGAGCTGTTCCAGGAGCTTCATGTCTTTTTAGTGCTGTGAAACCCAGAACTGGATGCAGCACTCCAAGGCCTTTCCAGGGCTGAGCAGAGAGGCAGGATCACCTCCCTCAGCCTGCTGGCAGTGCTCTTCCTAATGCACCCTAGGATACCACTGGCCTTCTTGGCCCCAAGGGTACTGCTGGCTCATGAACAGTTTGTTGTCCACCAGGACCCTCAGGCGCTGCTTTCCAGAGCTGCTTTCCAGCAAGATGATTCCTATCCCGTGCATGGGGTTGTTCTTTCCTAGAACCCTGCAATTGCCTTTCTGAATTTCAGAAGGTTCCCTTCTGCCCATCCCTCCAAACTGTCAAGATCCTTCTGAAGGGCTGCACAGCTCTGGGGGGTATTGGCCACTCCTTCCAGCTTCCTGTCATCAGTGAACTTGCTGAGGAGGCCTCTCCTCTTCATCCAAGTCATTGATGAATAAGACAAGCAATAGTGGGGCCAGTATGGAAGCTTAGGAGACACCACTAGATACAGGCCTCCAACTAGACTCAATTGCAGGAGTCTAAATCACTGTGTTCAGACTCATCAGACCTGAGTGAGATATGAGTGTAGACATGAATAGTAGGACACCAAATGATTCCAGGGACTCGTTCATCCATCTCTTTCGTGAACTGAGTCTTCTATTTTTATATAAAGGAAGATTGTTCTGATGGAAAACAGGAGTGAAATGGGATGTAAGGACCAAAGGTCAGGGAGAAAAAAAACCAGAGCTAACTTTCTTTGCAGATGTCTTTTGATCTGGCACTTCAAAACTGAATTTTCTTTTTTCTTTTTTTTTTTTGCTGCATAGTTGAGGGAAGAGCGGTAGGGAAAAGGAAAGAGAGGTACAGATGGCATTATTAGATTTGTTACCTGGGAAAGAGTAAATGGGATAAAGAATGCAATTTAGCATTAGCAAGACAGAAAAGAGCCTTCAAAGGGTTATACTGAAAGAACCACAATTATTTTGCTTACTGTCTTGTGTACTGAAGAGTACTGCTGTAAGTAATGCTTTGGGAACTATTTTCAGAATGAATAGGACATGAAGACATACATGCTTTTAACACCCTTTGGTATTATGACTGTTTGGGATAAAGCATGCCTTGCAAGTTTGGTCATCTCTGTGCTCTGTGACTTATATTCACTAGAGAATGGAATTCATAGGAGCTACCAAGCTGAGCTGGGTGCTGTCCAGCCTGCCCAATACAATGTGTTGCAGAGAAGAGCACAGAAGTCGTTAAAAATCTCTGTGCTAAATTTAAACAGCTGCTTCACCTGGAGTCAGGTCCTCTCCAGAAATTATGTAAGGCAGCAGCTTTGTACTCATCAGATAGCATTAATGTGGAAATACAAGACAGATTAGAGGACTTCCTCGCTATGAATTATAAACAATCTCCTGACAGTCATCAGTGAAAGAAATGCTACAATCCATGAGAATTGTATAGCAGGTAATTCTCAACCAAGTTGCTGAATTGTCATCAAATATTACATAAACTATTCAGTCCCTCAGTATTCATGATGCTGTAGAAAGAACGGACATGACCTTGTAAATTAGAAAGGACGCATCTGTCTGGTAAGAGAGGACTAGAGTTCCTGTTCTTCCATTTAGCATGAAACTGTTCCACAGAAGACAAAATAACTCCAACAAGAGATCCTGATAATTGTGTTACAAATGGCTTTGAGAGCCATCTTATTTGTTAGAAGGAAGGCCTGACTCTGGGTGCCCGCTCTGCTCCCCCAGGCTTCTGAGCACAGGCTGCTGGCTGGGCTGCCATGCTGTCTGCTGCTGAAGAACACGGGTGTGCTCTGATTGTGCCTTCCAAAGCATGTCCATCCAGTTGGGAACAACACGGAGGCAGAAAAGGGACTGCCTCTGACGCCTGAAATCCTAGTAAACAAACTATTATCTCATACAGCTAACTTTAACTGTTCCTAATATTTTAATCTTCAAGATTAGTTATATTTCTTGCTATATATACTCATCACTGAATATTCAGGAAACTTTATCAACTTGGTGCTTTGTACCAGTGTTTTTACGGGAAATGTCAGTGCCTCCATCTACCCTTGAGGAGCATCAAAAGTAACCCCTCTTTAGCCAGTGTGCTCTCTTTGTCATGCTTTGCTGGTTTTGTCAGGAATAGAGTTAGTTTTCTTCCCAGTAGCTAGTACAAGGCTGTGGTTTTGAATTGTGCAGAAAAAATTGTTGATAATACAGTAATCTTTTTGTTACTGCTGAGCAGTGCTTGCATAGATTGAAGACCTTTTCAGCTCCTTGCATCTTCCCACCAGGGAGGAGGTGGGGGTGCACATGGGGTTGAGAGGAGACACAGCTGGGACAGCTGACACTAACTGCTCACAAAGATAACCCCCACCATATGGGGTCATGCTCAGCAAAAAAAGCTGTGAGAAGAAGGAGGAAATAGACATGTTTGGAGGGAGCATTTTTCTTCCCAAGTTATAGTTACGTGTGCTGGAGCCCTTCTTTCTTGAGGATGGCTGAACGCCTGCCTGCTCATGGGATGTGGGAAATGAATTCTTTGTTTTGCTCTGCCCACATGTGCTGATTTTACTTTGCCTAATGAATTATCTTTATCTTAGCCTGCAAGTTTTCTCATTTTTACTCTTCAGATTCTCTTCCCCCATCTAAGCTGCTGGTTGGGGTTAAATCACGACAGATGCCTCTCATTATTTCCCAGTGAAGTCTTGCCTTGCTTTACAGTCTTTGCACTAATCTTTCCAGCCCAAGTTTTGCTAAATTAATAACCAGCTTTGTTTTACTTAGCTTAGGCTACTATATGTCCCCAGTCCAGAAGATCATTTGTGTTAGCAAAAAAACCTAGAGGTATTGTGCTTTCTTAGTATCCTTATGAATTACTTTTCCATGATTGATGAGCTGAGATGATGGCATAAAGATTATTTATAGCATAGCTCTTAATTCGTTTACTGGTCAATGTACTCTGTAGTTGTGATATTAAGTATATACTGTCTATTAGCTTCACTGGCCTCAGACTTAATACTACACATTTATTTTCATTAAATTGTGTTTTTCTATTCTATGCCAAATGATATAGGAGATCAAAGTCTAGCCACAAAATCCCTTAATAGTAGTTGCACCTTCAAATTACTTTTGCTGAATTTGATATATGCTTTAGATAGCTACATGAAAATAGTTAAATATTTTTCATATAAGACAGGTTCTCAAAGTGACCTCAAAAATCTACAGTTAATAACAATGAAAAACTCACACACCTTTCCAGCACAGTAAGTTAGTCACTGTTATTACACAAGTCCTTTCTTTAGGGCATTTTAACCCTCAGGCAATTTTACAGTGTTATCATTAGAGCTGAGCATTTTTTCTTTCAGCTAAGACTAAGTTTGTGGCAAAATTTAAACTTTGATATTTAGTTACCCTAATATCATTATCCAAAGTGGCATTTGCTATATATTTTCTGGGCTAAAATTACAAAAATGGTGGAGAAGTTCTCACCTTCCTGTTGTCTAGCAGAAAATGCAATTCATGATTCAGTGCAAGATCTGAACCTTACCTGTGGTTCCCCTTCAGGGAAAAACACCTGAGCCACAAGTGTTCTGGTGTTATTACCAGATGAATTACATGTTTTCTTACTATTGCTTGTCTGAGCTGTTATATTTAGTAAATACAATTAAACATTCTCTAAATTATTTGGGTGTTTTGCTTCCTTGCTGAGTGGCAGATCTTTCAGACTTTTGCTCAATCTTAAAGACAAAATCAGTATTTTGTACCAATCAGAAAATATGTAGCAGCTGAGGCTGACTGGCTGCTATCACTTCCAGCCCAGCTGCTCAGCAGTTAGGGCAATCATTTAGGCAGTAAGAATTGTGTCTGGATCTCCTCAGCCTGTGACCAGCTCAAAACTTCTCCTCGCTGGTTAACCTTGCTCAGCCTTGAATGACTGTTACCTGCAAAATACAGCATTTCCTTCAACAGGTTTGTGAATGTTATGCATAATTTCATTTGCTTATTTTTCTCCAAGCATACACCTGAAGCGATTCTTGTACAAAGTATCAATGAAATGAAACATCTTTGGTCTGTTTTCATCAAAAAAGCAAAATAAGGTTTTGAATGAAGCTTCCCAGTATTTTTAGTAATTTGATGAATTGTAAAATCAGTATGACTACATTGCTTATTACTTTTTGGTATAGTTCTGCATAGTGGAGATGCTCATACCATTTACCATGGGACTAGTAGAACACTCCTCCTTCCTTTACAGCTTAGATATATTTCTCTTTGCAGAACATAATTGAATTTCCAGAACCAGATACCACAGCGGAGTGAAGAAAAAAGCCTATTAAATACTAAGGGATAAATCCAAGTCTTTTCACTGTCTCCATGAATTTGAGGAGGCTTTCAGAAAAGGAACTCACTCTCATGGATCTGTTTGATCCCCTCACTAGGATTTTTAAAGGCTGGGTAGAAGTGGGCCATGGAAAAGCAGAGTGAAAATTACAGCAGAGCCACTGTTTTACCCACTCTGTGGCTTCCTTGGAGAAATGGAAAATGCAAGGCCATGCTGGAATAAAGGCATTGTCAGTTTGCACACCACTGTCTCTGAGTCATGCCTGAGTTCTTGAAGTTGATCAGTGGGTTGGCACCAAGCAGTTAGAATATTTGTTTACCATCAATAAATTATCATCTTGCAGCACCCTAAATTTTGTATTTATTTAACCAAGGACAAAACTTTTTGACTGTTCTGCAGAATCATCAGGGGTTTGTTTGTGTTTTTGTCATGTTGTATGTGTCAAAATGTCATATTATAGTGTAAAATAGGTGTCAGAGAAAAAGGGAAATAATTTTAGAAGCACAGTGCTTCCCATTTTAACAGCCAAGTGTACCCTCAACAGAATATGCTAAACAGGAAAAAAAACATTGAAGATGATCATAGCTTCAGAAGACTAAATCACCATTCATCATGAATAAGGGAGGAACAGTGTTTTAGACAACGAGTTTTGCTAATTTTGTGATATTTTAGAGACTCTTTTGGGTGACTCATAAATAGGAAAGTATATTAACTTCAATAAACCTTTCTCTAGCTGAGCTCTTACATGTATAAATTGAAACCTGAAATTTTCTTCACAAAGAGTTTGGCTAATGGTGCATTGTACAGATGTTTTCAAAAGGTAAGCAGGTGGCTGCCCACTTTTACTCTCAGCCAGGGAGTGGAAAATCCTCCTTGACTACTCTTACTTCTCTGCTCTTTAAAAAGATAAGCAGTCCTTTTTTTAACGTTTCACATAAAGTTGCTTTTTGAATGCCACACAACCCAGGGAATCCACACCATGCAGGTCTCAAAAACAGGTCCAAGACAAACCTTTTACCACCAATAAGCAAGGAAATTGCTTACAATCTAAGCCAGGCTGTCTGAGGCTTTTTTCATTTATTCATTTTCCTGCTGTAGTCTGGGGTCTTGTAAGGCATAGGTGGTGATTTTTCTTTGGCTCCTACAGGAATGCTTTCCTCAGGAAAGTGCAAAGCAAAAAAGAGAGCAATAGATTTGCTGCCTTCTCCTGCTCTATGAACCCTGGCCTCTCTTCTCTTTTGAGGTCCTTTTCTCTCCCTTTCTCATATGCAGACTGCGTTGAGGGGTAGCTGCCCATGTCCTGGACCTCTCCTGTCCACCTTCCCCTGCTACCTAGGTCTCAGAGAAGGAAATGGAAGGGAAAAGGGCTGTAACTGAGGTCAGAAGGGGAACCAAGAGTGGAACAGCCACACAGCCACAGGTGTGACAAAAGGATACATTAGTGAGAGTAATCTTCCGAGGTTAGAATAGGACAAGTATTTAGGTGGCAGAGGCACACATTACACTGAGACATTCTTCTCTCTTGTATGTGACCCACATACTTCCTCCTACATTTTTGGGTCTCCAGTGTTGGGGTAGAATGTTCAGAAACCAATGTGCACCCATATCTCCACCTGCAGTTCAAAGGGTGTGGTTCCATTTCGCATCTTTTTCATCTGGAATTGTGGTTCACAGAGTTCTCTCCCCTCTCCTCCCTCTCTGCCAGCTGGAACATTTTTTGTTCTCTTTTCCTATACTGCTTTTCACTACTGCACTATTTGGATCAATACAGCTATAAACTAGGCTAGGAGGATAAACCAAGATAAAAAAGATAAAACTCATGGTTTGTGCAAGAAGTGGAAAAGACTTTGCTTCCTTTATGCTGTCCAAGGCCTGTGACAATGTAGCTGAAAAAATGTTACATTTCTTTTAAGATTTATTAAAGGTTTTTCCCCCTTCCATGTAATTGCTTCATTGACTTGCTGTAATCCTTCAAAGACATTAAAAAATTACTGACAACTATTTCATAGTTAACAAAAAAAGCTATTTAAAAAAAATTTTTTTGGAGTCTTGGCCTGCCATTGCATCAAGTTGCTGATGGGTAACATGTAAATTATATAGATAATTCTGAAATATAATGAGGGACCGTATTTAACATTTTCAAGAGGTAGATGGTAAGGGATGGAGACCATTGATTCATCAGTTTTGCATGTAATGGGGAATTCACTTGCTCCCACCCATACTGCCATTTCACAAAGCTGAGCCAAAGATAAAGATTACCAGTCAAACTTGTAAAGAAATACATCAAAACCTAGAAAGTAGTGTTTTTTGAACATCATGAATTTTCAGTCCAAGGAGCATAAGCTTCTCTAAATACAAAGCTAAGCAAACCTCAGCACATATGCCAGAGCCTTTTGAAATAATTAGCTGAAGTTGGATGTTGCTGCTGCTAGTTATAACTGCAACCTAGGCAAACAAATGTTTTTATTTTAATTATAGTCCATTGTATTTTAAAGATAGTTTTTACTACTGATTATACCCAGATGGTATTTGCACACTCTACAGTCTCCAATATTAACATTTATATCCTTATTCAGGTTTGGAATATATACACTGTAACTTCGGTTTCATACATTTCAATGGCATGCTTTGAGAAAATACTTTTAGTGTTACTATGAAAATAAATTATAAATCAAAACTCTTCACTGTTTACAAAGGGAAACCCTGCTTAAAGAACTTGACATTACACTATCTCCCAGTGCAGGAACAACTTGGTCTTATCCTATTAACCATGTGCATATATTTAACCTGAGGAACACAAATTGGTCCATTGGGACTACTCTACCACTTGAAAATGTTTGCAGTGCAAGTACTTGTATTGAGGTTAATATATAATGTAAAGGAAAATGAAAAATATGTGACTAAGCCACTGAACTAGAGACAGACTTTCTTCCTGCTCTTTGATTAGGGTACAGAGCTAATTTATGCTAGTTTTATTTTTGGAGCATTCAGCAAGGCTGTGTTACTGCAGCAGTAATTCTCATCTGTGCAGAGTACATGCTAAATAAGATTGTTCTGTGCAGGTAGAGCCTTGTACTCTTCATATACTTTACATCTAGTATAAATAATGACCCAAAGAGAGCACAGAGTCACAGTTTCTGAGTAGAAGCAACCTTGTCAGCGTTTTGAAGCATGCAAAATCGATATTGTTGAAGTCCTCCAAGAATCTTTGAACAAAATCCCAGTACTCTGAATGATGATCATACTGATTATTTCTCTTAAAGCCTATTTTCTTAGCACCTCAGCTAAAAATACTCTCTGATGTAAGTATTTGCAACCTGAATAAAATCCAATTTCTTTATTCAACAGAACATATTCAATGGAGCATAATTATGCATTTCATCCTTACCATTACCTGTCCAATAGAATTAATATTCTTTGAGGAGCTGAAAGAGATGGGCAGTCAGCATGATATAATCTTCGATGGCACTATGTTTTTTGATAATAATGAAACTGTAACCAAGCACTCAACATATCCTAAAAAAGCACTTGAAGTCTATGTGTTCCTCATTAGTTATAGTGGGTTTGGGTTTTTTGTTTGGTTTGGGTGGGTTTTTTCTCTGCTTTTTGTTACCACTGAACACATCTGGGCAGATTGCTGATGCACAGAAACCTGCATAGAGATGGAGGCTAGAGCAGCTGTTAAAGAAAGCTGTATTCCTCAGCACTCCAGAAGCTGTTCTTTGAGACACAGGGGGACTTGAAGCCCAAAATGGACTGTAGGATGTAAAGTCTGAACTGTTATCACATATTTAATGCATTCCCTTACAAATCACTCTATTAAGAACTCCTAATATCCTCCTTGATTCCTCTATCACTTTGAAGTCTCTTCTATTATGATCACCTAACAACTGCTTAATTCCAGTATCAGCCACATCAACGTTTTCTTAGCATTAGTTAGCTGTCTTTCTTTCTTTCTAGTCAAATAGAATCCATATGACCTACCTATGGATATCTGATATGAAATCGTGGACTTCTAGGCTAGTCCTCTCAACCATTTTTACAGTCACTGAAGCGAGATACTGTTCAATTGCTGCAGTTTTCTTTTAGCACCTGAATCTGAGTCACAGGGATTTTCATCCCTTCTGGACTTACACAAGATTGGAAATGTTCAGCTATTCCCAGGTCAGCGAAAAACACATTATCTGAAGTCTAGGAAATGTGTGAAAGAAACACCAAGATGTTTTTGCCATATGAATAGCATACTGTTCACAAAATGATTGCAGAATTGACTGCCAGACTTATAGGATAATATTTGGAGGCTGAATTGTCAAATTTTGCTTGCCTTGACTGAATACACTCCATCTCCAAGCACAGGTACTGTATACCTAATTGACTCATCATAAACTTTAAGTAAAAGACAGAAAATTCAGTGAAAACTATATTGGTGTCTCTTTTATATTTAGTGCTCTGGGAGCTCATTATGGTTGAAAAAAACCCCCAAATCTATGATTAAAAAACTTAAAGAAGTACCATCTTTTCAGATCCAAAATGCTTACCATATTTACAGAAAATTATCTCAGGTACTTACAGAACCAAAGACAGCTAGCAAATGATAGCAACACCCTGGAATCAAGCTTCAGTCTTTAAAGTTCATTTTCAGGCAAGATGCAATTACAAGAAATGCAATTTGAAATGTGTGTTTCAAAGCACTGGGTTGTAAAAACAGAAAGCTGTCAGGCAATCACATCTTTTGAGTCATAACAAGAATAAAAGAATAATTATCATCAAGAACTCTCACAGTTATTTGGATGCATTAAATGGTTCAGAATAACTGAGAATATTTCTTATTGCATGCTGAAACAGTACAGTAGACTTTATCAATCTGTCTTTTCACATACAAGAGGTTAAACTTGGTGTACCAGCAGAGCTTCCTGCCGTGAATGGGTTTGCTGAGATACAATGCAGGAGATATAGAGCTGCTCAAGAGGCAGCAGGTAGTTTAGGTAAGATGTTATGACCTTCACAAAGCTGAGGTGCCATTCAGCCTTTTGAAGACACTGTGAGCAGCTGGAAGATTACTCTAAAAAATACTCTGAAAAAAAATTGTTGCACTGAGTACTGCCACAATTCACCTAGATTTGTTCACCTGTAGCCAAAGGCAGGAGAAAAATCAAACCATGCTTTATGTGTATTTTTCACTTTAAGGCAGAAATTATGTGCACATTCTGTATCTAGAAAACTGCACATGATGGAAATCCATGTAGTTTGGTGGCTTCAATATGACTTTGATATTTTTACCAAGAATTCAAAAGAAGTTTTAAATATTACCAATAGGATATATATTTTAATGCATAGTATTTAGTATTTGACATTGCTGCGTGGTCTGTGCTAAATTCAGTAAGGTCTACACTGTGAAAAAGATAGAAATAAAATGAATTTGCTGTGCCATTATTCCTGATTGTGCGTGGGTAGTGCTCTGAATATTAGAGAATGCCAGTCTTTCTTTTTCATCTGAAATTGAGTGGGGATTTTTTTGTTGTTTTGATTTTTTTAATCTAGTAAAAAAACACCTGATTAAGTAATGGGCCTGCAGTTCAGGAAGACTTCTCGGTATTCAGTTGTTCTGCTCATATTGTGATTAAATAATATACAGACAGATGTAATCTGTGCCATTTGATTATTTTTCAGATTATTGGAGTCCAAGCATGGCCACCACAAAAACCAGATCTTACTTTTTTCTCTTAATTTAATGTAAATGCAAAGAAGTTTGAAGTTTTTAA
Source organism: Motacilla alba alba (assembly GCF_015832195.1). Classification (NCBI taxonomy): domain Eukaryota; kingdom Metazoa; phylum Chordata; class Aves; order Passeriformes; family Motacillidae; genus Motacilla; species Motacilla alba. The sequence continues at coordinate 38,380,869 of NC_052020.1, forward strand.
TTAAAAGACAGTGATATATTCTCAGCTGTAATACTTGGTTTAATTTTACACTGGTTTTTTTTTTTCATTTACAATGTCTATTAATAGCCACTCTATGATTAACTTGCAGTAGGACCTAGAGCATGATATACAAAACCAAGGCAGTAAGGAAATTAAAGTTATGTGAACTGTAGAACCAAAATTTCTGCTCTCTGCATTTATATCATTATTTTCCTTTGATATGAGGACTTCTGGCTGTGTTGAATATTTACGCACCAGTGTTTCATGGCAAAACTATCAGAGGTGATGTGAGGTCAATTTACAGTATTGTCCTCAAGATCAACATTTGGAGCAGAGTACAGGACTGCACCAGCTGTCAGTGTGGTGATATGCTGGGAGCAATCAAATTCCTCTGAAATCAGAAGAACTGTCAGTGCAAATTAGCAGAGGTGTGAAATAATGATGTCTTTTTAATCAAGAGGTCTCTCTAGGAGCCAAGCTTATGCGCATATTTTATTGTATTTACATTGTGTTTAATTGGGACACCTCGAAGTCTTCTCACTGGATGACTGGGACAGTTGGAATTGGCTCTGGTGGCTGATTAACTCCCAGTTAGAGGTAATTATGAGAGTAAGGCCCAAGTGTTCAAATAAGCACTGCACCCCACTGTGCTGCGATGCACTCTGCCACTCAGCTCTCACTGTGCCCTCATAACACACTGCCTGCTCCTCAGCCAGCAATGCTGAACCGAGAGCTGAGGGAGCTCTCCTGCCCTGCCTGCAGCTGCCAACACTCACGATGTTTTAAGTGGAGTGGTAAATCATAGAAGTATTTCACCTTCTTCACACATCATACCCCATTCACAAAGGTATTTTGTTTGTGTAAAGTCTTTATTTTTGCCCTCAGAATCCTAATTGGTGCTCTGTTAAATGTTGGTCATGGGCTTTTGGCTGTCTACGGGAAGCCTTGGTGATCAAGGAAAACCAGGACCAGAGCAGCCAGGCTGGTGGCTGGCGATGGGAGATGGCAGAAGATACAAGCAACTAACAGCAAATGTGAGTGTGTTTGTGAAATTAGAAATCTGCAACCACGTGTGGGCAAAGCAGCAGGTGGAGAGAGAGCAGTACAGCAAGATGTATTCATTCAGCTGGGAGGTGGCCACAAAATGTACCTAGGGATTGTGACTGGTGGAGAAAATCAGAGCTGGTAAAGTGACCCAGGGCAGGCTGTTTTAAAGACTGGGGCTATTCCATTGCAAAAGACTGAAATAGGAAAGGACTTGGGGAACAGATGAAAGAGGTCAGTGAGAAGTGTGGGCTGCTCTTGGGAGACCCAGAAATTGGATTTGGAAGGAGGTCCGGGTCAGTTGGGAGGCACTGAAGTGTTTGTGGCTGTGGAATATCTTGGTAAGAAGGTAAGAGAGTCCAGAGAGAAATAAGTGGGAAAAGAGAAATCCAAACATCTGGAGTTAGGAGTCACAAAAGTACCTGAAGAATCACAATAGGACACCCACCCACCAATTTATCTGTGAGTGAAATCCCTCTGCTCATAAAGAGCTGAAACATGTCCCTTTACTGCTTTAATTTAATACACACCTGAATTTCTATGAACATGTGGTAGGGAGAAAGAAGGTTAAGGTAGACAGAAGAAGGAGGGTGTAACTGTGCCATGCCAACAACAAAATAGTCACATAGAAGAGTTTTTTAGCAGGAGACTTTAAAGTGTTTTTAACTGGCTAAAATAATTCAGAGAAGTAGATTTTGAGCAGCCAAACAATGCAGGGGAAACAATAATGGACGTGAGTGATGGAAAGTTCTTCTATTTCAGTGGCAAAAGTACTCCTACACAGCTCACTGGCATGTCTAGTAGAAACATAAAATGTTAGACAAAGTACATGTGCCAAAACTGCAGGAGGAACGGAGAACTCTTCAATGTACTTACCCCAAAATAGAAAGTCTTTCTGGAACCTGGCATGAAGTCCTGCTTTACCACTGCACGGCTGTCTTCATAAAAAGCAACAAGAATGGTAACATTTTACCTCACAAAAAGGGATGAGAAGTGGATTTCCTGTGGGGTAAGACTTTTTATTTGTGTTATTTATGGAGTTAACATAAGAAATATCAGCTAATTACTTCTGCCATTATCTCCTTATAGATGATATGTTAAACCTATGGTTTTCATTTATGTATATTAATTTCTATCTTTACAAAATACATGTGTCCCAATTCCTCAAAATTTTGGTTTATAGATGAATCAGTTCTCCATTTCAAACCAGCCTTTTTTTTTTCTTGTGGTTTCCTTTGTCTATTTTTCAAGGCTTCTCTGTGTTTTGTATATTTTGATCCTAATTAGATATTAATATTCCAAAGAATTGCGTACTCTTTCGGAGAGTGGCGATAATGCCAGTTACTGTCAGTCTTGTAAGTCAGATTCCTTTATGTCATGGACCTAGCCATAAATCCTATTCATTCTTAAATTTTGAAATATTTTATGTTGGAATAACACTGAATTCCTTGAGGCTTAATCTGTTTGTATATCTCTTCATTCTTACAATCGTGCAGAGTGTTGTGGAGAGAATGTTTCTAAACAGTTTTTAAAGGATGTGCTCTCCTGACCCCCAGTCATCCCAGGAGAAGGGAGGTTAACTGCTGAGCTGCTGGCCTGACAGGCAGGTCAGGCTGAGACACAAACCCTCACTTGGATATTACAGATATGGACCAAGCATATAACCAGTACAAATGAGCAGGAGCACAAGAACAGATGCATTTTGTTGCTTTGGTTTTGGTTTTTATTCCTTGAAAGACTGTTGAAAAGCTTTTCTACTTATCCCCCAGTCTGTTGTTTATTGTCATTGTAGGTGGTTTTATGTTCCATGCCCTGTTTAATAGACAAGTGAGCAACAGATGATGCAGAAACTTAAGCAGTAAATACATGTACTCTAAGTTTCTGAGGCTTTAGCTTTGTCAAGGTGTCCCAGACTGCAACAGTTGCCCTAAATGAGAAGGACAGTGCAGAAGTGAGTTTGGGAAAGGTAAAAAGGAAAGTGGAACTAAACCTCAGTTCAGTTTTTTTATTCTGTTATTCAGCCACAACTGTTTGTAGTTAAAACATAACAACAGAAAACTGTTACTGGAACCAGCTACATAACTCAGCTTAGGTCTATTTCCAAAGGACAAGATGGAGAGTCCCCTCATGCTGTTCACACCTCCATTGTTCCACAAAATAGCTCCTGAGGACTGCCCGGGAAAAGCCATTCCAATCCAAAGTTCACTGCAGCCATGCAGTAGACCCTTATGACCCCTCCACAGAGCAGGTTCATCACATTGTGCACAGCAGACAAATCTCTCCTTCCACTGCTCCCTGCCTCAGTCTTGTTGAAACTGTGACCCCATCTCACTGCCCTGTACCAGGGATTCTATTGAATGCTTGGTGTTGTATGACAGTGTTTTCAAAACAAATCAGTGGGGGCTGGATCCAGATCTCTCAGGCTTTCGCGGCTTCTCTGCAAACGGTCTCTGCATGAGCCTCACAGCCTGTGTACAAGGGACAAAGAGCATCTACTCCTAAACCACGAAGCTAATACTCAAAGAACTTTCTCTCAATCACTCCACAAGGCTCAAGAGCATGATGGCATGTTGTGCTTCACCTGCAGCAACCTGTTTTCCACAGAAAGGGAGCTGACATACTCTAGCTGGACATCAAGGGGATAGCATTATCTCCCTCTCCTCTCCTCTCCTCTCCTCTCCTCTCCTCTCCTCTCCTCTCCTCTCCTCTCCTCTCCTCTCCTCTCCTCTCCTCTCCTCTCCTCTCCTCTCCTCTCCTCTCCTCTCCTCTCCTCTCCTCTCCTCTCCTCTCCTCTCCTCTCCTCTCCTCTCCTCTCCTCTCCTCTCCTCTCCTCTCCTCTCCTCTCCTCTCCCAGATTTACTTTGGTCATGCACTCTGTTTTTAAACAGGTCCCACTTCAGCCCATTGTTGATCTGCAAACAAATGTTTGTTGAGGTAAAAATAAGAAAGGTACTTGTTACAGTGTCATACATCTCCCTTCCTTTTTCAGCCCTGTTTTTGGTCAAACTGAGCACTAAACAAAAACCTGTTTTGCATTCTTTGGCTGTGTTTTAGCCCATGTATGGAGCATGGTGAAGCATAGCTGACCCAGATTTCCATAGGTATTTAGCCAACTTGGATTCTGTGATGGCACCACTGCCTTGCCTCTGGGCAATAAACAAATTCAGGCACCCTAAGTTACACAGAGCTGTTAGACAGACCCACATTTGCTTTCTGAGGACCACTTCTTGGATGGAATGGCTTTCTTTAAAAGCATTTTTTAAAGTTTAATTTTGAAAGTATAACCTATTGTCTTTATGTATTTAATATTTAATATTGCTAAGCAGAATTTTAGCCTTTTTTTACTGTATTTATTTAGTAATGCCTATGAGATTAGTATCTTAACAGGAAAAATCAATAGCACTTCAGTATAGACCTGTAAAGACAATATAATGCCTCACAGTCTTTTCACATTAAACCAAAACACCTCTGAAATACACCTTTGCCTCTAATACAGCACTTTCCAGCCTTTTTTAATAACCATATTTTCTGTGCTGGGAATGTTGTAGCAAACATTTTAGGATCAATTTAGTAGATGAAAAATAGTAACAAAAATTTTTCTATGTCAAAACATCTTGAAAAATGTGAAGAACTACAGAGCAAGTGCTGTTTTATGTCTAACCAAGCCCAAATTTTAAACCCCCCTTTCTGTTGTATTGACATTTAAAATGGACTAGAAATAGAACTAAGGGGGAAAAACACCTCCATAATGCAAGCCCAGTCAAAGAGATATTGCATTGTAATCTTGTGATGAAGGCAGTTTGGTTTGAGGGTTTGCTGAGGTACTTGAACCATTTGGAAAAGTTATTCTTTATTTTGAGCATTCTGAACTTTTTTGAAAGTCCGGGCTGAAGTTAGTATTTAATGCAAAAAACTCTCAAGGGATTGTTTAGAAGGCAAAGCTTCCCAAAACAGACAAAAATTACTCCTTAGGAACAATGAGTTTGCCTATATCAAATGAAAGAAATATATGAAAATCTCCCCAAAACAAAACAATACTTAGTACAATGACCCGCTGCAGAGGCTTTAATGACCACTTGCACAATGGAATGTGGTCTTTATTTCACTTGCACTATCCTTGCATCACTTTGCTGATAGAACTATGTTATCTGAATATTCTTCATGTTTCTGACAGTGATCACTATAATTTTATTTCCAGTGGCATGTTTCCTTTCTGCTGTGCCTTGTGGTATAACAATAGGACAGTGCTGCCTGCCATTGCTTGGATCTGAGTCAGCCTCTCATGCAATCTCTGTAGCTGTGCAGAGCTCCATTGCTCAGTAGTGTTCACTTCCATAATCTGATTTTACTTGTAAATTTGGATGCAGCAAAAACTTGTTGTTCACTTAAAGTACTTGGAATTGTACACATCAATTATCTGAAGGGATTTATTGCTTGAATTGCCATCATCTTGAGCTATTCAGTAGGTCCAAGATACAGACAGATTATCCTGAGGGAAAAGAAAAACACGTCTGACATAAAAGCAACCCACTGCTAAATTGCACATCTCTGCTCCGACATTAAGGATAAGCAGAGCCCTTCAAAGAAAAAGCTGACAGAATTTGCAGTGCTGCGCACTTTATTTTCACCAGCATTAGGCTCAAAAATCATATAATAATGGAAAAATTCTATCACCTCATTTGCTCTTTGCAATTCCTGGTATGTCATTTTCTTGTAGGTAATTTTTTCTTTCTGGGAAGAATTAGAAAGAAAGTTAGGCCAGGTCTGTGAAAATACATTTTTCTTTGCATTGAGAGACTCATTTAGGATTATGAAGAGTCAGAAATCCTTTTGCTTTTAAAGTATGGGAGAAAAGGAAATAACACTGCAAGTCTAAGAGCTGCTCTTTCCTGCAAGCTCTTTCTTTGACTTTGCCATGTTGGGCAATCTGAGATCTTGCTAGAACCTTCATTTCAATGCTCCCTCTAGATCCATACATCTCTGTATACAAAAAAATACAAACATCATTACCGTACAAAATTCAAATATTCAAGATGAGATTGAGCTTCCAGCTTCGCACTACTTCTCCACTCTCTTGAAAGATGGTCTGTGCTTAGGCCCAAGATCATGAGTTAGCCTCAGTTCTAGTAATTATTGACCTGACCTAATGCTATTAAGTCAATGGGAACTTCTAATGAATTTCTAAGGACTTTAGGTCAGGATTTTTGTGCATAGTAAATCCAATGATGCATTAAGACACCCCTTAAATTTTGCTTTAAAACACTGACATTTGGAAAGGTCAGTCTGAAAAAAACCTTTGAACTTATGATTTAGAGTAAGCAGGGCTAAAATAAGAAATTATTATCTCACAAGGATCTTGCTGTGTACTTTAACATATTCAAAGTAAGGTATTTATCTTCTTCAAGGGTGGTAAATGGAGAAATAAAATACTTCATATTGCCTATGTTATGCTATGAATGTTTCCAGAGTGTAATTACAGTTGTTGAGTTTTCCAGGCACAATGCCTTAATAGGTTTTAACCTCAGTGATTGTTGGAAAAGGATGGTTCAGTCCTTCAGCTGACACATTTAAGGAGTTAGTACAGCCAAGAAAATTAGAAAACAAAATAGCTTAACTAGGACACTTACTTGTCATTGCTCAATGAGAGCAGCAGGCAAAAACAGAGCCGCTCTCACTACCTGTGATAAGATTTTCTAAAATTTACAATTCACTACTGCAGTTGCTGTTCAGTCAAGACATCCCATTTTAAGTTCAGCACTTAGTACACTAATGTATCATGATTATTTCTGTAAACTCCATCAATAAGCTGATTTTGCTGTTGTTGTTGTGATACTGGGACATGCAGCTACTGTGCCCTGAGCTAGGCAGCATGTAAAAGCATGCTCAGCTGGGTGAAAAAATCAGTTTGTCTTAGGTCAGGAAAAACAAAAGAAAAGTGATAAAATTAAATTCCTGGAAGGATGCAAAAAATCCTGCAGTGTTTGTACTGAATAAAGTTGTCTTCCTCATATAAATAAAAAATCAAAAGTGATAGACTCCATGATTGTGAACATCACTGTTCAAGACCAGATAAAGCAAAACCCATGTTTGAGTTGATGTTACTATGCTTTTTGCAACTTGCACGTGGTGTGATTCTTGAGCTGTCCCATGCAGGGCTGAGAGTTGGGCTCATTAATACTTTTGCCTCCCTTCCAACTCAGGATTCTGTGATTCCAGTTCATACTCATTACTTACTCCTTCAATTCCATCTGTAACCAGAGTTTGCTATTAGGGAGAACACTTAGTCTCACCTTCAGCCTTGTGGCTGATAGATGCCTGGAAGTGAAGGTATAATGAAGATGTGAATGTGGACTTAAACTTCCTGAGTAGCCACTAAAATCATATTTCATTAACTTTTAACTTTCTGTAACTTAGTGTCCTGGCTTCAGCTGGGATAAACTCGTTTTCTTTCTAGTAGCTGGTACAGGGCTGTGGTTTGGATTCAGTATGAGAATAATGTTGGTAACACATTGATTTTTTGGTTATTGCTAAACAGCCCTTACTCTCTGTCAAAGATTTTTCAGTGTTTCATGTTCTGCCAGGGATGAGGTACACAAAAAGCTGGGAGGGACCCTAGCTAGGACGGGTGACCAAACTGGTCAAAATGATGTTCCCTACCACAGAACATCAAGCTCAGAATATAAACTGGGGGCAGTTGGCAAGGAGCAGGATGGTGATTGTGGTTCAGGGACAGGCTGGTCATCAGTCAGCAGGTGGTGAACAGTTGCATTGTGTATCACTTGTCCTCTGGTTTTATCTCCCTCTGTCCCTCTCATTTTTATTATAATTGTTGTTATGTTCATTTCAGTTATAAAACTGTTCTTATCTCAACCCATGAACTCTATTTTCTTCTCCTTCCTGATTTTCCTCTCCATCCCTTTGGTGGGGTGGGCAGGGAAAGGGCCGTGAGTGGGCGGCTGCAAGGTACTAGGGTACTTATCTACCAGCTGAAATTGAACCATGACACTTAATTGCCTGTATCACTGTAGAAAGGGTGACCTTCTAGAGCAATAAACTGGGTGCATTCCTACTGGTAAGCTCTGCCTGGAAATAAGCATGGCCTCTCAGTCAGGCTGAAGATTGCTGCGTTGCTGTGGGAACAGTGGATTACCACTGCTGGCTCGGGGAGGAGTGATTACCCAAAATATGTGACAGGGCTGTAAACAGCTGAGATGTATATTTTCCATGGAGCTGCAAGAACCAGTTCAAGGACTGATGATGCCAAATGCTACATATGTGGAAGAAAATTTCCTTTGTCAGATGCAATCCAGTGACTTTTGACAAGTGGAAACAAGGGTGAGATACAAATAGTGTTCTGACACACTCTTACCAGTCACATTCCAAAACATTGCTGTGGTGAAGTAGAAACTACCATTTAGTTGGAGCAGACTTTCTAATAGTTAACATGCTACAGAGTCAGAGACTGCCTTTGACTATTGAAAATAATGAACAATGTGTATGCTGGCTCATAATATCATGCTAATAATATAATGAAAAATGAACTGAAAGAGAAAAAGAGATTTCTGAAGGTTTGTTTGCTGCTTAATCCAAATATAACTTTCTTCCTGAGATTGCTGTAAAGTTCTTGCCCCAGGGAAGTCAAGGTATAGAAGATGGAACATCCTGCCATCAAATGAGACTAGAAATCTTAAGCAACTTCATGATGGAAATGTTTCAAATCATCAAGGACAAAAATATTAAATAAAGAGAGGGTAAAACTTACGGGATCTCAGAATATAAATAGCTACTCAGAGCTGACCAAAAATGAAAAAATGCAAGCACAGATACAAAAAAACTGATAAATGTCAATTGTACCTCAGAGTGCTAATTGCACCTGTGTCTGGGTACAGCACTGCAGAATTAGTCACCTGTTCTAAAGTTCATTTTCTGCTGTTCCCTTTCATGTAAGCCCTGTTCATCCCTCATGTATCATCAGACAGAGGTTGCATCTGACAAAGAAGGTTTCTCTTTAAGGAGGTGCTGCATCTTATGCTAAAAAATCTTTAATTGGTCCCTGTAGACCACTGGACAATATGCCTGTCAACTACTAAGTACACTTCTACTTACTTTCACTAATACTTCTTCTTGGAACACCTATGTTCACTGTAACTGATGGTCCTTGGCATAGCTCATCTGAAGTTAGTACTGTCAGATGAGATATTTAATTGGGGGAAAAAAGTGTCTTTTTGGATCTCCAGTGGCTTATGGCTCATGAGATGTCACCTTACTCACTGACCTATATGTTATAAGAACTGAATTCAGAACTGTAATTTTTGACAGTGTGAAAATGCATTTTGGTACAGCTGGTTCAGGGAAACTTGGCATCTAGTGAGAATTTCTATTATGGAGACAGCATCACTTGTAATCAGCATAGCTGAGAGAAGTGTCGGCCTTTACCTCTTAACCAGCACAATAGTAAAACGAAATATTTACCACAAAGGCTAATTCAAGTAACAAACATGTGACTTGCTGCTTATTTGCCCTACTGCTATTGTAATTTGGTGGGTGCATCAAGTGTACTGACAGTTTTGCAATACTAGGAGGGAGGTAGTTCATGACAAATATTTTGTACCTTCATCAGATAAAACTCCAGCTTCAGTGAGCACAGGATGGATCACAGATGGCCTATGGAAGTGCCCAAAAACACACTCTGAGGCTTTGTCCTGTCAGATGATCACCCCTCCTGCAAGCAAGCTGACATCCACCTGGGGCAGGTAGCTGGATGCTGGCACATGTCACATCTCACCAACAGCTGCCCACCATGTGTCACACACCTCACACAGTTGCTCTTCCCTATGATGCTGGTGCACTGATGGGGCTGCATGATCAGGGAGCAAATAAGCATCTGGTCAGATGAGATGTCTTCCAGTGCCAGAATAAATCCATATTTTGGTGTAATACAGGAAAGCCCTGAGTCAAAGGGGGGAATAGGCACATACCACCTTTCTATTTTCATTACTGATCCTATTTCATACAACCAGTGAGTAAGATCATAGTCTTTGAGAGCCTAAACCATTGAAGATGCCCCCACCCCCCACTTCCAACTGCAGTTCACATCTAATCTCTCTTCACTAACCAGTTCAGGCTGGTGTGGGTTGAGTTGGATTCATGAAGTTTAATAGCAGAGAGCCTTGCTTTTGGCATACAGTTTTGATGTTAAAATCAGTCAGGCAAATGCAATTCACTGGTTCCTACTAAAGCTAACACAGCTGCACAGCAAGACCTGGAAGCATAATTGAGACCATTAGCTTGTGTTCTGTTGAACAAAAAAGCAATGCTCTCCAACATAAACCATGTTCTGCTTTTTCAGAGCCAGCATTGTTACCCAAATATCTGCCTGTCCAGCTGGGCACAGCACCTAGTTCTAGAGGGTTGTGACTACTTTAGCTCAGTCATATAGAAACAGGGCACAGGTGACTTCACCATTTCTGTTTACATAAATCTGTGGGCATTTCTAATGAGTTTATGTTCCAGCTGGTCTGTAAACTAAGTCACACAAGGCCAAGCAAGTTGTCATGACATCAGGCTATGTTTGATCCCACAGCATACAAGGGGATCAGACAGACTTTAATTTTAAAAGTCTTGGCACAGAGTCCAGTAAAACTTCTAAATGGTTATAATGTATTCATTGTCTAATTCCTTTGAAAGGGAGCTTGTACAGCCTGTACAAAAAGGCAACTAAAGGCTAAAACAAACCCAAAAGTCAAAATTATGATGATGCTGAAATTAACATTCCAGTTCAGCAAAACAGCTCAATGTTTTGAGGGCTGCCACAGAGTCATTGTGAGGGGCCATGGATTCATGCTTGCATGTTCTTTTGACAGCCTACAAGCACCAAGGGAGTGACGTATTTTCTCCAGCAGGAAAATACAGAAAAATTTTAACTTAATCCTTCTTGGTTTTGTCTTTCAGATAGAAATGATAAAGAAGACAGTATTCTGAAGTTACAAGAAGCAATGAGGCTGAAATTCGTTCTGCTAAAAGAAAGATTTTCAAGGAAGCAGGAGCTAATCTAGAAGAGTCACTTTATAAAAAGAGACTCTAAATAAAAATTATTAAACAAATATGATTTTCTACACACAAGCTTGTCATACCTGGAAACTTTATTGTGCAGGCAGGCTGAACAATCAAACATGCATCTGTTTGCTTTGAGCTCAGATGTCTCTTTGCACATGTAAATGATCATAAAATATGTGTCCCAGGAGATATTATTGAATAGAGAAACTCTTTATATCAAGATGCCAAAAATGAATACTGAAATTCTTGTTGCAGTAAAATCGGCAGTGTTTCCCCCAATGGCTTATATCCTGTTAGAATTTCATTTTAGATCTTCTTTTTCAAATCACAAAATCTGAAAGGATGCTTGGAATATTCTCCTGGAAGAATCTGTACCAAGCCACTCTTAACTCGGTTGCTAAGAATCAGCTCAATTTTTGCTTTTTTCAAATGGCTGATTAGAGCATTTGTACCTGAAGGGCAGACTGATGATTGTGGTCTGAAGAGAAGTGGGATATTTTTTCACAGGCAACAAGCTCTGCACCATATATTTCAAAAGACCAGTATGTACATTTCCCTGCAAAGTGACATGCACAGCCTTGCACAAGGAACTAAAGAATACAAAATGCCTCTTTTCTTTATGTTTGTTATTCTGATTTCCACCTTCTAACAGTGCATTTCATTCCTACTGTGTGAGCAAACCATCATTTACAGGTGAGCTCTAACAAACTAAACATAATATACTACTGAATTTCAGATACCTGAAACAATTAAAGGTTTAAGAACGTATTAAGAAATAACTTATTAAGAACTTATTTCTAAAGAATTTGTAGCTATGCCCACACAAGATTTTAGCAGTGATAACACATGAGCTTTGACATGCCTGGCTGCCTAGTACAATCCCTAGCCTTATGGGCAATGGGGCTCACTATACAGTACATCAGAGTACCTGAAGAGAGGGATCAGCAAATTCAGTGTCCTGGAGGGGTGACCACTGATAGGAAATACTGAAGAGACAAATAAGCTTATCTTTTCACACCATTTTGAGTGATACCAGTTTCTTAGGCAGTGAAAAGGCACTATTTCTGACATTAATCAGCTATGTTAGTTATGTTTTACCTCTTCCAGTTACTTAGTATGACTGGCAAGGTGTGCATCACTGTCCCTATAGACTGCTTGGGAACAAATCATCTCCTTTGAGAAATCACCTGGGTTCATTTAGATCATCTTCACTGTCTTCATAACCATTTTCCTGACTGCATGAAGCAAATACAGGAGTCTTCACACAGCTGCTTCAAGTGGCAGAGCTGTGAAGACAAGTTTATCCCCTGGAGAGGGGATACTGGGGTGCTCCAACTTCCATTAGCAGAGCTATTGAAGGACCTCTTGATTGTACAGTCATGCATCAAATATTCTGTGCACTCAGGAAATTATCTACTGCTTCTGGTCACATTCTGTCTCAGAATTTGTTGCTTCACACTCCCCTTTTGATGTGGGGTTGGGATTCTCTATAGGCAAACACAGCAGGGCTCTCTTCACCTGCTGTATAAAAGTGTCCCTAAAGATAAGAGGTGATGTATTGCCCGAAAATTAAGAGAGTCATAAAATCAGCAATTTTGGCATTCTCTTCAGATAAGCCTGCATAATTGGGTTTGTCCCAAAAAGGATGGTTAGGCAGTATGTGGAATCCCGAGTTAATGGGCAAGTCCTTGGGGTCTGTTGAACATTTTTGCACATGGCTTGAGAGGAAAAATCACGTGTATCTTAAATTTTCCTGCAGGTTTCTAAAATAGTGGATGATCTTAATGATATTATTTTGTGATGCATGTGTTGATCAGAGTGAATTCTTTCATAAAATGCTTTTTGTTAAGAATTTAAGGAGGATATGTTTTTGACATAGAGGGCAAGCTGTTGTTTATCAAAAAAAAAATCAGAAGGATATTTGTGTGGGATAGAATTAAATACTCTTTGTCTCTCAGCCTACTATTTCAGGTCTCTATTTCCTTCAGTAGCAGGTAGGAGATAAAAGAATTTTTTCTTCATTTTGGAAAGCAAAAGAACAAAGTTATAATGTACCCCTTACCTAAATGTTATGACTAATGGTATTTACAAATTTATGTTGTGCCAATGTCACAATTTTTTATCATGAAGATAATTGTTCTGAGACAGTCTTTTAGTCATGAATAATTTTATATTTGGCTGACTCATTTTGTCTTGCAATTAAATATGTGTATGTTTTGATCTTTAAAGATGAATACTGGCTATTATGCCAAGAAGTAATTGAACTATTTTGCATGTATTATTTTTTGCAATTCAGATGTATTTAGCTAAACAGACAGTCTTGTTCTCTAATGGACATAATTTTATTTGGTTTTTAATGATTCTGCTATCTCCTTGATAATGTGAAATGTTTCCTTTTAGGAGGCTAAGCACTGAGATAAAAATATATTCTGGTTCTTCAGAAATAATCACCTATTGGATTGAGAAACATGTAGCTGAACTTCATTTTGAAGGTCGTTTTAAACAATTTTAATCCCTTGTAACTACTTCTACTTAAAGCTTCAACCAGTGCCTGTCAATGCACTCACAGTCAGGTCGCCTCTTACAGTAACTTGGCATGGCTGTATCAGACCAATAAATCTGCTCTTTTTCACCAGCCTCAGATCTGCATCATATCTTGTCATTTTGTCATACTAAATTATTACTGCAGCTCTGGCAATATTTCAACTGAAGTCAACTGCTTAACATTCAAGTTTTATGTTCTAAACATCCTTCATCTGGATCCATTATCTAAGCTTTCAGGTGTATTGTGTAGCTGTAGCATCTCTTGATCACTTCCTCTTTTTAGAGGTATGTTGTAACATCCCACAGTGCAGCTCAGTCCAAATCATGACTCATGTGTCCATGCTTTGTATAAAAGCAAACATCATATCAGAGTTATCTTTTTCATATTCTTTTTCATTTGTTTCCCAATCCTTTCTTTCCTTTACACTTACCCACTCATTAATGGGGGCAAATGTATAAATCCACACATGGTATTTATGATTTCATGGGGACATCTTCCTAGACCTTATTGGTTTCTGAAAGAGCCTAACCTCGAGCTAACACCAAGTCAGATCCTCAGAAAGGTAAGCGAATGGTTTAGACCCTCCAGATACTTTACACATAGAAAAAAGAAGTGGAGTTCACGGTTCCTAAGGAGATTGGGAAGAAACCTGAAATATTTAGGCACCTCAAATGAAAGGAAGCCTGCTGAAGGTCCACTGCAAACTTAAACTCCACAGTTCCCAAGGTATTTTCTTTTTCTTGTCTTTTTTTTTTTTTTTTTTTAACTGAAGGTATTTTACCTGCTGCAAGCTCTTTTATGGTTATAACGGCATCATCTTCTATTTATGGTTATAACTGGATTAACTGGATCAATTCATGCACTGTTGCATGAGACTTATCTGAAATGTCTTTCTTCCCTGTTACTGCAGAGAAAGTGTGGAAGAAGGTGTTATGGAGCTTAAATGTTTTTTCTTTTGCTTCAACTTCTTCCTGGCCATCTGGGAGTAAAGAAGTCACTGGACTACATGCTTAAATAACTCTTACACCCTTCCTCTGTTCTTCCATTTAGCTCCACCTTTCACAGGTTCCAATGGATGGGCATCCATCTGGGCTATGGAAATATGAATATCTTGCTGTCCATTAATACCCAAACCACTGAGGTCATTTCAGCCCAAGCATGTTTCCAGTCTATCTGTAACATTATGAAATGGTCCTCATTTAAAGACAAAGTCAATCATTACTGTTTGAAAAATATTGCTTTATGCTGTCAGCTGGATCTCACCAATGCTATAAAATGGAGTAAACAAATAAATGGAACCAAGAAACCAAGGAAAGGCTTAATTTATAAACTCTGCATTTACAGAACTCCTTTGCATTTACAGAGATCCCCCTGGATCACTGAAGAACTTTTCACAACCTTTGAAAATCATCAATTAATGCATGGCACATCAGTATGAGAGGAAAAAAAGGCCAGAATGCCTGCGGCCATTGTGGGTACGGGATGTTATGTGGCTGTTTTTCATCAGTAATAAAGAATTCTGACAGGTGAAGAAAGAAAATGGTTGAAAACCAAGGCATTTCCTCAGAAGTGTGCATGTACACATGCACACACACACACACACACACACACACACACACACACACACACACACTGCTCTTTTATCTTTTCTGGCTTTGTGCTGCTCCAAACTTCTGAGGAAGTACTTCTAAGGGAGTTGCACGCTTTTGTTCTTTCTCTTTCATTCCTGATGTCAGCAGTTTTTGAATCCCACATTATCAAAATGATATTAGAGATAAGGTCTGGTATAATTAAATGCTGGATAAGAAGTTTTCTCATTCTTATTTCACTTGATAATTCTGCTTTTGAGAGCTATTCACTGTAACAGAGAGAGCAAAAACAAACTGCAGGAAAAAAAAAAAAAAAGACCAGACACATTCTCTTTCTTCAGAGATGGACATAGTAATCATCCACTTTGCAGTAATGCAGATGAAAAAAACCAAAACCTTGCTTAAATATGCATATCAGTTTTGATTAGTTAATGGCTTCTTTCTTTGGACAATATATATTATCCTAAATATATATCATGTCAGTGCTATAAGTTTGAGGGCAACAAAACACTAATGAAGAATGGATCTTGAAAGAAGCAGCAGTCTTCTGAATTTGCTGATGAAATATTTTAGAAAATACCAGGGGAAAGTCTTGGCAATTTTCCCTGTTACTTTGTACTTGCACATTTGGAAACCAACTAGAATCCAAGATCTCACAGTGTCCCACACCCACAAGAGCTCACAATTCAGGGTCTGATAGCCTTGAACTGTTAGCAAAGGCTCAGCAAGGACAAGTGATTTTTCCAAGATATACTTGTTTTAAATACTCTGACTTTTCTTTTGGGACTTTTCTTTTGCAATAGCTTTGTCTGTACTATAAATAAGGTGGAATCTACTCCAATTACCTGAAAAACTTTGGTGAAAGATCTTACTGACTTTAAAGACTGTGAGTTCTCTCAGAGCATTTCATATTTATCTGGAGTAGGAAAAAAAGGAAAGAAGAACAATTCTAGATTGTCTTACCTTCTGAGAAGAAACAGACATGATTGTGGAGAATTTAGAGTACTTCAGACTCATATTCATGGCAATATGTAGGCACAGATGAGACAACAGTCCCATTTTCAGGGGCTTCAGAATACTGTGAAAACTACTTTTTGGATGCTCTGGAATAGTTTGTGCTTTTTCTTGCTTTGAAGGACTTCTTGACAGATTTTCATAAGGTTGAGTTGTTAGCTAACTCAGACAGCCACACTAAAACTATGATTTTTTGTGATTGAGATTGCCTAAGCATTTCTTTGAACTCAAACCCCAACAAACTATCTGTGCTTAAAAGCTCTAAACCAACGCCATTGAAAACACAGCCTAAAAAGAAAGCCCTTGTTTTATGTAGGAGTAGCAGATTCCATTTGATCAAAACCCCTAAATGGGAAAACAAGAAAATGAAAAGGTTAAGGATGTGTATCTACCACTCTGTTCCACTGGGCCAGTTCATGTGGATTTTTCATTTTCCCCCTTTTTTTAGGATTGTCTGTAGTAAACAGAAGCCTTGGGTACAGGTTGCATGAGGTCTGGATAGTGAAACAGAGCTATGGAAGAAAACACACTCCACAAGCCATTAAGACTGGCTCAGGAAAATGGATAATATAAGAATGGCACCACTGCTCTTTGTTTTTCTCAGGTTGTATCTGGGAACATGCAGCAATAAGTGACAAAGAGCCATATCAAATTCTTGTTAGTTCTGCTAGTGTGTCCATGAACCCTTTGGAACCCTTTGGAACTAATTAACAAGTTACAGAGAATTTCCTCTCTTTGCTCTTCATTATAAATAGGTGGAAGCATGAGAAGCTCTGCAGTGCTAAGTCTGTCCCATGCCTGTGCAAATGATGGGCAAAAAATGTTCATCATGGGCAGATTAGAGGGGTGGGAGAGAATTTCTCTTCATTGCTGGCATGGGAGGATGGGTGATCACCTTTTAGAGGCTGAGAAGAGCCTGCACTGGGGCCAGGTGTTGCCTGAACTCCATGGAGGAGCTGAGACAACTGACCCTCCATCACATGGAGCCATACATTACTCCTTTCCTTGCAAAGCAGTGAGGGAACACGGAGAGAACACTGCTAGGTTCTGTGCACATGCATGTCCTGTCAGAGGCTACCTTAGTGGCTGCTCCCTGTTTGTAGTGTCTAAACCACTTAAGCTTCTTCACTTAACATAGAACTGAAATTGTAAGTAATGTTTATAAAATGCACATTCTTACACTTAGTATTTGTTAGTTTCATTTAATTTATCTAGATAAAATCCCACATGATAAATCATATCTAATCAAGGCTCAAGGATTCAAATTATTTCTGCAATAATTTGTGCCTGCTGGAACGTGAATTTGGGGGTGTTTGATCCGCTGGGCTCCTTTAGAGAAAAGGATTCAGCATGGGAGTCTGGGATGCAATCTGTGCTGGGTCTCTTGCTAAGTTTCTTGATTCCTGTATAGTGGGCTCCGAAACTCAAAGCATTAAGTTTTAATTTAATGCAAGTTGAATTTCTTAAAGGCTTTGCAATGTTAATTTAGCATTTTATAAACTGTATTTGTGTTACCCAGTGTCCTGCAAAATCACTGATATTGTGTGGAGGAAGGACGATATCTGCTCTACATTTGTTTAATATAGAGAATGGATCCTTCTCAGGCCAAGACCTTTCTGTCTGTTTTTTAAACTTCAACCTTGTGACAAATCTAGGTTTGGCTAGCAAAGCAGTTGTGTATAGCCTCTGAATTTGTCAAGTTGAGAAACTGAGTTAACTCACAAGAGAAAATATTTGTTTGGTGACCTCATTCTCCTCTCCAGGGTGTCATATAGCAAATAGAGGTGACCTACTAGCTCAAAGGAACCATAGAAAAGGCATGGGTTGAAATCTCAAGAAAATACTCTTTTGACACAGATACTTCTTCATCAATGACAACAATGGGGAAAGCAACAACAACAAAGGTCTTAGTTGCCAAAATAGAAAGAGAAAGGTACAGGCTTTTCCAGGATGAGGTTTAAAGTCCTGGACTGTTTCCTTTTCTGTAGCCTTCAGCTGCCAACATGAGAATTTGTAGATGCAATTCCAAGGAATGCTGGCAAACAGACTATGTGTGGCTGGACTGATTGCAGTCAAGGTGTTTTGGATAACCAATTTTAACCTTCTATCAAATTGCTCAGCAGGAAATCTGAAGCTAAACACCAAATCTAATCTTGTTTTGCAGATATACCTTTCTTTCATATTCCTAGGAAATCAGGGAGTCCCTTTTTTGATTGGTATTAACTACTAATAACTGCTGGCTGGAAATTAAATGCAATCAATTTGCACCAGTTTAAGAATTTCCTCATGATAACCAGCAAAACATACAGAACTCTCCATGCATCCAAGTAACTGCCACACACATTCTGGGAATTAGGAGTTTCAGGAAAGTCTCTTCCCTGCCTGAAATTCCAGATAGGTCCACTTACAAGAAGTTGTATCTTCATCACTGACACCTACATTCCCAGCTCCCAAACCACACAGCCACAGTGGGAGTTGGGACCCTCTTGTCCTTTTCACTTTCACACTATTGAAGAGGGAACTGCAGCAGCTTCCTGGAAACTGTGCTAGTGCACTTTACTGTTTACCAGCTGTCTTAGAAACCCCCATGAATGGGACACAAATCAAAATGAAGTTTTTATTTTTGCAAGCTCAAGCAAGAAAAAGGATCCAGCATGTTTAGAAAAAAGTAAACCAAGAAAATAACAAAACCACAGCCCTTGAATAGCTTTTATCTGCATTTTTATTCAGTCCAATATATTTTTCCTTGTATGCATTGTCATTCTGTACTCATAAGCCTTTTTTTTTCTTTTAATTAAAGCTCTTGTGATCTCTTGTAGACAAGATTTTGCTTTCCATTTAAAAAGCATAGAAACATAATCTTAAGTATTTCAGGCTTTTAATTAGATGAAGCCGAAACATACAAGGTGTATAAAAAACACCAATAAATACATTTTATTTAAAACTTTTACACAAAGGGTTATTAATTTCAATTTGTGAATGGATGACATATATACCGGATCACTGATGGAATTTTCAATAGTTCCTAGTAAAGCCTTCCCATAGAGTTGTACAATTCCTCATTTGTGTACAATTAATTAAGTTTTCACAAAATATTTTTCAGTTGTAATTGGTTTTTATTCACTTTACCCTGCATTTGAGAGCTGTGATTCTGTGGTTCAACTGTGGTATTCCAGCACTAGGGCACCTTTAAAAAGAGCAAATTTCCCACATTTTTGATTGTCAAAAAAATGAATCAACGGTAAAACTTTCATTGTGACAATTTGAAAGTGAAATCAGCATGTGAAACTTAGAGAAAGAAAGTCAGTGACAGGACAGATGTTGTTATAAGCAAAACCAGGAGTAGAATATAATGTGTGGAATTGGGTCTCTCCTGGATTTCACAGAACGTTAATGTCAGAGCCTTGAGCACCAGTGACACTAATGATGTTGACCAGACTCTCCTTGGGACTCCCACCCACATCTTCTGCCCATGGGCCTTGAAACCCATTTTATCTCAGGCTGAGGCCCCAGTCCCTATGCAAGCCACACTGTAGAGATGTCTGTTCCCTGTGCCATTTCACACTTGAGCCCTTTGGACCTGTATTGCAGTCATGTGTCCAGTCTTGTCTGCAGCCCTGTCTCCTGCTGCTTCTGACGGAGCCCTCTGCGTGGGGCTGTGGATGTACCCTGTTTCCAGCACCAGTTGCTGCCTTGCTGTGCTCAGGGGCAGCAGGACTGTGTCCTGCTCAGTGAGAGCAGTGTCTGGGCTGGGATCCCTCAGCTCCTGGCTCACTCTCCCTTAGGATCCTATCCTTGCTGCTCCATGACAAAAAATCCAAGACAGGAACACTTTTTTTTTTTGCTTTTCTAAATTGCTGTGTGATCTCTACATAATACTCAGAAAAGGATAAAAAGAGGAGTGTAAGTACTTCAAGGATGCCCAATACTCAAGGGAAAGGCAATCCACTCACTGCTTGGAGACTTGGAGCCTGCAAGCAATAATACTGTGTCTGACAAAAGAGAGGCAGATGAAAGAGAATCAGGATAATCCTCTCAACTGCTGAGACCTTTATCATGTAACACAAGTGCTCCAAACAGCAGGAAATGTTCTTTATTCTTGGTTAATGTTTAAAGGTTTCAAAGTGTGATACTGCTATGGCTGTGAATGAAAAGGACAAATTTTGCCCACAAACTTAGCTCCAGGTTTTCTGTCTCATTTTCCATTCAACACTTTTTTCCTTTTCTCTAAATACTGACAAAATTGTTACTTTGAGAGACAATGACAGCAGTTGAAAACAGTTTGGTTGGCTCCGTGAACTTAAGCCATAGCACAAAATACCTTGTTTTGTGTGGGTTGTGACACTCGTGTTTGCCACTTCATCGCTGGAAAGGTGGGAACACTCCGGCCTGCACAGCTGTTTCAAATCCCCAATTTCCACTTCCAGGAAACCCTGATATTAGTAAAAATATAGCTTATCTGGGAACCAAATGCATAAGTTTTAAAAAATTTGCAACAGACACAAATTTCTGAGTGCTCTCTTTCAGAAATAATTTCTTTGTTTAGTTGGAATATTTCCCTAAGAGAACAGCAATAGCTATACTGTTTTTTGGATGCTGTCAGTCAGGAAGATACTTTAGATTCCTTATGATGATCCTCCTGGGAGCAACCCCAAATCTAGTTCTCTGCAGCGGAAGTAGGAATCTGAGACTTGCTGTGACATCACAGGAGCAAATAAGTTCAGAAACTCCCTGGAATCAGCTTGTATTTCAGCAATGATTTAAGGAGGTAAAGATTATTTGTGAAGCAGCATTTCCTTAAAGAAAAAAACAAACCCCAATAACACTGACCCTCTCACTGCACTGTGTTTTCCTTGGTGCTGGCACAATAACTGCTAATTACTCAGATGTTAATGAGTAGTTAATTATTTATACAAAGTGGGATGGCTTCAGCAAGAGATACTTTGGTGTCAGAATACAAGGTGGGACTCAGTCTGTATTTTAACATAAAGTTTGGAAGGTTTGAAAATGGGTCTCTCTTTCCTGTGACATACTTAAATGCCAGTGAAACAGGGTATTCTGGGAAGTATCTTTTTTGTTTTTTAAATGATCTTATATCCCTCCAAGAAATGTATTCAGTAGGTGGTGCTTGAGCACAGCAGAGATATCCCACAGGCTTGGAGTCAATGTGTACCTTCATTCTAGAGACACAACTTGTTGATATTACTCTTGAACATCCCTGGCTGGCAATGCCAGTTTCTTCCTCAGCTCCCTGGCTTCTGGAAATTCTCTTCTTTGATTGCATGTGTTTCATTCTCTGTTGTCCAAGACACATGAGCACCTATTCTGAATTCCACTGAACACCATGACTGCTGGTGTTTGGTGTCAAGCATCTCCCTGTGTTATTCTGAGAAACTAAGCCCAGGGTACTTGTGGAACAGTACCTTAGGATCAGACCTGCAAAGGAACACAGAAAATCCCCAAAGGAGTCAGGTTACTCAGCTGAGTCTGGCAGAGTAGTAACTAAATCATTAGACAGCCTTCTCTCTCAGGTACACTGCACAAAGGGATATTGTGCAATAGGTAGTTGTAGATTAATGAGATTCATCTGGAACATCAAAGAGAGGATTTTCCCTTGAGAACTGTGATTAGAACTTGCATACTTTCAGTGTAGCAAATCTGTACCACTTTACTCTCTCAGTATTGGCAAAGTCTAATTTTGGCAATATTGGGCTGGGGTAGCTAATTAGGTAAGAAGTAGAACAATATCTCTATCTGTACTGCTCCTTTTCCCAGAAAAAAACCAAAACCCTTTCTCATCCCATTCCATTTGGTTATCCTTTTATAGAATATTATTATTATTATTTGCACTTTTCTCACAAATAAAATGAACACCACCTTCACAGTAAACTGCTACTGCCATTGTTCACACTATTTCTTGATATTTTAAAAAAAAAAGCATTATTAAGATAATAAAATAACAACACAGCCATAGGATTTAACATCATTGGATGATATTTCAAGCTTCAGAACATTTTATGTTTCTTCAGTGGTCTACTTTCCAGGGTGATGTAGTTCATTTTTGCTCTTGTATTCCAAAAGCAACTGTAGCAGAAAAGCCTATTACTATCTGGACAGGCTAAAATGCTGCAGCTTTCCTCTCAAGATGCAAATTTACATACATGGATTGATGGTGACATCTTTGTCACAGGAGGTAGAGATGCCTGCTAGGACCAAGCTTGCAGGATTCCTGTAAGCTAATTCAAAATGCAGTGGTCTGCCAGAAAAGATAGATGAAAATCATTATACTAATCTATAAATTGTCCATTGGCTACCCATTGGAGCCTGGTTTTAATTCAGCACACTGGTCCTTATCTCTAAAGCCTTAATATTTAGTTGACTCTGAGAACATCCATTTTCTGCCTGCTTGCATGAAAGCTGCAGCTGATGAATTTTTTAGACTTTTCTGTTGTAGACTGAAAGATGAAGGAGGCGGGGGCACAATGTATCAGTTGCTTCTTTCCATTTCCCATGTTTATAATTCTTCCCTTTCAGGCTGCAATATATCAATTCAGATTTCCCCATCACAGAACATGATCTGCAAAATCCTCCTCCATATACAGTTATGACAGTATTTTTCATTACTTTCCTATCAAAGAAAACCCCATGTTGGCATTGGTAAATGTATTACTAGCTCTTTTCATGAAGAATTCTGCCACATATGATGCTAAGAAATATTCTTAAAATATCTCTAATAATAAAGAAGAAGAGATTAAAAAGAAACATTTTCATGCGTTTTAGCTGAATTCATAATAAAGCTTAGTGTTCACATGTCTGATACATTTATGTCATCCAGCAGCTTTTTTATTTCATAAAGAAAGTTACCAACTGGATGCAGCAAAAGGATAACTGTACCTCAAGATTGTTGGTTTTGGCAGAAAATGCACCTTGAATGCTTTACAAGTACCATACCCTTTTTCTGCAAGCAATGACAGATACTAATGCAGTTGTGTCATTTCTAGATTTCAGCCTCAGTCCTGAAGTTCTTTTATATGTGATTAAATTTGTTAGCACTTACAATCATAGTGAAAACAGTGGACTTATTAAAATAAATTACATGCTTAAATGGTTGCAACAGCAAAGTCTTAAATAGCAAGAAGGTGCTTATTATATCTATTTCTTATTTTTTTTTTGTCAGAAGGTGTCTTCAGATACTGTTTATATAAATAAATCTTTGTTCAGCATGGTTGTTGCTGCATACAAATGAAAAGATATGCTAAAAATATAAACTGCAGCAACTAAAGAAGCCAAGAGTCTATATGAGATGGATCAGGAAATGCACTGGGAGATGGAACTTGCCCTATCCACAACAGCAGGTATCCTAGACAGGGTGTCTTATTAGAAGATGATGGTTCATAGGAGTCTAGGCTCAAGACAGAGGATTTCCACTTCTTGTTCAAGAATTTTGGTCCATATGGCCATGTTCTAGAGCAGGTTGGCCTCTCTGAAGAAACTCAGTCTTACAGCACATACTGGTTTTTCTTTCTCAATACAGAGATGATACCTGTGTCCTTGCTGGGAGATCTCAGGGGGCCTAAGTAGGGGAGCTGCTGACTTGTGAAGCCCTGCCAGCCTTGACACTAGGCTGGGCAAGAGACTGAAGAGATGGGAGAGGTCTGTAATTTTGCATGGAAAAGGTTCCATGTATCTGGAGAATCTGAATGACTATTTGTATAATAACCACAGATTTTTGATTCTCCTACATAGTTACAGAACAACTGCAGGAACTCAAGTCATAAGCCTGGCCTTGCTGGTATATTTTCTGCTTCTAGATTTTGTTTCAGCTTTTGAACCCTTCCCTCTGTCAAATCATTAAATTTAGACAACCAAAACCTGCTCAGTTGGTGCCCAACTGTGAAGAAGCCTAAAATTTATGGAAAGGTGAGTTTTATTATTAAATGTCTTCACTGTATCTCATGAAGCTGAGCATACTCACTCTGTGCTTCCTTTAACTGGTGACATCTGGTGCTAGCCAGGTTTAATTGTAACTGCTTTGGAAAGCTGCAATCTTTCTTATTTCATTTAGCCTGAATTAATCTTCCTTAACAAGCACTTAAAACAGCCCTTTCCCCTCTAAGTATGTTGGCCACAGAGCCATTGTTGTGACTTATTATTGAGAATCCTTTTTCTGCCTAGCAAAATTGAGGCAAAGGAATCCTCAAGTTTTTACTGTTCTGCTGCCTTGCATTTATAAAGCTCATATGAATGGCTACAAGCAAATGTCCTTCCTGCAGAAGGTCACCCAATGAAGAGCTAGTGCACAAAACCATAAAGTTTTATTAATACAATCCTTTGGCTTAAACTATTTTAATCTAAAAGCTTTTTTAAATTGCTAGTAATATTTTGGAGTATAATTGCAGTTAATTTACAGTAAGTAGAGAATTTATGGGTCTGAGTGTTATATTCCTGTGTATATTTAGCTCACCAATATTTCAATGTATAAACACCAAAATATCTTTAAAAATCCAGTGTTCATTCACAATTTCTCCAGCTTCTTGAGAAATTTGTAATGCTCTTTGCCCCTCTGCTTTCTGTCATTTTGGATTGTAAATTTTTGAGGCTAAGAATTCTGTTTGATTGTATCTCTATGCAGGATAACAGGACAATGTTTTTCCTCAGGCTCAGTGAATGTTAGTACAGTCATTACAAAAATAATTAATGTAAGACCCCAAACAGAGGCTGTAATGAATGGCTGCTCACTTTCCTCTGTCTGGATCATGAGTTAACACGGAAGGTGGAAAGGGAAGAGGCTCCCCCACATCCTGCCCTCCCTTTTCATCTCTGTTATGGTGGGAGCTCAGCATAGGAAGGGAGAGTTGATGCTGTTAGAGATGGAAAAGATATTTTCATAGATTCATAGAGATTACACCTCATAGTCAAAACCCCTGTTCAGCAAATAAGTTCTCTACATTCAAACCACAAAGCATAATTGATCTGAAGTCTTTCTTTGCTCAGAAGAGTAAATTGTTGTATGTTATGGGCAGAGAACAGGAGACCATAAAGCACTGCCAGTTCTGGAGTTTTCAATATTTTTGTATCAGGGATGTATTGATGTGATCAAAGAAGGTGAACAACACCCTTAGCATGTAATGCAGAGAAAAAAAGAGAATTTTCCTTTTTCTGGCTACTTCTGTGAAAATACTCTATCAATTAATCAGGTATTACTAGAGCACAAAACCAAAGCTTATAATCTCAGATGTTGGGAAAGCTGTGCTCTTCTACTCCATGCTCTATGTCTTTCTACAGATGGCACAACATTTTACAGAAACATGGGGGAATAAACTGTGGAATGCATGTAGACTGCAAGAGGGTAAAACATTTCTTATTTCTGATCCCTGCCTACAGGGACTTGATAAGAGCGAAGCTTTTCAGGCCATTTAAAATATATTTAACTTCTTATTTAATTGGCAAGTCCTAGAGATCACTTGAATGATCATGCAGTGCTTAACTAGCCCAACTGCCCTCATACTGATAACACAATATTGGAATATAGTCAGTCTTTGTCAGCAGTGAAATATGCTGTGTTTCATAATTATTATTTATAATTAAGGAATTGGTAAAAGAGTTATAAGGGCATGCTGACAGCAGTTAACTTAGTAGCAAACCTGAAATCGGCCGTAATTGCCGTAATAAATCAATTTGACCAGTATTATTGCTACAGTAAAACTAATAGTCTGTAAGAGCAGTATGCAATTAAAGACAGCTCCCTCTCAGATCTTAGTGACTAGAAATTTAGAATGTGAAACTAAATTTCTAATGTAGAATATAAAACTAATAGAGCTGCTGATAAAAATTGAGGTTAAATCTTTCCCAAAGTTTTAACAATCAAGGAACAAATGAAGATGAATAACAAGAAAGCTTGGCCAAATTTTGAGGCTGACAAGAAAACACAAAGCAGCATGCATGCTACCACCAAAGCTGGCAGCCAGAATGCCTAAAGCAGTCTCTGTGTCATTAAGCTCCCTGCCCTGACAGTGCTGTGGGAGTTGTGTTTTTACATCAGTGGGGGAACAATAAGGGAGACTGCTGGAATGATACCACAATGAAACAATAAGCCTTGCCCTTTCAGCTGTTCTACCCAGAACACTGTATTAAAACTAACATTAGGATCAATCAGCACACTAGCCAAACTGTATCTTCAAATTTTGGTTTGTTCCAAACAAATTTTTTCAGCACAATAGCTGCATTTAGTGCCAGTCATGACTTCTGCTCTCTGAAGTATCTCTAGGACTTCTGGCCAATTTTGTCATGAGAGTACCCACATCACTCTTGCCTTCAAGGAAACATGTTCAAAAGCAAAGGATGGCTCTTCTCAGGCCATACTTGTCATGTTCCTTGCATGTAACCAGCCTCTAAATTGTGAAAGTACACATGACTAATTTCTCTTGCAGACTATGCTCTGTTTCATATTGCCCAAGCAGCATGGGATACTTTCGTGTAGTGTAAAGATTTCCAAATTCCAAATATGTCAGAAGATGAGTGATGAACCAGTGCCAGATCCATGAAAGCTTACACTACACGTTTCACAGGCCTATTTTTTCCCTTCTCCTTTGAAGTGTACCTCAGGTACACTTCAAAGTATTATCAGTTTATAAAGAGAAGAAGGGAAACTTTTTGGTATGTATTTATTGGTCTCTAAAAACCAGTAAATCTTCCTGCATCCATATACAAGCCCAGTGGATCTGGAAGTTCACCAAAGAGCTGAAAATGTTAAGTAAAAATTTGAAATGTTTTTAAATAGCTAAAAGGTTAAAAATACCATTTCCTATATCTATCTTTAATGCTTTAAAAGTACTGACATGTTGGTTTGTAGCATTTTTTGCATATTCATTTAAAATAAACTAACCCAGAGTAAAGATTAAATTATTTTGAGTAAGCCTTTCTCACAACAGGAGACAGGAATGTATGTGCATGTGAATTCAAACTGCACTCAGGAGGATTATTTGCTGCCTTTCTTATGAGAAAGAAAACAAATTCACGCAGACCATAAAATCATAAGAGCAAAATCAATGCTAAAATTAGGGACTGAATATATAAGACATATGCATAGAACAAAAAATACAGTGAAGGAAGAAGCCACTGCTACAATGTTCAGCTGATTCATTACCAAGTTTATTAAACTGCTAGAAGGAGGAAGAAGGTCACTGGTTGTTGTTGCAAAACCCATCTCGCTTTTACTTTATTCATAATTTTTTGAATAACAACTCTTCACATTATCAGCTGTTGCAGGAGCACATACCCTTCTCTCTCACCAGCCCATTTGTGTGCATCTTAAAATTCTGACACTAAGAGCTTACCATCAATTCCAGCTCAGAACAGAGGTCCACAAATAATAAGACTGCAGGACTAATACCACACAAGTGCAAGGAATGTGTTGAGTTTAATTAAAAATCTACAGATGATGAAATAATCTTTTCATTCTTGAGACAGGACAGCAAGTAATGTTGAAGCTACCTCCACCTTGTTTTCTTGGAGTGGCTACATGTGGAAAGGATGGAAAGCTTACAGTCCACAGGGAAGCTTGTGTGAATTACGACTGCTGAAACATGATGAACAGGAAATTTGGACCTTGGTAGAGGAGAGCCTGGGTGTATTCAATGGATATCTGCATAACTGCAGAAAGAAACAGCATTTCTTTTCAATGACTTTTAATTAAACAGACCTGTAAGAAAGTGGAATGTGTATTTCAGTAACTCTCCAGCCCTGTAATCTTAGCAGAGTATACAAAAATTAGGACCAAACTGGGAAATTCAGATAGGCCTGTGAAATTAAAGATGTCTGATGATAATTTTATCCATTAGGATGTCAGGTGCTGGTGTCACTCATTATTCAGCAGAAATCTGATTCATTAATCAATACATAGGTCACTTTGATGATATCAAAGGTGGATATTCCTCCACAGAGCTGTAAGTCTTAAAATAACGACACTGTAACTTTAAGACTTGTCTTTTATTTCTAAAAATGCTATCCAAGTGACACAGGTTTCAGGCAAAATTTTTGGCAAATCGAGTGTTATCAGCTAATGAGAAGGTAAAAGATGAGGTGGGCTTCTCTAATAGTCTCCTTCATCTCTTTCATATCTCTTTTATGGAAGAGATTTTATTTAAAGATGGTAAGACAGCAGGTTTAAAATGATCTCATAATATAAATGTTAGGAGTCTCCAAAGTTTTTTTAAATTTTTCTCTCCAAATCAGAAAATGAATCTGGTCATGCTTTGACTGAAGTCAGTAGAATTGTCCCTATTCAATTACACTCTAAACCTGCAATGGGATTTGCTAATTCATAAAAAGTCAAAGCCAATACAATTGATATGCAAAGGGCTTTTATGATGCATGGTCAATAATGAACAATTTCCTTTCTTCTTTTCTGGAAGACCTAATTTCAGAATCAGAGGAATATTCAATACCAAATACCTATTTAAAAAGGGACAATTCTGCAACCAGTCCTCACAATAAACATTTGAAAATCTGTTTCAGACCAGCTTCTATGGCATTAGATGACACCTGAAGTGCAGGAAGATGGCAGCATCAGGGCTGATATGAGTAAGGGTCAACAGTGATAGAAGGAAACAAATAAAGGCCATTCAGAAGAAATGCCTTCAGAAAATTTCCCCCTTCCTGTTCTTCTGTAGTTATTATAAAATAAAATCCTAACTTTCTGATCAATTCAAATTCATAAGTGTGAAAATAATTCTGCCTATCCCACAGCATGATAGAGGTCACGGGACCATGGCTACTGAGAAGTAAAAACTCAGAACTTTGCTGCCCATCAGGCCACCAGGGTACTGCCCATTGTTCCTTTCAAGTGTTCCAGAAATAGATGCTGAGATAGAAATGGGAAGGAACTAGCAGTTGGATTTTTCACCACTGCTAATGGTATACTGTGCTTCAGACTTTTCTCCACATATTCTCCCATATTTACAGATAACTGTTTAGTCTAGGGAAGTTAGAAAAGCTATAATGTGGTATACTACATCTATATTCTCTCTAGTCTAATTAGAAAACCCCATCTTTATAGTCATGGGTTTATTACCTGATAATCATGTACTAGCACAATGTGATGTGTTTATTTCCATCAGTAGAGGGAATGTTTAGTTCTTCACTCATCCTCCACAGACTGCCTCAGATAAAATATTGGCTTCAGTTAATTCAGCGAAAATTTTTCCCCAACTGCATCAGCAGAAAATACAGTTTATTTTTATAACCTTAAAATTATAAATATCTTTTAGTCATTATAGGTTTTATAAGAGAAAGAAGTAACCACATCTAGGTTTGTTCCCCTCCTCTTGCATGGGAGTCTTTGTGGGAATCTTGAAAAGCCACAAAACAAAACATTTATTGTTATCTGGGTATGACTGGTATGCCTGTTTGTATTTTAAAACCAGAACTGTCTCCCATTTCTCATCTCCTGTGTAAGTCTGCTGGTGTCTGAGCTGTAGGGCAAAATTTAAGAGTCTTGGCCATGCCTAGAGAACACATAAAGACCTCTGCTCCCTGTGGTTCCCCCTAGAGCTTAGAGCCTGGCAGCCAGATTACCCAGCAGCGAAATGCAGGACCTGCTGGCTACTAAAATGAATACTGACAAACCAGGCATGGCCACAGCCCCCAGGGCTTAGTTCACAGCCCCTGCAGTAGTGATTGCCATTATTCATTCAGACAGCAAAATATTAGATTGCATAGGCTATTCCTAAGGCAGCTTGCACACTGCACAGCTCTTAATTTTCTGTTATTCATGTGTTTGATCTCAGAAGAACCAGTGGAAAAGTCATCTTTTGGGGGGAATGAGGATCTAGCATCCTGTGGACAAGCAGGTTTCACAGGATGAGAAGTATGTTAAATATATGCTTTGACTTACTACCCACCAAACCCAATAGTACAAACCCCACAGACTGTTTGGCATGAAAAATGGAGTGATGAAAACTACTGGGGAAGGGATATACAGCACAATAGCAAAACAGGAAAAGAGAAAAAATGAAAGTTCCATCTGAATGGTGGTCTAAAAATTTTGTCTCTCAGCATACACTATTTGAAAGATTGAGGGGGGAGCAGAGAGTGCCTCCCGTCCCTTGTACAAATGCTAACAAACTTCCTGCTCAAAATAGTGTTCTGTATATATAAAATCCAGGGCTTGCCTTTAATATTCAGTGGAGCATGACATACCATACCAAGCCCCTCTGGGCATGTCTAAATCATTGGTTCAATTTGGATCACTTTTCAAGTGTATCTCTTAATATCACTGTTCAGTTCTCTTTTATTCACACTTCAGAGTGGTGCCTGAGTGCAAAAACAGTATGTGCCCCAGGAACTCCCCTCCTATACTGCCACCACAAACAGTCACTAAATCAGGGCACTGTATTTGTGCTAGTCCAGGCTCTATCCCACTACCAAAGGATTAGTTCTGAATGGAGCCAAAAAGTTTGTGAGTCATTACTAATATAGGAAGGTAAACATGGATGCTATCTCTAATATTTTTCTACTTTTCATACCCTCTTTCTAATCCAAGAGCTCAAGACTGAATATCTTCTAACAAATGCATGTACTTTAAAACTGCCTACTTTTCTGTATTCCACTAGCATATTGTTACACTCAGCTTGCACTCTAAGGTGATGTAAGGTACATTATTGATTGTGACACAGAGATGAAACAGCCATTCACCATCCCTGCCTGCTTCGTGACCTTGACCTAGTCATCTTCTCCTTAGATAATTTTGGAAATTGCAAAACACATTTCCTGTCTGAAAATTATAGCAACTGGATAAATAAGATGGTAGCTAGCATGAAAGAAGTGAAAAACATTTGTGTTTTGTGTGTCAAAAGAAGGTGATATGCATAGGTAAGAAATGAAAAACAAATACTTTGAGTTTTAAATTGAGGTGAAAATAAAATTATGGAAAAACAGAGACACTTACAAGTGTGCAACTGCTTGTGAAAATGACTAATAGTACCTTTACTCAAGACATAGAAATGTGTTCATTCCCTTTGACCCCGTCCACACTATGAGGCAGCAATGTGTTAAGTGTTAATATATGTAATATTTGTGTTAAGTACCATTATACACTACTGTTTCACACTGTCATAATTTAGCCTTAGTCAGCAACTAAGCATCACAGAGCTGCTCACTGACTCCCCACCCCTCCAGTGGGGAGAAGAACCAAGTAAGAAAAAAAGTTAACCTTGTCAGATTGAGATAAAACTAGTTCAATAATTAAAACAAAATATAATATAATACTAATAATAACAATAATGATTGTAACAATAATTGTAATGAACAGGAGAGGGAGAGAAAGGAATAAAACCCAAGGACAAGAGATTCACAATGTAATAGCTCACCACCCACTGACTAATGTGCAGCCTGTCCACAAGCAGCTCCTGAATTACTCCCTCCAGTTTATAAACTGAGCATGGCATTCTATGGTATGGAGTGTCCCTTTGGCCAGTTTGGTCACCTGTCCTGGCCAGGGTCTCTTTTAGTGCAGCTCCTCACTGGCAGAGCATGACACACTGGAAAGTCTTTGACTCAGGGTGAGCAACATTTAGCAATGGCTAAATCAGCGTGCTATCATTATCCTCCTACTGAACCCACAACACAGCAGTTACCCTCCTGCAGCAGCATTGGTGGCTACTTAAAGCACAGGACATGAGAATACCAGATAACAGATTTAAAAAAAAAAAGAAATATGTGAAATATTTTCAGTGACTGTTGAGTTATAAAATAATGTTCCCCAAATGCTGAACCATTTCCAGAGGTGTACAAGTAACAAAGATAACAAAAGTTAACTATAGGATCAGGCCTCTCTTTAGTCAGTCTTGTGCAGCTGGACTTAAGCTTCAAGCAGCACAAACTAGTCCGGTGCTGTGTGACACTGCTGCTACTTCAGTTGTTAGTAGTAATATACCCCTTTAATTCTGGATTATCATTTCTATTATAAAAATGGCTTCCCATTACTCTCAAGTGAAAAGAAACAATTACACATCAGAATATGATGAAAATCAAATTTTAACAAGATTTGT
Source organism: Motacilla alba alba (assembly GCF_015832195.1). Classification (NCBI taxonomy): domain Eukaryota; kingdom Metazoa; phylum Chordata; class Aves; order Passeriformes; family Motacillidae; genus Motacilla; species Motacilla alba. Next base: position 38,413,166 of record NC_052020.1, read on the forward strand.
GAGTTTGTTGATTGTTTGTTGTATAAATACGTTTCAGAAGGCTGAGAAGCTATTCTTTAGGAACATCTGTAACATTTATTCATATCACCTTTAAATGAAAACTCACACTCTGAGGACTCTTTCCACAACCTATATGAAATAAGTGATAAAATTTAACTGGGTGCCATATAACATCAGTGGTTATCCTACAAAATTACTTTGCCCTCTTCAATCATAGAAATATTTATTGATTTGTTTAAATTTATTTGCTTGCAAACATCCCCCCCTTCTTTCCAGCCCACCCCATTCATAATTGATCACTCCTCATTTTCCTCTTACATTTAGTGCAATATTTATACTGCCAAAATAAATACTTAGCACTGGAAAACAGTATCCAATCAGCATACATTTAAATGTAACAATTACTGTAAGGACTCTGGGCTAATAACTGAGCCTTTCCAAAGTCAGGCTGGATGAAGCAGCAGAGAACACTATCTGCCATAGGGAAACATCTCACCAAAAGCCAAGAAGCAGAAAACATAACGGCTTTTTCTTCAACTTTTGCCCTGATCCAGGCACATTTTAGCTAGGCATGATGTAAATCTGCTAAATACAATTTGTCCTTGGCTCTGTTTCCAGCCCAAACTCACTCAGTAGCATTTGGGTTGCACCTGCTGCTGCTGACACTTGTCACTGAGTAACTTTTTGACAGGAGACAAGAGATGAAACCCGAGATCCAACCACAAACCTGGTTAACTACCAGTAGACAGAATTATTCAGACTTGAAAAAGTATGTCTGAAACCAGATTTGGGTACTACATTATATCTTGTCTGCTGGGGCAGCTACCTTGCTCTTGAGAGGGACTGTGCTGTCAGCACATGTGTACAGCCCTCAGCCTGCATGAAAAATATTAATGACAGAAAGCAGTTTGTTGTATGACTTCTAGATAATTGATTTAAATAATGGTACTTTGTGCCAGTTATTAACTCCTACAGTAGAAGGTATGATGAAGTGGGAAGGATTGCAGTGTAACACAGCTTTTGTCAGCCATGTGATTTGAACTTTTTGAGCAGCTGGGTCTGAGATAAATGCAACTGGATCAAGACACAAAGATTTGTTTGTGTGTTCTCGAAGCAACAGCTTGACTCTTTCTCTGATGAATCTTGTCTAACACATCTGTTTTTACAGAATACTTGTTAGTTTCTCAATTAATAGTAAGGTATAAATGACAAAATTTTTCTTTTAGGAGAAAATGCTTTTTAACGTGCTACTATAATGAACCACTTCCATCTGTCTAGTTGCACTTCATTTCCAATCATAGCTAAAATTGATGTAAAGTTTAGGCACTCAGCTAAAAGTAAAATTATAACCAGAATCATGACATCTAAGATACAACATCTGTATTAAAAGGGAAGCTTTTAAAAACATGTTGACATTCTAATGAAAAGTTAAAATCTCTGCTGACTCAAAGCACATCCAATATCAGTCAAAAAGTAAGAACAGAATTTACATCTGAGTGGTTCAACCAGCAAAAAATTTTCCATCTTAATCAAAAGGTAATGAAAAATGTATGACTTCCAAAGATATGCAATTGAGATGGGTACTGACTGATTTTTAACAAAACTATAGCAAGTTATAATTCAATCGATTACTCAAATTATATCATATTTTGCTATTTTGTGGAAATATATGGTTGTAAAAGAGTGTTCATTCATTAATTTCTCAGCAAGATTTAAGAAACACTTGGTTTGAGTGGTGCACAGAGTGTCTACAGTTTGAATAGGAGACACTTTACTGAATTAGTCAGTTGGACCTCATTGAAATGACTCAACCCACAAAAACTCTTTTGAATTTACTTAGAGTTCATGGTTTACGCAAATTAGAGCAGTCTCATGCATTACCACATCACTGCTGCACTCAAAAGTTGAAAGATACTGAAGAAAACTTTTCATACACTGTCTCAGGTTTAAATATTTAATGAATTACCATAGGCCTCATTGTAAGTGTCATGACTGTTTCCTTTTTCTTGCCACAATACTTGAGACACAGTGACACCAGGTGCAATGTATCCTGACAGAGGGAATCGGTATCATCTGCCTTGGTAGCTGTTTGTAGGCTTTTTTAGGTTGGAGATTTTGAGTGTCAGCCTTACACTGCCATCAGGAGAAAGGTTTCCCAGGAAGCTACTCTAATTATCACTGGCACTCTCACCTCAAATAGTTCAGATGGAGCTGAAGGGATTGAGCTCTGATTATCACTGGGAAGGGCTTCATGGTGTGGAGCTCTGGGCTTTGCCTCACCTAAGTCTAAGCCTGCAGTGTGCTTGGAATGGACCTTGACCTGACTAGCCATTTCCTGTAGGAGAATGTGGACAGGGGGAAAAAATTGCAGTCTTCTCCTCACCCTTTGGCAGTCCCTCTTAAAGTTCAGCTCCCTTGGAGCTCTTGGCTTTGTCTCTTTTCTAGCTCCAGTCCAAGGGTCAGATACAAGTATTCAAAAGGTTTACCCTAACCAGAGTCCCCATCCTATAGCAAAGAGGAGAAAATTGTAAGGGGATAGCATCTGTGGAGTCTTCCCCTACCTTATTCAGGTTTTAAACCCTTTTCAACCCCTTTTAGCTGGTGCTTTTGGCTTTGTCTCTCTCCTGACCTTAAAATAAGCCTAGGCATGGGATGAACTGTAGCCTGAGATGCCCAGTGTTATCCCAGTGGGACAAACAAGTGTTCTGGTATGAGCTTTTTGCACAGACTACCCCACCACTGATCCTCTCCCTTGCACCCCCACTGCACCTGGAGCTATGGGCTTCTTGTCTCAGTCCTAATTCTAACCCCAGGCATGGCCAAACCTTAGTCCTAGACTTCCCAGCATGGCCCAGAAGTTTATTTGAGGGATAACTCTTTTTTCCTGCCTTCCATGAGAGGCAGGCATTGCTACAAAAATGGGCAATTGGAAAGGCTGTGTGTACATTTTAGGCCAACCTGCAGATTGTATTGAGAAGGTCAAGCTGCCCTTCCCCACTTTGTGACAGGTAGATTATAAACACAAATTTAGACCTCTGGTCTACTCCTTACAGGTAAAGTCCTTAGGCAAAAGAAAGAAATCTAAAAGAATAAAATTTCTAAGCACTTTCCCAAATTAGAATTTATTTATGTCAGAATTTCTGCTTTAAAGGAACCTTTGAATGTTAAAACTATGCCAGTGTTGGTATTTAAAATGGCAGCATGTCATTACTGAGATAATAAAATGCATTATTTCTGATTAAACATTTCTACTTTATCAAATAGTTGAGGTTAAAAATCTTGAGCAACATTGAACATTTGTAAAGATCAGTAGCTATAAATTCACAGTAAATTAATACCTATAACATTTGTTAGAGGAATTGATCTAAGAGACTAAGCAGGCACTCAAACAATTCCTTTTTGGAAGGTGATATCATTCTCTATTGTGAAATTTTCTCTATCCAAAGGAAACTTCAGTGAATGGAGATATCAAACCTTCTGAGTGTATGCTATAGCACATGGCACATTATTATAATTATGCCTATGATGGCACTTCTTTTTCCTGGGCACTTATGTCAATCAGGCATGTGTGTGATGCCTCATGGGGTTAGTACTGTTGCAGGAATTACAATTTATAAGCAATTTATTTTGAATAAATGCAGTAAGAAAGAACACCATGCTTACATCTACTTCAACAGAAGAGTTTTTACTGACCCTTTTGGGTGCAGGATATGGACAAATCCAAGCATGGCAAAGTAATGTGAAATGGGCAGCAGCATGAATGTCTAAATGCCAATTTATAACAATATGAAAGAAGGAAACCCTTTGATTTGTGCTCCATAAGTAAATGAATCTCAAAACAAATGTTTATGTAAACAAAAATTGGATTGTAATTGAACTGTAGGTTTTCCAACAGACTGAAGTGCTGAAACCAACCAGATGTTCTTGTTGATGGGTTTGAAGCTATTGACTTCTGCTCCTTCTCATATCAATGACTGAAGGCTGATTCATATTCTCTTAGTATACAAACTCTAAAGAAGATAACTCTTCTGCTGAATTTATGTAATTGCAGAAATTTGAGCAGTGTCAGATAGCACATTGCAAGAAAAGATTTTCCATGGTGTTAAATATAACTTTTTTTTCTCTGTATGCTGGAAGCTCTGATGCTAACACATCAGAATATACAACCTCTAAAACTCAAATGTAAGCACGAATTTTAATTTGTATGACATCCTCAAGTGTTCAAACATCTAACTGAAATCTCGTATACAGGAACTGGTAAGATCATTTGCAAAGGCTGCTCAATAAATGCATTTCTATATTAGAATATAAATACAAAAAGTCCTCAAAAGTCACATAGAGTATCATCCAAATAGAACTTGTATGCAATTACTAAAAACTGAATAAGGTTATTTTTATAATGTGTAGGGGTGTATATATACATCTATATGTACTCACAATCTGCTCTTTAAACACAGAAGGAAAAGAAACAGCTTGGTAAGGGTCATGCAAATGTATGCATGTGCTAAATGTAAAACCCTTGACAAGGTGTCAAAGAGCACATGCCCATCACATGGGAGCGCCTAGGTGTGTATGACTGGAGGTGATGACTGATATGAGCCAAGTCATACAGTCAGAGAGGTTACATGCATGTGCTTAAATAGATGCTGGTGTTGATGGGAGGTATAAGGATATATATGGCTCTAGAGAGAATAAATTCCTGATGATGGGTTGTAATCCATTGATGGTAATGCTGCATGTATCTGCATATTAAAGTAGTGGGTAGTGATAATATGCATAATTGTGATGGTGGGCAGATGGTGATAACAAGATGTGTGAACAGTAGGAGGTGATGGGTATGTATGCACGGTAAAATGCGTAGGTTGCAAGGATGCATGTGTGATGCTGAGTATAGCAGTGCTGTGGGGAGCATACAGCAGCATATGCACGGTGGTGATATTTGTGTGATGTGGACCTGCTGTTCTTGACAAAAGTAGGTGGTGCTCTTGGGCAGCAGTTTATGTGAAGAGACAGGTCATTACCCATACAGGTGTGCTTTGCTACCACAGATGGGGGGCTACAGCCAACAGAATAAATAAGCATTTACTGAGTATTTTGTGTATGCCTGTGCTGAGGGAATGTTGATGCAGTAAGCAAGTGTGAGGGTCTGTGTGAACTAGCGAGTAGCCACGTCTGGTTAATAAGAATGGTCATCTGGTATATAGAGAATGGTGGTGGTGGTGGTATATGAAAATTGATTTAGTGTTATGTACAAGCACGAAAGGACAGATTGTATACACAGAACAATAACATATAGAGAGAAGAGACATATTGCCCAGCAGGCAGGAGAGGTGTATGGGAAGGTCATGCTCTTATTTTTTTAAGAAAAATTTGCTTGCCAGAGAAGAGAGATGCAGTATTAGGACTACCTGAAAATGTCCATGTGTGTTTAGAAATGGTGGTGAGGATGAGGTGTTTAAGGTGTCAGTGTCTGCCTAGAAATAACAACAGGAGCAACTACTGATGTATGTGTGTTCGTCTAGAATCAGGGTGTATGTAAAAAACAGCACAGCATAGGTCAGTGTGTAGAAGCAATCAGTGAGTACAGCATGGAAGAAATTATGTAGTGCATGTATGCAGCATATGAATGGAGATGGTACCAATGGTTTGTGTCACTGTACAGGCTCAGGAGGGTTTACAGCCTCCCCTGGTGTGGATACAATCCTATCATAGATATGCATATGCTTTAAGTATATATAAAGTATATGTTTTATATGTTTTATATAAATATATTATACATTTCAAGTATATTTTAAGAGAGGGGGTTGTAACACTGGTGAGGCAGCATGTACTGGTTGAGCTTGAAATGATCCTATGATTGGAAGCAGATGTGTGGGGACAGAGGTGTGGACAGCAGGAGATGGTCTTGGTCCCACAGTGGTGTAAATAGTCGTGTCAAGCTGCAGTGAGCAAATTGGTCACTCACTCTTGGATGTGACGGACAGAGGCAAAACATGTGCCGGGGTGTTAAAATATTATGGGGGGGGGAGTTATCTTTCGAGACAGAGTGTGTGAGGAGGGGCAGGGCTGCTCATGGGTGATATCTAGAGTTGGTGGTGGTGGGACAGCACAAGGTAGGGGGCGTGGAGCTGCATGGTGGTAGGAGACACGGACAGTGCTGTGTGCATATGCATAGGATTGAATGTTTTGTGCTTTGTCGGTCGGTGCCAGCGCTGTGAGGTGGGCAATGCTCACGGTGCAGTGACAGGAGAGGGTTACAGCAGCTGCGTAGACATGAGGCATGCTTGCCTAGGTAACACTGCTCACCCATGCAAGACCCAGGCTTTTTTCTTAAAGGACAAAGGATAGCCCCTTTGCCAGGGGTGCCCCTAGTCTGGACCTAGGTGCCATGGAGGGAGAGCTGCGGAGAATGGAGGGAGAGGAGAGGATGGTGGACGGGGAGGGGATCAGTGGGAAGTGGGGAAAACAATACTGGGTGGGGAGACAAGTGCGGGATAGGGGGGCACTGAGTAGCACGGAGCAGTGGGAACAGGGAACAGGCTGCCCTGGAGCCGCCGGGTTTGCGAACAGCCGTAGGGCGGGATGGTAGGCGGGAAAGGGGAGTGGGGGGTGGGAAGGGACACCCACTTACGTCTCCTCCTGCATTTTTTTTTCTTTCCCTCCTTCTTTCCTTAGCTGGTGACGCGCCGCTGCTATTAATCATTCACCAGCCGGGGAGCAGCAATTGCCGCCGCTCGGAGCGAGCGGCGCTGGCAGCCGCCTCTCTCCCGATGCCCGCGTCCCGCAGCCGCCGCGCCGGGAGCCCTGACGGGATGATGCCCAGCGCAGCCGGCGGCGGGCGCCTGCTGCTCTGAGCCGGGGCGTGGGGGTGCGGGCAGAGGATGCTCCCCAATGGCACCTGCCCCAGGCTTCCGAGCGGTGCAGGCAGCGACAGCGGCGACAGCGACAGCGGCGGCAGCGACAGCGGCGGCAGCGACGGTGGTGGCAGCGGAGCCGGTGGCGCCTCGGAGGAGGCGGAGGCGGAGGGCATGGACTCGGGCGGCAGGAATTCCTCTGGCGCTCCGAACAGCACCCTGAGTGAATCTCAGGGCAGCGCCATCCTCATCTCATTCATCTACTCCGTGGTGTGCCTGGTGGGGCTGTGCGGGAACTCCATGGTCATCTACGTGATCCTACGATATGCCAAGATGAAGACAGCCACCAACATCTACATCCTCAACTTGGCCATCGCGGATGAGCTGCTGATGCTTAGCGTCCCCTTTCTGGTTACCTCCACCCTGCTGCACCACTGGCCCTTTGGCTCCCTGCTCTGCCGCCTGGTGCTCAGTGTGGATGCCATCAACATGTTCACCAGCATCTACTGCCTGACGGTGCTCAGTGTGGACCGCTACATCGCTGTGGTGCACCCCATCAAGGCGGCCAGGTACCGCCGGCCCACTGTGGCCAAGATGGTCAATCTGGGTGTCTGGGTGCTTTCCATCCTCATCATCCTGCCCATCATCATCTTCTCCAACACAGCAGCCAACAGTGATGGAACAGTGGCTTGCAATATGCTCATGCCAGAGCCCACCCAGAGATGGCTGGTGGTCTTTGTGGTCTACACCTTTCTGATGGGCTTCTTGCTGCCTGTGGTGGCCATCTGCCTCTGCTACATCCTCATAATTGCTAAGATGCGCATGGTGGCCCTGAAGGCTGGCTGGCAGCAACGCAAACGCTCAGAACGCAAGATCACCCTCATGGTCATGATGGTGGTGATGGTCTTTGTCATCTGCTGGATGCCCTTCTACATTGTGCAGCTTGTCAATGTCTTTGTAGAGCAGGATGATGCCACCATCAGCCAGCTCTCTGTCATCTTGGGCTATGCCAACAGCTGTGCCAACCCTATCCTCTATGGTTTTCTCTCAGACAATTTCAAGCGGTCCTTCCAGAGGCTGCTGTGCCTCAGCTGGATGGACAATGCTGCAGAGGAACCCATCGACTACTATGCCACTGCCCTCAAGAGCAGGGCATACAGCGTGGAGGACTTTCCCCCAGACAACTTGGAGTCAGGGAGCATGTACAGGAATGGCACTTGCACCTCCAGGATTACCACCCTCTGAGGAAGCATTCCAGTCCCCCAGCTCCCTTACTGCCCCCCAGATGGAGGGTGAGCAAAGCCAGGGCTGTGGCACGGGGAGGCTGGGAGGGAGGGGATTTTGGTCCTGCCCACTGCCACCAGTGTTTGGCACAAGAAAGAGCAAAGAAAACCCCACATCCTTGATTTGCTGCCCCCCTGCACCCTGGTTGCCCCCCTTGAGAGCGGGTGCATTCTCTGATGCTTTGACATCCACTTAGTGAATTGTGGCTCTCATGGGTCTGGTAGCTTAGGGTCTGGTAGCCTGGCTCTGCCACTCTTCTCTGTGTCTGACAAGCGGCTGTCAAGGTCCTGCAGTGACTTCTCTCCCTCCATCTTTTGTACAGTTTGCCCTTCCCCTTGGCTGGTGGAATACCCCAGGCCACTGAGCCAAGCCTGCTTCAGTCAAGCCCCAGCATTCAGGCTCAGGCACCCCCCAGCTGAAAATGACCCCACTCAACATCTGTCAGTACACACCTCCCCTTCAGAGATTAGAAATGCTGGAAAAATTCCCCCCAATACATACCTGGCCCTCGCCCAGGAAGGAGTGAGTAGCCTCTCTCTGTGCCTACCTTTCCCTCCCCTGGAATAAAATAGAAAGCAGGGAGCAAAAAGTCCCCGAGAAAGAAGCAGCATAGTCACAGAGATTTTTTTTTGCTTTGCAGACAGCTTCCAGCTCACTGTGACTTTGGCTCTCTGTGCTACTTGGCAGAAGCAGAGCAGAACAGGTCTTAGGAAAAAATCTGATTATTGCTGCGCTTTGGAGCTGCGTGGCAGGTTGCTCATGATGAGAGATAAGCAGTCCCGTGACACATAGGGAGCAGAGAGCTGGGACTCACTGAGATGGGAGCTGGGGGGACTGCTGAGCTGGGAAATGTTTGAATCTGTCCACACACACAATAAAGTGTGCTGATAATAAAGTTTAAAGGGAGCATTAGACTGTGAATCTGCTGTCTTGAGCCTACTCCATCAGCTGTGAAACAGCAATGAAGGGAGCTGAGACAGTTTTTGAATGACCTGGATGATGACAAAGTCACTTTAGCCTATATGGAAAAAGGGGGAGTCATTTAAAAATCTCCACCAGTCTCTGAAATAAATACTTGACAGAAAAAGTAGCTGTTCAGTAATAGCTATTACCCTAGCTCCAGTTTCTTCTGTTGCACTAAAATAACCCAACAAAATGGGTTTCATATGTTGCCAATGTAATATACTGACCCAGAGCTTCTTAATGTTTCATTTCTGAGAATTCTTGTTTTTAATGTGTGCCAGATGTCTTCTTGTTTGATTTTTATTTGATTCTAGTCACTGTGTTGTGAGCGTGTTTTTCTGAAGCAATTTATACTATGTACTTATGTCTGTGGTGGCTACTTGCAAGGTTGCATTTAAAATGGGTGATGCTCAGAAGGCTTCTTTCCAGACAAAAACATTGTCTTCTTTTCTAACTCTTTCATTTTCATTGTCTCCCCCACAGAAATTCTCTCTTGAACTTTCTCTCCTCCTCTTATGACAAAACAAATTTCATATTGACAGATGAAGCTTTCTTTGATAAATGACAGCTGATTAAGTGAAACCTTCTATCCCTACTCCCTTTTATCCCACACAGAAGCGTCGGTACAGACTGTGTTGAAATAAGCAGCTATGTTTTTTGCTTTCTACCACCTATGCTAACAGTGTCACACAGTGGCAAGTCTCCCAGTAGCTGTGACAAATCACTTCTCTAGCACAATACCGTGGTTGTATCAATTATAACTACTGGCAATATGAAGCAAGAGACTGGAAAAATCCCTAGTAGCAGCATACCCATAGCATTGTACTCGTAGCTGCAGTGCTTAAGTACAGTGTAAAGTGTAAGGTTGACAATTAAGGCATTTAGTATTTGTGGTGGTGGATTGACTACAGGTTTTTGTTAAATTATACCCTTTAACTTTTCTCAGCAGCAAAAAGCAGGATGCTACTTTGTACATTTCTTTCACCAAAACTTAGGTACTGTTAAATGAATGTATAAATTTAGTACTTCAAAGTTGTCTGATTCAAAGTCCATCAAAATGAGAGAAAAAAAATCTTAATTCACTTCAATGGACTGTGAGTCAGCTCCTTTTAGTCTAAAAATTGCTAATGTGGAAACTGTTACATACTTATTAAAATATTTCATGAAAAGCTTTAACAATTGTACAGTTTCTTTTCTTTTACTTCTTTTCTTTTACTTTTCTTTTACTTTTTCTTTTACACGATTTAAAGAAAACTTGCAAATATTAAATTTTGTCATGTTTAACATGTACATATGGGGAAATGAGGATGAAATCACTTTATAAGCTCAATTAAATTTTCACAGAAATCAAATGTCTGTGTCAAAACAGTAACATGCCCCATGATATCCATGATGCTATTTCCAGGGCTTCACTTGAATTCTCACTCACAATATCTTCAAGATGGCATAAATCTCATAATATTATGTGGTCCTTTTCACCCAGACATATCTGTATGGCCAGATCAAACAGAGAGTCAGTCTACTTTTTACTGTTGAATTTGTTTAATATCAGACACGATGAAGCAAGAGTGAAAAAGCATAGAGATTCATACTGCATACTCATCTTTGATGAGAAGTTGAACTGGGTTTTATTCTTCTTTTTTTTTTTTTCTCTTTGCCTTGCAAATGTTGTGATGGAAGCCTGCACACCTACCAGCATATGCACTTCAGTTTCAGTTCCCCCAGGCACATCGCAGAGGTCGGGTTGGGCCTTCAGTAGATGGCAGGCTTGCCTTCAGATGGATGGGCTGATTCACTCCCAGCCAGCACTGCCCCTGTGATTCCTGGCTCTGTGTGGTTTCAGCTGGAAACAAAACCTGTTTATCCCAAACTAACAGTTGTTCCTGCTATTTTTCACTCTGTGAGAGGTGATCAAGAGCAGTCAATTATTCAATTAAGCTAGAAAGATAGTTCATTCTGTGTTACTATTCTAAATAGTAGAACATAACCACTGGAAAGATAAAAAGTTGTTCAATAAAAGTTGAAATAATATGTACCAGAAAATAAACAGAACTCTTTTTAATGCTTTCCAAATGGAAAATAAGAATATTCAGATTTCATATGGAAATTATTTTAACTAATGCTTAATTCACTGAAAAAAAATAGTACAGTGGTTTATTTCTTGGTGACATTTTGACCTTTTTATACAGCTGCAAGTGGATGAATTGTAATTTGTAACCAGTAGTAATTTTTTTGCTATTTCCCCATGAGTTTTGGTTTCTATTTTAAAAATACTGCATTCACTTGGTCACGGAAATTGGCCTTGTGGCCACTGAAACGCAGGCAGCTTTTGGACTTTGTTTAGCCTGAGACCTGTACCCAGCAGTGGGACAGCACCAAGCAGTATCCAGTCAATGCACTGGGCTGTTTCCTGTGGCATGTATTCCAGAAAACAGTCTTCACATGGAACTCACATCAGGTGGGCAGCTCACATCAGCTGCAGCATTTTCCCACTCAAAGAAAGGTGCACAGGAAATCACTTTCCTTTCTCACCAGGCTTCCCAGTGCAGTAGCCAAGACAATACATCTCAGAATCCTAAGGCTGGCTGCTACCTGCAGTCAGCGGACTTGAACAAGACTGGTCAGAGAGGCACTTTATATCTGGACAGTGGATGAAAAAGGTGATGGCTGCATGCAGATATTCTGCCTCTTCAGATGATCCCTAGAGCAGAGAACATTACACAGGGTATGGTTTCTTTGCATTCGACTCTTAAAGAACCCATTTGATATCGTCACAAAGAATGAGAATCAGTTTTCTGAATGTGATGAAAGAATTTCTGAAATGCCAGCTTTCCAGTGAATCAGAATTTTAAAACAGCCTTTCTGGTTGTTTCTGGAAATCTAAAAATCTGAATTTCTAATGTATATGGCATGCTCTATCAACACTGACTATTTGCTGTAATTTAACCTGCTACCAAAATCAGCATCCTAATTCTAAATATGAAACTAAGTCTTACTGAAATAAAAGAACCCAGTGATGTCATACATTCATGTTATATAAGGTTTGGCTTTACTCTGCCATATTTCTAGAACAGTGACAATTTAATGTCTTATAATCCTGATTAAAAAAAATCCAAGAAAAATAATTTTAAAAAATCAGAATAAATTAGCCAAGAAAGAAATATCAATCCAGTGTTCTAAACTCTGTGATATTAGCCCCTAGGAACCTTACTTGATACCGGGGCTCTACATAATTCTCTAGAATTATGAATCTCTAGAGGAGAATAAAATATTTCTACTGAATTGTGTATTTGGCACCTCCATCCTCTTCAATGTAGCCTTATTTGGCTGATAACTTCAGGCTAAGCCACAAGAAGAATGGATGGCTTATTAATTAGATTTCTCTTTAAGAAAAATGCTTTTAGATATTACATTTTGTGGAGAGAAATGGCCAAGAAAAATAGGTAAACCTGAGAGTATTTCAAAGCATATCATTAGACAGCTACAAACCAAGGAAAATTTTGACAAGACAGATGCTTTTCAATAAAAGCTAAGTATGCCCACTCCCTTCCAACTTTTTTTCTCCAAAAGCCTAAAATCTGGACTTGGCAGAGCAATAATCAGCTATGAAGCAGAGATAGCAAGGTGCTGTATCTTGCCTGAGGTGTGTAGGTTTTTGTATCCAGTCTGGATAGAACACATTTGTCATCATATGATTATCGTGTCTATGATGGGTAGAGTCACCTTGGAAACTATATAAATGTACAGAAAATTCCTTCTGCTCTCCATTCTCCAACCCCCCCCCCAAATGTCTTTTCTATACAGGTTCTTACACTGTGTAATATGTCCAAGGGCTGCTCTGTGGGTTCTTGAGCTTCCTAGCTAGAAAGGCTCAAATAAAAGTGCCCAAATTCACAGCATAGGGAAGTTATAGGACAGATAACAATTACCAGATTTCTGACCTGGGATCTGAATTGTGTTGTATTTATGACTTGGAACAGGGTTGTATGGTCTCCCCTTACCTTGTTGTTGACAGTGCTGTTGTCAGTGCATGTGTGGGCCCCACCAGCCCAGGGGAAGCTGCTGGAGGGTGCTGGACTGCACTGCACTTCATAAAGCTGAGCAATACCAGGTGACACCAGTGCTGCTGCCACGGGCTGAGTGTGGCACAAGCTCAGCTCAGGCACACAGCACCTGCCCGTGCTCAGATTCACTATGGAAAGCCCAAGGGATTGCTGGTCAACTGGAGTGATCCAAAACATGGCAAAACTGGATATTTGGGGTAGAATGGATATACAAGAAGGCCAAACTGGTGGATACTTGGTACTGAGCAGACTGAGAGAAAAGGAATCTGATATGGAGAAAAATCAAGTATGCAATGGCCAGGAGAGGCCATTTTGTTAAGAACAGAGGAAAGCAAGCAGAGTCCAGTACAGGCATTGCAAAGCAGGAATTTGTCTCTTTCACATAATTAACTTCCATGGTTTAGAGTACAGCAAATCCATAAATTCCCAACTCAGCAAAAAACGTGAAGTTATGCTTTTTATGTCAGCTGCTGTTTTCCAAGCTGACTGTTATTTTTGAAGGTTAGAAAGTATCTAAGCATTTTTTTCTAAGAACTAAATGACAATTTAGATACTTTCTGGAATTAATAGAAACTCAGGAAAACAAGGCAGAAACAGATAGATAATAGATTTTTCTGAATGTTAATTTATTTTTGATTTTTCAGATGCTTTGAATTTCACAGATTTTTTTCCTTTATCATTAAAATAGAGAAAAAGATCTGATAATTTTTTTCCTAACACAAACCAAGAAGAATCTCATATTGACAAGACAGAAATTGAATACAGAATTTTCACTGCTTTTTCACTGTCATAAAGTAAAATTTACAGAATTTCTTACTTGAGCAGAATCTTCAAAGTTGCTCAGGTTCCAATGACTCGGGAAAATCCTTTCCCTTAGAGAAATATATACTCGTAAGAATGAAAGTAATGTAAAGCATTCCTCTGCACAGACATTACAGACTTTAATCACTTATAATCCCACTCAAACTATCTGTATTTATAATCTTATGTTATGTTCCAGAGAACAGTGTAAATCATTCTTATCAGCCAAAAACACAAGGCCTGCTGGTTACATTCCAAAAACAAAACTATGCTTTTCTGACAGGTTATAGTCCGTGTGCTGTTCCTGGCTTAATGACTGAAAATATTTATTTGTTTGCAAACCACCACATTTTGAGTAACACCTGAAAACATATGCAGCAAGAAGATGGTTAGGACAGATACATCCTGGTAAAGATGGGTGCTTGCCTGTCTTTCTCATCTTCCCCTACTCATCTCTCCTTTCTGTGAACCTGCAGTCTTCCTTCTTTTATATTACCCCTAAAATACAAAAGAGTCATTGTTTTCCCATTTTTCTGACTTAGAATGCAAAAGGACTGGCAGGTAGAAGGAGGGGAAGGACATAACAAATGCACCACCACACCTCTGCATTCTCCAGCTCCACTGCTGCTTCCACTCCACCTGGAGTACTGTGCTCTTCTCTGGAGCTCCCAACAGAAGAAGGATGTGGACATGCTGGAGTCCAGAGGAGGCCTCCAAGATATCAGAGGGTTAGAACACCTCTCCCACAAAGACAGGCTGAAAGAGTTGTGGTTGTTCAGCCTGGAAAAGAGAAGGCTACCTACAAACAACTTTCCAGTACCTACCTTCAAGAAAGTTGAAGAACATTTTCCTAGGGCTTGTGGTGGCAGGCCAAAGGGGAGTGGCTTCAAACAAAGAGGGTAGGCATGGATTAGGTATGAGGAAGAAATTCTTTGCTGTGAGAGTGGTGAGACACTGGACCAGTTTGCTTAGCAAAGTTGTGAATGCCTCACCTCTTGAAGCATTCAGGGCCAGGCTGGATGGGGCTCTGAGCAACCCAGTCCAGTGGAAGGCGTCCCTGCACACAGCAGGGGGGTGGAACAAGATGCTCTTTAAGGTCCCTTCCATCCCAAACTATTCTATGATTCTGTGATTTTAGTCAGAAATACAGAAAAGGGAAAAAATTTGGTTGTTAACAGATGATTCCTTTTACATGTCCACTGTCAAGTCTTCAAGTCCCAGACTACAAGCCCAGAAGAGAAAAACAAGGCTGCATACGGGGCAGAAGAACTGGGGGAAGAAGAAAAGATACTGGGGGAAGAAGAAAAGCTATTAAGTTTAATGTTTTGAAGCCTGGGAATGTAATTACTGCTGCTGCTGCCCTGCTGTGTTTGACTTTTAAGTCAATTGCGTATCTTTAGTGAAATACATGAATTGCCACACTACAGCCTTGCTAAGTGTCCACATACTGAAGAAACAAAAAATAATATTTCTAGAAGGAACCACATTGCATTTGTTTTGACCTCACATTGCATCTACCAGTGATTGACCTCCATGTAATAATGAGGAAAAATAAATGGGATTTAGAACATGAAAAAATTAAGTGAGGAAGTTTCCAGGGGAAGCATTAAAACATGAAAAAATTAAGTGAGGAAGTTTCCAGGGGAAGCAAAGAATCCATTATATTTTTAACATTCTTTAAGCTAAAAGTTTCTTGCTATCCCCCCTTTCATTACAAATGTAAGCATTGTAAAACATCTGTAAAACAGACACAAAGTTTATATATGATTTATATGGCATTAATATGGGATGAAATAATATTTTTTCCTATGCTGGAAAAACAGTTGGAATATAATATGCTTATATAATGTTTATTCAATGGACATGTGTACAACATGAGAGAAAATATTTGTCTCTATCTTTACCATGTTTTGGAAAAATACTTGCACTTGATTGTGGGGTTTTTATGTGGTGTTACATAATAATTTTTACAAAAATTGCATCCATTTTCATAATCAGACACTTTTATGATCTCAGTACTTATTATGATTATCTGTACTAATTATGATCTTACTTATTCTCCTTCTATGGATGTAAACAGTAAACCCTGCTCTGAATCTGCCTTGCAGACTAGTGAATCATGGTTGTGATATGAACCAATGGTTGCATGACAGGTATGTGTTTGTTTCTTATTCACTAAAGACCCAATTTGATTAAGAGTGGAAAGCAAAAATTATCAATCCTTTCTCCCAAAACATCTTCTTTTTGGTCTGAACCATCAGAGAAAGAGAAATTAATGCATTTCAATGTTGCTCAGGTTCCAAACAACTCCAATTGCTATTTGATTTGTATGCTACTGACTGCAAAAATAAGGTAAAAACCCCCAGACATACTGAACAAGAATATTTAACATGTAGAAGCAATAAAAGCAATAATAAAATTGTGACCATTTAACCATGTCTTGAAGAGACAGAAGGCACCATGAGCTTGCTTTTAGAAAAGTGACTTGCACAGCTGGAGATTTAAGTGAGCTGATTTTTCTGATTAAATTTAAAACGTGTATTTTTCAGACATTTAAATATAAGTAGCCTCCATATGCCTTCTTTACAGTCAATGCAGAGAAAGGGCACTTTCAGGATGTAATTCAAAGATCCTGTTTTCAGCATCTAGTCTAAAATGAGATTAATTACAAGCACATTTCTCTCGATAGGCAGTACAGGTGTCTAGGTGAGTAAAAAAGTCTAGATGAATTATTGGAGATATCTACACATGGTAAGATGGATCTCATCCTCAGATGCAAAATAGCCTGGTTTTGCATGAGTCAAATTATCAGCTGGGGGGAACACAGTAGAACCCTTGTGTAGTCCTCTAGACAAATGTCTAATGATCCTGAATTGTGTGAGAAAAAGAACTCTCAAATCAAAACATGATTTCACAGTAAGAGGGAAATGAGAATTATGAGACAGGTAAATGGCTTGCAAGGGCATGAACTCGTGTATTTTAACTAAATAGTCTGAGTCACATACTGCGAGATGCCAAAATAAGTAGGCAGGTGCTTAACTCAGCACTTAATTGTGTGCTTGGTAAGACTCCAGAAACAGAGAAAGAGAGAGTTTCTAGAGCTTCAAAAAACACACCTGGACAGTCCCATCAGACTGTCAGAAGAGTTCAGCTAGCTGATATGAAAGAAAGACTAAAACATACCAGAAAAAAATTAGGGAGGATCTCATTCATCTTAGATGCTATTTGCTTATACAGCCCTGATAGAAGAAGAGAGCTCCACATACACCATCCTGTGGGGTTTCCAGTCCCCGGATTGTGGTGACCCCAAAAGATGGAAAAGTCTCTCCTCCAACCCGTGCCTTCTAAGAAAGACTCAGTAGTCTTCTGTTGTCTGTTCTCAAGGTTGTTTATTGTTGGTTATCTAAAAGATTTTTCTGAACTGCTGTGGCCCATTCAGCAGCTCAGACAAAGGCACACTGCCCTCCCAGGGGGCTGGTGCTATCTTCTATATCATATATTACGTACTACATGTTTATACCTTTTCTCCAATGCCTACTATCTATATTGAATAGTGACTTTCTACTCTAGACCAATCTGTGAGTGCCAACATCACCAAAGACATGGAGGCTAGGAAGGAGAAAGAAAGAGGACAGGGCACACCCAAATCCCTCCATCTTAGAACTCCTGACCCCCATGTACAAAACTTGGACCCCTGCGTACAAGGCTTAAAACCCCCCTGTACAGCACTCAAAAATCCTTCCTTTCACTTCGTGATTACTTCTACTATGCTATCTAAACTTTTGTGTGTGGCTTGTAATTCTTCATACAGAGTTAGTAACTTGCTCCACGGGCTAAGATCAAAACCCCACGTGTGTCTTTGGCTGCATGCCAGGGTCTCAGAGCCCCCTGCCAGCAGCTCTGGCCATCCAGGGCACCCAGAGAGATGTTCTGGATTCCGACACCATCCCATAAAAGAAATTACTTAGACTTACAGCAACAGGGGTGTTATTAAGAAATAAGGCATTAATGGCTAAGTCATTTTCCAAATCTGTACACATTTGAATGTAGAATCAAGCCTCCTGCCCAAGGTGAAAAATGCCTGCCTTCTGAAATACAAATGTCAGAAAAACAGATTTAAAAAGTGTGCAGATTATGAGTCACCTTGTAATGAGCAGCATTCTCAGCTAGCTAGATTTAATTCCTGTTGTGATATAAGGTAATTTATGGCTACAGTCTGATGGCTCACAAATATCAGTGACCTCTTTACCAAAAGCAAAAGACTGTTTCCCAGATAGCAACTGCCTATCATCATTAAAGGGAGAGAGAGGGAAAAATAAAAAACTTCTACTTATGTAATTACTTATCCTTAGCAGATGTTTACACCATATTCATCATCAAGTCTTTGCTTGCAAGAAAAATAGGTAATAATAACACACATTATTTTTTAAACAGAGTTCTTCAAACTCAACAGGAAAGTGTCAAAATTAAAGTAGTAGTAAGAATGTCAGCTCTCAAGAGAGGAAAACAAACAAACAAGCCAGTGTATTTAAAGAGACATTTCAGAGATTAAAGTTCTCTTTAGGGAAGAAAATATTTCCCTATTCTCCCGGCACCCCAAAAGGCTTGTATGAGACCACTTAAATATGTATAACTGCACTCAGAAAATCTTGAATCAATATTTAATATTACAACTTTAATTGAAAACCAACACCATAATAACAATAAGTGAGCATCAGCTCTCTGAACTGCACAGAAAGCAAGTTCTGCAGCCAGGTTGAAAGCTCCTCTACAGGAATTCCCAAGGGAAATCACAGAGGAAGTGTTTACCTCATCTAGAAAAGGGCAGGAACATTGAATCTTTCCTTACTCTCAAGGGACTCCACAGAAAACAATATATCTGACTAAAGAGAATGGGATTTGCATGATGTATTTGGACTCACGTTAACTCCTCTCACAGTGTGGTGTGTCAGCACCTTGTCTGATTCTAAGGGAGACATATATTGCATATAGAAGGCAAGTTTTGTAACAACCCAACTTAGGAGAAAATCCGTAACTGAAAAATTTACTCTCTGCTACAATAAAAATGAGTATAAAGTAACAAACAGGGCAGTGCTTTACATCATCCTTTATTCCTTTCATCAGCAGAAGTATAAAACTGACTCCCCATTAACCTCTCACTTCCTCAGCAGTTTAATTTCTAACTATAGAAATGCTCTTTAATTTTTTAAGAATGTCAGTATGAAAGCACATGGGTTGCAGTTTCACCCAAAATTATAGCAGTTCACCTCTCCAAAAGTTCCAGCAATTAGATTGAAAACGAGAGCCTCCAAGTACCACTCAAGCAAGGAGTGACTTCTAAATTACAACTGCAAGTGCTCAAAATGGCCCACTTTATGCTTGCTCCAAGTAAGGCATCAGACGAACAGCTTCTCAGAGGATAAAAATTCACAATTGTTGCAGCTGCAATCGTTCTGTCGGGCAGGCTGATCTATTTATATTTTGAAATCAGCACCGAAATAACTGGTTTTCAGACCAACAAAAACTCCGACTGTCCAAAGGCTTCAATCCCCTCAAAAGAACGTCGCAGCGCGCTCCTGCGTTTGATAATGTCCAAGCCCTGTTCCCGGGGCGCCTCTCCCTCGGCTCCCCGCGGCAGCAGGGCAGGGGGCAGTGGCACCTGCCGAGGGACACGGCCTCAGCGGCCCGGGGCTATTCAACCCCCGCTGCTCCGCTGGGCTCCGCGGAGCCTGCCTCCGCCTTGTTGCCGGCCTCCGGAGACTCCTTGTCCCCGCGGCCTTCGGACTTCTTGTTAAAGCAGATTTTGAACACCCCCAGAACGGTCATGACCAGGATGACCAGCACCACCACAGCGACCGTCACCAGGATGAAAACGTAGTTGGAAGAGGAGGAGGGGGAAAAGGAGGAAGGCGGCGGAGCAGCCGTCCTCTCTCCGCCGGCGGCGGCCGTGGCGGGCGGCTCCGTGGAACCGACGGGTGTCGGGATGGAAGGACGCCGACCCTCCGCCCTGGCACCCGATGGTTCTGCAGAGGCACCTGTAGCGGTGGGGGGTGGCCCCGTACTCGGGCAGGGAGTGCCGTCCGGGCCGCCCGGGATGCAGGCACAGGCGAAGCCGCCGGCGGCATCGCGGCACCCGGCGGCCTCGGCGCACCGCCCGCCGTCGGGGATGGCGCGGCCGAAGAGGCAGGGGCAGAGTGGCTTCTCTGCCGCCTTCCAAGCGAAGCCGCCCGGCTCGGGCTGGCAGGTGAGCCGCACCTCCCCGCCGGGACACGCCACTGTCAGCACGGTGCCCGGCGGGCTGAAGCGGGGGCCGCCGCTGCGCTCCTCGAAGGGGAGCCGGTAGTCGAGGTCAAGGGCGCCCTCGGGACTGAGGTCGGGGCAGGCACCCTCGTACTGGTACTTGCAGAGGTAGCCCGGGCTTTTCAGCCGGCAGACCTGCTCCTTCCAGCCCCATTGGCGGCCCTCCCCGGCGTCAGCCGCCAGGTGCAGCCCAGCGCAGCGGGCGGTGAGGCAGGACCGCAGGGGCTCCTGCAGCCACCGGCCGAGCGCAGCCGGCACCTCCTGCGGGGCCGTCCCACCCCCGACGCCCTCCCAGGAGAAGCCGCGGAGCGGCTGCTCGTTGTGAGTGCAGGCGGAGGCGTTCCTCTTCAGCCCGACCCAGAACAACGCGGGCGTGGGCACCGCCGCGTCTGTCAGCAGGTCCAGCATCAGGCTCAGCTCCGGCTCGCCGCTGACCCAGGCGAGGCTGCCCCGCCGCTGGTCGCAGGCGCCGCGGGCGTCGGCGTACGAGACGCTGGCGAGGTGGGCGCTGAAGCAGGCGCCGGCCGACAGGCAGCGCACGGCGGCCCGCGGGGGCGGCGGGGTCCGGCCCAGGGCGCAGGCCGCAGCCAGGAGCAGGCACCAGGGCCCGGCCCGCCTCATGCCGGCGGCGGGACGCGGCGGGCTGAGGGGCGCGGGCTGCCCCTGCGGCTGTGGTGGCGTTCGGCCCCGGCTTGGGCTGGCCTCTGCTGCCCGCGCCGTCCCTCTCCAGCGCCGGCCCCGCTCCCATGGCCCTCCCCCGGACCCGCCAGAGGAAACGTGTCGGGAGCCGCGGCTGACCTCGGCATCCTCCGTTTGTTGGAGGGCCCAGGACAAGCAGCTCCGGGCGCCGCCAGGAAGCGCTCGGCCCGCCCGGCGGGCGGGTGTCCAGCCGCCGGGTAGGACGCTGCCTTCTCCGCTGCCGGAGTGGCAGGAGGGTGGCGAAGCCCCGAGCCGCAGCTGTCGAGCCGAGGTCACGGGCCCTGTTTTCAGGCCTGTGTCCCCGAGATGCCCAGGCCATCTTGCTAGATTGTTTCACAGCGCTTACCGGAGAAAAGCGTTCCAGCTTCAGTTATCTCTTCCTTGAAGGATGGAGGTTTCTTGGTTAAGTGAGGCTGTGCAATCAACCTCGTAGCTCTGGATACAGGGGCCGTTTTAACAGTCACAGCATTGATTTTGGTTTCTCAGTAATTGCAGTCCATTTGGGTGCCAGTAGACTTGGTTTTATGGGAAATAAGTTTTCATAACAAAATAAGAACTTGTTGGTTTAATTCTAGATGAAATTGGATTTTTGGTTAATCGAGGTGTCAAGATGCTAACAGCCACCTAAGTCAAAGTATACAGTGTTGTAGCAGCTGTGTATTCAGAGCTCTACTGGAATTGTAGCTCTGGCACTCATTCTTCTCCATGGTGCACCAGGGCAGAGGCATCAAACTATTTGTATATGTGGGTCAGCATATAGAGATTCTTACTGCCTGCCTGCATTTTAAGCTGGAAAGATGCAATTCATTTTGCATCAGGAAACTTTATCACCTGCTATTCACATCCCTAGTTCTTCACTGGATCTAGCTTTAAATGTACCCAAACTGAATGAGTTGTTTCTTGAGCCCCCTGCTTTTCTTGATGATGTACGGAAGCTGTGCAGATACCTGTCAAGGTAGTATCTTGAGCCATTTTCCCCAAATCTGGTTGATAGGTTTGAGAGAGAAGAGAGTTTGCTTCAGCTTTACTATTGCCTTCTTACTGGGGAATGCTTACAAGGCTTTGCCTAATATTCCACTGCAATCCTACAGCTTCACTTGGTTTTCTGTTTCAAAATTGAGTTAATTTATTATAGCCAAACAGAAGCCAAACTTATAAATAGAAGGAATAATGTAGAAGCCCCAAAAATTTCATATTATTCTTCAAACCTAGGACTCTGTCACTGAGGGGGAGAATGCAGCTCAGTCTTGCATCTCTTCTCAGCTGTCAGCCAAGAGCATAATTTGAGCTGTCTGGGCTGGCCTCTACCAGAAAATTGATGGCTATTACTGGCTCATTTCACGCAGGCCGTGATTTTCATTTCCTAGGCTATATATGAACCAGCAAACTGGCAAACCAGTTTAGAAACAATAGGTTAGCCACCAGTGCCCTGGGCAGTCCAGTCTCATCAGAGGAACTTGTATGGCACAGAAAGATGAAAACGCTGTATTGCCAAAGCTGAAGGTTTTTACCAGCTGAAAATAGGAGTAGTGGCTGTGCATCTACTCGACCTACCTGTATATCTGCTCTGCTCTCCTATTCCTGCCTCTGAATGTCCTGCAAAATATTTTAAAAATATCAGGTCTGCTGGATGTCCAGAAAACAGCTCTTCTGTTGTTTTTTTTTATTGTTCTTTATAGTTCTTACATTTAGGTAAATAAGAAATCACTCTTCATGGGGTTTTTTCTGGAGAAGTCCTTTCTTGAAAGAGAGGACTAGCTACTCCCACACACATGTGAGGCAACTAAACATATAAAGAAGACTTTATTACTCAAAGGTGAATGTTACAACTGATGGATATGTAAGCTGTAATGTAGCTGTTGCTTTCAGTAGTTAAAGCCTTATTTGGATGTAGTCATTCTTTAATCTTTTTCCTGTAAGATCTTAGCCCCTGAAAAAACAGTGGTTTGCTTTAATTGTATTTTAATAAGAGCCATTAAGTTTTATTTTATTTCATTATGTAACTGTATCTATCTTATAATAACACATACATTTTTACTAAGGAGCTGTGTGAGAAATGCTGAGTTAATAAAACTTCTTTCCTCTTTTAGAGTGGATTCCTTTTGTATTTTTATAAGGTAAATTACAACTATTCTTTTTGCAACTAACCGGGAAATATGTCATCTGTATATTAGCACATACTTTGCTACTGCTGGGGCCTAAGGGGCTGTATTTTCATTAGAAGTAGTCTTGTTGAGGAATACAGTATCTAGATCTTGCTAAGAGCCATATTTTACTTCTCAGAGGTAGATGGATGGCGCAGTATGGATGCCTTGCTTTCACAGGGACAAGTGAAATGATCGTGTCACACTAAAATGTGGTGAGCATAAGGACAGTAAATTTCTCTTCCCCGAAGGGGATACAGGAAAGTGTCTGGAAATAGATCTGTCTACCTGTTATGCAACTAAACCTGGAGACAGTATCTAATATCAGAAGCAGCTCTCTTTTCTGCTAGTGTAAAGGAGGGCTGCTGATGTGCACCTCCATTTTTCACCTGCTTTGTTGCAAGATACAGATTTGTTTAGGGCCGGAAATTATGGACAGGGAGCAAGAAATGAAGATCAGTGTTCTGGGTGCACTGCCTGTTTGCACAGCTTCAGCCATTTATCTTGCTTGCAGAGTCCATGCCATTTGTCTGTGGTCAGGTTGTACAGTCCCTGTGAGCTCTCTCCTACCCTCTGATCCCAACTGGTATCCCTTCTGGATCCAGACATCTTTCTGTTGAATTTGTTGTGGGTAAAGTCAAAACTTACTTCCCATCTTTCTGTATTCTGCTGAGATATAGGTTATAATTTAAATAACCTAATGTAAACAGGTATTTTAAACAAGTGAAAATTGCTGTCACTTGGCAGTGTGCTTCAAAAATTATGCGTTAAATCCTCCTTTGGTCACTAAGTGCTCCATGAAAAATGTCTATATCATATAAAAATATATACAGTATATTATGGTATAATATGTAAATATATATATATATATATATATATATATATATGATTTGTCAAATAAGGCAGCCCTACATTTCACATGTAACTTGTGTTTAGGCAAAGTCTTTTCTCTCTAAACAGTTATATTATTCTTTAAGAAAATACAAGACTGTCTTGAAGTCAATGACAACCATCTTAATTCAACAGTGTGACAAGATTTCTCATTAATTTCTCTGCATTCAGTCAAACAACTTGCAACAAGGAGTAAAAATGCCAGGTGGAATCCAGCATCCATTTTTACTTTTTCAGAGAACAGGATAGGAAATTAAAATAAGAATTTCTGCCTTATTGTAACATATCACATGATCAGAAGAATTTAATGATTCCTCTCTCAAAAGCACTTTGTAGATTACTAGGTTCACTTACAGAGTTTGGAAAAGACAACCCAGCAGGGGTCATGCAAGTCCCTGTCTACTGTAATAATAATTTCCAGCGACATTATCACATAGCTATGGGACTTAATAACACAGAATGGTATTTAACTGCTGGTATGAACACAGTGGTATATCTATTACGTTTATGACATAGACATAAAATATAACTAATCCTGACCTGCTAAGGGGACATTTAGTAGATGAACTGCATTGATGTGGCTGTAGCATTACCCCATATGCATATGTTCCCCTTAAAGCCTGATCAGTTTATGTGTTCATGGTTCCATTGCTAAGTATGCCAGAAAAAAGTGTATTCTGCTACTACTTCCACTCATCTTTAATGAGTTATTAAGGAAGATTCCATTCTGTAATTAGCTAGGGAAAATGAACTCCAGAACTCTCAAACACACTAAATCTTTTCCAAAAATACTGTTTGTTGAGTATAAGTATTTTTTATTCTCACTCTAGCTTACTCCCTTCCTTTTGTTGACTGGATAATTCATACTAGTTCCATCCCAGCCTTCAAATTCTTCACATTTCCTGTATTATGTAGCACAGTCTGGCCCCATGTGAGCTTTGTGCTGAGTATACGTTGGCATGAGGGGGTCCTCAAGAGCGGGAGGTGGGTATGGCCATATGGTCTATTTTGCAGTAAAAAATGGCAAAGAGAAGAGAAGAGAAGAGAAAAGAAGAGAAGAGAAGAGAAGAGAAGAGAAGAGAAGAGAAGAGAAGAGAAGAGAAGAGAAGAGAAGAGAAGAGAAGAGAAGAGAAGAGAAGAGAAGAGAAGAGAAGAGAAGAGAAGAGAAGAGAAGAGAAGAGGAGAGAGAAGAGAAATCAGCACAGGGTAAGTTAAAGAAATAGAGAGCTGCAGCACAGAAAAAAAAAAGAAAAGAAACAAACCATTAGGCAGGAAAATAAGGAGTTTACACAAAAAGAAGTGAATAGGGAAGAAATCAAAAGAAAAGAGAGAAGTGAGATCATTCACCAGTGCTGAAGTACCAGGGTAGAGGGTGCCAAGGGGCTGTGTCTGTGCTGCCACTGCCCAGTGTGGCAGTAGTGGTGTGTGAGCTGGTGCTGGTGACCATGGGTGTGTTTGCACAGCTGGGCAGCCCCCACAGCAGTCTGTTGCCACATGGTGCAAGGCTGTGGGCAAAGAGCAAAGGACAGTCACAACTAAAAAGGCAGATACCACATAAAGTGAGCATGTGGGTGTTCAAGCACATCCTTTTAGGCAGCTGCAGGAGACACACTGTGTCCTGAGGGATGTTGGTGGCCTTGAAGTTACTTTGTGGCTTGAAGGCCACCCTTAGAAAGTTCAACATCACCTTTAGGAGATTTGCTTTCAGGTCCACAGGGTGCTAGCAGTTGCCAATGTAAACCATAGGTTTTGGAGGCCTGGGAAAATGCTGAGTTCTGATGTCCTCTCATCCTAGGAAAAAAGCAAACAGAAGAGGAGAATTAGAGAATAATTCATATTTACCCCAATGCTATTACATGTTTCTAGTATTTTATCAGATTTTGACCTAAATAAAAGCATCTTTTGAAATCAGTGAATTTTCATTTGAAGTGAGAAACACCTACATTTTTGGTAACTACCTATAGTATTGTAATTCCACAAAAAACTTCTGGGACTGGCAGGCTTTTTGGGATGAGACAAAATTTCCTAGGGAAATAAAGTAAAATAGAAGGAAATGTATTGGTAAAAAGCTGATTTCACTTCCTGGCCTTTTGCCCAGACTGACCATTTCAGAGAGTCTTGTAGTATTTGCTTGAAAATGGGTAAGGGATACAGACTAGTAAGAATAAAAGCAAGAAGGAGCAGCTGTGAGATGGAGAGGCAGCAGATGCTTGTCTACACAAGCAGCTAATTCAAAATGAAAAAAAAATAAAAGGAAGGAAGAAAATTCTGAGCCTAGTGAAATAATTGTTGTCATGGAGATTATGGGAGGTAAACATACCTTATATGGAAATATTTATTGCCATTCTTTTTGTGAGACTAGACAGACTAAAAAGGCTTTAGTTCACTTTATTGATGCATTTCCCTCCTTTCCCTTTCTGTATAATGGCAATTCTTAAAGCATTTCCTTCTCAAGAAAGTCTGTTTTAAATGTTCCTCATTGTTTGCTTGCAAGACATAGAAGCAGAGTATCTGCTGAAGGGGGAGAAGAGAATCATGCTGCATGGCACATGGCTTTTTTCCTTTCCTGTTTATCATAGTAAAAAGGCCAACAATGCTGTTCTTTGCACTTGTGTGTTAAATGTGTGTTCAGCAGTACTTGCTCTTGCTATTCTAAATGTTTCTATCAGTTGGTCCCTAGGAGCCTGAAATTTTATAGGAAATAAAGACAAGGGAGTTCTTTATACGCTCTGGAAGAAGTGCCTTTTGAATGCAGACAGGCTCAAGAAAAAAAAAAATTAGTGTCTGACTTTGGACTTCCCACACACCAGGATCTGGAATATTCAAGACTGGGGTGTTATTCTGTGTCTAATTAAAATAGGAAAATTAAATCCATATCTTAACTTTATTTTCCAGAAATGATTCATGGTCTAAGTACGGGGTGTGTCTTACCTGCATTTCTTTCACGTGAAGGTTAAAATCGTAGTAGTTCTGCCAGTTTTTTCCCAACTTAAACAAACATCTCTGTTATGACATATGAAGATTTTTTTTTCAAAGATTGAGGTTTATCAACGCTAAAGACATCAAGAAAAAATTGTTTCAGAACACAGTCATGTATTCCATACATAAGCAATTACGCATTCACAAGGTAGACCTGATGACGTTTTCATCCATGAGCAGGTTCTGTTATTTTAATATAGTTTAAAAAAAGAAATTAATGTGGTTGTGTGCCAGGCCAGGTTTGATTGATTTATTATTTCCATTGAATTATATCAGACAGTGGCAGCAAAGATACAGTCCTTGTACTGCTAGTATGAATATCTCAGGGCTGCAGAAAACACATGAACATCCTGTGTCTCCTGTAGATCTGTGCAGACTGAGACCCATCTGAGCCTGTCATTAATCTGTTCTGTGGTGGGTGTGTATGTGACAGGAAAAGTGCTCCTCTGCAAACTGTGTAGCCGGTGGGTATGTGTATGGCCATTCTGCCCATATCTGGACACTTGTAGTTATTCTTCCCCTAATAATCTGGGAACACTTGAGAAAGATATGCATCTATTCCTACAATAAAATAAAGCCCTAACTACTGTTTAGCTACAGACAAAAAAACAACCCTAGTGTGCATACAATCATATTTAAAACAAAGCATGAATAATAGGATGTGAAAACAAAAAGTGGCCTCATTTCCTGGCGTCATTCAGAGTGATGCCAGCCAGGGGCTGCCCTTGAAGATCGCCAGGGTTCAGGGACTGCCCATGAAGGAAGGGACTGTCATCACTGCTCTGCTGGTTTCAGATTTCAGCCATCATAACTTTGTCTACTTCTATGTGGTATGAAAACAGAGTGACAGTAATGTGTGCTTGGTGCTCATCAGATGCACTGTAATTGGGGGGAGAGGTTAGGGTCTGCAGGAATCTAATTTAATCGATGAGCTCCACCAACAGGCCAAGTTCCCCAGGAGGTTGGTTCACATTCAGCAGTATTTTCCCAGGTAAGGCTGAACAAGTGGTGAATGTTTCTTGTTGTTGCTTTAGCTGCCCATTACCCAGGACAATAGGCAGCCTGCAATCCAGCTGCACCCCTTGGCACTTGGGTTCAAAGGGCCTTGGTTTCATATTAGTTGAATAGAAAAGGTCAGTAAGAGGTGAGAGACAATTGAATGTGGATAAATAATACGGAATGAGAGCTGCAAGTGTTTGACTCATCTGTGCTGATGTGATATTGATCTGAACTAGAAATGTCAAACCCTTCCCCTTCTCCGCCCAGAGGTTTAGAAATGCTTCTGATGTGTGTCAGTAAGAGATAAGAATCAGACCAAGAATATATTAGCAGATGCCACAGGGAATAAAGCATAAACAACCCAAGAACAATATTTCCTGTGTGTCAGCTACAAATAAGGTGTTCTTACTTGGCAGAGCACGTTCTGCTTATGTCTGATCCCTCAGGGCAGTCTGGGCGTGCCAAAGACACTTCTCCTAGGAGGAGAGGTCAGGTACAAGGAGACTGTATAAGGATGAGGTGACAGATTCATGGGACTGCACCTGTGCCCTCACATGGAGGGTTGGGGGAAAGGATTGAAGTTAATGGATTTGCTCCACGCTGAATTTCCACCCCAAGTATTTTCTGACTGGCCTTCATATTTTACTCTGAGAGCACCCAACTGGATTCATAAAGGATTTTATGCATCATGCTACCACTTCCAATTGAAGAATCTTCAAAGCCTCTGCTATGCCACGATTTAACCCTCTGGAGACACCTCCCCAACACACTGATTTTCTTCCCTGTAAATTACTTTACATTTTTCCCATTAGACACGTGTGTGCATTTGACAAGAATTGTCCCTTCTGTATTATGCTTATTCTTTGATCTCAGATGAATAAAATCAGCTTAATTCGCCTAATGCATAAAGCCTTGCACAAAATGCAGTCAGATTGCAAAAGGACAGGGAAAGGAAATCCTGTAGCCTGGAGGTTAAGGCATTTTTCATGACAAAGCAGAGTTACTTCTGCTGCAGTGATTATTTCTGTATTTTATATCTACTGGAAAAAAAAAAAAAAAAAACCAACTGTCAGGAGAGACAGATGCAGAAACCCAACTAAGATTGACTGGTCTTCTCCTCAAGCACAGGGTTTTGCTTCACATCCCTGCTTCACAGTCTGACAGAAGAAGGATTTGAACATACATCTCTGACATTCAAGTAAGCATATTAATCACTGAGCTGTCTGACTTTTTTCCTTTTTCTTATTTAGAGAGACTGACTACATACCAGTTTTCTGATGTATTGGAAAGCAACCAGTGGGGATTTGGACTAAACAAACCTCTTTTCCTTCCTTCTTGCCTGACAGGAAGGGCGTCAGTATGTCTCCGTCTTCAAACAAGCTGGGAACATGGGACATTTGACAGAGATTGTTCCTTTGAAGTCAGTACTAAATTGAGGCATGTCTGCAATATTGAATTTGTATTCCAAAGGAAAGAGCTCTTACAGAAATATCTAGAGAAATGGTGATTTTGCTGAAATGTTCTGTGTTAGTTTCTTGCTATATCAGGACCAAGGTGGCAATGTTGCTGCTATAAAATGAGTGAGAATCATGTACTTTTGTATTGGTTTTTGTCTTACCCATGCTTTGCACCAGGGTACAAAAAGAGAGATTTTATTCTTCAGCATTTAAATGTTAAAGGAAAAAAAATTAAAATTACTTACTTTGGTAATTCCCAAAGAGTTTCCATGCCAGCATAAGAAAACTTAGGGAAATGAATGTACTTAATCTTAGCTAAAATCTCAACACTATATTTTACCAGAGATTCCCAAGTAATTGTGGCTTCAAGTCACTGCTCACAACAGCTAACCTTTCCAGGGAAACAGGGATGGAGCTGGGTTGGTGTTTTTGATTTAGCCATACTCCTTTGGTGGGAGAGAAGCAAAGGAGAGAGAAGTTGACTCTGAATCCTCTTGCCACACTGGTCGTACTAGTCACTACAGAGAGAATTTATCCTGTCCTTCTGACACTGTAAAGATCAGCTTACAGGTTTGATTATAATTGCTCATGCAACATACACAGGTTTTTTCTCTTTTTTTTTTCTTTTTGTTTTTAATTTGAAGGGACTATGCCATAAACACAAGTCTTTAACAGTCTAACAGTCTAACAGGAAAAAAAAATTAACAGGATTAAGGAATCTCAAAATAATTTAAATTGCTTCTTTCTAGGTCAAGCAAATGTTGTATGAAACACCCTTCCTTGAAAAGTAGGCTTTATGTAGACCTTTAGACTTGTATAGTTACACATATTAATACATGAATCTATGCAATGACAGTTCAGAGGTGTGCTTGAATGCATTCATTGCTGATATGCTGGATTTATGGCAACTGGACCAGAGGTCTGTGAAACTTTGCTTGTCTCATTCTCAACAGGATTGAAATGCTTCTGCTGTTCAGTAGCCTTGTATGCTTGTCACCATTAATGTTCCCTCTAATTTATTTCTCTATGTGTGACAAATGACCTCCTGAATACCAATGTGAAACTTGTAGCCCTAACTCACACAATGCTGGAAATGGGACAGCAAAATAAATGAGTGTGCAATCCTCTTTCTTTTCTTGATATTCTAGGGCTCACTAGCACATGGTGTAAGTTTCTACAGATTTATGGCTTCTTCATCATGTTAGAAAGTAAAAATAAGTTATTTTGCAGTGCATTGTGCGCTGACCCTCAAATTACACAGCTGCATCACTTATAGACACCTCTTGTGCAAAAACCTCAAACAGACTGAAAACGCATCCTCCCAGCCAAGCCTTCACTTTGAGTTCTGTCATTTCAGTAATAAGTAAAGAGAAAGAGAGAGAAGAGAGAGAAGAGAGAGTCATTCAGAATATTCAGCATTGTCCTTTACGTGACTGGGACCAGTAGTGCACTGCCTGCTTGGGGGGGAAAACCCCCAAGAGAAGCAGTTTGCCATTCTAGATCTATCTCTGTGCTCCAGAGTTCTGGGCAAAAGATATGAAGGAGGCTGATGGAAGTGGATTTCAGAGCTATGAGAGCACTGTAGCATCTGGAAGACATGTCACATCTCAGCATACCCTATCCCAGTCCCTATGTTTGCAAGCTAAGGTGTCACAGATGGACTTACAGGAATGCTGAACTTGTGTTGATCTGAGATGTTACCAGCCTCCATGCACATCCTTGCTTTTGCTCACTGCCTGGGGACAATAAGCTCAGGGGCTGCCACAAATTCAGGGGTTCTGGTAATACCCCTGTCACATCCAGATGTCCTGGTCATTGCAGTGGTCACAAGTAAACCTGTTTGTGGCTGCAGCTGTGCCTGGCACAGACTGCTCACTTTCATAGCTCCTCTGTTAGGCACAGCTCAGAGAGTGGAAGCCCATTGCTGTGCCAAGCAGCTACATGCAGTGTGTAATACATCCCAAATAGTCAAGCACACGAGCACAAAAATTAAACTTTCCATGAGTAAAACTTTATTGCTCCAGTGATGATATTAAGTGAATTCAAAGAGTGAGCAGGCTTGGGTGGAATGGCTTCATTCTGAATCCTGAATGGAGAAAAACAACAATTTTGGAGCCAAGTACTGATCTTTTGCTATAGTGCCATGTTTTCTAAGGTTTTCAAGGACTTACTTGACCCCAGTTTGTACTCCAGAGTGTGGTTCTAGAATATTGTGATGACCCACCCTTAAGGGGAAGGAACTTCCCTGGGCCTCTACAGTTATGCTTGGTGTACATAAGCAATACATCCTTTGTCTGAGTTCACAGGTCTCCATGCATGTAGACTGTGCCACTTAAAGCAACAACCCTCTGTGTCTGAAAAGCAGGGTAAGGGGCTGGGAGAGCAGGGATTCTGGAAAAACAATACTTGAACACTGAACTAAAGTGGTCTACCTAAGTGTGTGGCCTTAAGAACATCTGTGTAAATATGCATACATGGAAAAGAAAATCCTTATCCCCATTAAAAATACTGGGAATTTTAACACTAGATTCAGAAAAGCTCAATTACCATCTAGGGCATATTGGAAAGTATAATTAATGGTTTCTGGAAAAGACATTGAAATGGAAATGTCAAAATGTCCTTCAAAAAAAAGAAATAAGCATTTTTATTTTCAAAGAATGCATTTGGAAAAAAAAATCTCAAATTGACATTTTCTCATGACTACCCACATCAGAAATGAAAAGTGGCTATTATCCAGTGACTTAGAAGTAGGTAACTGAAATTACTGGTGCTGTTGTGTTCTAGCTTGCCTGACATTAAGTCTGATGTCTGTTCTTTAGATAAGAGATTTTATATGGCTGTATAGAGTAACAGGCAACTTTCTTATTATCTTCAGATTATGAGCATATGTAGATTATAAGCATTTAAAAACCCTATCTATACATTCTGGAGAGAGACTGCTACACTGTATTGATGATAACCTAAGACTCTTCTGCTTCATTGTCCTAATGTCGTAATTCTTAAATTGGATAGTCTCAGGACGTCCCGCCTATGTCTAGGCAGGAAATTGAGCCTAATTCTCATTCCTGCAGTTATCTGCCTAATGATGGCTGGATGAGTGTGGAGCACTATGCACTGTGATAAGTTCAGCTGCAAAGCATGCAGTTATTTTTCCAGAGCTATCTGCTTAGCACATACCTTCAAAAAGAAACTATAAAGAGAGGAGACAGACAAGTGTTGCATTTACTGTCTTGATTTTATGTGTATCAGCCCTTGGCAGGACTAAATGACAGTGAAATCAACAGTCATAAACAGAGCAAGAACAAAGGTTCATGGTATAAGCTGTTTCTTTTGTTCTTTGTTTGCAATTCTTGTGAATACAAAGTTAAAACACTAAGCAGCTGTTATCTCCTGTTTGTGGCTTAGAGCAAAAGCCCAGCAAACCCCAGAATTTTGCATAGTTCCACATCAAAATCATGATTCAAGCCTGTCCCGATCCAAACAAAACTTACTCCTTTCTCAAAATACTGATGCAAATGAAGCAAATTTTACTTCTGTGTTTTTCTGTTGACTTTATAGGTCGGGTGTACTGATAGCACCATAAACATGTTTGGTTATCTCCTCTTTCCTTAGCACAATCTGAAACCCTTAGCAGAATCCTCATGGGCACTGCGCCAAACATACAATTATCTTCCTCAAGGTATGATGAGTGACAAATTATTTTTATGTTTCTTAATGAATTTCTGGAGGCTTTCCCATTAAATATGTAAAATCCAAACAGAACTGACAACAGTCTTGCAGAAGTGAAAACTTTGTTTCAAATCAGAAACAGTGTACCAGCTCCAGTGAATTTTAACCTAGTTTTAATCCTCTGTGGTCAGAAAAAATCACTATATAGATACTAGGGCAGGAGAGGCACAGGGAGTTACATCTGTGGCTGAAACACCAGAACAGAAAATAATCTGTAGATTATGACATGTCCAACTCTCAAGGCAAGATTTTGTCAGATAGAGCTGTGAATACCTAAATATGGGTGACTGAGGAAAATATTTTAGTGCTGAAATAGTGCCACTTTCACTTAAAATTTTTATGTCAATATTGTCCCTAATTAACAGGAGCCATTATGAAAACAAATGTAACAGAGCCAAACATCAGACTGTTGTAATTCTCTGGGACTTCCTCAACTGTTAGTTATTAATAATTATTTAATTACAGAAGTGCATAATGTTGTTATTAAGCTTAACTTGGTTTGCTCTTTACAGGTGCAGCTATCCTTCTCACATCGTTGGACTGAATATGAAAACACAATGTTCAATATTAGATTTGATATTGTTTGTTATTCCATTTTTTAACTAAGGAATTTTGTTAAACACCAACACCGTCATGCTCTACTGCTACAGCTGGGGGAAAAGGCTCTTCTTCATGCCAGTGATAAGTCTGTGTTTCTTCTCATGCTTGACAATCTTAGAAACAAGTACTAATGCAAAATTTCAGAAGTGTCAGTTTCGGTTGCTTTGAGGTAACAGACACGAAAAGTACAGTTTGAGAAGCTTAAAGAAAGTTCAGCTGAAGTTTCAGACTAGCTGCTCTGAGGAGAGCTTAACCTCCCAGAAAGGTTTGCCATGGTCTGGTCAGATGAGGGAAACACAGCAACTTCTCTTCAGTGTTATAATATTTTGTATAAGAAATTGTCAATTTGAGTGTCTAACCCACAGTCACCCTGTGTCTGGCAGTTTATAGTTTCAGGAAAACTGTTACAGTTCACATTTACATAAATTTACTGAGAGCCATTGATAGTTCCCTCTACACAACAGGGGTGCTTAGGAGCACTTATATATGCAGTGCTTTAAGGAGTATATTTTATTAAAATCTAATTATGAAGTTACCACAGGTACATTATCAAAATTGCTTTATAACAGTCCAAACACACTAGAACAAGAGCTGCTCTGGAGGTTGGGTGGTGGGGCTAGGTAGGCACCGGGCTCTGCTCCCTGGCACAGCTTCCTCCCCAATGCCTGTGCTTGGCTTCACAGGCAGCCTTCCCTTCCTCAAACACCTCCCACCACCCCAGCACAGCCTGCCCAAGTAGGCTGCATGAGTCCATAGTACATCTTCAGCTATGTCCCTCTGGAATCCTGAATGGGCATGCAAAGGAAAGGGGACCTGCTAGACCTCACAGCCTGTAACTTTATTGCTGCTTTTGTTATTGCTTTTCCTCTCCTAATGCCATGTGATAAGGTTG
Source organism: Motacilla alba alba (assembly GCF_015832195.1). Classification (NCBI taxonomy): domain Eukaryota; kingdom Metazoa; phylum Chordata; class Aves; order Passeriformes; family Motacillidae; genus Motacilla; species Motacilla alba. Next base: position 38,447,822 of record NC_052020.1, read on the forward strand.
AGAAACCAGGAGGAAGGACAAATTGTTGATTTCCTTAATCCTTTCCTTTTGGAAAGCTGGATATCAACTCTTGCTTACATTTCAGGCTCCATTTCCATCCAGGTACAGCAGGATCCCAGTGGGTTTAGGCAGAAGTGAGCATTTTCAGCAGTTTCTGGATCTCAGTCTCAGAGTATTGCAATGTTGCTCGCTTTTATCTGAGAACAAACATCTTGTCTTTGCTTCGGAAATATAGCTGGGCTCTGTTACAAGCTCAGTGTACTGCTCAGAGATGCCTTGCCAAGCTTACAGATCTGTTGTTTCTTGTGCTGCTGAATAATTCTTCCTGTTTCTCTAGTTTCTTGTCTATGGATGAGCATCTTGGTGAACAAGAAAATGTGCTGATGTCTAAAGCCCTGATCCTGCCAGATGAGAAATGCCCTCAAATCTTAATAAATCCTCACTCCAACAAATGCTGAGATTGCATATACACTGTAGGACCAGAAATTAGCACATAGCTCCATGTTACTCACTAGGCAGTATCAGACATGCTGCTGTTCTACATCTAAATGCCTTCTGGAACTGCATCAGCAGCTTCCATAGCCCTGGCAGGAGGCTTTCATTTCCCTGCTGGAGGTCACTGCTCTTGACCTTATTCTGAAATCAGGCTCCTGGGAGAGAAGTGATTCTTTTTTCCAGTCCTTACCTAAAATTAATATTTCAATGTTTTACCAAGTGGCAGCTTAATGTAAAACTCAAACATGTTTAGAAATAAGTTCCCAATGCTATTCCTTCTCTAATAAACATCTGAACTTCCAGCATAGTGTCTTGTGTTCAGCTCTTGAATGTTGTCTTTGTCTGTAGTTCTTTGAGTTCTGCAGGGAGGGTATATCAGCTTCAACTGAAAGCAGCAAAAGCACTTTTGTATGTTTTGCTTAATTGGAAGCCAGATGGTTATGAATTCTCTGCTGGGAGAGACACAATAATGAATGCCTTCCTGAGGGAAACTGAGCTGATTCCTTTTCCCTGGATGACACAGTGAGAGCCGCCTGTGGCACCATTTGTGGCACAAGCAGAATCAGCAAGCTTTTGATTCTTGTCTCCAGATCAAATACTGAAGTGATATAAGCAAAGTGATATATAAGTTATAGGCTCTATGGTATTTTAACACACTGCAACAAATTTCTTTTTGATCATAGTTTTTATTTAAAATTGAGGGAAATTAGAACTGGACATGTAATTTTTCAAGTTTGTATCTTCAAATAGCATCAAAATACTTCATGCAGATTATCTGATCTCAAATCTGTTTGTGGTGATTAATAAACTGTGAACACAGGCATGAACTGTTTTCAAACTGCTGTTAACACTTGCTCATTTGACAGATTTTCTGAACAAGAGGATATGAGAACACTGCCACTTTTTGTGCTAAAAAATGTCAGTTTACATTATGTTAAACCTTCATGTTATAGCACAAACAATTTATAAAATCATGTCTTTTTACTTGTAAATGCAATCAACTAATATTGTTTTCCAGTATGTATTTCTAATTCCTCTGCTGTATTAATAACTGCAGGAATATTCATAAAAGCAGTCATTATAACACATCTAATTTAAGAAAAACTAGATGTTTTTAACAGCTGCTCTTTTACTCTGGGATTAGGCTACATATAAGTCTTAGGTAAAATTAATAAGGGAAAACTGTGATGTTCAGAAATTGACACCATGCAAGGCTCATCACATCCTCTTCTGTGCTGGTTTTAGGGACAAGCTGTGTTGAAAAAAATGGTGAATGAATTCATCCTCCTTTTTTTCTCCTTCTCACAAAGTATCTTTGAACTCTTGGGCAGACTACCCAGATCCCAGCCCAGAGATGTGCAGAACAGTTTTAGGGTGTGGTGTTATTAAAGGGTACTTTTGTGGGATTAAGAACTCAAAAGAAGGTTTCTTAATTGTTCTGTGCTGGTTAGCAGCTGATGAATGAAAATCCTATTTGCACAGGACTGGCAGGATGACAATTCCAACTCAGAGAGCCCTGGAGCCAGTGTATAACCTTTCAGTAAACTCCTTCCCCCTCAAGTGACTGGAATCACAACATTTGGAAGGGGAAAAGGAGGGAAGCAAAGAAGAAAATAGTAAAGTCTTCAAATATATCTGATTTAAGACTCAGAAGTGCATTTGCCTAGAAATAGCAATAGCAACAATGACGATGGCACTTGAACTAGGATTGTATAGAGATGAACAATATGGCTGTGGTATCAAGGGTGCCAGCTAGCAATAACACTCATCACTTCCATGCTCTGAATACAAATTAGTATTTCCTGTACTGTTGTCATTACAAATCTCTTTTTTGTTTCAGGTATTACTTTCCCAAGCTCAGATATATTCTTAATTAAAATCAGGTAGAGAAAGCTCCAAGGGCAACCTATAACAAAGACCCAGAACAAATAATAAAGGCTTCAATAAGTGTAGCACTGAAGATTTTTCAGTAGGTTTAATCCAAAGGACTAATCATCTGTTAAAGACAGGAGAGTGTAGCTTAAGTCTTTTAGTCTCATAAACTGAGTATCTTCAGAGCTTTACCATGGAATTAATTTGGCTTTACTGGTGTTGCTTCAGCCAAATTACCAATGAAATTAACCACCCTTATAGATCAATCCCCACTCACTACAGAATTTTCCAGATGTCTGTTAGCTACAAGACACCGGAGGTCAATAAATACTCCGTATTACAACATAACTTTTAGCTGGCTTTATAACTTTAATCTGTCAGACCAATCCTCACTGCATCACTTTGTGAAAAGTCAGCTGAGGAGTCTTTCATTTATATTTGTTTTTAGAGCTTGACCCTGAAGAGTGCCATATACCATCAGTTCCCAGGGAAGTCCTGGTGAATTAAGTCACTTTGTGCCCTTCAAGAACAGCTCCTAAATTGAGTTATTAGCTGTACAGTCATGGGGTACCTTACTTTGCCACCTGAAACAAGTTGCAGGAACAAGTTACTTGGCTTGAATCAATATTTCAGCCCAGGCAGCTTTAAGAAATCATCAGTCAGGGGACAAACTCTTGGGGCACTGAGCCCTCCTGCTGCTGCTGACCTGGCTGGCTCTAAAGCTGCTCAGCCCTTCACTCTCTGGCTCAGTGCTAACTGGATTCAACCTTCGAGGGTCAGCAGCTGCCACTGCCTTCAAGGTTAACAGCCTTAAAGTGCTGCTGAAATATAAAAAGGCTGTCAGCCTTTGTCTCCCCATGCAATCGTAATGCAGCAGTTCTTGCCGTAGAAGTCATGAGTAGATCACTCATCATTTTCCTCAACATTTTCTTCAAATGCCCTTGAAAACTTACCAGTAAAGAGAAGAAAAGGGGAGGGGGGGAAGGAGGAACCTTGGCAAGAATTCCATGATGAGCAGAAGGAAAATATGGGACTGGTGTTTGTATATGGTTAAGGGGAAAAAAAAAAGTGGTGATAATTTTGCTAAACTGGCGAAAAATTATGAAATTAAATCAGTGGTAATATCCCAGTGGATGGGAAGCCTCTGACACTGAGTTGACAGCTTAACAGTGGGAAGATGTGAGTCTTAATGAAAATATAATAATGTAAATTTTTTCTTGATGGATTCTCCTTTCAAATTCATAGGTGAATTATGAATGGTCTAGACCTTAGTCACATAGAAAAGAGGGAATGAGCCTCCTCCCAAGAGTCTTACTTGCTTGGGTTGTGTGGGGTTTACTGCTGTTGTCTAAATGTAAGTGCCATTCAAGACATCCCAGGGGTATCTGAGACATCCACACGCAGACACTACAGAGGAGCTAGGGAATATTTGAAGAGACAATTTACTGCCAGACATCTGTCTGAAATGTTTACATTTCACTATAAGACTGCAACCAGAAAGCAATGGGCTATGGTGGAGCTGACCTCAGCCAAAAGCACATCATTTGGGATAAAAAAATGACACAGGTATGCAGCAACTGTCGACTCCTGGACCTTCCTATTTCTTCCAGAATTTATTCTTAAATGTTACTTTTATTGCCCCAAGAAACTTAAATATGTGTATGAGACAAGATATAACCAATGGCAAAGGAAGATTTTTGTTACTGTAGTTTGATTTCCCCTGTGCTAGGTGCTTTGATGTCCCATGATTCCAGCTGTGGTGGGTTCAGAGTGACTGGCTGCCAGACCACCTTACAGCCACTATCTCACTTTTCCTCTTTAGCAGGACAAAGGGAAAGAGTGTGATGAAAAAGCTTGTGAGATAAAGATAAAAACAGGGAGATCACTCAGTAATTACCATCATAAGCAAAACAGGCTCAACTTGGGGGGAAGATTAATGTAATTTACTGCCAATTACAGTATAATAGAGAGACATAAAGACAAAACTAAAAGACAAAACTAAACCCACCTTTCCCCACCTCTCCTTTTTCTCAGACTCAACTCCCTTGTTCTTGACTCTTCTTCCCTCTTCTCCCTCCTGCAAGTGGAATGGCTTTTGAGGAATGGGGGCTGCAGGTAGCTTATAGCACTTTGTCTCTGCTGCCCTTCCTCCTCCTAATCTTCCCCAGCTCCAACATGGGGGATGCAGTCCTTCATAAATTGCTTCAGTGTCGAAACAGGAATAACCTTCTAGGGAAGGTTGTTTCTCTCACATTTTTATCATTCCATTCTCGCAGCTGCTGTGAAGTGGTTTTTACCCTTTTAAAAATGTTTTTGGAGGTGCCACCAGCCTGACTGAGCTTTGTGGAGCCAAGAGTCTGTTTTGAAGTCAGCAGGAACTGGTTCTGCCTGGGAAGGGGCAGCCCCTGGTCCATTCTCACAGAGGCAACCCCTGCAATCCCCCCTCCCCCAGTCTAATCTTGCCATCAGCATCCCCCTTAGGGAGTCCCAGTGCTGTGTAAAACTCAGAGAAAAGGATATGGTTGAGCCCAGCTAGCCAGGATTATCATGACAGTATCTGCTTTGCTTGAAGTTCCACTGAAAAACCCAAATGCACCCAAACCACCCAACATACAACACAAAAAGACCATGATTTATTTTAGGTCCCTGAATTACTGAACTCCTTTCCAAACTTTCAGGTCACCCTGGAAAGACCATTTTCAGAAATATCTGTCAAACTGAAAGCACTTCCCTTAAGTGATAATAACTGGTTTGGAACTTCGTGTAATGAAAAGTTGAACAAGTATTCAATTAATTAAATAATTTGTTACTCTGTTAGTCTTCCCTTTTACCTCTAAAATGTTAAGCAACAAGTTATATGTTTTCTCAGTTACGTATCTGCCTTTATCTCCTCCTCTCCTCATTGTCCACCTTCACTATGACTTGTGAAGGTGTCAAAAGAAAACTCTAGTCCAAAAGAAACTGGTGAAACAATTCAAGAGTGAAGTTTTTTGTAGTGTTTCTCACATATTGAGATCCTCACCAAGGATCTGTTAATACAAGCTTAATCTGAGTAATTGGGGTCTGGATGACAATTTTTATCTGGCTGAAGGAGTCACTTTACAATTAAACTCACAGTCGGTCTTTGCAATCTTCTGGCTGAACACTGGCTCCTCTCCAATGTCTTGTCTCTGTCGTGCTGAAGGCTGCTGAGTGGTGCAAAGGAGAGACAATGTTGCCTGCCTAATTTGGTTGTGTTGAGCTTTTACAGGAGGACAAAACCTAAAAAACTCATCTCTGTCAGTAGGAACATTTTGAAGGAGTCTCAAGGTATAAAACCAGGTTTGAACTTTTCCTTCAGTCAGAGCAATTACAAGTATCTCTCATCATTAGCATAATGATAATAGAAGCTTAATTATCTCACCACCTCTGCCAAATGTGAGGGGAATTAGGTGGTGGGTTCAGAAGTTGCTGACAGAGATGTTCACTTAGGCTGCTAATGGAGCTGCATGGAAAATGGCACTCTTGGCAATTTCAATTACATTGCTAAGTATGACTTTTATATAAAATAATTTGCTATAAATTTAGCAGTGTGACCTAAAAGGCAGGGCTTTGGACTGGGCTTAGAACTGGAGCCTATTTCCAGTTATTTTGCAGATCTGCATAGTGACTACAGCAAAAAACTTTTAGTCTCTCATTTTCTGCATCTGTTAAACACCTTTGGAGAAGATCACTTTCAAGGCATACTTTGAAATCTGACTTCAAATGTATATTGCTATTGAGGACCTTAGACTTATTATTATAGGGAGTACAGAGGGCAAAACAATCTTGTTTGCTTCTGACTTTGACAAGATCTGAGTCAGGCTTCATTTATGTTGTAACAGAAGCTGGTCACTAGAAAAGAACTGTAGCATTTTTACTCTTTAGTAATGTCAACCTAAGAGAAAGGTATTTTCTACACTGTTTTCACAAGCACTGCATTACTGCAGAAATATGTGGAATTTGTTTCATAGCCATGGCACTGTTCTTTTGCAGTACGATTTTTGTCACCCAAATCAAGGGGATTGGAATTTAGATAACAAATAACAAGTTTTGTGTATGCATGATTTTACTTTCCATAAAAAATTTAAAATATAGGGAAAAGCTACACACATAAAACTTAGTACCTTATCAGACTTGTTTTTCTTTCAGGTTCTTCCCATTTCTATTAAATTGTTTATTGTTATTTGCTTAATGCTTTCAATACAGTACTGAAAACAACCCTGCTCTGTCAAAATGGCAGATGGCCAGAAACTGGACAGCTTTCCACGAATAAATTCTGGGACATAAGCACTCTAGATAAGCAATGTAAGTTTTTCATATGAGTGTTGAAAAATAAAACATATGTACATATGATGTTTAAACTGCCCTAAGGACAGGAATAAAACTGGTATCATGTTGTTCTTCAGGCTAAGTTCCTATGGGAAGGTTTTTAAAAGCCATTTGTTTAAACCTGTATTTTTGAAGATCATTGTCTTGGGTTATGTCTGACTTTTCACATTGAGAACCCTGACCTCTTATCACAACCTGCCTAGTTGAGGAAAATTTCTGGAGAAAGTTATCTTTTGATATTAAAAATAAATGACCAGATAGATCCACCTGGGTTACAGTATATAAACAAAATTAAACAAAACCCAAGAAGAAAGAGTCCATGTTTCAATCTTCTGATGCCATGGCTATTGGCATATGTTACTGCTACATAAAAGCATCTTATTAAGCATGAAACCTAACATTTTCCAAGGACTCTTGTTTGCTTTGTGCAGAATAAGGTGGCTCCCAAACATTCCTACATTACTGGATTCTTTCCCATTAGCAAGAGAGGGACATTTTTGTGATTTCTTTTATTTGGAAGTGTCTGTCTAAGTTAAGTGAAACAAAATAATTTTTAGTGATCACATGGATGTGTTTTAGCAGCATTTAGTCTTTAAATGGGAATTTTTGTTTGTGGCACAAGCTTCTCTGTTATAGATATTCTTCAAATTGACTTGATCTTGGAAAATTCCTCCTGAGTCTATGTGTCATTTCTAATCATGCAGGGATATTTTAAACTTCTAGACATGCATAAATATATGGATAAATTATCTGGTTCATGTACACATGTGGTTTTGGTCACCTTTGTTAGGAGACACTGAGTGCTGTAGCCTGAGAGAAACAGAGCTGGAGCTGCTCCATGGTCAAGCTCCCTTGGTCAAGCCAGTAGCATGTATTCCTTGTGGGAACTCGTGTATATACCTGGTACACACACATGAGCATGGGTAGGCATACAAATTAACACAGACAGAAGCACTCATGCAAACACAAACTGCCTAATCAAAGATGTTCTGTACAGGAAGAGATAAACAACTTTCTAGGCACTCAAGACAACAAAGAATTCACTATACCTTTAAAATGAACCAATTTGTAGTAATTTGCATGTGAACTTTTAGAAAATAATTTAATATTCTCCACTTTTACAAGGTTAACTTTTTCATGGCTTCTTGATCACACAGATATCTAATCAACATCCAGATTTAGCTTTTGAAAGCATTTACTTGCCCTCTGTTTTCCTTCAATGTTATTACAGCGTGCAGTTTAAATCTTCCTTAATCTCCTTCAATTCTAGCAGACTGATTAATAAACATTAATTATAAAGATGCTGAGTAGGCATTATGAAAGAAGAGGATGAAGAGGAGGTGATGGCTGGGGAAAGGAAGATAAAATGTGGTGATCTTTCTAGTCTGATATGTCATTCTCTGTGAGTATGTCTTTATGTTCCCTGTTATATCAAGTCCAGCAAGCAATCACAAGTAACTAACCCCTGTCTTCTGCTGCCACACAGCCAGAGCTTCCTCTCACGCATTCAGATCCCAGCCTCAGTGTCTACTCTCCCCTGTGATGGAATGTTACAGACCTTGTCCATCATGGGTTTGCCATCTGGTTATAGCTGGCACTCAGCAACGCCCTGCTCATGAGCATACTCACCTGCTGCAGCCCTGAGCTTGGGTTTTTCTCATTCCCAATACACTGCTGGCATCCTTGAGACCATGAGCCAGCACAGCATTGCTCCGTGCATCCGAGATGACATGAGCAGCCTTTGTAGCAGACCCTGGCACCAACAATGGGCCTTGCTGGGAACAAACTGCTCTATCCATTTTGGTTTTCTTCTCTGTGAGTTTTTTGACTCTTGGTTGAATAAAGTTAAAAACAAAGTCTGCTTAACCAAACATAAAACCACCAAAACCCATCAGTTTGTGCCCTGAAAGCTGAAGGGATAGTGTCAGCAGGGGAGTGTGATGAGATAGAGCAGGGTCTGCTGTTTTCACAGGAGAAGCCAAAGAGACGATAGAAATTTGTGGAAGAGAAGAAACTTATTTTCTAAGTCAGGAAAGTGAAATAAGGATAGTGTACTCTGGGAATAGAAGTAGAGAATAAAATTCCTACTAATAGATCATATTAATTCAGGAAAATATATTTAGACCTGCTGAAAAGTGATAACAAATATTTATGGGTACAAATTGTGATTAGAAAAAGCGTTTCCCTGATTTCTCTTACTTGGAAAATCGAACTAACGCAGTTACAATTCCCATATCCATTCATTTGACAATATGATCGTGTGGGTGAACTGGTGGATTAACTTATTGTTGGTCTGAAAAACCCATCAAAATAGAGTACTGTGAAAGATTAAGAGCTTCAACTTTGGAAGCAAAATCCTGTGCTTTCTGATTCTACTAAAATGACTGCCAGCTGGTTTCCATGTCCTTTCTATGGCCACTGTTCCTTTATTACATCAAAAAACTCCTTGTCTTTCCTATGTGTAGCCATTAAGTTTTTCTAACATCTCACTAAGCAGAGTGATATCACTCACTAAGAAAGGTAGATCTTTCACCAGCCACTATTTTTACCAAAAAGATCTAAAATCCTGCAAATGGTTACACAATCATCCCTTGGCTCTGTAGCTGGAGCAGATTTAGGCTTAGGAAATCCAGATTCTTCTCTTTCTCTGGGATTTCTATTATTGTGTTGGGCAGTGGCTTAGGCCAAGAGTTAAAAACATTTCTATGTCTTAATTTGAAAAATTTTAAGCTGCTTTTCCAAGGAAAGGAACTAAGAATATGCAGGAAGCACCAAATAATTTTAAACACTACATTTTCCTTCCCATTCTTTACTTTTTAAAAATTTCATCATGCCATGGTTATTAGCATTTGTAATGAATGGAGTAGCTACAGGAGCTGAGAATTCAAAGTTTAAAAACAAATCTCTTTCAGAAAGCCCTGATTTAAACCCTTAAGCTTGGTGTTCTCTGTGTTCATTAGTCACTTTTGGTCCTCTTAGTATTCATCATGCTGGGTCTCAGCAGGACAGGCGTAGTTCAAATACATTTGCACCTAAGCGAGGTGTGCCGTAGAAAGACTTGGAATAAAACAGTCCTCTGAACTTCAGAGATGACTGAGTGGCAAAAGTTTCTGTCATCTTTCCGTGAAGGCTTTGCTGCAGGGTCATTATCTTTCCCTTTTATGTTAAACGCCCTGCACATTTTAGAAACAGTCTTCACCATAATGAAAGGACGTAAATTTAGACAGCTACAATGACTGATTGCTTTTTTTGTGTTACTACACCATAGTGTTTTACTTTTGTATCTTCAATTTCACAGTGGATTAGAATGTATTTCTAGTTCACTAGCAGAAATTGGCATCTGTTCAATAAACTATCCCAGAGATATATTCCTTCTTATGGAAGTGATGTTCTAATGCTTCCTTCCATTTCAAAGCTATTTTGAGGCATTCAAAGTCAGCTTTATGAAGCTGATAGATCAAGAGTGGAGATTTAGGCACAGAAAAGCTCAGCACTGCTGAACCTAACATATGCGTCTAGCCCTCATAGTGTCATCTACACTGCTGAATTATGTGTCTAGGCATAGTATTTCATAAGGCTCTTAGGTCCTTCTGGCTTCATCCCAAAACCCAGAACTTCTGGAAGACAGTTTTTGTTCTCCCTAGACCCCATTCTATTGTACTCATGGATACAACTCTGCAAAAAACCTTCTAGTCTTCATGAAATATTACTTTCACATTCTGGCTAATGTAGATTAATCCAAGAGACACTGTCAAAAATGCACTTCTCTACTTTATCTGACAGAAAATGACTAATGATTATTTGGCAGTTATGGCATTTAAATATTGATAGTCTTCCTTTAAAGCTCTTATATTTGCTTTGTGTAAATATGCAATCAATTTGCACCTAGTTATGCACTTGTCACTTAACTCCCACTTACACTGCTATTCTGGATAAGCAAGAATTTAAATTATTTAGCCATGTTGGATCAACTGTTTTTGCTTGAAAATTCTTCATATCCAAAAACATAGAGGTAATAATAATAATAAAGATAATAATGTTGATGTCAGTGATGATATTAGCAATAGCAACAACAAAATAACATTAATAATAAAAATAAATAATAACAACAATAAAAAACAACAATGATAAAACGATTGAGACAAAGAAGACCTGAGCTTTCCTCCTGTAGAAAGAGGGGTGGAGGGGGAGCTGTTGTAGCAGTGCCTTGTCGAGAGGTGGAGGTGGGAGGCCAGCTGACCCACAGGAAAACCCACTCAGAAACTGTCCAGGTTCCATGGGCTGGTGTTGTTCCTGTTAACTGAAGTGTGTTGGAGCAAAGAGGTGATAATAAAATCATGTAAGCACAACAATCATAAAGTGCTGAGGGGTAAAGAAGAAATAAAACAAACTCAGAGGCATCTAGGAGAAAGAACTATCAAAATACAAAATGGGCTTCATTCATCATGTAAATCAATCTGAATCTGCATTTGGTTTCTGTCTTACAGCAGTCTGTAATTAGAAGTGTTCTGACTACTGTTTGTTGCTGGCACAAGACCCAAGAGAAATTCTAGTTAATTGCCTAACATTGCAAAAGCGTTATGGCTCAGAGAAGAGTTTCATTTAATGAATCAAATTTGAACTTGGCTCCTGCTTTCATACATTCTCTTTTCCATGCTAGAACATTTCTGACTATCCTAAAACCCAGCTGAAGGTTTGAGGAGAGGTATTACTAAAACAAAAGTTTGAGCCTGTCTGTCTCACATTAGAGGAATAGGCACTTCCTGATTTAGTGAATGTATTTAGTATATATCAGTTCAGTTGCTTATAAATCTCCACAATAGCATAATAGTGCATTTTTGGGCCATGGATGCCATTACTGGTTAACATTTAAAAGCACCTTCTAAAATATAATTTACAAGGTATGTGGCCTTTAAAGACATTTTCAGCTGAAGGTCCTCTCTGATAGCTGCTAGTCACTTGCATGTCCTTGCCTTCTAATATGTCTGGCAGGTTACAATGGAATAGCTCCTGATAACTCAGCACATCACTTTAAAGAAGCTACTTAGATTTGCTTTTTCTTTTAAATTAAAACAGTCTAATGAAGACTGTCACCTTTAGGAACAGGAGAGGTCTGAGTTACCTAAAAAATTAAAATGTGCAGATCACACTGAGAAACAAAAGTGAAGTATAAAAGACATGAAAAGTGATGATGTCACACAGCTGGACTGTCACATAAATAGCTTTAGGGAAAGATCTTGAGTCTTTAGTAAGATGCACAATATTTATAACACAGAAGACTGTCCTAAAGATATCAGGCAGCCCAGATTTTATCAGACTGTGAGTTAAATATTGATGAACCAGATTGTAACCATTCTTTAACATTCAAAACCATGTGCGCAAACATGTTGCCCAGTATAGTTACTTAAGGAATTAAATCAGTTAATGTATTAAATAGTTTGCTGGATGTATTTTCTTTACTAAGTAGGCTTATGATAATTTCCTAATTCCATTTTCTTCAATATTTCTCAGGGAGTTTTAGCTTCCCTAAATGAGCTTCAGGAAATTCAGGCAGAGAGTTAATTATTGTGGTGAGGCTCTTATCCAAGTTTCAAAAACATTTACCACAGAATTTTTAACCTACTGTCACAGGTTTGAGACCGGGGTTTATAGGCTGGATTTTAAAATGAAAATAAACCAACATTTAAAATAAATTAAAATACAAAGATAAAAATGTACATCAGAACAAAACCTCATGTGACATGAAAAAAAAATTATACATTCCACTTTAACATGCAATCTTTTAGGGACAAATTCATATGACCTAAATTCTATCAAAACCTATCTAACATGCCATCTGCTTTTGAATGGCTCTTCTTTTGAGAAGCCTAACCATGAAAAATTGTGGCTAATCTCAACAAAATCTTCCTAGAAAAACAAATTTAAATAAGCCGATGTTTTGGCAGCTGGTTTTCAGTCTTTATTTTTTTAAGAATTTCCATCCCTCTAAATCAATAAACATTTTGACTTCTCTATTTGGGAAGTTTTTCAGCCAGAACTGCCAAAAGTGCAGGGTTCTGTGAGATGATGCTGTAGGTGACAAAATGCAGGAAAAATCCCCCCTCTCTAGCTAATGTTCTTCCTGTGAGAACCAGGTGGCACTGGGGTGGTCCTTGAGGCCTCACAGTAAATCATTCTGTTTTAATAACATTTAGAAAAGCAGCATATATATAAATAAATAACCTGGTGTGACTGCGTGCCAATAATGAGTCATTTCTTCTCTTAAGATAATAAAACATTTTAATGATCATGTATTATCCCCCGGATTATACAGAGATTTAGCATTCACTGCACTACTGTCTATAGATTTCTTCCACAGACATTTACAATAGTGAAGGTGAATGTCACAGTGCTTAACAGCACCTTTTTCAGATAGAAATCAATTCCATGAGAGGCAAAATTCACAACTTCCATTGATTTCAATGCAAATTAAATATTCATTTTTTACAGAATTACATGTAATAAGCGGGTGACATCTCACAGATGCTCTGTTATTAGTCTGTGAATAGCTTCAGTTGAAAAAATGATCTTCACTAACACTGAATTGCTCTAAAATAGATTTTGAGCATTGATAAATTTAAAGTTTTCTCTGCAGAAATCAAATGCCTTCAAACATTCCCTTAATCTGTAATCCCAGCAGCTCATAGTGTAATTACGTTCAGACTTATTGATGCACCTCTAATTACACTGATTTTCCTCAGTTTTACTGACCACAGTGGTATGATGCCTTTGTGCACAGCTCCCTGTCTTGCGATAATTTTTCTTCCTTTCCTCTTAAATACATGGTTTTTAGCATCACTTTGCTTGCCCTTTCCCATTTGCCAGTACAGTGAGTCACACTTACAGAAGATTTTTCCAACATTCCTCTAGATGCTAGTGCCAAGACTGCAAGTAGAGAGGATTCACAAAGTAATTTTACTTTCTTCCCTTGAGACAGATGCATGAGACACTCTAATCTTCACTTCTGCAGTAATATATAACTTATGGCTATATTATTACATGCACTTTTCCCACTATCCAGTGACATGGAGAATTCGTAGCACAATCAGAATGCCATGGCACAAACTTTGCAACGAGTCCATGATGCTTGCCATGCCTATCTAATTAATCTTGGACATCCTCCTATGACAATAGCATAAATTGCTCGGCTAAATAAGGTACCAGTACCTCTTATGGGCAAACTTTTATTGCAAAAAAATTTGCAAAGAACTCCCTATATTTTTTTTTTTTTAATAAATGAAAACTTCACCCACCTTAATTTTATTTTGTACAATGTGCAAATATGTAACCATCCCTGACTCACATTGTCTTCAACCTCCAGCTACAGATCCTGAAAATGAGCCATTAACATGATAAGTCTGAAAACATCCACAGTTTTCTTCATTTGGCTCAGTTGCCAAAGAAGCTAACAAAACAAAAAGTATTTGAATTCCATTCTGCCAGAATGCTGATGGCAATTACTGTATCTGTCTGTTAAGAGTTAGTTTAGTTTTCATGCATTGAGTCCTCCTTTTGTACACAAATATGGATGGATGAACTAACTGGCACAGAAACTTTGAAAAAAACAGAACAGCTTTTTCCCCAATCACCTCATACAAATTTGTTTAGGCAAAATAATGCTTTGAATTTACATTTGGAAACAGTTGGCCATTACTTATTCATATCCAGAGATTTCAAGAGAAAGTGTTCTCTTTAATTCAAGCAAAATTATCAGCTATGTTTACCTAACCAGTGAAACTGTCTCCTCCTGTTACCACGGCAGAAAGGAGATCAAAACTGTCCTTCTGTGTTTCAACGTCGAGGACTCTGTCCCACAGCTGTGCAGAGGCCCGTGTCATGGTAAATTATCTCCACTCTACCTCTGGGTTATTGGCTTTTGTGAGCCTGCAGATGGACTGTTTGCCTGTTTCAGAATACAGTTCTAGGGTATCAGGAAGATTTGAGGTAAATACCGGTTTTACACATACCCTTGAGAATTCTATACAAACCTCTGAGCAAGGTGTGGCATTTGAATTGGACCACCGTGCGATGTGAGTGGAGAACTGCTACAACTCAGGCACACCTCTGAAGCATAAAGTCTTTCTTCTTATAGTACCAATTCACTGTGAACCAACCTTGATAGAATTACGTAACTGTTTCCTTGCTAGGTTAGCAAGAGAGACTGGTGACAAGAACTCGATTTCTCATCCACTTCCTTCCCCTACACTCCCACTTTCTTTCACTCAGACAGTACAGATATATGCCCATATCATGTGGGTAAAGTAGTTTATTATTTTGTACAAACAATGCACTCACGTTTGTTCTACAACAGTGTAGGCTCTGAAAGTTTTGTATGTCAGTTGTTAAAGCTGCCTGCATGCCTCAGATGGGAAACACACCAGTCTTGTTCCTGTGTTTCCAGAATCAATCTCCAGTCTCACAGTTTGTTTATAACCCAGCCAGAGTCATGCCAGCAGCTAATGTAACTTTTCACCTAATTCCCCATATGTTGTCACCATCTCTGATGCTGATGAGGCTGCTTCATTTCTTTGAAAATGAGCTGCAATGACTTTCTAATCTGTGTAAATGAGTGGAAAAAATAAAAAAGAGCTGAAGAAAAATTCTATCCCTTGCTCCATTTACAGGTGTATAAATCAGGTCACAAATAACCAATATCATTCTTATGATGTTCTGCAGCAGAACCTTCTTACCTAAAAAAGCACAAACTTCTTGCACCAATTAAAAAAATCATAAAAAAATAAAAGCTAGTATTTTTAACCTGAAGGTAATTTTACACCAGTGGGAAGTATATTGGACAAAATAGTAAAAACAAGCTCTCAATAGCACATCAATCTTCACTACACTGTGTTTTATTGAAAATATTTTTTGCTTTATATATTCTGCTCCCTTTTTAAAAGTGGGTGATTACTACAGAGGAGACATGCAGGTTCAGAAACACTAATGATGATGCACTGATTCATGCAACGTTTGGCCCACCAGTAGCTATCTTGCTCTATAATGGGCCTTTAAAAACCACTTCTTTTATTTCATTTCATGTAGAAATGGTGAATACTCTCCTGCAGAACACTTACTGACAGACAATAAAAGGAATACATTGTACCAGACTGGCAAAATAATTTGGATCTTCTTGACCTCTGAACTAGTATGTCCTGTGTGGTAATCTGCAGTATGGTAGGAAAGTAATTACTCATTCTGGTGATTGTTAAACATAGAATGATAGAACCATGAAGTCATAGAATGGTTTGGGTGGGAAGGGACCTTAAAGATCATCTACTTCCAACTCCCCTGCTGTGTGCAGGGATACCTTCTGCTTTACCAGGTTACTCAGAGACCTATCCAACCTGGCCTTGAACACTTCCAGGGAAGGGACATCCATGACTTCTCTGGGCAGCCTGTTCCAGGGCCTTCCACCTTCACAGAGAATTTCTTTATAATATCTAATCTAATCCTGCTCTCAGTTTGAAGACTTTACCTCCTGTTGTATGTTCACAAGCCTTTGTGAAGTGTTGCCCTTCAAATTTCTTGTAGTCCTCCTTTAGGTGCTGAAAGGCTGCAATACAATCACCTGTATTGATTGTATTATAGCCTTCTCTTGTCCAGGCTGTACAATCACAATGCTCTCAGCCTTTCCTCATGGGAGAGTTCCTCAATCCCTCTCATCATCTTGGTTTCCCTCCTCTGCACTCCCTCCAACAGTTCCCTGCTCTTCCTGTTGGGCACCCCAGAGCTGATGCAGCACTGCAGGTGGACTCTCACCAGAGCACAGGGGCAGAGTCCCCTCCCTGGCCCTGCTGCCCACACTGCTGTGGATGCAGCCCAGGACACATTTGGCTCTCTGGGCAGGGAGTGCCCATGGCTGGCTCATGTCCAGCCTCTCAGCCAGCAGCACCCCCGAGTCCTTCTGGGCAGGGCTGCTCTGGGTCTGTTCATCCCCAGCCTGTGCTGGCACCAGGGTTGGCCCAGCCCAGTTGCAGCACCTTGCAGATGCCTTGGCAAACCTCATGAGGTTTGCACGTGTTCATTTCTCAAGATCCCTCTGGATTCCTTATTTCTGACAAAGTTATAGTGAGGTCTTAAACAGAGTTGTGTAGTACCTGCTGGTGTGGCTGAGCACTCAGTCATACAAATAGCATTGCTGGAGCCAAGAAAACTCCTCCCAGGGATCAGCCTTCACACGGCTGAATGAAGACTCTTTATCTGGCTTGGTGGTATTAGAATCCTTTCTATTTGCTCTTCTGTTTGAGATTGAAAGAAGCTGTCTCTGGTTTATTCTGAGTCTGTTCCCTGTCTGAGGAGAAATGTCCTTCCAAGAAGATGATGTTATAGGAGGGTTTATTATTTGCATGTGATTTATTGCATTTATGTCAGGTTATTGTATGATTATCTTGGGATTACTGTAAAATTTTCACACACAATTACATTTCAGTAATGTACCATATCAAGAATTACTTAGTTAAATGATAACAAGAGGTATATATTTTTCTTCAAAATATGTACTCTATTCCACCAGCTGTAAGCCTCTCCATTTTCTTTCAGAAAAAAAGCAGAAGGCCTAGAGGAGAGGTTGAGAAAACAATATATTCAATGACTGTTCCTGGAGCAGACTTGTAATCCTGCTTGCCTTTCAGCCTCAAGTTTATGATTCTGGAAGCTCTTCAGAGCTGGCGCTTCTTTTTCTGTAACATAATTGATTATTGGTGAAGAAGCAGAGCTGGGATCTGAATTAGAGACTCTAGAAGCCCTTCTTCCTCTCTCAAGAAAGGCTGCAGTGGGAAAGTTGGGGTTCTCTAAACTGAATCTGAAGTCAGAAAGGTTCATCACTCATTTGTGAAATAGCTTTTATGTTCAAGAAGAAATGTAAAAAGAATAGATGCAAGAATACTTCTTAAATTATTTCTTTAAACTTTGAAAACATACCGTAAGAGGAAGGTACACTGTGACTTCTCTGTAACATTAGCTATTTTATTCTTCTTCAAATTAAGATAAGGCTAAATAATAAAATTAGATCTAAAAGTAAGAAAGTTCTATGAGGATTGCCCTTGTTTTATTATTTATTGCCAAGGAAAAGCAAATTCCAAGCAAAATGCTGTTTTCATGCCATGGAGTCCAAATACATTCAAGTAATAAAGATGATTAATAACAATGCGAGTCAAAATTATGGTAAATTGAACTGTAAATCATTAAATAGTAATGAAAAACAATAATGAAATAAAATCAAGTGTATTTGCTTAAGTCAGTGCTAGCTAAAAATGTATCTGAGTGTGCTCTGCCAAATACTAATTAAATCAAATCATGTGCTGCTCTCTATGTTTGTCTTCTCTGTTTACAATGTATCAAGCTATATGGTTAATAAGAGAAAAAATATAAAAGCTTGAACTAATACTTTATTAGCCTTCATTTAGCAGTGGAAATGCAAGGGAGGCACTCTGAATGTTCAGTTAGTGCTGTAAGGGGATTAGCAGCAATGAGGATTGATGACTTTGACTTTGTTCTTTGATGGTTGTACAGAGAACAAAAATTACTGCCAGCATTTCCTAAACTCAGCAATTCCTGTGTACAACTTCTAGACAAGTTTAACAGGAGTGTTTTCTTGCATAATGATTTATTTATTTTACATACATAAAGCATTATAATTTGACAAGGTTCTCCATCATACCTTTGGACCTCAACTGAGCACTTGGCAAGAACAGGATGAATATTTTTTGGTAAGTTACAGTATGGTAAAAGAGAGGCCTTCTAGCTGCTGGAATGTTTTTTTCTCCAGCAGTGTCAGACATATACCTACATGATACTATTATCCCTCTATTTGGCAGAGCTCCTTGGTCCAGTCATTTACAAGTGTCATTCCTGTTTTACTAAAATTAATTTGTGCTAAGAATGGCTTTAACAACATGAAGCCACAAAAATTATTTCAGTCATCCTTTTCCTAATTTCCACCCTTCCCCACACATTCAATATATATAGCTTTTATGAAACATTTGATTTTGTATCAAAACTGCGTTAGCAAGTCTACTTCTCTTCTGCCTTCACCTTCACCTGTCAGGGAGGTTTTTACTGAGGTCCTCCAATATGAGTTTCTAGATATACAATACCAGACCCCTTGGAAGCTGAAGCTTGAGTCAATATTATGATAATTCAAAGTTTCTTGTAGTCTGCCCTAAGCAGAGTTGTCAATTGGCATCTCAGAGTAACATGACCAAACTGTTCTCCTCTCACATGATTTAGGTTCTGATACTCAAATACATGACAGTGTTATCTTACTATTTGACAATAATGAATTAACACCTGGACATTGGGTATGACTTCTTCCTCGTGCTCTGTGCTCCCCTGGCTCCTTGGAGCTGTTTCACTTTGTATAAATATTGGATAGTTCATGGAGGCAAGCCTCCTTAATCTCCTTTCACAGTCAAAGAACTCCTATGCAGCATGGCATGGCAGGTTATAGGTACAGCAGCGAATTCCACAAGGTCTTTCAGTGCCCTGCAGTTCTACCTACAAACAGTTGGTTACCCATTAATCATTGCTCCTTCCACTGCTGTCAGAAAGTGTTCTGGGCTTGGGTGGGGGGGGTTGTTTTTGAGCTGATGGGGGTTTTTTGGGTTGGTGGGTTTTTTGTTTGGTTGTGGGGTTTTTTTGTTTTGTTTTTTTCTTTCAAGGCTGGTTTATTTCCAAATAACATTTCTTCCTTCTGAGAGGAAGGACGGAAGGAAGGACGGAAAATAAATTCTGGATCATCTGTCATAAACATCTTTATAAAACCCCATTCCTTTTGGAACTGTCCCATCTTTGTTATCTTCTTGTACATGCTCCGTTCTGAAGCTGCCTATCTCTAAACAGCTCCAAGAACATGAGTTTCTCCTTTCAGATTGCTGTAACGATGTCTCCTTTCTCTCAGGCTGGCTCTGGGCCAGTGCAGCTTCTTAGTTCAGCTCTTCCTGTTCCAGTATAATAGGTAAGATAAGCCACTATCAGTCTTCTTACCGCAAAGTCTTCACAAATTCCATTACTTTGGAAGGACTCCATCTCCCTGCTGTCTCACATAAAGTTATGGAGACTAGTTTGGCTAAAAAATATTCCCCAAGTACACATTGCATGGCACAGTACACAAAAACACTCTCTGTTTACAAACATTTTAATTAGAGATAATGACAAGAAAAGCCATGTTCCAGAAATGCGCATATGCAAGTGTAACACAGTTTGTAGTATATGAATTAATTCTTTCTAAGTTTATTACAAGGGATCTTAAATTCTCTATCTTTGTATAGACACAAAAATATTGCAGCTCTTTCCTATATAAAGGAGGTCATTCAGATCTGCTGTTACCCTCACCCTGCAGCAATAGGTCCTCATGTATCGAAACCCCACATATGTTGAGCAAAACCTACCAAGACAAAGCAATGGAATAATTTATTATGCAAGTTCCAACACACTCTGTCAGGAAACACTATAGGATGATGATGAATATGTGTTCAGGGAAACATGTTAACTCCTTATTGAGTTATTATCTAACTGATACTCTATGTATCTAACTGATAGATACAGTCAAATGAAAAAGTTGGTTTTGATATAGGGGACATTGTTATGGTCTAAAACAGAAGTCGCAAACTCCACAGGATGGAAAAGGTGTTTGGTAGCTGTGAAGCAGAAGGGGATGTTTGCAAGAGGTGAGAAGGTAGGTACCCCTGCGTTTCAAAGAAATAGAAACAGATATTCATCACATCTAGATCACTGAAAGACTGATCGCATGAAAATTATAGTAGGAGGTAAAATCAGTGTCTTGGTGGATTCTTGGTTTTAATATCTCCTAGACATATTTTAAGAGTAAGCCTGGATTGCAACAAGACACCCTCCACTTGAAACTGATTTGTTATGATGACAATTGTTTGCTTTAGGGAATGTATCAGGGTGCATAACCAAACCAGGTTTGCCTCCATACGTTCCATGAAGGTATATGGTGTACTGAATAAGGAGCATATATTTTCACTGACATGGGAAAAGAATTATGTGAGGAAAAAAGCATGCAAAGGAGCCTGGGAACACCATGTATTTCCCACAGCCACCTTCTGGTTAACTCCACAGAAGGTGGTGCTAGTGGGAGATTGTGTTCTGCCTCTTTTTATTTATTTCTTTACTTAGTATTCTCTTGTTTGAGTTTAAAGCTGTTTAGAACTACTACTGTTTGTAGAAACAGCTCTTATTTTGCTAAATTATTTTTCAAAGTATAGAAATTCTTCTTCAATATATTACATCTATAGAGTGAATGCCTCAGAAACGCAGTCTCGTGATCTATGAACCTCACTGGAATGATTATTCCAAAGTCCTTGGGTTTAGAACTGAAAATAAAGATTCTAATGGAAAAGCAGCATGTATTGTGATTTGTTGTTTTCCAGCTGTGCTACTGACAACTCTTCAGTCATTTGAAACATTTTTGCCTAGCAGGATTCTCATTTTTGCAATTGTAGGGTGTGTTTTGGGGTGAACTCTGTGGGTCTTGTGCTCCTCTCTGCAGAACAGAGCAGGAGGATCCGTGGGGCATGATTTTCTTCTTTCTGCAGGTCCACCTTCATGGTCTAGTTTGTCACAGTCAAGGTCTTGAAGAAAAATATAGTGGGAATTAAAATGATTGGAGTGGGACAGGAGAGCAGTAGCTATACAAGACTGTGTGCCATCCTTTATAGACTGTGGAGAGTCAAAAAACATGAAAAGAGAGGACATAATTGTTGCATAAGCCAATATCCAAAATGACACTGAGCAAACAGGAAAACTGGACAGATGTGTAAGAGAGTAATACTGGTGTTCTTCCATAAATCCTTATAATACTGCACTGAATTTTTTTAATTTAACTTTCCTCACATGCCTTTAACTCTGCCAAATGCTTCCTTTGATTGCACATTTTCGTTATAAATGTTCCATGGCAAAAGTCAGTTACTTTCTATTTTCACAACTGAGCTTCACCCTGTGATACAGAAAATGGCTAGTTATTTTTGGAACAGACCTGGCTGCTACTGCAAGGGGGAACAGATTAACTTCTGTGATTTTATCCAGTGGAAATCTTTTCACAGGCACAGCTCCAGCTAAAGCAAAGGTGTGTCAGCCACTGACTGTCTCCAGTCCTAATCCAAAGCTGAGAGGATAATTCTGACTGTGGTTCACTGACTTACAGCATCCAAACCAACAGAACGGCAGGAGAGATGCTGTATCTACACTATACTATATATCCATAAAAGATAAACATCATTTGCTATTTAAAGTATGCTCAAACCTTGTTGTCAAAAGATCATTTTGCCAAGGAGCTCCATGGTAGATTAAGTAACACTACAGTGCAACAAATAATACATTTTGTTCTACATGCATCATCATAAATGTGATATGAAATCTCTTCAAACCTCTTTTTACAAAGGCTCACTGATGTAACGCAGCTTGGATGGCTGATATGACAGTGCAAAGATGCAGAGCTAAGATGCAAAGCCATGGCCTCAATATCCTGTGCTTATCTGGTGTTAGCAACAATCACAAAACCTTAATGGAAGTCCTAAGGGCACTTAAACCCCCCATTATTTTAGTAGAAACTTTCCTGAGGCATAAAGCTAAACACAAGTTATTTAGCTGGCTGTCAGACTGTAGAATGAGTGATTTTCTTTGTACACTTGAAAATCTCCTGTCAGTGTGAGCAAGGGTTCCTCACAAGATGATGGTTATCAAGTGCTCTTTTCGACCGTCTCAAACTGCAAGTTTGCATTTTAAATTCAAATTTGAGAATGCTATGAATCTATGTGCTTATAGCTATATATATTATGGGGCAAAAAAATGCTTGCCACAGAAGTATGTTTGATGTTAATTTTGTTTGCTAGATCCTCAGGGAAGGCTATTGCAAAACAGTGCTGTTTTCAATAAAACATCAAAGCTTTTTCATTCCTTCAAAATGACTCTCTTATTGAAAAGCTGTAATAGCTTGGTTAAGGTTTATGTGAATGTGTGTGTCTACTGTGCAGCACACAAATAACTGACAAGTTTGTAGTCTCAGTTGTTATATACTACATTACCAAATCCCAATCAGAATCACCTTTTTTGTTATATTAGCTTATTCTTCATCCCTAAATGTTGCAAACTACAGAAGTTTTCCCATTTTTAGAAATCTAATCAGGTTTAAATTATTTGACTGGGGTTTTTTTCTTTAGTTTTATGATCCAATCTGCAGCATTGTCTGTTGGGACAAATTATTTTTCAATGTCCAAAAAAAACCTAGTGTAGTATTTATTCTCTAAAATGAATTTTTTCTGCCAAATAATTGCCAAGGATATATAGTTAAATGTGAACAGTTTGGGGAGGTGAGGGGGAGGTGTAATTTGAGAAAATGTTTCCATAGGACAGTTCTTTAAGTGTATAACTTACAAAACATAGACACCAGAAAACTCCACGAATTCAGATACTCCTTTGCCAGGATGATAAGTCATGCTGAGTTGAGGTGGACATCTATACCTGGTCATTACTTTCATAGATGTTCAACTGAGCAACCAAATATGATTATCATACTCCCATACCTACACCTACACAAGAGATAAAGACTATACTAATATATTTTATTATATTTCTCAAATTAACATATTAAGCAGAAGATTTCTTTTCTCATTTAGTAGAAAATTCATCCACAGCCCAGAAGCAGACTCCAGCTGGGCCTCAACTCAGTGGGATGAACTGACAGCTATTTCATTTTGCTTAAACGTGAAGTTAAGCTGCTTTTTTTCTCTTGTGGAGGGGGACGTGCTATAATCTTACTAACTTTGTGTCAGTAACTGTGCATTTATGTTGTTAAAAGGTCAGGTTTTAGGATTTCTTTTCAAAACATTTTTGTGAGAGGATTTGGTATAGTCTTTTAAACCAATCCTGAATTCAAGGGAGTTTATTATCAAGGTAGTAAATACATTTATTTACATGGAAAATTTAATCCTATCAAGCAGCTGCTTATGCTAGAAATGTCATCTCTGACTTTCTTTTTTCCATCCTGATATGACAGCAGTGCTGATCTTTATTTGATAACTATTATGTACAGAGTCACCATTTTGTCAAATACCTGGATTTCATCAGTAGGGAAATCTCCCTGGAACTTTTAACTGATTGCTGCAAAAACAAAAGACTTTTAATCCTGCAATGTCCATCCTCTAAAACTCAGGATAGCTGATCTGGGTACCAGCTGTCTCTTTTCAATGAGACAACCATTTGGGATACTATTTTCTGCAGTTCTATACAACTACCAATTATTCACTGCCACAATGGGCCATTAGAGACCCATCAGTCAGTGATTCATGTCTGCTAGTTATTTTAGAGATCTAAAAATCTAGCAATAAAAAAAAGTAGGATTTAAAAAAAAAAAAAAAGTTCCCAATCTGCTCCCAGAAAAAATAAAAAACTTTGGTAAAAAAAATGCACTGAAATTTTCTAGAAGTCACATCAAGATGGAGCAAAGGACTGTGACTTGAGTGAAACCAATACTGTAATATAGCCGAAGAGAACATTTTTTACTCAGAAATGAGATATTTTAGTAGTGGCGGGATTGAAAAAAGTTTATATATTTTATAAATTGTCACTAAACATTTCAGGCTGTGGTAGTACATGTGGCTCTAGTGTATGTATGTATGTAAGTATGCAAACAGTTGGTTTTCCCTGTCCCCAGCAAACCTAATCCAAATCATTGCATAATTGTGTCTGATAACATGCTGCCAGTTCTGTCAACACAGAGCCATCAGAGGACATTAGGAAATCTGATATTTTACATAAGCATTTCTCAAGCTATTTTTATCTCCTTTACTGCCATCTCAGAGAAATTCAGCTGTTCGCATCTCCTGCTTATTAGCTTCAACACAAAGCTGTACTGACACAAATATATGGGTAATGTACCTAAAAAAAAAAGCAGCTTAAAGTATTCCCTTTTCCAATTCTCATCTCTTTCATGCAGCTCAGGGGAAACACTTGGAAACACTGATAACCCAAGCTTTGAAAAGATCATTTGAATAAAGCTGGTACCAGGCACCCTCTGACACATCCTGAAAAACAGATTACCTCTCCAAACAGCTACCCACTCTTTATTTGTAATCATTAGCAGATCAGCTTTCAAAGAAAGCTCCTCAGTAGGCATGAGTTTGTTATGGATATTTTTGTTCTTGTTCTTAAAGGAGTAGGTAATTGTCATCCTGGCGGCCTTAGAAATAAAAATACAGAAATAGTAAAAAAAAAAAAAAAAAAGAAGAAGTGGAACCCCAAATCTCAGATTTGGAATAAGTATATTTAATCAATCTTTCTACTGGACCAGATGCAATAATTTATAAGTCATTTTTTGTCATCAGTAAATTGATTTTAAAACTGCTGCTCTATAGAGTGATAGTAAATCAATCCTTTGAACCAGATCAAGATAAAAATAGAGATAGTAGTTATAATGAGACCTCTAGTATTTTCTGAATGGACTCACCTGAGTGACTTGCTAATAAAAAATGGTGAACAGAGAAGCCAGTTTGCAGTAATTTGCATATGTAAATTTTTGTCTTACCTAACATGCTCAAACTAAGAAGAAAAGAGATCCCAGTTAAAAAAAAATCTCAGGACAATCTTGGGTGGTATCTATGTATGTGAGGGAACATTTCTCCTTCATTTCTTTACATGACTATGCAAACCCATATACAGACTGATATGCTTTCACAGGGATCTAAAATAGTTGTGGCTAAAATTCTTCTGGAATTTAAAGAGCATCTCCATCATATACGATCTCTTCAGGAGCTGAGATGTATTCAAATATCTGTGTTTTTCAAAATGCCATATATTATGTATATAATATATAATCACCATATTTTTATCTTCAAATGTATATAAAATAGCAACATTCATTGTTCATTTGATGGGATTGTTTAATACTGATAATAAAAAGTCATCAACTACTAGGCAGTTCTTAGTTTTTTGAAATAGGCTTGACTAAACTCTCAGGTAAATTTGTTTAGTAAAGTAGATTTGGGAATATAAAATCTTCATGCAGCTCAGAAGGGATCAAAAAATCCTTATAAAATCATTTCTACTGGAGAAATTATTTAGAATGCTCAGCTGTGAGGCTGGTTCAGTTATCTGAAAAGTCACTTTTCCTTCTGATAGCATTAATTGCTTGAGGGCTGTGATAGATAGGGAGAAGTCTGATTGTTAAAATTTAACTGCAAGAGAGCAGGAACATTACATCTGCCAAGGAGCTAATGCGTAGCTGAATGATCAGAAAAGGCACACTGACATTCGTGCAATAAAACCAGAAGAGATGAAGTCGAATTATGAATCCTTCAGAGTAAATATCTTATTTTCTCCAGTGTATTAGAGCTAGCAATTAAACAACTGGTATTTCCAATATTAGATTTTATCTTTGACCATATGGTACAGCTTACAGAAGTAATTTGGGCAGAACCTGATGTGAGTTTTTTATGTGCTTGCTAAGTTTTTTCTTGGTACAAGCAGATGCCAACATTAGAAACATCTCACTGGGTACTATTAGAGTAGGTACATTAGCTAGACATTAAAAAAATAAGCCAGTCTATATTTTCCTCAATGAATAAATATGCAATTCAAACTGCTTTAAATTCATAGGTCTAAGCCACTGGCCTTTATATGATACTGATAAAAGACATATGTCAGAGCCTGTATTTTTACTCAAAACTTCTCATATGATCTGAGCAGTGGAAACCTGCTGACTGTGTGATTTGTGGGTGGATGGACAACACCTCAGGAAGAAAAGCAAGAGGCTGCTTTCAGAGAGAAGGAAATCTCAGCACTGCCTGAGACACACTGCTGTGTAATGCTGGCAGAAGTAGGAATGAGTTGTTGCGCAGGGTGGTGCTGAAGGAGGATCTATAGTTCAATTAGAAAAAAAATTTATTGAAGTTTGTTTCAAGATAACATGACTTTCACTACCTTGTAATGACCAATTACCAGTATCTCTGAAAAAGCAAAGCAAATCTGATGGTGGATTTCATAGGCTGGAAATGTTTGCAGCATTTTCTTTGATGCTGCTGTATGCAGCAGTGCTCACTCCTGATCACAGGTAGATTAACTCAGAACAGCTGATGCAGCCGCTGCCCCTCTGCCTCCCCCCATCCCTCCAGCAGATACAAAATACAGTGTCATGCATCAGAGTTTGGATCCAGAGCTACTAAATTCGACAGGAGCCATTCCTTTCTCTGCAGAGAAACTGAACTAGTGCTTTGGGTTTCTGTGCTAACCTCCTGGGAAGGACTTGGGAAAATGCCTCCCTGTGTCCCTGGCTCCTGCTGCTTACTGAACACAGTCCATCAAAGCTCAGCATGGCACCTACAGAAATCAGCACTTCAGGCAACGACTGTGGGGAAGGAAGCAAGGAGTGCCTCACTTACACACTCCAAACCTTAATATCCAGGCTTTCTTCCGTGCTCAGCTCCCTGCTGGCTGCACAGCCACCTGCACACTGCTGGGAGCAGCCAGCGAGCGGGCACGCTGCTGCAGGGCTGGAAGGTGGCAGGAGGGGCTGGCTGCTAATTCCTTCTGCTGGACCAGTGATGAGAGCTGTTTGCACCCACAGTTAAGGTGCCAGCTAAGCATGGATAACTGCAGCAGTAATGATTAGTTTTGCTGCAGCATCCAGTGTTCAGTTGGCATTGTTCTAATGTGAAAGGAAATACATAAACACCTGGGAGGCAAAGATCTTCATTACATTAACCGGCTGCCATTTTGCAATCCCTTGTTATGACAGCTGGCAAAACAGCCCTGTCTTTGGTAAATGGTATCAGAGGGTTATATACTAAATTCAGTATCATTTTGGTATGGTACTTCAAGTAGGTAGATTTAGGTTATAAAGGGATAATTGTCAGAGAGAGTTTTAGCATACACTACTCATTTAAAATCTAAATGAAAGATACAATTTTCCATCAAACAAAAAACATCAACTATAATGTAGAAAATATTTCCCTTTTATTACAAGCTAAATGATCTAGTCTGTGTGTAAGCCAAGAAATTTTATAGCTGTTTCTCTTCATGCAGGTCATAAATGTCCTGTTTATATAGGCAGATTATGGAGGTATCTATGTAAAAATGGCATCAAAATTTTAAAAAAAGACACTAAAAATCTGAAATGTTATATTTCAAATCTGTCTTGATTCCCACTTTAAAAAAAAAAAAAAAAAGTTATATTGGGAAAACCAGAGAAAATTATTAAACTTTGACTCAAAAGTATTAGCCACACAAACTAACATGAAGCAAAAAGTTACCTTATACAGCCAGTGTGTAAAGACAGTCATCTGCATGCCCTTAGCAAATTTAAATTGGCCAGGTTCTTTGTATCTGAAAGCCATGGTAACTGAAATTACATGACATTTTCTGTACACTAAATAGGGCAGCCCTGCTGAGTCTGAGTTAAGAGCAATGGTTCCTTAGGAGAGTCAGGTAATTCTATAACCTAATTTCTATTTCTAACTTGCTGGTGGCTGCAGCAAGGATAAGGGTGAGGGGTGTTGGTCCTGAAGGAGGGGTGGGGCCAAGGGATGGGGCTTGGGGACAAGGTGGTGGCAAAATTAGATTCCCTGAATACTCCTTTTTGGAGTGCACAGGTGATGTGCATATGTATTTGCAGGTGGATTTTTTGTTACCTTTTTTGTTTCTGATCTTTAAGTTCTGTGTTCTTTAGTCAGAATACTCAGCCCTAAGAGCTGAAAGAATTTTATTTTCCCAGTTTGCTTTCTTTTTCCAGCTGCATTTCATTACTATCTCCTATGCCAAAAATGTTTGTTGCCTCATTGCATCCTTAAACAAAGGTCTTGAGAATTTTTCAGCATCTTGTATGGTCAGCTTGCTTCTTGAGAAAACTATGAAACACATACAAGTTACCAATGACAGGAGCTCTGTGCAAGTGCACAGAGGGATAATTAGGCATAGAAGCCTATCTCTATATTCTATCATGTCTGTATCAATACAAATACTGGTGTTAAACAGTTTAAGGTTAGTGATAGGTATATGCTCAATTATGTGTTATAGAATAAATAGTAGGGGTAAGACTTTTCTAGTTTAAATGAAATAGGACTGACTGTAGCATGGAGAGAAACAGCACTGCTGGACTCTTCTTCTAGAACCACACAGGATTGCTAGGACACAGATTTTGGCTTAAAGAATGAAAGATTCATTGATGTGCTTTGCGTTCAGGATAACTCAGTATTTAAACCCATGTTCTGAAATAATTTTATGCTTCAATTTCTAGGATGGAACAAAGGCCATGCAAGTGAAATATATGCTAACACATAGCTAGGACAAAACATCTGTGGCAAAATGGGGGGCAAGGAAAATTAAACACGTCCATTTGTATTGCGCCACAGGGAATAAACATTGACACAAGATTGCAGAAAGAGAAAAGGATGTTTGCAACAGTGAAATATAATCCCTTCCCTAAGATGAAATTCTGCTTTTGTTTGCAAAAGTCAGGTGGGATCCTCTTTCATACAAATGAGAACAAATGATTTGATAATGAGCATTTTGTCTTTATTCCTAATGCATCTCAGGTGAGCCCTGCTCTTGCCAAGTACATAATTTGTCACCACAAATCTGTGGATATTCTAATTTCCTTGGGTGATGAGCAGGATCTGGATGAATGTATTCATATGGATATGCTAGTGTAATATATCATAAGAGTACCATTGGCACGGGTAAGACTTATTATTCAGAGAGCAACACTGGTCAGCAGATCTGTGGGGAACACTGTATTTTATTTGTATTAACTTTAAAACGTGACAAGGAAACAGAGTATTTTTTCATTGGGAAGAGAAATTAAAGACATGTAAAACGAGCTGGAAATTCTGCTAAGTTTTGTCAACCTCTGGGAGAAGTTTTACATTATTTCTGATTGTTAGGAAAGTATATGAGGAAAGGTAAACTCTAAAGTGTTGTTACAGTAGTCCAAACCTAAGCAAATGGATATTAATTCATAAAGTATAATAGCAACCCATTTTATTTGCAGCAATGATAGAATGTGATTAATGTGAAAATGGAATAATACTATGTCTTCAAAATAATAGAACCCTTTTGTGTTTAGGCAGATTAATTAAATGTCTTACAGAAGGACTGTATGTCAGATTTCATAGAATGGGTATATTGGTATGAGCAAAGAAAATCCACACACATGAGTTAAATTTCTTCCAATACAGATGGGCACAAATGGCCTGTTTTTGAGGGAAAATTTGCTGACTTTGCTTTAATGTGATATTCCAGAAAATTTGGTTAGGTGAAGCCATCCTGATTTTAGACTGTGGACATTTGTAACAGTAATTAAAGAGTGATTAAAATAAAGCAGGGGTGAAAATAAGGCAAAGAATCTAAAAAGGGAGTAAAAACCTGAAAAGGGTATCACAAAGTCATTTTCCTTGTGTGCAGATGCCTGAGTGCATGCACCTTCATCTCACAGCGCTATTCAGAAAAAGAGGCCACGTAAAACAATCTCTGTTTTATTTCTAGAGTGCCCTCTATCTCCCTACTCTGCTGATCCCTGCTACTTATTTGAGCTAAAGGTTCTTCTCTGTGACCAAATGAACAGCAATGAGAAAGTGACAAGAAGCACTGCTGGTAAACAGGAGCCATAAATGGAGAGAAACAAGCTCAGGAACTGAAATACTGCTCGAGTCTGAGCTGTTAGAAGCTGAATGTTTCACCAGAGACACCACTTGAGCATGTTCTGGCTTACAGCCAGAATATAAAACTTCTGAGTTTCCCCCAATACTATATTATAGTCGCTGTTAAGTTTCACTTCTTAATTAGAGGTGAGGAGGATGTAACTGATGAGGAAAGTATTACCACCTGCAAAAAAAAAAAAAAAACCCACAAGCTTGCCTTCAGGTTTCACAGATCTCTTCTGGTAAATCTGTCAGGGCACCCTTCTGAAGACCTTTCCAGGTTTCTGTGTACCATCTTTCAGGTGGCAGGCCTGTAAACCCCACACCTGCTGGTAATGCAATGCCATATTTCAGTAAATCTCTGTGCTGCACCAGGCAGAAAGCATTCATCAGTAAACACAATGTCTTGGGCCTGGCTGGCAATTCCCTTAGGGAGCCTGAGCACATGGCCCAGAAATGCACTTCAGAACAGAGCTTTTGTGTCAACAGCGATGCAGTGCTCACAGGAATGGATTCAAAACATGTTCTGCACATTTGATAAGATGAACGTTTGGCCTTCACCTCACTCCAGTTTACACCAGTAACATGTGTTTAAAAATCTTCTTACAGGTGTGGACAAAGATCAAAAACCACAGTCAAGGGCAGAACTTAACGCTTGACCAAATTAATCCAAGGTTCATTAATTCTAAAAGCAAAACCAGAATTCCAAGAATGGAAAATATGGATCAAACTTTCCAGTTTTATAATCTTATTCCACTGGGCAACGGTTTGCCTTAGACTTGTGTCAGACATTTCACAGAGCTCTGCTTTCTTCTGGGAGCACTTACATTGCATGATTTCCTGGCCAGCAGTTATCTTCTACTTGTTTTAGCAAAGTTGTGCTGTGCATAGCACACCAGAAGAACGGAGCAATACATAGGAGAACATAGGAAAGTATTTCTTTAACATTTCTTTTGAGTTGTGAAGAGAATATAGGGAATTTAAGTTTTTTTTTTTCAAACTTAGAGAATTCACCTCTTAGTACTGCATTAATGCCCTGCTATTTGTTAATTATAAACTTATAGAAGTGAAGGAAAAGCTCATTTACAGACTTACAGGATAAAATGGGAAGGTAGAAGGGTAAAGGAGAAAATAAAGATCTGTCATTACTAGTATGTCTTGTGCTAACAGTACCAACTAACAATATAAATATGCGTGTATAAAACAGTCTTTTTAAATGTTCTCTCACATCTTTCATAGTCTGAGGGACAAGCATGTATTTGTAAAGATCTTCCACTTAAAATAAATATATAAGATCTATCAAACTGCATGCTTAAGGCCCCCATACCACACTGTGTGGCCTAACACACAGAGAAGAGCTGGGCCACACAAAAGCCCATCACAGGTGCTACCACAAGAAGGAACATGAAAACTTCATACTTCCCTCAAAATGGACCAGCAGTTTTGTCATTGTATCTTTTCATCTTCTTGACATTTTTACAGTGAATTTGACCATGAAATAGATGCAGATGGCTACATTAAATTCTTGTGAAAAATTATGAAATCAGATACGTTTATTAACATCAGGAATGGCATCTCTGAACCATTTTCTTAAATATTCTGCCACATATTTATCTCAGAAATCTTCACCCTTCTGGAAGAGGCTGGCTTGAAATTTTTCACTGAAACGCTTTTTAATACACATTGTTACTTTCATTTAGGCCAGAACTTACAAGAACCTGTGTTTTTTTATGAAAAGTCATGCAGAAGATTTAGAATTTTATTTCAAATGTAATTTTCAGACTGTGCTATATATTTCTTTCTCACATTAACATAATGATCTTTCTGCTGGATTCTTACAAATATTTTGAAGATGACTGCTGGTTGGTTCTTCTTGCAAAACCTCTTCTGTAGTTCAGTGTATATCTCCCGTTGTTTACAGAGAAACAGTTTGCCTATACAAAAGAAAAAAGCCAGTTAAGTATAAGGATGGAAGCCAATCCCACCACACACAGAAAACCAATTCCTACCACTTCCATTCTACAGCATGTGGTGAATAGAATAGGAATATACCATAGGATAAACAGCTCTCTCTCATTGATCTGTTGTTGGACTCCAGTTCAATACCTAAATAAATCATTCTAGGAGTAGAAATTCTTAAGTCTGGTTTTATATGAGTATTGCTTGGAATAATTAATGTCTGATAAAATGTAAGTTCTTCTTGAAGCTTTCCTGTGATTGCAGCGTCCATAGTATCTCTCTCCGGGGGAATCTTTTGTTTCTAGTAACATAATTGATCTCACTCTGTGGGGTCCCCAATGGTATGATGCCAATTTGGCTCTTCCTCTTCTCAGCTGCCTATTTTCTTGCAGCTTGGAGGAATTTAATATTACTGAGCCCTCTACACCTCTGTCCAGAAGTTTGTTTTAAAGTAGCTGGTAGGCTCAAGGAGATAAAGAATGACAGATTGACAGATATCAACACAGATACAACGCATCCCATAGACCTAATTTCCCTTGGAAGTCAAGCCAATGTTGAAAAAATCCAGCTGCACAGTTGTAGTAACACTTAATACTAAACTATTCTAGCCCCTGCTATTGTGGCTTTACTTTTCAGACCTATTTCATAGGAGCCATATCTGAAAGGAATGTTTTATATCCTAATTGCTGTAGACAAAGCAACAATAGGTTTTATCAAAGACTGGGAGTTCTCATGTGTAAAATATCTCTTTTTTTTTTTTTTTCCTCCTTTTCTGTAATACCTAACTCACAACTAAGTAGAAGCTAATCTTTTGACTTCTCTTTTTTTATTAAGTTTTACTTGCTGTGTGTTGCACATGTGAAGACAGTCTGTCACTTTTAGCTGTCTCCCCACACAGTAGATTTATATCCTGGTTATGGGTATGAGGACTCTGCAGTACCTAAACCATATCTAATAGACAGAGGCACTAGACCAGCTCAACTGGTTTGCTGTCCACTTTGCAAATGATCGTTTTCTTGTGATAAGTTGCAGTCATTGCTGCATCGTATAGAAGATCATGTTTAACATATTGGTTGTTACCAATTCAACTCCATTTTGGTATAGTAGAAAAGTAACAATGTGTTACTTCCTTTGGCTGTGAATCCTATCCATTCAATTGAAGTTTTTTCGATCATAATGATTAAGCCAAACCCCATGAAATACTCAGGCACCCTGCTAATAGGGCAGACATTCACACTTCCCTCTGGGCAGGAAGGATGAGTTAGGGAAGGATCAGTTCATGGTAACCTGTAAATTCATTTCTGCAGGGGCTGCAGTTCTCAGATTTTCAGTGCTCAGTCCTTCACTGAGAAGCAAAATCCCAGTGTCCAAGCACCCTAAACAACAGAGTGGGTTGTCACAGGGACAAGCCAAACAAGCAGCATACTGATCATGGAAAGGACATACCTCTAGGAAAGAGGGAAAGCAAAGAGCAAGCAAAAGAATATCACCAACCCAGCCCTTTCCAGAGATTACACTACTAAATCAGTGTTGTGGGCAAACACTTACCTCTGTTTAGCACCCCAATCTTACACAGAGACTAGGCAACTAAAAATGTCTTTGAAAGAATTCTGCAATTAAACCTCTCTCATGCTTTTCTGGAAAAAGTCTGGACTGAATAGGAGAGGGTGGGTAAGAGTAGCTGGCTAGTCAGTACTCCTGAAAACAAGACATCTGAATTCTGTGTTTTTTACTAACTGGCAAAATTAAACACATCTATTGGAGATCTTGGCAACACATCTAGACAAGGCTTAAGATGTGGAAAAAGGCACATACATTATTGGCAACTTGCACACTTGATTATACTGTTTTAATATTATTGAGTTCAAAATACCATATATTCCAAAGTAGTACGTCCTTACAATGCTGCAAGATCTTCAATGGTTTATTTGTGCTCATGAACACTTAGTGATCTGTAAATGATGGCATGTTAACTTTCTGGGAAGAAAAACCTCTGAATTCTAATAATCAAAAGTATCATATCTAAAATCAGAAAACATTAGTATATGATCTGGAATCAAAAACTAATGTTGGAAGTTAAATAATTAAAAGCATTTTCCCTTTTTTTTTAAGAATTGGTGAGCAGCCTTTGGGCTACATTAATTCTTTCCTCCTTCCTCCTCCATGCTTATAAATTATTTTCTTCCCTGAGGCTTCTTACCTATTCTGGAAAAGTTAAGATTAATGTAACTGCTCACATTTATCATTTGGTCTGGCAGAATTCCAAATGGTGGATTTGATTGCTGGAACCAAAGTAATTCAAGGTTGTTTAGATGCAAGGTTTTGAATCTATCTTTATTAGAAATGAGATTTAATAAGAAGATAATTTTCTCTTTTGGACAAGCTCTCTTCACAGTAGCTTTTCCCTGCTGAAATTCAACATGGATTGGCTTTGGGTGTGATTTGAAACCTCCTTTCTCTGCAGCTGCATTGTTAGAGCACTTGTACTATTTTGAAAGAAGAGTTTCCTGCCTTTTCCGTGCCTGCTTGAGCTGTTGGTCTGATGCTCACAAAGATCAATTTGACAATATTGAATGTTCTGGAGGATCCACTGCATGAGGATCTGAGCATTATTATTCTTTTCTTCATTTTGGGAAATAAGCAAAGCCTTTTTGATTCAAATTATTAGCTATTAATTATATTCTTACATTGATACTACTATTGAATAAAACAGCACTGGAATATTTTTTTTAAAAATAAAGCTACTAGAATGAATTAAAGCAAAAATCATGAAGACTGATGTCTAAGACTGGATAGATAAAAACATTTGTGGTTCTGTTCTCTTACAGCTATTGCTTCTATTTTCTGCTCTCAGCAATGCCCTTTCCAAGGGCTTTTGTCACCTAAGTTTCAAGCTATTGTAGATACACTGTATGTGGGCAAAATATAGTAAAGAGAATTGCATGACCTTGTCTGTTTGCTTTGCAAATAT
The DNA here is from genome assembly GCF_015832195.1 of Motacilla alba alba. NCBI lineage: Eukaryota > Metazoa > Chordata > Aves > Passeriformes > Motacillidae > Motacilla > Motacilla alba. The sequence continues at coordinate 38,483,156 of NC_052020.1, forward strand.
CATAATATGCAAATGTATGTTTCATCTTTATTTGCTTTTTTTTTCCCCAGTTATGATTTCTGTTGCCAAGGAAGATAATTATTACATAGATTTTCATGACAGTGAAACAACATTTAAAACATCAATTAATTTTTCCTTTACCCTGAAAAACTACTACAGATTCCCAAGACTCTGACATGGTCCACAAAATGCCAAACCTCAGTGAAGTTCCCCTACCTGTGACTATTAGGGTAAAAACCATTTTGACAGTATACTAAGAAGAGGGTCCTAAAAAGTAGCAATATCTCCTTCAGATGAAGTTTCATGTCTCCTCCACTCTATATTTCATTTTACTCTTTACCTTCATAAATTCTTCTAGTTCTTGATTTTCCACCAATTATTTGGTTCCTTTCAGTCTTCCCATCATTTACATCACTGTTTTTCCCCCCTCTAAATTGCCTACCAAACATTCATGATCTTAAATATTTCCAGATTCTTGTCCTTCTGAAATGTATTAGCTGGCACACTTCACTCTCCTCTACTTCTTCTCTGAGAAGAAAGGGCCCCCGTGGACCAGTCTTTACCAGTAGTGTTAAACAGGCAAAAAGGCATCTCAGCTTGGAACCAACCTCCTGCATGTCCTGAGGAAGTATTTTTCAGTTAGCAGCAGTGGCTAATGGTTACTGGGTTTCTTATTCATTTCCCTCTATCCCAGTGTTTTGAAAGATCAGCTAAATAAAAAAGGCAACAAGGTTCTACAAACTCATCTGTATTGTCTGTATTTATTTACACCAGGGAGAGATAACATGATGTTTGGAGACTGTCTACTCCACAAATGTGCAGGAAGAGTGTGTTGATGTGACTTGTAGAATTTCAATCAAGAACAGGGAAAATTCTTCCTGTCTTATTTTCATGGTACTTATCTGTGCATCCACTAACTGAGCAAAAAAGGGAGTAGGGAGCTGAAGATGGCAGCACTTGAGACAATTATGGTAGCATTAGAAAATCAAGCTTTTCAAGAGCAGCTTCAAGTATTGAAAAAAAATAATCATTCTAGCTTTTTGAATGTCCCACTTCTTGTTACTATCAAGTGTATAAGAAAAATTATTTGTATATAGCTACAAAAACATTACTCTATGAAACACTTTCCCACCCCTGAAGTTTTTAATTGAACAGTCTGTCCCTTGGGCTTTGCTTTTCACAACTCTCTGAGTCTAGTGAAAATGCCTTTTATGACAAAGCAGTACCTTTCTTTCTGTATTTTTTCCTTGGCTTTCTGTTTCTTACTGCATGAGATTTGTTTTCTTGTTCTTATCTTCCTATTCACACCTTTTCTTTTATTTTCTTCCTTTTGTAGTGTCACAAAAATGTAGTGTCAATTTATGCAGTAAGGGTTCATTACAGGTTTGACTGGTTTCATTTTATTTAAATTTTATTTTAAAACTAATTGTTTTAATAATGATTAGTAATTATGTAGAGCTACTGACAGAATCCACCGATCTATTGTCTTTGTTTAAAAGAAATTTGTAACAGTACTAATTATCAAACAGAAAAGCTTTAATGGTTTTGCAATGTCCCTTTTGCTAGTAGGGATTGAAATTAATGAATAAGGAACAAAATTTTGTTAATGTATCAAATGAAAACACACAGGCCAAGAAGGACATCACGTGAATATAAATTGAAATCTACTGAGACTTAGGGGGATTTAAGCTAGAGACAGAATCAGATCAAAACCCACAACACTATGAGAGCAGAAATCCAGTAAGTAAAAAAATCACTATTGACACTCGATGGATGTGATGTTGCCAGCTGTAAAAATAAAATTTCCAACAAACTGACTGCTTATCTCCAGGAACATCCGGAAATCACAAACACACACTGTGTGATTGCTGGACATGTGGCAAACAGTAAAGTTTAGATTCATTAAGCAACTTCTTCAAAGCACTTTGTACTAAGAGTAAATTAGATCTAAAGGAACAAGATGAATTTACAACTGCTATAAAAATTCAGAAAATAGATGTAATTAAAAATAAGGAAAAGCATTAAAACAAGCACAAGGCCTCCTTAGGAAACGCAGCCATGTGTTTTGCCACTTATCTACTCTTCATAAATAATTTGGCTCACAAACTAAATAATTATCCTATAACATGCTGTTGAAATGCCATAATTGCCTTTCAACAATGAAAGATGCTCTATGCTTACAGTGCCATGTCACACAGTCTCTCCTGCCTCATCTGATTAATTGTACCTGTACCTACCTGGTTCTAAATATGTCCTATTGCCTCCTCTCACTCATAAGCCTCCTTATTCCCCAATCCTGACTAGACTCATGGTTGTCATATCTCAAATCTCTTTTTCCATGCCTGAAAAATCTCATTTCTCTCATTCCCTTTGCTTCCTTTATCAATTTGGACAGCAATGAAAAGGCAGGAGGGACAGCCCATTGCCCAGCTCCATCCCACTTAAGCACGACTCTCCATCCCTTCCTGTTCTAGTTTTGGCCAGGACACGGTTAATTTTTTACAGAGCGTGAGGGGAACCTGACCTGACCCTGATGTTGTTCAATACCATCCATGTCACTCCCAGGGGCAGGAGTTAGAGGCTCTCTCATTTCTCACGGAGGGAGGGAAAGAGGGGGGACAAATAGTCTGGTGTTTCACTTTCTGTGTAAATAGTTTCTTATACCTTTTGTTATTAGTATTGTTACTGTTACTGCTTGTTTTCTTGTTTCATTGCTGTTGCCAGTATATTGTGCTTATCTCAGCTCACGATTTACACCTTTATGTGCCTCCAATTTTCAACTCCATCCCCGGAGCAGGAAGGGGGAGGGGAAGGAGAAGGAGTGAGCAAGGAGCACCTGGTTTGGGAGAGTCTCCTTGGGAGAACTGAATTGGGGAGTACCATTTCTAAACCACAAGACTTCCTTTGACCTCTCTGGTAGCTGGAAGCTGATGGTATCATTCTCACCTCTAACCCCTCTTTTGAATGCAAATAGATGCTATCACAGGTGTTGCTTAATGTTTATAGAAAGCTTTTGTATTTTTAGTCCTGCTTGGCAATTGCTTAGGAAGGCATGGCTCCAGAGCTGAAGATCATATCATATTTGGCACCCAATCTCGTGTTCTGTGCAGCCTGAGCTGCACTTGGCTTGGAACTGAGTAGAGGACACATCCCCAGATGACCACCAGAGACCCCAGAGAGGCCCTGGCAGGCACAGTGACAAGTATTGCCTGAGGGTGTGCGAGCTCAATGACTGCGCCTTAGGTGCACGGCAGCTCCAGGTGGCTTTATGCAAATTTCAATGTATACATTCTTTTGCTTTTACCCCCTAGTGTGCTTAATTTGTTGAAAACTTCCACCTTGCATGCTGTGCAGAATAAACAATGTTTCCTCTCTAAAACGGACTCTGTGTGTTTAGAAAGCTCCTAAAATCTGGCAACACCACTTCCAAAAAAATCTCCCCACTTCATCCAGCTCCTGAAGCCTGTGGCAGTATCATCCTTCAACTCATGTCAAGACACGAGCTAGATCATTCAGAGCTGGCAAAGGTTTGAGAGCTTCCAGTGGGGAGGCTGTCTTCAGAAAATATAGCTGTTAAAGTCAAAAAACATTTGACATACTGAAAAAGTATTTTTTAAATGCATATAATGGGGATGAGGTGGTTTCTCCCCAAATCTGCAAGAACCTTTCAGAATAACATGTGTTCTGAGGATACCAAAGAGGCAGGACAGCATTCTGAAAAGCTCAGGGAACTGATATAACTCAGAGTTGCTTGGATTTCCTCTTCTCACTAGAAGAGTTATTCAGCTTCAAACAAACAAAAAAAAAAAAAAAAAAAATCACAACTATAATCTTTATGTGGGAATGAATATGTGGTTTTGTTAGAAATTTAGAAATTAATTTACAAATATTTCTCACTTCAGTTGTTAAAATTGAAATCTAGATTGGAACTTGGTTTCTCCAAGTTTGTAGAGGTTTTGTGATGACTGTATTTGTTCTGCAGAGAATGCCATATTAATAAAAGAAAGGTGTCAAGTTCTAACATCTCTTTTATCTGGTGTGTCTCAGATTTAGCATTAGACTAGAAATACTGTCTCTGCCTGTTAGCACATTATCTTATGTAGACATTCTGATTTTCTGTTTTCAGAGAAAAAGATAGCAAAATATCTATCTTCCAGAGGATGAAACTGAATCAGAGAACTCATTTTTAAAAGACTACATAATTTTCTTTAGCAAAATCAGTAAAGAAATCCATGTTCCCTCATACAAGCTGAGTACTATAGCCATTGGTCTTTGTTATTTTGGGATTAATTCACTTGAAGAATCATGTAAATAGTGCAGTTACATTTCCTGCACATTTTGCACACCTTAAATGAAGGCTAGAAGTTACCACAGCAGCTTCTTTCCGTGATAATTTACCAAAAAAAATAGAAATCAAGAACTTGAAATCTAATAATTAAAGTAGTCAAATAAATCAAGAAAGGTGAAATATTGCCCTAGTAGATGAGATCTTTTGTGGTCTGAAGATGTGCATATCCCTTCTTTCTCTGTCATTCCAACTTTGTAAACCAGAATTCAGATAGCTCAATTTGGTTAAGAAGCCAGTAGTTATAAAGCAAAATCAAATAAACACACCAACAGGAAATAAACTGAATCCAAGAAATTAAACCTCTCCTTAATTTAACTGTTTTGGGGTCTTTTTCCACAGAGCTGTTCATTTGCCAAAAGGGAGAGAAGAACTTGAGAAAACGTGGCAAATACTTTTAGCAAATTCTTTATTGAAATTACTCAGAGGAAATGAGCACATTCTGGAAAAACAATGGGTTGAATGTAAAGGCCAGCAATATAGGAGACAATCACAACTGGCTTCTCATGGGACAGGAAACCTGAACAAGTGTTTCCAGAAAGCTCAGGACATTGTTGGCTGACTTCTAGTATTTGAGGAAAGGAATTCTCTTAGGATTCAAACTTGTGAGGCCTGGGCAGATCTCCCTCACCAGACATGTATCCTGGAGCAAGTGGAGGTGTGTCATGGTACTGGCCTTGTTAGAGCTGAGGAAAAGGTATACTTGCTGTGTATTTCTTCTCCATTTTTGACATTTAGGAAGGATAAGAATAGGTTATGGTTTTTAAAAATGCTAAGTGTCTAAGGTTGCTGAGGAAGAGAATATCTACTCTTCTATAAGACCATGCTACTCTACCATGGCCACAGTAACAATAAATCCTCAGATACTACTCTGAAAACTTGCTTTAGACTTAGCTCTTTCACCCACTGTTTCTGCACTATTTAAATCAAAACAAGGGCTAAAACACAGTCAAGCTAGCTTGTCAAATTTCCACTTTCTTTTTTAAAGGGGAAACTCTTTTGAAACACAAGATTTTGTATGCCCTGAATAATACTCAGATCTTTGCAGTTTTCTAAGCTCTTCTCTGAAATACAGCATAATGCAACCAGCATAATAATCAGTCAAAAGCCTTGTTATACACAGATATGACACCTGAGTTAAGTACAACAAACAACCTTGTCAATCAAAATTCACATTAAAATGGGAGCTCGTGTCAGTTCTACCTTCCTAACAGCTGAATGCAGACAGAAAATTTTACAAACCTTCAGCACATCAAAGAAATGGACTGCTCTGCTATCTCTTTCAATTTTCTACATCTTCTAAACCCCCTCAAAACCCATCAGCCTAAAAGCCTCTCTGGCTTCTTCTTCCTCCTGTGAGCTGAAACTTTACATGTGTGAAATACATCTGTGCTCTAGTTATTTCACAGGATGTGGAGTTTGATTTAAGAATAAGTGCATTAAAATTAAAAAAAAAAAGCAATGTCCTTTTTTGGCCTTAAACACTGCAAAAATCTGCCTTCACTTACTCATGAAAAGAGATTCCACTTCACATGGGAACTCTTTTACTGTTGTCTAATAATAAATCATCACTCAAGAATCAGTTTGAGTTATTTATGTTCACATTAAATCCACAGGAGTTAGTCTAAATTAAGTTAGAACAAAAAATGGTACTGAGCTACCTGTGTTTGTGGTGATGGGTGGGCAATTTTGTGTAGGCAATTTCCTACAGACAGATCAACCACTGTAGGCATTGCTATATTTTAATTAGGCATTTTGGCTTGCAGGGAGGGCAGGATTTAGTTACAACGCACATATACCCATTAGACAAAAAAGTAGATTTATTCATTTAACCTCTGCAGACAAATCCTGAATACACCACAGCATCCACAGAGCTGCACTATTGAAGGGATCTTTGCCAGCAAGGTGGAGAAATTACCTTCAGGAGTAATGGGAAATGCTGGAATGCCTAAGCCCCATCTTTTCCCAATAGTAAATATGCTGACAGGTGAAGTTAGCAAGCAGATTTCTTCTTCCACTAGAAAAGTATGGCTCTGTTGTTGTTTTTTTGACATCACCCAGACACCCATGGTGTCATTCAGCTGGCTCCAGCGAGATGTTATTTGGTGGGAGACCCACCAGTCTACTTGCTCAAGGCCTTTGAGTAAAGCTGCAGCAAAGTCAGCATGTCCTTTGAAGGGATGGCACACTTGAGCACATGTTACTGAGGCTCACTGCTCCTTTCACCCACAGGCCCAAGAGCAGAGGTGCAGGCATCCAGCTGAGCAGTGGGTGCACATCTGGAGGAGGCTCTGGTGGGGGGGAGGCCCTGAGGGTCCTTACTGTCTAGTATGGCTTTGCTGCCAGGTGACAGGGATGAATTTCATTAGAGAGAACCTCATGTCAAGGTAAGTGTCATTTCACCAAAAGACAAAATGAAGTTTTTTACACTCTCACACCAGAGAAGGAGATTAAAATTTGGGGAGTCATTTGCAGTTATAGTGCCATTTTCTGGTCTGCTACAAAGTGCGTGCACCTGTCTGCAAACAGACATTTGAGTAATCTGGACAGAGCTGATTCTCTTCATAACCTCTTCCTTCTCATTTGTGATCTTGTCTCTAAGGGCTGCTTCTGAAACAAGAATTTATGTCCTGTAGCTCAGCATATCACATCCATAATTGCCAACAACAGAACTGAAAATTGCATTTACATCCAATGCATGCCTGGATCATTTTCTACACAAGAAATAATTAATTTTCCGGAGAGCTTTTCCATCAAATTATATGGTTGCTTTGAGAATTAAATTCCCTTTCTTTTCTTCTAAAAAAGCATTAGAGATTAGAGAGATGAGAGAACAAAGTGGACAAGAATCTTGCCTTTCACTTCAGCTAACATTATATTAGAGCTGTGCTTGATCATCAAAGCCCCCTAAAAGAATTTAGAGACAAAGAGCTTGGTTTCACATGAAATCTGAAGCTTTTGTGATTTGAAGAACTTGAGTGCTTTTCTACTGTGTTTTGAATCAACTTTTCTTGTATTAGTTCAAAAGTTATTGTTACGATCATTTGCATAAAATAATGCTCAATTAATTCCATAAAATTTTATGAGTGAAATTATACAACATAATAATGAAATGCCAATATCCTTGTTCATTGGTCTCATTCATTTCAATTGTACCTACAGTACAGGAACTGTTAATCATACAGCAGCATGTAGAAAGGAATATATTATATTAATTAAATAGGCACATTATGCGGCTGTGTGCTGCATTATGCACAGGAAATTCAACGTAGCATACATTACTATTTTTATTAGATCAAGATAATTTTCTGTTTATGGAATTTGGGATGAATACGGTGTCACTTCGGTGTGCACTACAAGTAGCAAATGAAGAACCAGCTAATGAAGTCCAGTGTTTCACTGGTAACAGTATTCTCCAAAGGAAAACCTCTGCATGAAATTTCACAAAACCATGATCCTTCAAAGAGCTATTTGCGGGCACATGGAATAGCCCATGCAGACCACACTGAAAGACTGAAGCACATAGGAAGATTAGAGGGTTGGAGAGAGAAAAAACGATTGGCAGAATAGAGCCCACCAATTTTTCAGCCAACCCCTACTCAAGTTGATCCAATAGTGAATAAAATTTATTTGCAAGGATTACTTGGCTAACTCACCCACTACCCAGTGCCTTCAAGGATTTTGAGTGCTTTAAAAATTAAGCTGCTACATACACATTAAAAAAACTTGTCATGAAGGCAGTATGTGGTATGCTCACATTCACAGAAAACAAACACTGATTACTGAAAGGCGCTTGTGAAACTTTCTTCTTCCATCATACACTATGCATATCCTTAATGATGCCTCAAAGCTGGTTTCTTACAAGGATTTTGAACATGTAAGGTTAATGGAGGTTCACTTCTGGAATTAGAGGTAATATGCCCAAGACCCTCTTAAGAATGCTGGAATCAATGGCACAAGAGAAGCAGAAAGAAGTCTACTTCAACAAACCTACTCAGTTTAAAATGTTAGTTTTCCTTTTCATATAAAATAGAGCACTTCACACTGTAGATTATGTTACAAAGAGGAAGGACAGGGCAAATTGATATCTTACAACGTTCGCTCAGTTTACTGAAGTCTTCAGCTTCCCTCTAAAACACCCCGAAGTAAGGCCTGTTAACCAACAATATTTGAAGAAAAATCACCATTTGCATTTACAGATGATCAAGGATTTCAAATTCCTTGAAGATTTGTGGCAGTGACATTAGAGCGCCTAGAAAATGGGCACCTAGCCCTGACAGGACATTAGGTTTTAGGCTCTTTACTTGATCAATGGACACAGACTCTTCTGGGGCTGGGCAATTCTGTAAGAAATCATGCTTCAGCTCCTGTATTTGGAGGAGATGCTGCAACCTGTGCCTGACAATTCCCAGAGGGCTTTAACCAGTAATCTGTCTCACAAAGTGCTGATGGCCGTACAATTCCATCTCCTTCCTCTGTGTTTCAAAGCAGCAAGGCCTGCTGTTCCTCACACTGGACTGAAGGATGGCCATGGGGGTTCAGCATCTTCTGGTTATGCCCCAGAGGTCAGGTCCTCTGGGCTACAGAACTGGATTCTTCTTTATACCTGTTATGCCATCAGACCATTCTTGCTCTGTGAATGTCAGGCCACATTTGTCACTTAATTTATGTGTGTTCTGTCACCCTGGCCAGGTTTATTTTGCACCTAAATGGCATTTATTTTCACCACTGGATGCAGAGACACACAGCTCCTGTACAGGAAGATGTAATTTCTTTTTACCAGTAGTCATAGGAAAAAAGAAATTAAGTATAGTGTCACTGAGTCCAGGGGACCTGCATCTCTGTCATTAAGTTATTTGTGGCCTTTAGTAAATGACAAGATCAAGATGGTGTCATATATGATACAAGGCAAAACTTTTTAAATTATTTTGAAGGCACATTTTTTGTTACTTCCTTTTGTGTAAAATTTACTCCTAAAGTGGCTCTAGTTTTTCACTCTTAATAAACATTTTGATATACAGTGGTTGTACTGCCTTTCTCACTGCAGTGAGGACTGCTGCCATGATAGCCATGTCAAGTTTCTCCACTGATTTATAAGTGAGTTGTAAACTTTGTTCTAGTTTCAAAATAAAATAACATTTATTTTTGAAAGCAACCATTTAAAACACAAGTTCACATATAAATGCATCAAAACTACATTATGCCAGTTTGCTGGACTCCCTTTACAGAAAACATGTTTTTAAGAGCCTTTCCTTTCTTGAGCATTGTGTCTAGATTGATAATCATCTAAATTAATGAAAAGCTACTCAGACTTGAGGTCCGGATTCACTTGAATAAGATCATTGTTCTGAATAATGTTAACTGCTCAACAGTTAGCAGGACAATTAATTCAATAACTCCTAGCATGCTGGCTCAACACATGGATCCTGACAAGCCATAATGAACTCATGATGGATACAATATCATTCAGCTCACCGCTGTCTAATCTGACACTTGAATTCAATTCTGATTTTTAACAACAGATCCTTAAAATGAGAAGGAAGATTCTTTTGCACACTAGTAAGTCAAAGTAATGTTTTCCTATTTCCCCTAGGTTTCTCTTGATATTTGTCTATGAAGAAAACAAGGTACAGCTAAGGATCATTGCAATCACCGACTCTGGACTTCTGCACAAAACCATCCATTTCATTCAGAGATGTTTCCATATCTGTACCTTATAGCACTTGGAACAGGCTTTTCCCAGAAACTGGATGACAGCTGCTTATCTGTTGTGGCAGTCAATCCATTATGATCTCCCTTATCATTTTACTACAGCATCAAGAGCAAATAGAGCAATCACAACAGTAGCAGGGATTGCTACAGGAGGGTGAAATCAAACTGCAGAATTCAGATGGGAAAACAGAAACACACAGCACTATTCCCAGTAGCAGCACCAATTTTCAGTGGAATATCAAAGCACCCCAAAGGATGCAAAGGAGTTTGCATCTTCAAGACATATAGGTTTCAGAAAACAGAAACTAACATTCTCACTTTTGAGAAAGGGACATTTGTTAAATTTTCAACTGCCCACATGAGATTAAATCTGAACCTTTTGTTCCTACTTCCATAGTTCATAAATCAAACTCAGACCAGGAACTGATTGTCAGCAATTGAAGCCCTTACTTGTAATAAGTAAAGAGATGGATAAAATAAACACACCAAACACAACTACATTTCACTGCAATTTTATTAAAGCTGTAAACTAGAACAACTGCCCATAATGTCAGCCAGATTTATTATTCACTGTGATGTGGTCACCCAATATTGACATGGTCTACTGCAGGGAGACATTCTCATAATGACAGAGCTGAAAGCACAGCCATTGATTGTGGTTCTCTTTCCCAGGTTCAATTAAGAAAACACCTTCTTTCTATTCCTCTTCTTAGGGCTTTCTTCATAACCACCCTTGCAGCAGTGCACGGTGAGTGCTAATAAGTCAAACACTTTTCATTTAATGTCAGTACAAATATTGCCTCTTCACATGGGATTATATTTTGCTTTTTTTTCTCCTGACTGTGTGTCCTTTCGACAGCATAGGGAAGGGAAGGGAAGGGAAGGGAAGGGAAGGGAAGGGAAGGGAAGGGAAGGGAAGGGAAGGGAAGGGAAGGGAAGGGAAGGGAAGGGAAGGGAAGGGAAGGGAAGGGAAGGGAAGGGAAGGGAAGGGAAGGGAAGGGAAGGGAAGGGAAGGGAAGGGAAGGGAAGGGAAGGGAAGGGAAGGGAAGGGAAGGGAAGGGAAGGGAAGGGGGCACAGATGCTTAGTCATCACAGTGGGAGGACATCTTGAATGGAGTTCAATGATATGTGCTGGCATCTGCATTGTTTAACATACTACTAAGTAGTCTGGGAAAGGAGCAGACAATGAAAAGGCAGATCTTCCTGAGCTACTCATCTCAAACACGTTATAATAGAGCTGATATAAAATGTTTCAGTAAAGATCATAAGGACAATCAAAGTCAAGCAGCAGTTTCTGTACCAAAAATAACTAAGTAGGATAGGACTCTTTGGAGGGTAAAAGAAAACACTGAGGGGAATAAGACAGAGTTCTTTAAGATCAGAAATGTCGTAGAGAGGGTGTATAAGGATTGATATGCTGTTAACTCTCCCAAGAAAAGAAATGGGAATGTGAAATTAAACTCTGAAGAAGGCAGTCCAGAACTAAGAGAGTCGTTCTTCATACAGTCACTTAAGCTGCAGGACTGTTGGCCACAAGGTGCTAAACATTTACAGGACTTCCAGGAGAGATTAGCAAAGCTCACAGAAGAGATACTCGCTATGCTATAAAATGAAGAGAAAATACAGCTGTCTCTACAAGGCCTTGGGCTGCAAATAACTGGATGGCAGAGGAATAATTTTGGGAACCATATTTACCTTATTCTTACCCTCTTCCTTCCACATCTGCTTTTGGTCATTGTCAGAGACAGAATACCGGGCTATACGGATTGACCTCCAGGCTGGCTCTCCATGGGTCCTCTGCCATTCTTAATTCAGCTGGGGTCCACATATCAGCTCTGTACCTCTGCACAAGGTCATTATGCAAGGTATCCTATCACATGTCCTTCTTCCTGCTCTAAAGTGACTAGTCAGATTGTAGCTGCCCTTTCAGCCTTGTGAATGGTAGAATACATGGGTAACTCCAAAATGCAGTAGGCAACTCCAAAAATACAGGCAAAATAAATACAGCACGTTGCAAAATACTTAAGTCAGAGAAATGCATTTAATAAATAATTTCTAAGTCAGAAATTTTGTTTTCATATGAGCTGCAAACTCAAGATTGAACGGCATTGTGTACTCAAAGTAAGATTTTTCAACATGCACCATTTTCTATGTATATTGTACAAAACTCTTTCCCTCCATAAACATTTTCCGAAGATCCAAATCTGAGTCACCTGGTAGTCTTGTTGTTAAGTACAGTACAATTATCACAGAAAAGCTTTAGAAATTTGGGAAAGTAGAATATATTACTTGGGATGTTAAATACTGAAGAGAAATAAAACATCTATGAAAGAATTCAAGGAAACAAATCATATTCAGTAGTCTTCACTTATACAGAAGTACAATATTTTAATCTCTATACCCCAATTTGCATTTCAACATACTACTTTAATACTATTTTTAGTTGTTTAGTTATGGAAAACAGCCATTAAAATAACCACTGAAAACTGCATAATCAAATTCTATACCAATCTGCATTGCCAAACAGATCCTTGGAGATTTCCCCCTTGAAAAGCCACAACAGATGGGTAAATTTACAGTGAAAACCTGTCACAAACTTTTGGTCTGTATCTAATTTTCCCATGCCAGACTTAATCCTGTATAACGTAGCTAAGAACCGTGTTTACTGTTAGAACCATGCAAATGTGTAGCAGCTCTCATTCATGTCAAGGCAATAGGATATTCCATTAAAAGTGCTCATGTTTCTATTCAATATGCAGTGTGAGCTCCCCTTGAGACTAGAAATCAAAATAAAAATAGAAGAAATAGGCAGGTTTCCAACCAACCAACCACACTAAATTATGGAGCGAATTCTAAGTCGTGTTTTTGATACATTGATCAGAATTAGTGCTAAATAAATACTACATAACACATACAGAACATAGGGGATTTTAAACTAGCTCATTCTGTGCTAGTTCCATACTGAACTGCTTTTTCATAAATATTGTAACGAATGGTTCACACAGATGAGCATTCAGTCTTAGGCTATTATTGGAAAATTCACCCATTTGAAGACCTTGAAGAAGAAAGCTGGCAGGATCACAACATAAAGATATAAACACAAACATTCCCCTCAGAATTCAAACACTGAGTACCTCTAAATCTTTGCTGTGTAAACATTCATTTCTGGAAAATGAAAAGTATAATTTTATAAACAACTGTTCACAACAGCCATAATTGTTTGCTATTCAAAGAGACGTTAAATTGCTCATGTTTGGTGGTAATAAGCTTGGCAGTAATGATCCTGCATTTGGAAGTGTCACCATGCCTATTAAAGTCCAGAAGACACTAAAAGTGGTGCATTACTCTGCTGCAACCTACTAACTAACCCAATAAAATCTTTAGCTCAAAAATCAAAAGTAAATGGAATTAATGATAAAGGTCCAAAATCACTATCAGTGACTCCCTCCTTCATCAGGCATCTGGCAAGACAACAAAAACCCACAACAGTTAAAACCAGGCACCATTAAAGCTAACAGTAAAACTCTGGAGAGCTTTGGAGAGCTTTGCTGTTGCATGGGAGATCTCTTTTATGTCCAAAAGAGATATAAAACATAAGAATCCATGAAATTACCTAATTCTGTGCCAGAAAGTAAACCTACAGAGCATTTGGTGGCCCTTGCAGATCCAGCTTCTCAGACTGCCAAGGATGGTTCACTCTGATTTTTTTTTTTTTTGAGGGGGAAGGTTATCCTATGGAGACTCATACGTAAAATGAAAGCATTTGTAAAGAACAGAGGAGAAAATTGGAAGAATAACATCTCACAACTACACATATATTTATAGTTTATGTCTTCAATTTTATAGTCAATTCTTTTTAAAATACCTGTTTGCAGAGGTGTTTGCCATCTCTACAGAAAAAATAATCCGAAATTTTAAAATGTAGTACCAGATGCAGCTAAAGTTTTGTTAGCTCCCTGAGTTCATCTCTGTTCAAAAATAAGAGACTTGTTGACATCAGCTGGTAAATTTTCTGTCTGGGACAATTCCCCATAACTCAGGAGACCCTGACTCTCATCTGCTTTCTTATTAAAACATTTCATCTCTGTGTGAGAAAATTAATGGTTAGTGTGTACAAAGTGGACAACATTTGACTGCAGTTAAGAGACACTTGCCACCATAATTCTCCACATAATTATTCCCTAACATAAACTACAAACAAATTTTCACACAGTCCCTCAGAGATTTAGTGCTCACATTTTGAAGGTATCGTTTTCATTTCAATGTACCAAAGAAGTGTAAAATTCTAACTATTTTTTAAAGAACTGCGTTATTTTCTGGTCAATCCTACTCCAGAGCTGCCATCTGCTAGTTCTTTACCAATTGCCATATCAGTATTTTCACAGAGGGAAGCCACTAAGGCTAAACTGCCCCATTAACTGAATTATTCACTCAGCAAGTGGATACTTTGCACATTATGTCAGCCAGGACTCTTTTTGTTTATAAGCTGTGGATCTCAAGCCACTATCTCTCAGTGGGCTACCTCCTTTTTGTATCATTTGTGTTAAATGCAACCTAAAGATGAAGAAATCTTCTAAACAGATTTGGAAGAGAAAATTTTGTCAAGAACCTCATGTCAGCTATGAAAACATGAGAAAACAGGCCAGATAAAAGAATGGAAGTAGGGCTGAACAGAAGCACACTTTTCCCATCACTGGATCTGATTTTGCCTATTTGTAAACATAAAGATGTTTTAATTTATTTTCCCTATCCTACACACTTAGGATGTTTCACCAGCATTACACATGAAAAGAACTCTCCAAAAAACGTGTGACACCGTCCACAGAAAGAAAAGCTCTGTGAGGCTGCTCTGGTACTGTGTTGACTTCTATGTAACCAGGCTTTTGTCCTCACTTATCAGAAGAGACAAGAAAAGCTTCTCTGCTAACACTTCAGATGGCAACAGACCTGTTGTAAAACATGTTGCTGATCCAATCCCTTTATTTTAACATTGTCTATTGCAGCCAAAAAGAGAGTATTTTCAAGGGTTAGGCACAGTGCGTAGAATGTAACTCGTAGAAGATGACAAACAGATCACAGGTCTTTTAATAGCCTGTGAGTGTGGGCCAGTGTGGAAAATGAATCACTTCTGCAGGAGAGGCATATTCTGACTATGGTGCAATGAGAGACCCTTAGTCTTTTAATAGGGCATTGGCATCTGTTTCTCTCCCCTCTGGTGCCACCTGAAGCATTAAGATGTGGCTAGTTAGGTGATTAATAATAAGGAAGCACTCCATCACCTTCAAGGAATTGGAAAATTCTGGACTTATTAGAAAGGTAGGTAATGAAGTCACTACCATCAAATCTACCTTAGAAACTTAACAAGATTCCTTGATCTACTGGTAATGTCACCAGACTGTAACATGGCCTGGGAGTGGTCAGAGAAAGAAAAATTTGACATTGCTGCTTATTATTCAAAGTACTAAGACTGAAACATGCATCTCAAAGCTTTTATTAAATGAAGCATAATAAAAAGGAGCAGCACAAGGATTTCTGCATATGCAAGTATGCATTCATTCAAATACCTGTCTGCAGCTTCCCAGAAAGTTCATAAATCCCTCAAATGTTTCTGCATTAAAACCACATGCCAGCATATACAATGTTTCCATGTTCAGTGAAGAACATTCTGTACATCAACCTTTAGAGTAATAGGAAAGAGAAGAAAAGTTATTGTGCTTTTGGCACACAAATATGGTTTGCCAAGAAAGAAAAAGGAACATCATGAAAAGAATCCTCTCAATCAGACTCAGGTCTTTACTCCAGGGTCAAATTAACTTTTTCTAAGACCTGATTACATGTCCTTTTTTAATTTTTCCCAGGTCATCACTCTTTATGTCCAAATTGCATCTCTTGACAAACTTGAACTTTGCAGCTAGAGAGCAACATTTCTTCCATAATTAGTTACAGAGTTTTTGCTGCCCATTCCTGTGCAAACACAAATTTAACTGGCTTCCTTCTTTTGCTTCCTATTTCTAATTAGCCAATGCAATAATGCCTTCCCTTTAGAGAATGAACACTGAACAGTGTTTACTGGAAAAGGCTGGTCCTTCTTCCTATTCCCAGTGCAGCTATTTAACCTCTTCTTGTCTTGGCCAAGAGTAGAACATATCTCACGTTAATATTTGGTTGTTCAGAATACTGTTAGGTAAGTTTGCTTGATACTGAAAAGTATAATTTTTTAAAAAATCTTAACCTAAATTAATAATTTAAGAGTAACATTATAAATATTCCTGTAAATATCAGGAATTCTTGTCAGCAGTTGCAAACCAGCTACCCAAGATTTTTTTTTCACAGTTATTCAGTTGTTAATCATTAAGCATTGCATAACAATGCCAGGAAAAAATCTTTCATTCTGATAATATGAACAGAAAGAATTTGTGGTTTAAGGGCTTTTCTGAGACTTAGGATACCAGAATTTGGAGCTAAGCTCTGCTAATGGCTTTTCTTATGAACCAGCTCTTCTGACTCCACTGAAACTATTTGTGTGTCTATTTGGAGCTGTCCTTATAGCTCAACCACCTGTGTAATGGTCCATACAGATACACTAGGCAATTGTAGACAGCACCCATAGGTGCAACAACAATGGGGCTAAGCACCTAGAGGCATTATGAACCAGTTTTATCTTTCCCAGTTTTTCATCTCTATATGAAGAAATTTCAGAAATATCTGAAATGCCAAATCCAATATTTTATCAGCTTTGAAATTATGACAAGATGTTTTTTCCAGATATGTTGCCTTATATACTGATGTATAATCTGTCATTGTTTCATTAGATACAGTCCAGGAGAACATATGTTTCATATATGAACAGCATTTTAAAAGAAATAGCACCTTGACTGAGAACCACTGAAAATTTGAATGGTTGACGAGCGTTTCAACTAGTGCTGTGTATTGTCTGTCATTGTATTCCAAAAAATCTACAGTGACAATCATCCTGTTTGGGAGCTTGACTACCCTTAGTGTTTCCAAAACCAGTTTCTACAGGATAGAAAGCATAGCAAGCACTTTTCCTGGTTCAATTTAAACCATTTATCTTTTATCACAAGGCAGGTCACCAAGCCACTATTGCTTAGCTGTTGATCTTCCAAAAGCTGCAGATCCTCTTCTTTAGAAGTTCACCTTTTCTAGCATTTCCTATTTGCATATACACAGTTTATTATAGTCATATGTGGGAATTTTCCCTTTCTCTGATTGATTTACATTGTGTCTGATTCATCCTATTGCTCCAATCAATCAACATTTCACATTCTAATCTTCCCAAGTGCTTGTAGTTTTCCTGCCCTCAGTTTTTTGTTTGTTTGTTTGTTCTGAAAATTTAATAAGGGCATTCTCTATTCTGCTGTCAAATCCCTTAATGAAAACAGCAAATAATGCTTAACTTGGCAAACTTGCTTTGCTTCTCTTTTCAGTTTGTGGACAACAGATAGCTGCTATCAGTAGGAATTTTCAGCCACTTGCTTACACATTCCCTAACCTCTCTGTATCTCAGTTATGAAAATGTTGGGCAAGAAAATCAAATACTGTTGAAATTCAATTTGCTTCCTTCTCCACAAAGCATGTCCCTCATATTGTAAGAAGTTAGGTGGTTTGAAGTTCATTAATTCTAAACAGCAGAAATACTTTATAAAATGAAATTAAGTTTTTCTAAGGCTTTGGAAATGACCACTTGTTATGACTGAGTGAAAACTGGTCTTGAAAATGCTACCAGATATATAAACCAAAAGAATTATGAGTTTTCCTTAGCTTATCTAAGTTAGATTAAGCCATCTTATTGAGGTACTTAAAAGAGAAGAATCTAGACAAACTTTGATGGCTTATCTCAGCAGTTGCCATGATTGCACCATTGATTTCTGGTTATTGAGCAAAATCTTATCAGTAGACAAATGTTGTAGGTGCCTTTGTAATTTAAAAAATATAGATATAGACAGTAACAATTCTAGAGTCTCTTAATCACACATTTCATTATGTCTCCTTCCTAATAACCATTGAACTTTAAAGTATGGAAGCATATAGATATACCTAGAGCCATATTCTGCAATAAACCTTGAAGAAACCACTAAGTGCAATCACATACTTTAGGATTCCCTATTAACAAAAATATCCTGCCCATAGGCCATTTCTTTTATTAGCAACAAAACTTGGAATTGCTAAATTTAGTTTGAGTTGTCTTCTTTCGTCTATTGCAGTTTGAAACTTTTGACTGCTCCTTTCTTTGTCCACAATGTTTTCACAGTTTATTTCTGAAACAGTCATCACTCAAAGCCAGAGTCAGAGAGCTGGCTTCACTTTCTGTCACTTCACTGCTCAGTTTTGTACTTCACCCTAAATGGGTTCTGCCAGAGCTTCTTACACATCCATTTGTCCATGAGTGGGTGCAACTGCTTCCTCTTTGTGCATGATTCAAGCAATCTCTGAAGCTGCTACTGCCCATTTTTCTTTATCCCAAATTGTGTAAACACAAGTTTTATTTCTTTAGAGGTCATGGAACTGCTCGTCACGTACATCAATCAGTATAATAGGCAGAGAAATAAAGTCTGCATTGTACTGTGGATACAATTTTTTGTCATTACCTGTCCCTGCAGAGAGCTGCATATGAAAAGATGAAAGTGGAGATTCTGTGCAGGGTCAGAAGATGGAAATATGGATGAAGCTTTGAAAACTCTTGTTATTAGCCTTGAATAAAAAGGATGAAATTTTTAAAAATATTCAGTTTTGTGTTTCTAACAAGTACAAGTTTCTAACATGTACAAGTTTTAAAACCTGCCTCCCCAGTTTTGAAAGAGCAGCAAACATGACATAAGTTTTTCTATGCAAAGACTCCTCGAACCAGATTTTTAAAAATCTGAAATTGTTAGACTTTTCTGGCTAGTAACTGTTTTTTTTCTGCCTGGTAACCATGTGCTGCTCACACTGAGAACACTTTGTGTGCCCTATCATCCTCACTGTGAGGTGCAAACACTTTGTGACATGCTGCATTTGGATGACCACTTTAATTAGTCATTTTAATAACAGACTGGCCACTACAGTGAATAATAATAAACACCTACCCATCTGCTGGATTTCAAAGACAAGAAGGCATGTTATTCTCTCCCAATCTCAACTCTACACACCTGCTAATCTATCCATTTTTCTTCTTGTCTTCCACCGAGCCAAAGAACACAATAATTCCTGTCACGAAATAGGCAGGATAGGAGCAATAAGGACAGAACAACACTGCTGACTGTAGTGGTAAGAGAGAACCTATCAAACCATCAACAGCAGACACAAGGTAAAAGAAGGTTCTAGAAACTCCCACCTGGTTCAAAGCCAACATATACATTTTGATTCTTTCCTCTCTCTGGTTTAATATTCAGTTTCTCTTCAGCTGGATGTGAGTAATAATCCACACTATACCAAACTTTCCAGGTACATACAACAAAATCACTTTGTCTCCAAAGGAGGTAGTTCCCTGCAGTTGCTGTCCATGTTTTTGGCAGGAATCCACTGACCTTGGCTGTAACCACCCAGTAGCAAATTGATTGCTGCCAATGAATTATTAATTTTTTCCTAAAATTCATGTATTGTGGAAGTCTGATGAACTGTCAGGAAAGGATCAAAGTAAATTCATCAAGTTAAATCAACTATGTTTACTTTGTCTCTACTATTCTACTAGAAAAATTAAGAGGACTACAAATGGTCTTGAATGGTCTGAAGTCAAATATTTCATGCATTACTCAGACTAAGCAAAAGAAAGACCATTTTAAGTTTCATGTATTAAAATAGGATGCAAACTAACAATAAGAAAAAGTGAAACTAATTGTTGCAGTCCTTAATCCAAATCCAATAGAAAGTACAAAAAAGTAAATGAAAAAATACTGAAGACTGAGATTTAAGTACAATTTTTAGTAATCCTAGAATTGTGGCTGTTATGAAGTTATGGTCTAAAACCAGACACATGTAGAAGGATGCTTTTCTCAAAAGATATGGTACTTGATACTGATTTTTTTGGAAGTGGAACAACTTTCTCTTCTCTTGCAGAGAAGATTTGCAAGTTCAGTTCTAGTGTTGTATAGCATGAATTCTCTTTCTATTCAAGCCCTTAGCTAAAGAACTATTGAGCAATAAATCAGATGTCAATCCTGATATACAATATTGATAATTTAGATCTTCCCTCCTGAAATCCACATAGGTTGTTTATTTTCATAGGGTGGGGGTTTGGGGTTTTTTTTTTGGTTGGTTGGTTGTTGGTGTTGTTATTATCCTTGCCCCATCTTCCTACAAATCCTGCACCTTAAATATTCTGTCTATGGAGTGAAGAAAAAAAACGTGTGAAGTGCTAACTCTCTTTGGCAAGTGCAGTTTTCACCAGGCTCAACAGGATATTGTGACAATGAAGCAGTGACAACACAAAACAATGTTTAAAAGAATGAGATAATTTTCTATATAAAAGATAGGACATGGACCTTACACCTCAGGAAATAAGATTTTGTCCAAACAAACCGCAACCTGACAGCACATCATCTGAAAGTATTTTGATAGCATTCGGTGAACAGTCTTGGTAGCAGCATTGGAAATCACAGCCTCATACTAGAGGAATTCAGGCACTGAAGGAAATTGTTGGGGTTTTTTTACTTCAGGAAAAAAAAATCTTATGTTTTTTTTTTCACAGGAAGATAGCTTGGGGAAGCTGGATCATCAAACAGTGCAGAACAAATGAGCAGAGCAAAAAGGAATCAGTGAGGACTGGAAATACCTGTCCGTGGCAGAGAGATGGAGCAGGTCTCTGTGAGAAAGCAAGATAGAGATCAGGTGGAACATTCTCTGTGGTGTAACTTGCACAGCATGGGAGAAGCTGGATCATGAGAGCAAAAAAGGGCTATTTGCTAATGTTTGTCCAAAGTTCTGCTTGTAGCTAAATGTGCTTCCCTCTTGTCTGCCTTTGACTCTGCCTGCATCTCCAACATGGAGCTATTTCCCCGCCTAAACTACTGCTGCAGGGAATGCCTTTTTGAGGCAATATCATCACATCTTTGTCAAGGCTTTATATAAGGACCAAAAAGAGGAGCTATATATGAAGCAAAGAAGGAACTAGCAAGAAATTGAAAACTGAGCATCCAATATTTTAAGTAATCTCCAGAGGAGTTTTATTTGACATGTTCCTTATTTTGAAAGAGCCGACTTTCTTTTTGTTTTGTGGTGAGCCTTGTTAGTTTGGGAAGAAAGTATTCACTTTTTTATCTAGCCCTTTAGTACAATTAATATCTCACTACATGAATTTTAAAACCAGACTAAAATATTCCTGCG
This sequence comes from Motacilla alba alba, assembly GCF_015832195.1. Taxonomy (NCBI): domain Eukaryota; kingdom Metazoa; phylum Chordata; class Aves; order Passeriformes; family Motacillidae; genus Motacilla; species Motacilla alba. Next base: position 38,504,535 of record NC_052020.1, read on the forward strand.
TAGACTTTACACCTGCTGGCTAAGGATCAGCCTTCTCAAACTTGCATCTTTCTTCTAACAATTTTACTTACAGAATTTCAGATTTCAAGATATTAGGTGAACAGGGGCTGAAGTAGGTGTTGACATTTGTGGGTTTTCAGGGCTATGATTACCTTACAGATGCTTACAGGTGAAGAAGACTGGAGAATTTCTTCTCTACAGTCATGAATTTCTGCCAAGGCTTCAACATAGCAAAATTCATGAAGATGGTTGGTTTAATAATGATAACGAAGTTAAAACAACCTTGTATTTTCTACATAAATAAGACTTTAGTGCAGAATTATGAATTCAGTAATAAAGCTAACACAATATTTAGCATTTTTAAACAGAATTAAATAGAATTTTGGTCACAAGCAAAATCACAAAGAGCCTAAGTGTCAATACTGTTTCACCTTTCAGCTTTGATGCAAAGTATAACTGACTGCTGTGATGTACTAAGCAGCCCAAAGTAGGGGAGGGCCTAAGGCCATTGCTCCTTATTAGCATTTTTTGTCAATGCCACCTGATGCATTTCAATGAACTTCTAACCTGTTGCTGTCAAAGAGTTTGGATATATCTGTTCCTCTAATTTTTATGCAAATTCCTGATCAATTCTAGGAATAGATTATGCAGGTAAGGGGACTCCCATTTCTAGTACCGTTTCACTATCTTTTCAATACTATTTTACATAAGGAAAGGTGAACTATAAGACTGAATAACAATAAAAATGAGACAGACCATGTGATTATTTTCTCCCAAAAAATTATGGAATTAAAACCCGAAATAATATTTGGTATTACTCATTGGCTCTACCAATCTAAATACAACACATTGGTTTAGCTACAGTCAAGTCAGAATTCCTCTTTGAGCTAAGATTTAGGTATTTTTTATTAAAAATTAGTGAACCTATCAATATACACAGATTTCCATTCATGGGCAATGTTAATAATAATGATCTTATTGTACCACTACTGGAAAAAAAACCAACAGACAAACAGATTTGATTCTAGTTATGGAAACATTCCTTTACACATCAGAGCTTCCTCTTATATGATACATGCTCTTTTACTCATCCTGATGGCCCTTCCCTGGGCTCACTCCAGTTTGTCCATGTTTCTTTTTCACTAGAAGGTCCAGAACTTATCCCTGGACTCCAGGCAGGGTACAACCAGTGCTGCATAGACAGGACTAATCACCTTCCTTGGCCTCCTGGGCACATTATGATGCTATGCCATGCACATCATCCAGTAACAGACAACCTTGCCAAATTCGTTTTTGATGCAGCAATTTTCATCTTCTCCTTGCATAAGCAATATTTCTATTTCTGCACTTCTAGAGATAGAAATAAAGTATGTTAGGTCATAAAAAATGGAATCGCTCAGACAAATAATTTTTTCCATCTCCCACTTTTCTCCTTTAGTCACCAATATTTTTTAAGCAACTTCTCTGAGATTCCTAGTCTGTAGCTCTCTGCTGAATGCACAGTTTTAAGCACTCAGCTGTTCACAGTTTTTCAGTTCCATGATTATAAAAACCATATTTAGCTTTGTGAGTCATGTGGAAACACTTTGCAGCCAAGATGCTTTATTCTTGGGAAGGTGTCTCTAAAATTGAGACTTACCAAATTGCAGGCTGGAGATTCACTTCTATGTTGCTCTAGACATGGTAGTGAAATGCTGATTAGATCTTCTTTGGATTTTGAAAGCCTGGCATTTGAGACCTCCAGAAGACATCCTAGGTTCCAACATAGCGTACCCGGTCATGCAACTTCAAACTATTCATGAGTAATTCTACAAAATATTGAAACTCTTAAATTATTACCTGTTATTGTCATTTTTTCTTGGAGGAAACAGATTCTACAGAGTGAGTTAGCTATTGCACAAAGTTTAATCACATTTTCCCATCTATTTTTTTCTCATCTCTCTTTGCTTATTTGTTTGAGGGACTTCTTATGTTTTGGTCATCATTTCCTTGCAGCAGGATTTAAAACATCTCTCATAGCTTCAAAATTATAGTTTTGAATTAGAAGGTATACTGGAGAAGCTAGGAATAAAAATGCTCAGCAATTGAGATAAAATCATTCAAATGAGTATTCTGTCACCATAGTAACCCTTCTTCCAGAAATTTGCGCAGGAAAAAACCCAACATGCTCTACAGTCATGAAACTGCATCTAATTATGATTTATTCATGACGCCAGTGATGAACACTTACACATACAATGCACTGTACTGATTGTATTAAGGGGTTTTTTTTGAGTAAGAGTCTTATAGACTAGTCCTAATAAATTAAATATTTCTTTCCAATACAAAGTTATACCTGTTATAGAATACATAAAATAAATCATAATATCACATTTATCACAGTGCATATCTCTATCCTTACTATTTTCTTGTAAAATGCACACATTTTTCAGCTTAATTGTTCAGTATTATCAAATATTAATTAAGATAACTCCTCCCTCTTACATAATAAATACTGTTACTTCTTCTGAGCCTGCTACTTTCAGAGCTATTCATTTTCAGCAAGTGTTGTAGAGATAGATTTAGCCTTGATTTGAAACATGATCTTATAAAGACTTGTGCACATTCTTAATATCATAGGTGGATTTATTAAAAAGGTCTGTACCTCCTTGCCGCATAGGGCATAAATTAACAAAAGACAAGGTACTTTTCCTCCTGGAAAAAAATGGCAATATGTTCAATGTGCACAGACAAGTCTTCAAATTAAATTCGACTTTTCAGAGAATTCAACAAGTTCTATTAAAAAGGTCATTTGAAAAGGACATTGCATACTGGCAAAATAGCATTGTTTAAATAGTGTGAAGAAAGATGGCACTGCTTAATATATTATTCAAAGTGCACCAGTGGTATATTTCATGGCTAAAACTTTCTAATTCAACCTGTAAGGAAAAGATATTAATGAATATATTTTGAATTCTATTGTTTGCAGAACATCATCACAGCCTAGATAGACACATTTTAGGACCGATCTTTTCCCATGTAGACTGAGAAGTTCCAATGAAGATATATTACAATCTCATAAAAATAAATTATGTCTTTGTGAGCCAAAGTTTTTCTGAATCTATCAATTGCCAGATTTTTACATTTGCCTTTTGTGCCCATTTAAGAGAAAAGCAATAAAGTTTCCTACAACATGTCCACAAACGGTACAAAAAATTCCAAAATTGTTATAGTCTCATATGGTTTTTGGAAGGAGCAAAATGCTTTGAAAGTATAAAGCAGGTAAATCTTTTGAAGTGGATCTGTAATTTAAACACTGTAGGAGTATTAAACATCAAAAATCTCCAAGCATCTCAGAAATATGTTATCTAACATGCCTAACAAGTCCTTAGACCCACTAATTATATTTTGCACTTATTAAACTGCAACAGAGAGGCCGTAGCTCTGTGACATTTTTCCTCCAATAAGTTGGTTAACCAGTGCTATATCTACATTGGATGGGCAAAGGACAAAGCCTGGCCAGATTCTAGTGCCTGAACAACTGGTATGATTAAGGCTAGCCCCACATCAAAAAACAGAAGGACTGAATAAGAAAAAGGCAAAAGACAGAACTGTCGTGCTGTGAGCTTCAACCAATGACAATGGGAAGAGCTTCTCTGTCATGAGCTTTGTGAAGGGTTGTGGCTAATTTACCTGAATTAGGTACTGAAGGGAGAACTTGGAGAGGAAAAAAACAACAAAAGAGCAAGAACAGTAAATGGGTCTGAAAGCACAGATAGGATTCTGGAGAGAGGCAAAATGCCAACTTTGTGCATAGCTAAGGGAAGAGGAAAAAAAGCAAGCATTCTGCTAAGATGGAAGAGGATGTGTTATGCTGAACAGTGTGCCTCCAGAGAAGAGAACCTATGTGTAACCAAAACTTCAGTCTAAAAACCAAAGAAGCTTCATAATACCAACATAGGATTAAGAAGTAGACATTCTTTATTCAGCCAGATGCACCAGGGGAATATCTCCTCCAAAATATTGTGCATGATGAGTTCCTGATGAGTTCCATACTATGTTGTACATACATATTCATTGATTGTCTCAGAATAAACATGTATATGATAATCAATTTCCTGAAATCATTAACATATTTTCCCTCCCTTTACGAATGCATTTTTCTGTCCTGGGGATCCCTTTGGTGGTCCCTAGTGGTCAATCTCTCTGACAAAGTGAGTTCAAAGTGAGGCAAAATGAGATGAATAGCAAGAAAACTTAGTATCATAGAAGTTTCAACCAAGGATTTAGGTCAGCAGTTGAAAGAGACTGGATCAGCTTCAAAACTAATGATGAAAGCTAGACCATGCTGAGAATCAGGTCATTCAGTATGCTAGAAGACAATTCAGTGTGGGAAAAAATGATGCAGTATAAATAAGGTTGCAGAACACAGAAGTCATCAACCTTTGAGACAGGGATTGGAATAGCCGACACAATCCAGATTGTGCCAGGTCATATCTATCAGCTTGCTACAGCAATGCATTGCTTTCCTCCATAGAAAGAGTCAGTGAAGGTAACACTTCCCAAAGTAAGCATAAAACTGGTGACAGTGGGAATGAATGACATAAGGAAACCAATTTATCTTCAGACCAACTGAGAGTTGTAGCTCTTCAGTAGTAAGGTTGCAGTACAGTGGATGTGAGAAAACCTCAAGAATTATATGAAAGCCTACAAAGTGAAAGCCTGCAAAGATATTGCAAGGGCATTTACACATTCATCAGCTTGAGAAACAACCCATTGTTGGACAACAAATGACAGCTAATACCTTTAAACTGCATAGTGCCTGCCTAGAGTCTGTTTGCATGTGCTAAATGCCAGAACAGAGAGCCCCAACACTGGCTCCCAGTCTGATTAGCACAGGTTCTGAATAGGATGCATGAGGCGTAGAGGACTGCTGCACCTGCAGTAAGGTACAAGTAAACCAAATGATAATTGAAATGCAGCGTTGATGGTCCTTTCCAAGAACTATTAGCTAAAATCTTTAACAGGAATTTTAGTTCAAGTCTTTGGTTTTTTGTCTTCATGGGCCAGCTGTTCAAACCCAATTATTTGTCTACAGAACTTCAAGAATGGCAAAGAAGAAATGTGGTAAATAGGTGAAGATTTCCAATTATTCAACGCCTTTCAACTGTTCACCTTTGTACTCTTTATTCTACACCAAAGTCTGTTTTCTAGAAGGTCATTTCATTCCAAGTCTTTGTATATAAGAGGTTTTAAGTAAGAGTGCTTTAGATAGCTGCAGGAAACAAGTACACAGAGCTTTCAGAGGAGGTTCAATGAAAGCACCAGATATTTCAGAGTCAGTGTCTTCTTATTCTAAGGAATCTGACAAAAAAAAGCTTGTTGTTTTATTGGCTAAATCAAAAGCACGTTAATTTGAGGTATGCTCTTTACAAAATTTTCATCTGGTGTATAAGTCCTTTAATAAAGGGAGCTTTATGTTTCAACAGAAAGCAACAGAAAACTTCTTGAAAATTAATGATACAAAACCCCACAGTTTCTTTGAAACAATTGGATACTACATATG